>NW_020173731.1:1441038-1746867 GCF_003031525.2 Neophocaena asiaeorientalis asiaeorientalis | reverse complement strand
CACTGACTCCTGGCTGCAGCACCAAGAGCCTTTCATCCATACGGCTCAGAATAAAGGGGAGAAAAAGTAGAAAGAAAGAATTAGTAGAAGTAGAAAGAAAGAAACAAAGAAACAAAGAAGGGAGGGAGGGAGGAAGGAAGGAAGGAGGGAAGAAAGGAAAAGAAGAAGATAAAGTAAAATAAAATAAAGTAAGGTAAAATGTAATAAAGTTATTAAAATAAAAAAATAATTATTGAGAAGAAAAAAATTTTAAAAAAAAGAAAAACAAAAAAACAACAACAAAAAAAATGGAAGGATAGAATCCTAGGACAAATGGTGGAAGCAAAGCTATACAGACAAAATCTCACATAGAAGCATACACATACACACTCACAAAAAGAGGAAAAGGGGAAAAAAATCATAAATCTTGCTCTCAAAGTCCACCTCCTCAATTTGGGATGATTCGTTGTCTATTCATGTATTCCACAGTTGCAGGGTACATCAAGTTGATTGTGGAGCTTTAATCCGCTGCTTCTGAGGCTGCTGGGAGAGATTTCCCTTTCTCTTCTTTGTTCTCACAGCTCCCAGGGGCTCAGCTTTGGATTTGGCCCCACCTCTGCGTGTAGATCGCCGGAGGGCGTCTGTTTTTCGTTCAGACAGGACAGGGTTAAAGGAGCCGCTGATTCGGGGACTCTGGCTCACTCAGGCCGGGGGCAGAGAGGGGCACAGAGTGCGGGGCGGGCCTGCGGCGGCACAGGCCAGCATGACGTTGCACCAGCCTGAGGCCCGCTGTGTGTTCTCCCAGGGAAGTTTTCCCTGGATCCAGGGACCCTGGCAGTGGTGGGCTGCACAGGCTCCCCGGAAGCAGGGTATGGATAGTGACCTGTGCTCGCACACAGGCCTCTTAGTGGCGGCAGCAGCAGCCTTAGCATCTCATGCCCATCTCTGGGGTCCGCGCTTTTAGCCGCAGCTTGCGCCCATCTCTGGAGCTCCTTTAAACAGCACTCTTAATCCCCTCTCCTCACGCACCATGAAACAAAGAGGGAAGAAAAAGTCTCTTGCCTCTTTGTCAGGTCCACACTTTTCCCCAGACTCCCTCCCAGCTAGCCGTGGCGCACTAACCCGCTGCAGGCTGTGTTCACACCGCCAACCCCAGTCCTCTCCCGGCGCTCCGACCTAAGCCCAAGCCTCAACTTCAGACCCTGCCCGCCCCGTTGGGTGAGCAGACAAGCCTCTCGAGCTGGTGAGTGCCAGTCGGCCCTGATCCTCTGTGCAGGAATCTCTCCACTTTGTCCTCTGTACCCCTGTTGCTGTGCTGTCCTCCGCGGCCCTGAAGCTTTCCGCCTCCGCCACCCGCCGTCTCCGCCCACGAAAGGGCTACCTAGTGTGTGGAAACCTTTCCTCCTTCACAGCTCCCTCCCACTGGTGCAGGTCCCGTCCCTATTCTTTTGTCTCTGTTTATTCTTTTTTCTTTTGCTCTACTCAGGTACGTGGGGGGCTTCTTGCCTTTTGGAAGGTCTGAGGTCTTCTGCCAGTATTCAGTACGTGTTCTGTAGGAGTTGTTCCACGTGTAGATGTATTTCAGGTGTATCTGTGGGGAGGAAGGTGATGTCTGCGTCTTACTCTTCCGCCATCTTCCCGGAAGCCTCAGCATATTATTTTTCGCTTAGCATTTCCTATGGTCTCTAGCTGTGTGAGTGTGTGTGTGTGTGTGTGTGTGTGTGTGTGTTTTATCCATCAGTAACTCATTGCATGTTGATCAAAAATAATGACCACCATTAAATGAGTGCTTATTATGTGCCAGGCTCTATCATTTTACACTATATTAATTGAGTCACTTAATCCTTAGAATAAATCTATGAAGTAGTTAACATTAGCCCCATTCAATATGTAAAGTAATAACTTCCCCCAAAAGTTAAGCAGTTTACCCAAGGTCAACACTAGAGTCAGAATTGGAACCAAGATCTTTCATAATTCACAGCTTGTGCCCTCAACCAATTCACTACACAGCCTTCAATGTATAGCTCTGAACACTTAACCATGAAAAAACTATAGTAGATAAAAAGGCTACTATATGAATACTGACTAAAAACATTGAGAACATTGGTGCCTAAAAGGTAATATGATTAGAATCCATAAATTTAAACTCTCTCTTTAAAGAATAATATTTCCTACCTCATAAGACTATTTTGAAGATTAAATGAAATGAAGTATGTAACATGCTTAGAACAGTACTTGGAACACAGTAAGAGTTCAAACAAGGTTGTATTTTTTTTCAGTTGTGAATAGTATGGAAACTACACTCAAACTTATTTCCTAAATCATAAAATCCTAGGGCAAGGATACATGCTTTAAATTCATAGTGGCCTGAATGTCAGATAAAAGGTAATGTTTTAAATTTAAACCTAAATTTATAAAACATTTCCCAGTATATCTGCTATATATAAAAAATATAAATCTATTAACAATTGTTTGGAAAAAGTTATGAAAGATGTTCTCACAGATGAGATCACAAAGAGATTTACTAAACTTTCAAGGCTCACGGCATCTTCCACATTTCTACATTCCTCTCCTCATTTGCTGGGAATAGGGCACTGGAGTCTGTGAAATTTGGACCATGAAGTTCACCCAGCAACAATAATCATACCAATGACTATTCATTGAGCAATTATGCAGTTCATATGTACCGACACTTTTACTTTTTGCAAAACACCGATGAAGCTGGTGCTGCTATTATTATTGCTGTTGTCGCTATTATTATTATTATTCAAATAAAGAAACCAGGGTTTGAAGAATTTAGGTAATTTGCCCCAAATTACACTACTGTAAGTGACATAGCCAGAATTTAAGTATGTGTCTGTCTGACTCTGAAGCCCAACCTCTTAATCACTCTATTTTCACTCAATCTCAAATCTACAATTGCTTTGGATTTTTTCTTTTATAAAGAGAAGTTTTTAGTGTGATTCATGACATTACAAATACTAGCTTTTAAAAAAAAAAAACTCATTCAAGCAAAACACTCAGTGTCTAGGCAATCCAACTTCTTTTAGTTTAACACAAAGAGTAGGCATAAACAAATTATAATCTGTGTAGTCTGAATTCCAATACCATAAAACCAGAAGGCATGATGTACACTTATCTGTCCACAGAGTCTTTTCCTAGAATGGTCTGAAACCAGCAATGACATCACTAGGGGGTAGACTTACTTCATTACCATATGACTGTATGGTGATACATTCTGAGTATGTTTTTATCTTGCTTTTTTAAAATATCATATGGGTAATACATCAAATAAGGTATTTTTAAAACTTCAGCTTTTCCCAGCTGTTGTCCAGTCTTTATATATTTGCATTGCCGTTTTCATGGTGATTCTCTTTTTCTAATTTGATACCTACCACTGCTTTCTTTATGGTCTGGGCCCTCACTTTAAAAAATGCCCCTGTATATAATGGTTCACTTGAAAATTCCATCCCCTATATGAGAATTTAAGTTTTGAATATTTATATTGGACCTGCTCACTAAAATAAAAAAGGGAAGCACTCAGACTTTACCATAACTATTCCTGAACTCTCCTTTCTCCACCACATAAAGAAGCAGAAAGATAAACACAGAATTCAGAGGGTTTAATTTAACATGATGCTGGTTGGGGGCCCCAGCATCTGATGACAGTAATTATAGACTTCTCTTGCGAAATTCAGTATTTTGAAGTTGAGACAAGCTTTCATTTAAACCTAACTTTCAACTAAGCTTTCAAGTTTAAGTTATTTTCATTGTTTTGTCAGACATCTCAAATGATGTTTCTCAGTGATTATCCTGAAACTCCACAGATACCCACTAAAAGATTCTTTTTTCCTTAAATAATTTGAAGTGTTGTGCTTTTGTGCCACTACCCTTTCATCATTTCCAGCTTCGTGATTCTGATTCTTTGATCAGACCTACAGTCATTAAGACCTAAAGCTATTCCAGAGGGAGTTAAGATTCTGGGAAAATTACATTGCATGCTCTTTTCATGCATTCTGTCCTAAAATACTTTATTTGGATGAAATACTTAAATTAAAGTTTAAATTGGAAAATTGCGAAATGGCAAGACAGTCCAGAAGGGCATACATGGAAGGGAAGAGAGGCAGTACTCTTGCTGAAAATAGGACATGTGGAAAGAAAATACTGCCCGCCATATCAATAAAGGATGTTGCAGCCATCAGCGATTATAGCCACCCCCCATGGTGAGCCTTGAGAGAACTAAGGATGGGAGCAAGGAATACCTGCCATCTAGCAGTCATCAGACTGCGCTCACCCCTGATGGTGCAGTCTGAGGAAACTCAGGATGAGAAAACACAGGATAACTGGTCCCAGACAGCTAAGGTGAATATCCAAGGAATGAGGTGAATATCCAAGGAATATCCGAGCCCAGAATCTTGCATCTTCCCAAACATAGAAGAGCACTAAATTCCTTAATTTGAGATATCTAGTTTTCTTTTGTTAACAGTAATCTTTTGTTTCAGCTACCTGGTGCTGTTGCAAAAACTTCTATATATTCTGGTTTCCCCCTCCTCCTCTTCGGAACAGTTTTCTCAGCGTTATCTGAGAGGCTGTGTCCTGGGCTTGAAGTCCTAAGAATGTCCGCCAAATAAAACATAACTCTCAAATCTTAGGTTGTGCATTTTACCACAGGACTTGAAGTTCTTTGGTTTTCTTCCATTTATTTTTTTGTTTTTGCCTTACTGTTAGTAAATAGGCTTTGTTAATTCTCTTACCTCAATCCTATTACTTGCTCAGAGCTATTTCTGTAAAGGTCATCAATATCCAGGGATCTTAAATCTGAGCTTAAACCTGTTCCACTTCGAGAGGAGTTCAGCAGACAGTAAATCTTATCCACTGAACACAATCGAGGACACCAGGCACTAAACTGTGAGTCTACAGGTAGTCTTCTTGATAATATAATTTTTAAAATTTTACCTTAGGGGAAAAATAATGATTTCACTGTTGATATATTATTGTGTGTTCTTTTAAAATATTGCAAAGTAACATTAAATAATATTTATCTACTATGAAGATAACTAAATACTGTGTATCTTTCCATTTTAAAGTTAATTTGCACCAGTCACCTTCACTAATGTAAGTTCAGAGTAAACACACAATTTTGAGTCTGATACTCTAGAAAGTTAAAACCATGAATAGAGTATTAATTTTGAAATTTACAGTTCTTCAGTCCTTCAAGTGAAGGGAGAACTGAAAGAAAGAAGTGATGATTCCTTGAACTTTATATTTGAAGAGTTGACTCCCAAGCTGGGAGAGGGAGTATTAACGTTCAGCACTAAAGCACTCTCAGACCTCTGAACCAAATACTTAACAAGTTGTGTGTTCTTGGGCTTTCTTCTTGATATTTATTTTTTGTTTTGTGTTTTGTTTTTTAATCTTTAAAGTGGGAAAATGTTGTCTGTTTCAAGAAGTTTACTTCAAAAATTTAATGAGACAGAAACGATGTTTTTAAAAGAAAACACATGGAGTTTGTTGATATTTGTTAAATTAGGTAAAATTTTTCTTTCAGTTTTTTTTTTTTTTTTTTTGGCATTTTGCTCCTGTGGAGGTGATTATTATTACTAATAAACCTTACAGTTTGCATCATGAAAATGAATGAAGTTAGGTTTTCCCATTCTTTTGTCATGGAATATTTTTATTAACTGCAAAAATAGCTCAATTATAGCATCCATTTTAAATATATATATATATTTTTTTGACGATTATGCATGCTACTTAGAATTACCTAATGTTAAAGCTAGAAAAAATTTTAGAGATCACTTAATTCTCCACAGCAATTTTTTGCCTAAATATTATGTTTATAAACTGGATTTAATATTACATAAGTTATTGTCAAATATATATATATATATATTTATAAACCATCTGTGATGTCTATAATGGAATTCAAATAGTATGTCCTGGTATAGTGTTTTTACAAGATACAGAGATTATTCAAAACAAGATATATATGCTCTGAATTTCCCACCAGGTTCTGACATTTCTATTTTCTTCAGAACAAGTAAGATAATATCTGTATGTAGTAAGAGCAAACCTGGATAAGTTAATGTCTTCTTCATTTGTTAGGAGCAATAATTCAGTTATAACTTGAAAGCTCCTATTTTCCCAGAATATTTTTTACTGATGATACTGGTTGACAAATATGATTGTTATTTGTTATACATTCCTGACATACAAATTGTTCAAAAGCCTCCCTACATCTCTCACTTGCCTGTCTCATTTGTTGAAAAATCAAAACTATTTGAGAAAGGTAGAAGCTAAGAAAACATTCTATCTGCTCTGCAGTGTCTTACATTAAAGTTTCTATCACAGTTCTTCTATCAATGTTATTATAAACTTTAGACACTAGGGAGGAAAAAAGTAAAAAATAAAGTAAGGGATGTTTTCAATAGCATCAATATGTGAGTTTTATATGTAAAGAAAAGAAAAGGAACATTTGCTTAGAGCCAACCATTTGCTCAGCATTATTTGTTACAGCCATTTTGAGGATGGTGTGTCCTATGCTCCATTCATGCTTCTGGGGATTTATTTCTAAAGAAAACTCTCCTTATGATATAAAAATGTAAAAGTTGACCTACCCCCAAATTAACAACTAGAGTGACTAAAGGTGGCAGCAGAAAGCCTGAGTGTTGTTACTGTCTCTTTAAAGTCCTACTCTACTAGACAACTGAAATTCAGAAAATATATATGAATCACTATGACATAAATGCTGAAAGGAAATTCAAACAGAAAATCACTTATAAGCTGAAAAATCAGAGTTAGAGAGGTAATTCATTGGAAAACAAGTATGTCACATTCGAATTAATACTCATCTCCCATTTTCCACATTTACAGAAAACCTTTCTACTATTGTTTTCAAAGCTATTTCATGTACATTTTATTAGCCTGTATTTCATGACTTCAAATTAATCTCCTTTTCAGGTTTCACATTCTTAAATGCCTTGTGGCAAACAGACCTAACTAGAAGTAAATCAAAGTATCATGGTAAAGGACCTTAGGCAGTAATGCGATAGGAGAATGTAAAACAGCTTTGAGATAAATGTACAACATGAATGTGGATATGTACATACACACACACAACACACACACATACACACATATATTTGAGTGAGGGAGATAATTAGACATAAGCAGTGCATATACATATTGATTCCAAAATGAAATTTATATTAGTTTGACAATGTCTGTTATTAATTTTAAATATTTGGTTCTAGTATCTAAAATTTTAAATTATTTATTAATTATCATTCTACTCAATACCTATTAAGTTCCTACTATTAAATACTATATATTTTACATAATACATTTTATATCATTTAATCCTTACACAGTCATTTGAGGTAGACACTATTATCACCCTAATTTTACAGATAAGAAAACTAAAGCACAGAGAATTTTAGTGATTTGCTCAAGGTCACACAGCCAATAACTGGCAGAGCTATATTTGAACCCAAGTGTTTATGTGTTGTTAATCATTATGCTATACTGTCACTTGGAAGCATTGCAATGCATGGTTCCTGCCCACAAGAAGCTAATTCCTCACTGGGTAGAAGACATATATAAATAAACCAATTAGAGAGTAATTCAAGAAATTAACTGATATATTATGAGGCATAAAATCCCCTGTATATTAATATTAAACCTAAGACCACATCACTCTTACTAAAAATCTCTAGTTCTCAAAGTCAGTAAATAAAATAGTGGGGTGGGGTAAAGAAAGAGGAAATTATGGCTTGGGTGAAATCGTCAGAGTTAATTTTGTGATTTGAGAGATAATGCAGTCTTCACAAGCCCAGTAATAGCTCCCATGATCTGAGGTGGTGCTGTCAGACCTATCTGAAGTGAAATTCCCACCACTGATGACTTTTTTTTAATAAGTAAGAAAAAGCAGAACTGTTTTCTACAGGAGCCCAATATGACATTGGGGAAGACAGTCGTAGCAGGGCTTAAAGCATCTGACGTTAATATATTAGCATTGGTGAGAACATTAACCTGGCTTAGTTGATCAGATTAGCTCACAGTCACCTTGGAAAACAAAGGAAGGCACAGATCTATGAAGATTTATGGTTAGAGGTGGAAAAGGGTAGAACATGAAGCCCTGCAAGGGTGAGCAGCACAGTGTATTACCCTTATGGAGCATAGACCAAGACACAGAATCTAGGTTTCTATCAAAATTGAAGGTGAAGCAGAATTTCTATAGATTTTTCTCACCTAGCAGTTTTGCTTGGTTTCAGCCACCTAATAACACAGTATGTTCCAAGTATGCCTTAAAGATACATAATTTGCTACATTCCACTTCAGTTAAGTTAAAGAATTGTTTTAATCAAGCATTTCAGTACTTTACTCCCGGTTGGTTATCTACATTCCATGACTAATCATGTTCAGACAAAATAATGTCATTTTTAGTATAGCACCTTCTCTAAAACAGCTTCTTATCCCATGTTTCCAGAAGGGAACACATGCGTTCATGTATAAGAGAGAGGGAAGGTTATTTGTTCTAAATTGCACAACAAAAAAATATTTTGAAATTCACATTAAAGATACTTTAATGTTCTTTTTTACATTTTTTATGTCCATGGAAAGATGTCATGTATGTCATGGGAAGTTCATTTTAATCTTTGGTTGTTTAACCTCTTTACTTTGTACTTAAGGAAACCAGTATCAGAATACAGAATCTAAAACCTTAAACTACAATTAAAATAAGAAAAAGAATGAAAACACATTTACCTGAACCTCAGCCCTACTAAATAAAATGGAATACTTCTATTGGGCCTTTTCTTTCCCCTGGCATTTATAGCTTTTATGTCTCAACAGAAAATAATAGTTATTGTAATGCTTAAAACAGTTTTTTCCTTCTGTATGGAAAATACTGATACACAGTGTATTCTTAGATCTACAACTAGTTATTTGATCTGACCTAGATCAAGGTGAACCCATACATTCTAACCAAAGTCTATGTATCACTCTTCTGATTTACTTTTACACAACACTCTAGATTGTATTGCAATTAGTATAGAATGCCAATGTTTTCCTAAGGACATCAGAACAACCCAGAGACTGGCCAAGAAAATAACTGGCATTTGTATTATTTGATATGTAGGGGTTTCCTGGCCTATATTTTTATAGGACCTTCTGTGGCAACCCAGGAATGCGGGTCCAGAAGCAAGGAAAGAACTAATAAACAACCCAAAAATTGGACAACATAATCCTAGGTATGCCTCATTTCCCTACCTGCAATTCTTAAAGGATAGATGGGGAACCCTGAAACATAGAGGCCCCAAAGCTTTAGAAATTAGGGAAAAGATGGGCTATTCAGGCCCAAAGCACAGAAATAGTGGCCACTATCTATTACATAATTTAGATAATTCTTTACAAAAGTAAGAGCCAGGTGCTATGAACTGAACTGTGTTCCCGCAAATTCATATGTTGATGACCTAACCCCAGATGTGATGGTATCTTGAGATAGTAATTAATAAGGAAATAATGAGGTTAATGGTTAAATGAGGTTATGAGGGTAAGACCCTGATCCATAGGATTAGTGTCCTAACAAGAAGGGATACCAGAGCTCCCCCTCTCTCTGTCATATAAGACACAAGAAGGTGTCTGTCTGTAAGCCAGGAAGAGGCTTCACCAGAACCCAACCCTGCCAGACCTTGATTCTTACCTACAGAACTGTAAGAAAATAAATTTCTGTTGTTTAAGCCTCAAAGTCTGTAATATTTTGTTATAGCAGCCCAAGAAGACTCAGTTACCAGGAAACTATGTTTACATGTGATTTTTGACAAATAGAAAAGCGGCATAAAGTTTGAAAGATTAAGTGTTAGTTTCCAAAGATATGCCACACACTGAGAAGATTTTTATATAAAAGTTGAGCTACATAAAAACAGGACTAAGAAACAGGCTTAATTTTAGAAATTGATCTTAAAGATTGCTGAAGCAATAGAATTGTTACTTCAATTACATTTAAAAATTCAAATGTTGTTCTTTGGAGTACAGAATTAGTTCTTTCAAAAAGGTTGAGATGAGTCCTTGAGTGAAGTATCTCACTTAGTTGCACAAATCTCCACACAAAGCTCAGTGTAACAGTTCCTTAATTTTGCTACACAAGCAAGAGTAGTTCTATAAAGAGCGTTTTGTAGTTTTATTTTGATACATAATTGATGTATATTGCCTATTACACTTGCTTTTATGAGTGATCCAGAGACATAGGATTGATGATAAATTCTCAGTCAGTATGTATGATTGTCAAGAACCAACAGCAGGCAAAGCCATTTTGTCTTTTGTATTAACTTTACAGTCATTATCAGTCATTTAGAATTAACTCAGATAACTTGGAATAAATAGACTCTTCTATTACATTTAGTATAAATGAATGAGGTTTAATCCAAACAGAGACATATATAATTCATATAAGTACTATCTCAAGAAAAATATAATTTAAATAAATACTATCTCAAGAAATATATCATTAGAATAAACACTATCTCAAAGAACAAGGACATGGTGACTTACTGATCTGTTATTTTTCATATTCTTATCTTGGTTTTAATGCTTATGCAAAAATTAGGTTGATTTGTTTCATTCATTCATTCATTAAGCATGCTATTGAATAGGTGATGGCATAGTGGAAAAAATAAGTATTTTAGAGATTTGAAAGTCAGAGAAACCTGGATTTGAAATTTAGCTCTATCTACTCCATACTACCTCTGTGAGTGTTGGCAAGTCACTGAAACTCCCAGAACCTGAGAATTCACATCTGAAAAATGAGGAAAATTGTTCTGTGAAAATTTAAAACAGTATGTATAAAGTACCTAGCACTTATATTCTTTCAAAATTGCTGCTGTCATTTATGGATTTTTTGTAACATGTGAAACAGTTATAAGAAGTAAGGCAATGACAAGTGAAGACTAATCTCTGTCCTGGAAGAACTTACAGTAGTGAAGCATGTAAAAATAAGTTCTACAAATTGCTGTGGATGCTAGGAGAAAAATCAGTTTAAGGTATGAGATGAGCCCATACCTTAAACAGTGATGAGATGAGCCCACTATTTGAAAACCTGCCAGTAAATTACAACAATTAGTACTGAAAGCAAAGCTCTTCTGGACACTGAGAATCTACAGTAAATTCTAAACTAGATGTTCTGATTAGATTAGATCAACATATATGAAAAGATAAATGTCATCATCACGGTATCATGTGAACAAGAATAATGATGATAATGAAATATTCTAGGGGTGGATTTGGGGATTTTAGAGAGTTTTTTAAAACAAATACTTAAGAATTTTACTTACTTCCTTTCTATTCTAGATTATCACTATTATGTGCAAAACAGGAACTAAAAGAAAAATTGTTTTAAATTATGTCATTTTATTTCTTAATAATTACTAAACCATGGATGGGAGGTATTAGAGTTTTGAGGACAAAGTTCGAAAAATCTTATCCCACATAAGCTATTATTTTAAACTACTATTAAAATCCTAAATTAAGAGGAAAATAAAGACTAACTTGGTAGAATTATACTTTTAAACTATATTTCCCAATATTTACTTTTACTTTTGAAGTTTGGTATGTAAAATTTATGGCTAGTGGGAAGCTGCTGCATAGCACAGGGAGATCAGCTCAATGTTTTGTGATGACCTAGAGGGGTGGGATAGGGAGGGTGGGAGGGAGACGCAAGAGGGAGGGGTATGGGGATATATGTATACATATAGCTGATTCACTTTGTTGTACAGAAGAAACTAACACAACATTGTAAAGCAATTATATATACTGCAATAAAGATATATTAAAAAAAGGGCTTTCCTGGTGGCGCAGTGGTTGGGAGTCTGCCTGCCGATGCAGGGGACACGGGTTCGTGCCCCGGTCCGGGAAGATCCCACATGCCGCGGAGCGGCTGGGCCCGTGAGCCATGGCCGCTGAGCCTGCGCGTCCAGAGCCTGTGCTCCGCAACGGGAGAGGCCACAACAGTGAGAGGCCCGCATACCGCAAAAAAAAAAAAAAAAAGAGATTAAAAAAAAAAAGAGTTTGGTAGTACCCATTTGAGCGAGTGACATTCTGTCAAAGGTCATCCAAAATTAATTTTTACTTAACACAGATTTTATTAATTGAAACAGTATTATAACTGTCTAAAATCAAAAAGGAACCACATCACAGATTTTTATAATATATCATATGGAAAATACAGTAACTCTTGAACCACAGTAAATCTTGGGGAAGGTGGCAGATTTTTTTGTCTTCTTGCCCTACTTTATCACTAATTTCCAATCACACAGCATGCGTTTACAATAACCCAAAGTCTTGTAATAATCCTATTGTTACTTTAAATCCTTTAACCTAAAGCAGACATGGAATTTATTAGCCACTAATAATACCATTGCAAGCCAAATATTGATCATATTTTTAAAATGACTGTTACATTATATATAGAAACATAAAAGATAGAAATGTAAAAGATATATTTTATTTTACAGACTTATATAGCACTTACTATGTGTAAGCATCTGAGTACCTTCCAAATACTAACTGGATTAATTTTAGGATATTAAAGCAAATTTTGAAGAAAAATTATTTGAGATAATCAGAAAGCCTCATAGTAAGTTAATGATGGGGGATATTAACAGGTGGGCAGGTCAAAGATATCAATAGCTAATTACACTAGATTTGTGTCTTCCTCTACAGTGTCTTCAAGCAGTGAAAGCAAATATGCCTCATATTTCAATATTTTTCTTCAAATTTCTATCTCCGTTGATTGGTTCCCTTAGTAGTAAATTTCACCAATCTGTACTCTAACTCAAATGGAGGCATTAGGTAAGGAACAGACTCTGTCTTTTACTACACAGGTAACCCAGCTGACTTCAGTCTTAGTATTTGTTAATGCCATACTAGAAGAGTTTTGTTCTTCATGTAATTCAGAGCCCAGGGGAATGCCTGGCCCATAGTCTATTCCTAACATATGCTAATCCAATCAATGAAACAGGTTTTCCCCCATGTAACTGGATTATCTCTTCAGTAAAGGAATTCCTTGAAATTGGTGAAAGTCTTTTTGAAAAGTGAAATTTCTTTTTTTCTCCACTAGATTGCCAATTAGGTTGGCAAGAAACAGGTCAAGAAATCAGCTATGCTTCTGTCTCTTCACCATTTGAAATAAAATTATTTTTAGGATTTCTTAAACTTATATATATTTATTGTGAATAGTAGCTACCCCAAATTATCAATCTACTTTTGCAAAATAAAAGAGACTGTCTTGAGTCTCTACTTTTCTGGGGACGAAATAGCTATTGAAGTTATGAAATAGTTTCCATTACTTTGTTCTGCAGTGGTTTTTTGTTTTGTTTTGTTTTGTTTTTGCGGTATGCGGGCCTCTCACCGTTGTGGCCCCTCCCGTTGTGGAGCACAGGCTCCGGACGCGCAGGCTCAGCGGCCATGGCTCACGGGCCCAGCCGCTCCACGGCATGTGGGATCCTCCCGGACCGGGGCACGAAGCCGTGTCCCCTGCATCAGCAGGCGGACTCTCAATCACTGCGCCACCAGGGAAGCCCTGCAGTGGTCTTTTGAAGCAAACTTATAATACTCATTTTTCTTAGATGCAAAAATTATTTTTAAATAATTGCATTAAGTAATTAAGTAGCCTCTTTTGTCCAACAATATGTATTTATTTCCATTTTCTCTTATTTTCATTATCTTTTATTCTTTTTCACTACTAAATCCATTCAGATTTAAAATTCTCTATTTCATTTATAGCTACATAAATACTGTGGAATGGACTGGCATTCCCTTGACAGCCTTCTCTTAAAAGTCTTTTCTTGTTCAAATTGGCAAATCAAATTGGCAAAGACCTTTGACCTCCTCTGATTCTGGGTAGGAACTGTAATGAGGGAAACAATAAAATTAAGATACCAGTCCAAATGTTGGGCAGAAGTCCCAGCCAAAAAGGAATCAAGACAAAGAGTTCTGTTTTACCATTCTGTGCCTCGGGAAATCACCAAACAGACCAAGCTCAGGGTTTATCAACAAAAAACTAAGATGGGATCAAAGCATAAGCTGGGTGATATCATTGCTTAAAACTGACTTTGAGGACTTCCCTGGTGGTGCAGTGGTTAAGAATCCACCTGCCAATGCAGGGGACAGAGGTTCGAGCCCTGGTCCAGGAAGATCCCACATGCCATGAAGAAACTAAGCCTGTGTGACACAACTACTGAGCCTGTGTGCCACAGCTACTGACACCTGCGCATCTAGAGCCCATGCTCCACAACAAGAGAAGCCACTGCAATGAGAAGCCCGAGCAACGCAGTGAAAAGTAGCCCCCGCTCACCAGAACTAGGGAGAGCCCATGAGCAGCAATGAAGACCCAATGCAGCCAAAAATAAATAAATTAATTAATCTAAAAATAACTGACTTTGAAAGAAAGAGGCAAAGGGGGAAGGGTAGAAGAAGGAGAAAGAGTAAAAAGATAGCATATCCCCTGTCAGTATATCCTCCTTGACTTGAAAATTTCAAGAAAGTCACAACTATATGGACCTTCTTGGGGAATGTGTCAGTATGTATAATAGAGTTTTCCAGATAATGGAAAAATAAATAGGCAAATAAGTTGGATTTGAATGTGAACTAGGAATAAATAGGTTCTACATGAAGGCATCATGGAGTTTCCTAACAATAAAACTCCATGTGCTTTTGGTAGATTTTGTGACAAATTTTAGCTTCTCAAAATTCTATAGGCATAGTTACTGGCTGTTTTCATTTGCTTGGTGGGTAACGTCACCAAAACGTGCTTTATGGTATGGAGAGAAGTTATAGTGTTAGGCTTCGAATCACACTATTCCTTAGATCATAGTTCTTTAATGCCAGTTCAGAAGCTGGATTTGTCAAATCACACTGAGAAAAAAATGATACAGTATTTTAACTTCCATTAATAGTGTAATGCTTTAAGACAGCTCTAAAATCAAATGTAGATTCAAATCCTTGCTCCACCACTTACTATGTGATCTTAGGCAAGTAGAACTTAAACTCCCTGTCCTTCAGCTTCCTCACTTGTAAAATGGCATTAACAATTGTCCCTGCTATATATGGTTGTGTGAGAATTAAGTGACTTTTGACACAATAAAATGATTGGTACAATGCCTGGCACATACAAGTGTTCATAGTAAGTATATAATTATTATTAATTAAAACATTATTATTATATAAAATGATTAGAATATAATTTTATGAAATTTGGTAACAAACAGTAATAAAAAAGAAAATCAGTAATAAGTAATGTTTACTAAGTACATAGACCCAAGCTGAAGGCTTTTTAAGTAAAAAAAGACAAACTATAAATTATGTAAAATTCTTAGGTCCAAATATCTTTAAGGACACAAATATTAAATTAATGTGCTTTTACAAGGTAGATAGAAAACTAAACACTGCA
Source organism: Neophocaena asiaeorientalis asiaeorientalis (assembly GCF_003031525.2). Lineage (NCBI taxonomy): Eukaryota > Metazoa > Chordata > Mammalia > Artiodactyla > Phocoenidae > Neophocaena > Neophocaena asiaeorientalis. The sequence continues at coordinate 1,731,443 of NW_020173731.1, read as the reverse complement.
TCACTTAGTGATAACCCTTAACTTACATGGAACTTGGCAGCAGAATATATACATATATTTCTCCTAGAATTCATCTGCCGTCATTATTTCTTTGTTTATCCTACAGATTATATCAAATCTGAATCTCTAAAATGGAAGGAGCCAAAAGGCAAAGTTTGGAGGAAGACTCTGAAGGACAGGCCACACACACAGGTAAGCAAAGTTAAAAGAAAAAAATAATTATAAAATTAAAATTAGATCCGGAGATCTCTAATGTTCTTATTGTCACTATTCAGTATGAAATTTAAGTAATACCTTTGAATGGGTTGTGGAATCATCTAAAAAAATATTTGACTGGATAAATTAATGTGAAATCAAATACTTTTAGAACAGATTTAATTAGATGTCAATTTGAGTTTGAATGAATTCATATGAGTACTAAACAAAAATGCATGAAACTAATTTCATAGTGGCAGTATTTAGAATACCTTCTAAGTATGACACAAAACCAATAAACAATAAAGGAAGATTGATAAATTCAGCTATAGAAATGAGGAAAGGAAGGAAGAAAGGAAGGAAGGAAGGAAGGAAAGAAGGAAGGGAGGGAGGGAGGGAGGGAGGGAGGAAGGAAGGGGGGGAAGCAAATATCTGCTGTCTGGTAAAAGTCATCAGGAGCAAAATCCAAAAAAAATTTAACAAATTGAGGAAAAACATTTGCAACTAACTGACAAAGGGTGAATTTCCTAATATATACTAAAATTTCTACAAATCAATAAGAATAAAACCAACAACCAAATGGAGAAATTGGCAAAATATAGAATAGACTATTTAGAAAAAAAAATTTATAGGCACTTACAAAGTTAGAACTATATAGTGAAATATGTTTTTTTCACATGGTTTGTAAAAGTAAAAAAGTTTAATATCACACTTTGGAAAGAAGCATACTCATACATTACTGGTAGCTACAACCTCTTTAAAGGTAGTTTAGCAATATTAAAATTAGAAATATATATGTTTTGGACCAAGCAATTTTACTACCATTACCTATATGTGGACCTGAACAGAGAGGGAAAAAAATGTATTTGTAGGGTTCTTCACTCAGAATAATACGTCAGAGAAAAAATGTGGAGCAACCATTTACATCAATAAGAAACTAAGTAAATTAATATCTACACAGTAGAATGCCATGCCTCCATTTTTAAAAAAGGATGTTTATGTATATATGTGAAAAAAATCTCTAAGATATATTGTGAAGTAAAAAAAGAAAAGTGAACAGAAGTGTGCATAATATACTACCATTGGTAAAAAAAGAGGAAAAAAAGGGATTCTCTTTTCTTCACACATAAACGCATGCTATACACATGCATATTTTGTATATGTGGAAGACACATCTGGAAAATGAAGACTATGCAAGTAAGTAAAAAAAATTGATTGAACATAATATAAATAAATTTATATTAAAATTGTATATTATTATTATATAAATAAAAATTATTAGGAAATATGTGGGAGAGAGAATACATCTACATACATAATACAATATTAAAGTATGGATATGGTTAAGTTTTAGTGAAGGATATTTAAAACTCCATATTTTCAAGGACTTAGACCTTCTTCCAAATACTGTTATTATTTATCAGGGCAACTGAACATCAGAACTTCAGTTAGATCATCCTTGATTTAATTAATATTCTTAAATCTGCAAATTCCATCTTTTCTATATTTGTAAAAAGATTCTTAGGATCTTAGAAAGAATTGAATGGTTATATAATAAGTTTCTTAAAACCATTTTAGTTTTAATTGAAGTCAGGCCTCCCTCTTACTGGTTGTCTTTTAAGTGCTATTGTCATTATTGTTCTTTGGATCTTGATAACATTTCAATCTGTTTCCCCCCAAATCCTAGTTTCCTTTGTTAATAGTGTGCTTCCAGGTCTTCCCTGGTGGCGCAGTGGTTGAGAGTCCGCCTGCCGATGCAGGGGACGCGGGTTTGTGCCCCGGTCCGGGAAGATCCCACATGCCACGGAGCGGCTAGGCCCGTGAGCCATGGCCGCTGAGCCTGCGTGTCCGGAGCCTGTGCTCCGCAACGGGAGAGGCCACAACAGTGAGAGGCCCATGTACCGAAAAAAAAAAAAAATAGTGTGCTTCCAATTTTAGTTTATTGCTGAAGTTTCTTTCTTATTTAATGACAGTACTATTTTTCTAAAATTCTAGTTTCCTCTCTATACTCTAATTTTTAAATATCTTTACCCACAATTTTTTCCAATAGCTCAAAGTACATAATTTCTATTTTCATTAACACAGATGTTATAGAAAGATTCTTAGTCAAAACCCACTTAACAAGATTAATGTGGGAGAACATTTCTATGAGCAAGGCAGTCAGAAATTTCTAGCCCAAATAATTTTTCTGATACAGAAGATAGCAAGTCTATTCCCATGGCAATATCAATTGTGTAAATAGTCCTTGGAAAGTAAAAAGGAAAACAATTTGTTTTAAATTTTATTCCAGGACCCAAAGGAGTAATAAGTGATTGGAGAAAGTTTAAACTGGAGAGTGAAGATAATAATTCATTCCCACCCAGTAAGAAGGAGATTCTCAGACAAATGTCTTCTCCTCAGAGTGGAGATGACAAAGACTCAAAAGAAAGATTCAGCAGAAAGGTAAGATAAGAAGAAATCAAAAATAAACAATCTACAGTGTGTTTTTATTATAGTATTGTTTGTATTAGCAAAAAAAAAGGAAATGCAGTAAACGCCTATGCCTATAAAGTCATCCCATACTAAGAAATACATGGCAACTGTTAAAAGAATGAGTTACAAATACATGAGTTGACTTAGAGGTAGTTCCACAACATGAGAAAGTAAGATACAGAGAATTTTAAGTTATGTGATCCCATTCTCTACAGCAATTGAGAACAAACACTGTATATGTGTTTATGCTTATGATTATGTTTATGTTTATGATTATATGAGCATGTATGTAGAAAAGTATGGAAAGACACTCACCAAATTGACAATATTGGTTAATTGGAAGGGTGGGATTGGTTGACAGTTCTCAACCTCCTTTCCAAGGAGGAGGAAGAAGGTAAGCAGAATAAGCCACACTATGAAAAAAATATATCCATAATTTTTTAAGAGCAGCATTTTTTAAAATTCTCACTTATTTCTTATTATATAATGTGTATGTCATACATACATAAGAAAGCGAAATATGAAAAGATGATCTATAAAATCTTGATGGAGATTATCTTAGAGTATCAGAGTGGTAAAATTTCAGTATTTATTACTTCCTTCCTTTAGCTTTTAGTTCAGTTTTGAATCTTTATAATTAGCACATATTATTTATATAAAAACAATAGCAATACTAAAGAAATACTAAAAGAAACCATAAGGTGATTTTCATTGTGGGGGAAAATCACTTTAGTGGTTTATTTATCTCCAAACCAGCATATATGAGTTGTTGTATATTGATTGTTGTATATTGATTCTCAACAGACAGTCTCTGCATCAGAAATATTCTTGGTTCTAGGCTTCTGGCCATTGTAAAAAATCTTCAAATGTAAGATCTCATTTTCAGGGACTTCCCTAGTGGTCCAGTGGGTAAGACTGTGCTCCCAATGCAGGGGGCCTGGGTTCAGGGAACTAGATCCTGCATGCATGCTGCAACTAAGAAGTCCTCATGCTGCAACTAAAACCTGGTGCAGCCAAAAAAAAAAAATTAATGCAGTATAATGTTTGTGAGGGAAGTGGAAAAAAAAAAAGATCTCGTTTTCAGATTTTGGTTCCTTCACTGAATCACTATGTGATGTGGATGAGACAATTAAATTTTCCTATCTGAGGAACTATAACAATACCTCCTTCACTTGTTTTAAAGGGATGTGAAGAGAAAATAAATGAGAACATATTTTGAAACATGTAAAATGCTATACAAATGTGAGACATTATAATGATTAAAAATATTGTATTAAGGTTAAGCTTTAGAAATGTATCTGAATGCCTAAATATCTATTTGCCTGAAGATGTGAATGGAACAAGTTCTCATAAGAATGCTCAAATGCATATGTAAATCAGTATTTTGTGGTTCAGCCTGTTAAATTAGCAGAACTATGGTAGCAACTTAAAAATTATATAAAACATTTAACAATGTTTAGGATTAAAACAAATTAAGTTGGAACGATAATTTTAAAGCAGAAAACAATAATAAGAATGAGGACATTAGAAAAACAAATATAGGAGGAAGAAACAAGAAAAGGAAATAATGAAAGCACCAAATACTTCTACTTAATCTCAGTATCTTCTGTAAAAAAAACTACCTGATATGTTTATTCTGAAGATTAAGAAAAATAATCTATGTAAATTGTCTAAGACATAGTAGATTTTCCATAAATTTGGGAGTCGTCCAACTTCCCTGGTTCTGGGCTGCTCCACATCTCTTAGTCACACTATGTCCCATCATCACTCTTTTATATCTTGTGTGTATGTGTGTATGTGAAGGGAAAGGGTGTTTAACATTCTATTGACTAAGTTAATAATGACATAGCTATTAAGAAAGGCTCTGCAGGTAATTTTATATTCCACCTTCAGTGAAAAGTAGCTGTCTTGGAAGATAGAAGTTAGGTCTTTTCTCATTCTAGCCTAAACCAGTGCATATGAATCACCTAGAGGGCTTGTTTAAACATGTCTCACTCAGCCTCACACAGAGTCTGATTCAATAGATCTGGGGTGGCATCCCCAAATTTGCGTTTCCCAGAATTTCTCAGGTAATGGTGATGCTGCTGGTCTTTTGGCTAATCTGGTGAACTCCAAATAGTAGTAAAAGTTGTCTTTCTTAAATTCCATCCTACATATTCCAAAAAAATTAGTAAGTCTTTTTCACAACTTTTGTGGAGGAGACAATAATGTCCAAAGGCATTTGTTGAAAACACATTTAAGTGCATGTACAGGCACTTGTGCATGTATGAGCATGTGTATACACTTTTATGAAAGTCACTCTAGAGTAGACCTTGCTGGATTTTTTTCACCCAAAGTGGCACATTTCATGACCATCTCATAGCTCAACTATATTTAGCAATACTTATGCATGTATTTAGTCATGAAATAATTACTGAACCCCTATTATGTGCCAGACACTAAATTCTGCCCCCATACAGCATAAAAGTTAGAAAAACTAATATTAAACAATGAAACATATACTATAATATCAAGTAATGTTTATTGCTACGAAGAAAAATAAACCAGCATAAAGAACATGGGGCAGGGACACTTTTAGGTAGAATAATCAAAGAAGGTGACATTTGAACAAATGAGGTGAAGGAGAAGGCCATCTCAGGAGGTAGGGGGGACAGCCAACGCAAACTCTTTAAGTTGAGAATGGGTTCGGTATTATAAGGAATATAAATTTCTGACTGAATGATCTCTATCATTTCTTTCATCTATTTCCAGATGAGCGTTCAAGAATATGAGCTAATCCACAGAGAAAAAGAAGATGAAAATTGCCTTCGTAAATACCGTAGGCAGTGTATGCAGGATATGCACCAGAAGCTGAGTTTTGGGCCTAGATATGGGTTTGTCTATGAGCTGGAATCTGGGGAGCAATTCCTGGAAACCATTGAAAAGGAGAAGAAAATAATCACAATCATTGTTCACATTTATGAAGATGGTATTAAGGGCTGTGATGCTCTAAACAGTAGCTTAATATGCCTTGCAGCCGAATACCCTACGGTCAAGTTTTGTAAAATAAAAGCTTCTAATACAGGTGCTGGGGACCGCTTTTCCTCAGATGTACTCCCCACACTGCTCGTCTACAAAGGTGGGGAACTCATAAGCAATTTCATTAGTGTTGCTGAACAGTTCGCTGAAGAATTTTTTACTGGGGATGTGGAATCTTTCCTGAATGAATATGGGTTATTACCTGAAACAGAAATGCATGTCCTAGACCAGAGCAACATGGAAGAAGATATGGAATAAAGATTCACTATGTCAGTGTCTCATATTTCTCCTTTAAGCATTGAACATTGATTTTGGTAGTATTTATATTCCTTTAGAGAACACCAAGTGTAGTAATGGCTGTTCTAATTTGGGGGAAAAAAAAAAACCAGATTGACACTAAAATTATATGATTAGCATTTCTTAGTATTATTTACTCAAATTGATATAATGCTTTACTTCAAAACATTGTAGTCTTCAGTAATATTTTAGTGGACAAAGAGGATATGGATAATATTGTGACAGTTTTCAAAAATCCCTTTCAAGTTATATGTTGGCTTTTTTACTCCATGTTTTATCCTCATTGTTATTACTGTGTTTTTCAAATTATATTTTTAATATAATTTTTTTTCTTGTGTAATAAGAATAAAGTCTCATAAGAAAATACATTTCCTATTTAAAGTCTATTCTTTCTCAAATATTACATTATCAAGGCCTTAAAACATTATATAACTCAAAATACAAAAATTTATCATTCAGTAAGATATCTTATATTCCAACCAAACTAATACATAAGAAACTTAGAAACATTAATATTGTTTAAAAAGTATTTGTTTAAAATTACAGTTTCAGAGTTTCAGAAGCTAACTTTATCTAGGAAAAAAAGCAGGGTAGAAGCAAGGTCTTTTTATTCTTTAGACAAAATAATATTTAGTGGTAATAATAATTACAATTATTATTTATTGATTGTCTTTTATGGGTCAATATTTTATACATATCATTTCTAATAGCTAACTACAATTCTGCAAGTAGATATTACTCCCATTTCATAAATGATGAAACAAATTCAGAGAAGTAGAAGTTCTACTTCCATATCCCTTGAAAACATTTGGAAAACTCTCCTCCTACACAAAACACATACAAATGCAAAATAAAATATAATTTGAAAAAATGTTTTTAAACGCATGAATGAGCTGAAGAGCAAGATAAAAGAAAATTCTAGGTGTCTGAATCAGAGTGGAAAATGACAGTGAGTGAGAGCCAAAGTGATATAGCCTATCTTTGAAGACATGGTGCTTGATAAGTAACCAAGTGTGGGCTCTCAGAGACAAGTGTGCTTAAAACAGGTTTGCACATTTTTCTCTGGTGAACCAATGTTGAAACCAGACATATGTCACAAATTCTAGTCTCCACTCTCCTAAACGACTATTTTATGGCTTCTCTTTTTTCCTTAAAACATTTTGACCCCATGCCAAACACTTCACCTTGCCCATATTTCATTGAGAAAACAGAAATTATCAGATGAGCCCTACCTCACCTTTCCATTACCAATCTAAAATGTGCACCTTCATGTAAACACTGTTTCCATTGATGTTAAAATGGAAGAAGCTCACGCAGCTCAGCCCGACTGATCAAACTGTGCTATGGATCCTATGCTCACCCACACAGTAATTTTATTCCTGAAATTATTTCCCCTCTACCCGCATCATGTATTTCTCACTTTCTCTATGCTGTATTATTCATACTGGCTTACAACTGAGTTTTTAAATTGTCCACTATTTAAAATATGCCCCTTATAATTTAAAATTTCCAGCTATTCTTCACCTCTCTGCTTCCCTTTAAAATCACATCTCTTGGGGGACTTCCTGGTGGTCCAGTGGTAAAGAATCCACCTTCCAATGCAGGGGACGAGGGTTCAATCCCTGGTTGGGGAAATAAGATCCCACATGCCATGGGGCAACTAAGCCCACATGCCACAACTACTGAGCTCTAGCGCCTCAACGAGAGAGCCCACGTGCCGCAAACTACAGAGCCCATGCACTCTAGAGCCCGCGCCACAAGAGAAGGGAAAACCCGCATGCCACAACTATACAGAAGCCTGCGCACCACAACAAAGAGCCCACGCGCTGCAATGAAGATCCTGTGTGTCGTGACTAAGACCCAACAGAGCCACAAATAATAAATAAGTAAATAAAATAAATATATTTTTAAAAATTTTAAATAAAATCACATCTCTTGAAAGAAGTGTCTAAAGTCATCATCTTTATTCCTCATTTCTAATTTTTTTCATCCCATTCCCAACAGGCCTTTGTCCCAAGCACTCTAATTACAGTTGTAATCACCTTGTCAAACTTAAGTTTATTCCTTATAAGTCTTACTGTAACAGGGAAAGACAAATCTGACTCCATATTGGATCTATTTCTTTTACTTTAACCTTTGTATTATACTGTTTTTGTTGCAAGTTAATCACTAAAATAATGTTGCTTATAGCCTGAAATACACAGGATAGCCCATTCTCAAGGTGTTGACCTTTAAAGGTATAACACTTTTCCATTCATCTAGAGATATAAAGTTGCAGAATTGAGTATAACATTTGTCTTGTTGGAGGTTTATGGGAATACTGTGACGGGACTTACATGGACAGATGCAAGAACAAAGGATTCTGGCACCAAGAAGTTTGCAACAATCTACCACACCCCTTTCCCTTTTAGTATAAAACAAACCTGAATTCTAACTCAGGTGAGATGGTTCTTTGGGACATTAGTCCACCATCTTGGTCTGCTGGCTTTCTGAATAAAGTTGCTATTCCTTGTCCCAACAGCTCATCTCTCGATTTATTGGCCTGTTGTACAGTGAACAGTATGAGTTTAGACTCAACATTATTCCTTATTTTATTCTATCTCCTATAAGCATGTGTCAGATCTGACAACCTCCCCTATTTTTAAGTCACTTCCTTTGGCTTCTTTGAACACATCCTGCTTCTATCCTACTGACTATTCCTCTAAGTCTCCTTCTCTAACTTCTCTAAACATTCACCCTTAGGTAACTCCCTCCTGTCTATAGTCTTAAATACCATTTATATTCAGACTGCTTTCAAACTCACATTTCCAGCTCTACCTCTCTCCTAGACCCCAAAATCCTATGTCTCAACTGGAGGAAGGGAAGAAAAAGGGAAAAGAAGAATGGGAAAGAAAAAGAAGGTCTGCAATTATACTAGATATTGGTGATTCAAATATGGGTGAGATAGAATTCCTAACTGTGACCAGCTTACATTGACCAGTCCTTAACATGTAGTTACTGCAATAGTTAGTTTCTGCTTATGAATCCAAATTTCCATCTTCTATTCCTCTTTACCAATGGGGAAAGGAATTTTAAATACCCTATGGCCTACTTCTAAATTGATGAATGCTAGGAGGGAGACTGAAGGGTAATTATTTATAAAATGAGGAGCTTTTTAAAAAGAGTTCCACATGTTTTCTCCTACTGAGTAACTGCTAATGAATTTATTAATCCGTTACAGAGTTCTCTGTTAGGGAATTACTGGACTTAAAAACCATAGCAAAAAACAGGATCCTTATATGTGATATTTATCATTTAAAAACTCCTTAGTGGAACAGGTCTTTTAGGGTGATATTAATTCGATGGACTGGAAGTAAATACTTAAAAAGATGATCACAAGGCAGTGGGGAAGGATAGTCAAACATGTATCTCAAAAGAGAACAATATTTTAAGATTAAGGTATAAGTTCTTTTCAATCACCGGTCATTATTAACTGCAGTGTAGTGTAGCTCTGTAGGGCAGAGGGAGAAAAGCATCACTTAATGGTGAAAGAAGACTCTCATCTATGGAAAAGAATAAAAATGAGTGCTTTGAAAGATTCCTGTTTAATGAAAGCTTTACTCTTGTAAGAAATGACCCACTGTGCATTAATTTAAAATAGAGAGCTAGCAAGCTTAAGCAGGACTAACCCCTGGAATGTATTTAACCCATAATTGCCAAAACAAAAGTAACTAGGTGGCACCTTTGTAAAGGGAGTAGTGATGATAGCAACCATTCTCAAAATAAGCACTCAGTGACTAATAGATGCCAGAGTGAAGCTTTGACGATAACACTCATCAGGAAGAGTCAGAAAAAAGGCAGGATTTGACTAGAATATTTGAAGCCCGCTGCTGCAGAAATCCTGGACTACAAACTCCCCTCATGTAAACACTTAATCTGCTGTGATATTTGGCAGGAGGAGAGGAAGAGATAATTTCTGTCTCAGCAAAAGAATGAAGTTTTAGATGTAGAGATTTAAAATGTCATAACATGTCTCACAACAAACCACCCAAATAATAACTGGAAGAGACTTGAAAAGAAAAGCCAAGAGTGTTAGTTGAAAAGTATTATAAATATAATAGGAAAATCTGTAGGACACAGCAAAATTATCTTGGAAAGTGAGAAGATTTTTCATTAGTTTACAATATTTATTGATAAGCTGCAATGTGCCATGCAATGTCCTTGACCTTAGGGAGCTCAAGGTAAAGAAAACAGACATTTAAGCAAGCAGATGATAAATGCATCTACATTTGTATCTAAATCTATGTCTATATTAGTAGTGGTAGTTAATATCCTGAGCACCGGTGCCAGACTTCCTAGGTTTGAATCTACTCACTAATTTTGTGATCTTAGGCAAGTTAGTTAACCTCTCTATACTTGTTTCTTCATCTGTAAAATAAGAATAATAATAGCACATTTTGGAAAATATGAGTAAATCGTCTAAACTATTTAGAACAGCACCTGTCACATGATAAACAATACCCAATGTTGTTATTATTGTTATAATTACTAACAGTTATATATGAAGTAAAATGGTAACACAGTACATAAATATAAGATCTTAAAGGTATGCTTACATAAATAGAAGCTCATTTATGAAGAAGTTTGAATGCGATTATCTATCCCAAACACACCACTCACATTCCTCTATATAAGGAACTTATTTTAAAAATCTATATATTTGAATTGAAAGAGAAAGATCCTAAAAACAACCTGCCATATCAAATTGACTGTAGATACCACAATAAATATAAATTAAATTAGTTCTGAAAACAGAAGTGCCAAACAAACATTAACATCAAATAAGAAAGAAATTTACAGAATTTTGAGGAGTTTTATACTGAATTTATTGCAGAATATAATTACAATCATATGCCTAGCTGCTCAAATATATCTAGTAAGCTATTATCTTATAATGAAAATTTGATGTGTTTTTCTTTGTTCTTTTTTCAAATACTCTACAAATATTTGAGTATCTAATACATGCACGGAATTATGTTAGATAATAGAGGGTGGTAATTAAAATGGGTAAGATATAGTCATTTCAGGACTTGCAATTAGGAGCACATATTTCTGAAATTTAAAAAGATGGGGATTTATTTTTATTTTGTTTATTACTGTCTAATGTCTTATGTTCTGGAACCCAGCTGATATAGAATTTCAGTGAAGAAATTGTCATCCACTCATGCCTCTCTGATTAGCTAACACACTGTCATATCTATTCAGTTCCTCCTTTACTTTCACTACTCTTTTAAAAATCTTCAATTTCATTATACCATTCTCTGATTACAGGCATCTACCCCTCAAGCTCTCTCAGTCCTTTACTCCCAACGCACATTCTTTAAGACCTCCAATTTCTCAATCTTGTCTTTTTAACACTATCTCCATTTTCATGATTTCTGTCCTTCCCATGTAGCTTAGACACTTGGAAGAGGACATCAACCACCTTCCTGTTAGCACACTCCATATTTCATCCTGTTATTCTTCCAAAGCATTTCTCTTTTAAATCCCCAAATTTCTGGACATTTCAACTAGAGTCCATAGGTTATCCAGCAAATAATTCCCTCTTCCATTTCCCACAGTCACCATTTCATCCTTTATCATTCCCTGTCAGTCTTCCTCTCACAAATCCTTCCCCCTCTGAACAAATGACATTGCCTTCAACATCACAGAAGAAATCGAGCCTCCTCAGCAAGAACTTCCCTAATGATTTACCCCACATATATTAATCCTCTATTCACCATTTCATTGTTCTCAAAGATGTCTCTCTGTACAAGGCTAATCCTGCCATCTGTGATTTTAATCAGATTATATCACATTTAAATTTCACAACTTTTTTGCTTATATTATACAATTTTTCTTCTCCTTCTATACTAACTTCTTATTCACAACCTAAAATTAAGTCTACATCTCTCATTAAATTTATTTTCTCTAGTTCTTCAGAATTTTCACTAGCTATGATGCTCTCTAGCATTCTCCTTTCCTTCACTGCCACACTCTTGAAAAAATAATCCATGTCCTTAATCTTTTTCTTTCTTTCTTTCCATTTACTTCTCCACCTCTCTTCCTCAACCACTCCACTAAAAGTGATTCTAACAAAGATCAACAATGACCTCTGTGTCAGGCAGGTTTCTGGCAAGAAACAGCACAAACAGAAAAGGTATGATTGAAAGGAGTATAATGAAGAGACTGTGTGCATACAAGAATGTAGGCAGGAAACTAACAGGGGATGGTAAAGCACCACAGGGCTAGCAACAGGTGAAAGTGACTACTACCCCCAGGCCTTGAGGAAACCAGAGAGACATAGTTATAGGAAAGTGCTGCCCAATAGGAGCTTTAGTTGTTGGGAGAGAACACTGCCCCTGCGAATCTGTGACCTAGGAGGGAGAGAGATATCAAAATAAATAACAGGAGTTACCTCTCTTTCTGTTCTCTTATCTCTCCTCAGTGCCTCCCATTGTCCAAACCCAACCAGAAGCCAGAGGGAAAAAGAACATTGTTGATGTGTGTTAGGTCAACTTTCCCTGGGCACAAAGCAGGTTGGAGAAGGATAGAAAGTCATTCTTAAGGGGCAAATGTGGGATATAAAACACAGCCACCTAACACCAAACACACTAGACTCTATAATCCTCATCTTGGCTTTTGGCTTCATTGAATGCTGGTGACCATTCTCAAATTCAAATCCTTTCCTCCCAGGTTAACACGCCTCTTACAACAATGGACAAATCATCCAGCCAGAAAATCAATCAGAGAACACTGGCCTTAAATGACACATTAGACTAATGGACTTAATAGATATATATAGAATATGCCATTCAAAGCAGCAGAATACACATTCTCTTCAAGTACACATGGGATACTCTCCAGGATATATCACATGCTAGGCCACAAAACAAGCCTTGGTAAATTTAAGAAAAGTGAAATCATGTCAAGTATCTTTTCTGACCATATAGCTATGAGACTAGAAATCAACTACAAGAAAAAAACTTCAAACACATGGGGGCTAAATAATATGCTACTAAACAATCAATGGATTGTTGAAGAAATCAAAGAAGAATTTTAAAAATACCTGGAGACAAATGAAAACATAAATACAACAATCAAAACTCTATGGGACAAAGCAAAAGCAGTTCTAAGAGGGAAGTTTATGGTGACACATGCTTACCTCAGGAAACAAGAAAAATCTCAAATAAACAACCTAACCTTACATCTAAAGGAACTAGCAAAAGAAAAACAAACAAAACCCAAAGTTGGTAGAAGGCAAGAAATAATAAAGAATCAGAGCAGGAATAAATAAAATAGAGACTAAAAGAACAATAGAAAAGATCAATGAAACTAAGAGCTGGCTCTTATAATAAACAAAATTGATAAACCCCTAGCCAGACTCATCAAGAAAAAAACAGAGGACCAAAATCAGTAAAATCAGAAATGAAAAAGGAGAAGTTAGAACGGAAACCACAGAAATACAAAGGATCATAGGAGACTACTATGAGCAACTCTATGCCAATAAAATGGACATCCTAGAAGAAGTGGACAAATTCCTAGAAATGTACAATCTCCCAAGACTGAACCAGGAAGAAATAGAAGATATGAATAGAACAATTACCAGTAATGAAATTGAATTAGTAATTTTAAAACTCCCAACAAATGAAAGTCTAGGACCATATGGCTTCACAGATGAATTCTACCAAACTGTTCCAAAAAATTGCGGGGGAAGGAACACTTCTGAACTCACCCTATGAAGCTATCACCATAATACCAAAACCAGACAAAGATATCACAAAGAAAATTACAGGCCAATATCACTGATGAACATAGATGCAAAAATCCTCAACAAAATATTAGCAAACTGAATCCAATAAGACATTAAAAGGATCATAAAACTTGACCAAGTGGGATTTACTCCAATGATGAAAGGATGCTTCGGGGCTTCCCTGGTGGCACAGTGGCTAAGAACCTGCCTGCCAATGCAAGGTACACGGGTTCAAGCCCTGGTCTGGGAAGATCTCACATGCCATGGAGCAACGAAGTCCGTGTGCCACAACTACAGAGCCTGCACTCTAGAGCCTGTGAGCCACAACTGCTGAGCCCGTGTGCCACAACTACTGAAGCCTATGCACCTAGAGCCCATGCTCCACAACAAGAGAAGCTACTGCAATGAAAAGTCTGCGCACCTCAACGAAGAGTAGCCCCCACTCGTCAAAACTAGAGAAAGCCTGCACACAGCAATGAAGACCCAACACAGCCAAAAATAAATAAATTAATTTAAAAAAATTTTTTTCAAAAGAAAGGATGCTTCAAAATCCACAAATTAATCAATGTGATACACCACAATAACAAATTGAAGAATAAAAACCATATAATCACTTGAATAAATGCAGAAAAAGCTTTTGGTAAAATTCAAGATCCATTTCCAGAAAGTGGGCATAGAGGGGACATACCTCAACATAATAAAAGCCATATATGATAAGCTCACAACTAACCTCATACTTAATGGTGAAAAGCTGACAGCATTTCCTCTAAGATCAGGAACAAGACAAGTGTGCCTATTCTAGTCAATTTTATTCAACATAGTATTAGAAGACCTAGCCACAACAATCAGACCAGAAAAAGAAATAAAATGAATCCAAATTGGAAATGAAGAATTAAAACTGTCACTGTTTGCAGATGACATGATACTGTACTTAGGAAATCCTAAAGACACCAGCAAAAAACTACTAAAGCTCATCAGTCGGTAAAGTTGCAGGACACAAAATTAATGTACAGAAATCTGTTGCATTTCTATACACTAACAATAAACTATCAAAAAGAGAAATTAAGGAAACAATCCCATTTGCAATCACATCAAAAAGAACAAAATATCTAGGAATAAACCTACCTAAGGATGTAAAAGACCAATACTAAAAAATTAAGACACTGATGAAAGAGATTGAAGATGACACAAACAGATGGAAAGATATACTATGTTCATGGATTTGAGGAATTAATATTGTTATAATGAACATACTACTAAAGGCCATCTACAGATTCAATGCAATCCCTATCAAAAACCAATGGCATTCTTCATTATTTTAAAATTTGTACTGAAACACAAAAGACTTTGAATAGTAAAACAATCTTGAGAAAGAACAACAGAGCTGGAGGTATCATGCATTTTAACTACAGACTATTACAAAACTACAGTAATCAAAACAGTGTGGCACAGGCACAAAAACAAATATAGATCAATGGAACCGGATAGAAAGCCCAGAGATAAACCCATGCACATATGGTCACTATATCTTTGATAAAGGAGGTAAGAATATACAGTGGAGAAAAGACAACCTCTTCAATAAGTGGTGCTGGGAAAACTGGACAGCTACATGTAAACAGAGATACAGAGAACAAATTAGTGGTTACCAGTGGGGAAAGGGAAGAGGGGAGGAGCAAGATAGGGATATGGGATTAAGAGATATAAACTATTATGTAAAAATAGATAAGGAACAAGAATATATTGTACAGCACTAGGAATTTTAGCCATTATTTTCTAATAACTTTTAATGGAGTATATTCTATAAAAAGTGTGAAACACTATGTTGTATACCTGAAACTAACGTAATATTGTAAATCAACTATACCTCAATTTAATTTTTTTTTAATAAAAAAAAATACTTAACAGCAATGATTTAGTCAACTTTCAAGAGTTTGATCCCTAACTGAATGTTGGAATCCTAAAAAGATTATAAAGACTACTATGGTATTGACACAAGTTTAGATAAAGACCTGCAGGTTTTATGACAAAAGTTATTATTTTTACAGCAATTAGACTTGAAAAAATTTGGTATATATATGCTATTTCAATAACTCTTGTGACTTTAGCAAGAAAATTTGAGAAGTTATTTAAGAACAACTACATTTGTCATAGGCAGCTGTTTGTATATCCTGTTATGAAAGTAAAGCACCTCACAAACAAATTAAATATTAAATTACTGAAACAAATATAAAGGCAAAAACACCATGTAAGTTGTGATTACTAAAGAATTCATGTGAAGGTAATACTATCCATACTATGCAGTAGTAGCTTTGGAGATTCCAAATAACATAGCTAACCTTTTTATAATGTGTTATAAGATCTATAAGAATTTCACATACATTACCTCATTTGATTCTCACAATTCCTCTATGAGATAGGCAGAGCAATATTTTTAATACATCCTGCTCAAGGACAGAGACAATTTTTTTCAGCTTATTTGGGGTATAATTGACAAAATTGTAAGACATCTAAAGTATACAACATGATGGTTTGATATACATATACACTGTGAGAGGATCTCCCCCACCACAAATCAAGTTAACTAACACAGAGGATGGAGGAATTGAAGTGTTTGTGGTTAGTTCACTTGTCCAGGTTTATACAGCTACTAAGATGTAGAGTTTGAATTTAATGCCTACTGCCTACACTATTCACATTACATCACACTCCTCACAAAGCAGTCACCAGTACAAAGAATACAGGAACAACCAAATATGGGATTCTGTAAGATTAGAAAATATGTTTTAATATATTCAAGTCCATATGGCAATTCTACAGAAAAAACAAAACAAAATTTACCTGGAATCCAGACAAAGCTTCAGTAAGTCTCACAACTCCAACAACTAATGCAGTGGCCATAGCCCTGGGCAGAGAAAACAAGGTTAAGTATACACTAATCTCAGTTTTCAATTGTAGGTTTTCCTTATTTGGGCAATAGCATTTAGAGAAAACATTGCATCTTATCTTTACTTGAGGTTCTCAGTTATAATGAGTGTCAAAGTCCTTGTATCTTTCAGGGCTCTTTTACTTTGCCATAGTATGTAAGACAATGCTTCAAAAATTAGTTTTCACAAAACCAGGTGTTTCACCCTAGGCAATTTTATTTCTCAGAGTGTCCATCCCCACTCCCAATCCCTGAACACATACTAGTTTGATTTCACCATGGTATCTCAAAAATAATAATTCGTTTTTAAACGTTCACATTTGTTCATTGCTGACAACATATAATTAACTCCCCTACACTGTTCCTGTTCCAATAAATTAATGTACTTTCAACAGGCAATGATAATCACACATGAAATTCAACTGACTAGGCAACTTAAATTACAGAGGCTTACATAATAAGCTACATAAGTCTCAAGAAGTTCAGAAGAATAAGACCATGGCTTTACACTATATTTATCATTTATTAAAAATACAGATGCCATTTTTGCCCATCATGTTCCTACTTTGAGTGTTTAAGGAGAAGAGGGATTTATAAATAATTTTGTTGTAGCTTTTGTTTTGGTGGAGGAATGGAAAGGAATTTTAAACCTGATTTGACTTTTCCTGAGGTGAATAGCAGTGAATTGCTATCCATTTAAAATGAGCATTATCTTCTAAGTGGCAAAGTGAAAATTTAAAGTAGAAACAGTTCCGAACATAACAATAGTAACAAAAACATAAATGATTTAAACTCACTAGTTAAAAGGCACATATTCTCAAATTAGACTTTAAAAATCAAGGTACTTGATATTCAAAAGAAATACATTTAAAACATAATGACACAGAAGCAAAAAGAACTACAATCCTGCAGCCTGTGGAAAGAAAACCACATTCACAAAAAGATAGACAAAATAAAAAGCAGAGGACTCTCTACCAGGTGAAGGAACAAGATAAAACACCAGAAAAACAATTAAATGAAGTGGAGATAGGCAACCTTCCAGAAAAAGAATTCAGAATAATTATGGTGAAGATGACCCAGGACCTCAGAAAAAGAATGGAAGCAAAGATAGAGAAGAGGCAAGAAATGTTTAACAAAGACCTAGAAGAATTGAAGAAATAACACCTAGAAGAATTAAAGAACAAACAAACAGAGATGAACAATACAACAACTGAAATGAAAAATACACTAGAGGAATCAATAACAGAATACCTGAGGCAGAAGAATGGATAAGCGACCTGGAAGACAGAATGGTGGGATTCACTGCTGTGGAACAGAATTAAGAAAAAAGAATGAAAAGAAATGAAGACAGCCTAAGAGACCTCTGGGACAACATTAAATGCAACAACATTCGCATTATACGGGTCCCAGAAGGAGAAGAGAGAGAGAAAGGACCTGAGAAAATATTTGAAGAGATTAGAGTCGAAAACTTTTCTAACATGGGAAAGGAATAGGCACCCAAGTCCAGGAAGCGCAGAGAGTCACAGGCAGGATAAACCCAAGGAGAAACAGGCAGAGACACATAGCAATCAAATTGGCAAAAATTAAAGACAAAGAAAAATTATTAAAGTCAACAAGGGAAAAATAACAAATAACATAGAAGAGAACTCCCATAAGGTTAACAACTGATTTCTCAGCAGAAACTCTGCAAGCCAGAAGGGAGTGACATGATATATTTAATCTTGCTGGGAAAGATTACTCTACCCAGCAAGGATCTCATTCAGATTCTATGGAGAAATCAAAAGCGTTAGAGACAAGCAAAAGTGAAGAGAATTCAGCACCACCAAACAAGCTCTACAACAAATGCTGAAGGAATTTCTCAAACTGGGAAACACAAGAGAAGAAAAGGACCTACAAAAACAAACCCAAAACAATTAAAGAAATGGTGATAGGAACATACATATTGATAATCACCATAAATGTGAATGGATTAAATGCTCCAACCAAAAGACACAGGCTCGCTGAATGGATACAAAAGCGAGACCTATATATATGCTGTCTATAAGAAAGTAGGGGGATGGAAAAAGATATTCCATGCAAATGGAAATCTAAAGAAAGCTGGAGTAGCAATACTCATATCAGATAAAATAGACATTAAAATAAAGAATGTTACAAGAGACAAGGAAGGACACTACATAATGATCAAGGGATCAATCCAAGAAGAACATATAACAATTATAAATATACATGCACCCAACATAGGAGCACCTCAATACATAAGGCAACTGCTAACAGCTATAAGAGAGGAAATCGACAGTAACAAAATAATAGTGGGGGACATTAGCACCTCACTTACACCAATGGACAAATCATCCAAAATGAAAATAAATAAGGAAACAGAAGCTTTAAATGACACAATAGACCAGATAGATTTAATTGATATTTATAGGACATTTCATCCAAAAACAGCAGATTATGCTTTCTTCTCAAGTGTGCACAGAACATTCTGCAGGATAGATCACATCCTGGGTCATAAATCAAGCCACAGTAAATTTAAGAAAATTGAAATCATATCAAGCATCTTTTCTGACCACAACTCTATGAGATTAGAAATCAATTACAGGGGAAAAAAGCGTAAAAAGCACAAACACATGGAGGCTAAAAAATACGTTACTAAATAACCAAGAGATCACTGAAGAAATGAAAGAGGAGATCAAAAACTACCTAGAGACAAATGACAATGAAAACACGATGATCCAAAACGTATGGGATGCAGCAAAAGCAGTTCTAAGAGGGAAGTTTATAGCTATACAAGCCTAAATCAAGAAACAAGAAACATCTCAAATAAACAGTCTAATCTTACACCTAAAGGAACTAGAGAAAGAAGAACAAACAAAACCCAAAGTTAGCAGAAGGAAATAAATCATAAAGATCAGAGCAGAAATAAATGAAATAGAGACAAAGAAAACAATAGCAAAGATCAATAAAACTAAAAGCTGGTTCTTTGAGAAGATAAACAAAATTGATAAACCTTTAACCAGACTCATCAAGAAAAAGAGGGAGAGAACTCAAATCAATAAAATTAGAAATGAAAAAGGAGAAGTTACAATGCACACCGCAGAAATACAAAGCATCCTAAGAGACTACTACAAGCAACTCTATGCCAATAAAATGGACAACCTGGAAGAAATGGACAAATTCTTTGAAAGGTATAACCTTCCAAGACTGAACCAGGAAGAAACAGAAAATATGAACAGACCAAACACAAGTAATGAAATTGAAACTGTGATTAAAAATCTTCTAACAAACAAAAGCCCAGGACCAGATGGCTTCACAGGTGAATTCTAAAAACATTTAGAGAAGAGCTAAAACCTATCCTTCTCAAACTCTTCCAAAAAATTGCAGAGGAAGAAAAACTCCCAAACCCATTCTACAAGAACACCATCACCCCGATACCAAAATGAGACAAAGATATTACAAAACAAGAAAATTAGAGACCAATATCACTGATGAATACAGATGCAAAAATCCTCAACAAAATACTAGCAAACAGATTCAAGCAACACATTAAAAGGATCATACACGATGATCAAGTGTGATTTATCCCAGGGATGCAAGGATTCTTCAATATACACGAATCAATTAATGTGATAAACCATATTATAACCCTGAAGAATAAAAACCATAAGATCATTCTCAATAGATGCAGAAAAAGCTTGTGACAAAATTCAACACCGATTTATGATAAAATCTCTCCATAAAGTGGGCATAGAGGGAACCTACCTCAACATAATAAAGGCCATATATGACAAAACCCACAGCAAACATCATTCTCAATAGTGAAAAACTGAAAGCATTTCCTCTAAGGTCAGGAACAAAACAAGGATGTTCATTCCCGCCACTCTTATTTCAACATAGTTTTGGAAGTCCTAGCCACGGCAATCAGAGAAGCAAAATAAATAAAAGAAATACAAATTGGAAAAGAAGAAGTGAAAGTGTCACTGTTTACAGATGACACAGTACTATACATATAGAATCCTAAAGATGCCACCGGAAAACTACTAGAGCAAATGAATGAATTTGGTAAAGTGGCAGAATATAAAATTAATGAACAGAAATCTCTTGCATTCCTATACATTAACAACTATAGACCAGAAAGAGAAATTAAGGAAACAATCCCATTCACCACTGCCACAAAAAGAATAAAGTACCTGGGAAAAACCTACCTAAGGAGACAAAAGACCCGTATGCAGAAAACTATAAGACACTGATGAAAGAAATCAAAGATGACACAAACAGATGGAGAGATGTACCATGTTCTTGGATTGGAAGAATCAATATTGTGAAAATGACTATACTACCCAAAGCAATCTACAGATTCAATGCAATCTCTATCAAATTAGCAATGGAATTTTTTACAGAACTAAATTAAAAAATCTTAAAATTTGTATGGAAACACAAAAGGTCCCGAATAGCCAAAGCAATCTCTAGGGAAAAAATGGAGCTAAAGGAATCAGAGTCCCTGATTTCAGACTTACTACAAAGCTACAGTAATCAAGACAGTATGGTACTGGCACAAAAACAGAAATATAGATCAATGGAAATCCCATTGCATTAGGACAGAAATCCTAGATATAAACCCATGCACCTATGGTCAACTAATCTATGACAAAGGAGGCAAGGATATACAATGGAGAAAAGACAATCTCTTCAGTAAGTGGTGCTGGGAAAACTAGACAGCTACATGTAAAAGAATGAAATTAGAACACTCCCTAATACCATACACAAAAATAAACTCAAAATGAATTAGAGACCTAAATGTAAGACCGGACACTATAAAACTCTTAGAGGAAAACATAGGAAGAACACTCTTTGACATAAATCACAGCAAGATCCTTTTTGACTGACCTCCTAGAGAAATGGAAGTAAAAACAAAATTTAAAAAATGGGACCTAATGAAACTTAAAAGCTTTTGCACAGCAAAGGAAACTATAAACAAGAGGAAAAGACCACCCTCAGAATAGGAGAAAATATTTGCAAATGAATCAGTGGACAAAGGATTAATCTCCAAAATATATAAACAGCTCATGCAGCTCAACATTAAAAAAGCAAACAACCCAATCAAAAAATGGGCAGAAGACCTAAACAGACATTTCTCCAAAGAAGACATACAGATGGCCAAGAGGCACATGAAAAGCTGCTCAACATCACTAATTATTAGAGAAATGCAAATCAAAACTACTATGAGGGATCACCTCACACCAGTTAGAATGGGCATCATCAGAAAATTTACAAAGAACAAATGCTGGAGAGGGTGTGGAGAAAAGGGAACCCTCTTGCACTATTGGTGGGAATGTAAATTGATACAGCCCCTATGGAGAACAGTATGGAGGTTCCTTAAAAAACTAAAAATGGAATTACCATATGACCCAGCAATCCCACTACTGGGCATATACCCAGAGAAAACCAAAATTTAATAGAACCCATGCACCCCAATGTTCATTGCAGCACTATTTACAATAGCCAAGTCATGGTAGCAACCTAAATGCCCATCAACAGATGAATGGATAAAGAAGACGTGGTACATATATACAATGGAATATTATTCAGGCATAAAAAGGAACAAAACTGGGTCTTTTGTAGAGACGTGGATGGATCTAGAGACTGTCATACAGAGTGAAGTAAGTCAGAAAGAGGAAAAGAAATATTGAATATTAACGCATATATGTGGAATCTAGAAAAATGGTAACAATGAACCAGTTTGCAAGGCAGAAATGGAGACATAGATGTAGAGAACAAACGTATGGAAACCAAGGGGGAAAGCGGGGTAGGGTGGGGTGGTGTTGGGATGAACTGGGAGATTAGGATTGATATATATACACTAATATGTATAAAATGGATAACTAATAAGAACCTGCTGTATAAAAAAATAAAATAATATTCAACAAAAAAGAAAAAAATATTAGGACACAAAAGTTGGAAGTAAAATAATGGAAAAGTTATAACAAGAAAATAATTTTTTAAAGCACAAATCACTAAATTAATATCAGACAAAATA
This sequence comes from Neophocaena asiaeorientalis asiaeorientalis, assembly GCF_003031525.2. Taxonomy (NCBI): domain Eukaryota; kingdom Metazoa; phylum Chordata; class Mammalia; order Artiodactyla; family Phocoenidae; genus Neophocaena; species Neophocaena asiaeorientalis. Next base: position 1,708,730 of record NW_020173731.1, on the reverse strand, counting down.
AGCTTAAAGAGAAAAAGCATTATTATAGAAATGGTCATCACATAATGATAATATGGTACATTTCACCAGGAAAATCTATCAATTTTAAACTTACACGTACCTAATAAAATGTCATAAAATATACACAGTACAAATTAATAAAATACAAGGAGAGGAACTTCCTGATGGTCCAGTGGCTAAGACTCCATGCTTCCAGTGCAGCGGGTGTGTGTTCAATCCCTGGCTGGGGAACTAAGATCCCATATGGTTCAGCCAAAAAAAAATTTTTTTAATTAAAATTTTTTAATAAAATAAAATGCATGGAGAAAGTGACTAATCCACCATCAGAGATTTCAGTTCAGTTCTTTCAATCTTTAATAGATCAAATAACAAAAAATTATTATCTATGTAGATATTTACCACATAAACAAGCTTGATCTAAGGGACATATAAAACAGTGCAACCAAGAATTAGTGAATTAACCATTTTTTCCCAGCTAGCACACAAAGATTTTCAAAAGTTGATAAATTATGTCACTATTAGATGGATTACATTTTAGCACACTGAGATTAAATCTGCCATGATTCTCAAGCTTGCATTCAACACAGTCAACAACCAAAGCGAAAGCTCCCCAACCTCTTCCCATTCATTACTGCTTGCCCACTCCCAACTTGCTGTTTGCCATAATACTCTACTGTACCATTATCCCCATTCACTTACATTTCCCCTCTAAAAGCAGCACACTTCCCTTTATTTTCAGCCTTTTCTCTAAGCATTCCTTCTACATCTTTGGCATAAGTAAAACCTAGTTCTTCAAAGAAAGTACCCTTTCCCTTTATTGCTTTCAAGTGGTGATTGTTTATTCTTTCAAAATCCAAACAGCATTTACACTGTAGATCATTGTTCCCATTTGCTTCTGTAAAAGATCTTATGTCCTTTTTAAAAGGGTCACGCTGCTTGTCTGTATCATTTTTCCTCCATCCTTGGAACTGTCAAGTAATGATATTCTAATCACTCTCCCTCATTTATCAAAATTTTGATACTCAATTCACACAGCCTTCTCTTATGCTTCAAGTTCTATTATCATGTTGGGTATTATCATTATTCTAGCAGACCACCCTTCCATAATATGGACTCTGCTCCTTGACCTCCTCATCTCTTGACCTCCAATAACCTACTTTACATCAGCCACTCAATTCGTTTGCTATCATCTATGTGTTTCTTCCCAAATCACTATTACAAGCATTCTTGCTTATGATCACAATCATGTCTCCATATTTACCTGTCAACTACATGCGGGATCTTAGTTCCCCAACCAGGGATTGAACCTGTCTGTGCCCCCTGCAGTGGAAGTGTGGAGTCTTAACCACTGGACTGCCAGGGATGTCCCTCAACTATCAAAATTTTAAGTCTTTTATTTTTTCTCGATCTCCATGGCACTGATGCACTTACAATTCACCAGAACATTCTCTTTCTTTCTCTCTCACGGTGTTCTCTCCCATTTCTCTCTCTTCAATTTTTTATTCAGTTTAGATTTCATAGTTCATCCTTTAAATAATATCCTTTAAATAACAGTATTGACAATATCTTACATTTCTTAGCCTTTCTTTGCTTTCAGCTTATCTGTCGGACGAGACCCTCAAATGCTATTTACTTTTTCTATTCTTAAAACTGAGAAGTCAAAGACTACTGGGGGCAAAATAATATAAGTTCATTCATTTATTATTACTAACCTCAAATGGGACTTTACCACTGTCTGGTAATCCTGCTATGTTTGTTTGTTCGAATTGACCTCCCATTATTCGCAATAAGTCTTTGAAATCTTCTCTATGCTCCTCTTTCTTCACTCACAGTAGATGACCTTGCCAACTTCATAGAGATCTGAAGCCATCAGATAAAATTATCTTTAACTTTCCACTACTGAACCTATAAGTCTATATACACATGCACTAATTTTCTTCTCTCTCTATTACATTAGAATAGATGTTCCTTCTCTCAAGGCCAATGCTTTAGAGACTATCCCCTTCCACCTTTGCAGGAATCTTACTTTCATGTTTTCTTCTGTGTGGTCATCCCTCTTGCTTCTGCATATTCAATCCCTCCCTTTCATCAGTATCTCTCCCCTGAATATGTATATGCCCCACTACTATGTTTAGCAAATTACTTTCCTGAACCTCAATTTCTGAATTGTTAAAGTATGATAAAAATGAAAATACTTTGTAAACTGTAAAGCACTACATAATGAGAGTTAGTTTAATGTTAGAATTTGTTTCAGCCTAAAGATCAAAGCAATTAAGTGATTTCCCAAGGTTTTGTTTCCTAATTGAAAGACCTAGGGATACAACTCAACTCTCCATTATCAACAGCTATTATTTCATTTATAATTAAAATCTAGAAAATTATTTTCAGTAGTACTAACTTGAAAGAACAGAAATATTTTTAAATGACATAATTTTTGTTTAGATATAGATATTGCAGTCAGCATCTTAGTTTATTGACATTCAGAATTTTTTTTTTTTTTTTTGTGGTACGCGGGCCTCTCACTGTTGTGGCCTCTCCCATTGCGGAGCCGCTCTGCGGCATGTGGGATCTTCCCAGAATGGGGCACGAACCTGTGTCCCCTGCATCGGCAGGCGGACTCTCAACCACTGCACCGCCAGGGAAGCCTAACCTTCAGAATTTTAATCATGGTGACAGGCATCAGGCGTATCTACAACTAAATTGGATTTGACTAAAATAGAATCTGAGCTGATTAAAGTACCTTCATCTGTATCATCAAGTTTCCCTTCACAATTCTGTAAACATAAGATCTCCTTAACAAACTGAACAAATGGATTGAAAAATCTTTTCCTAAAAAGAGTATATATATATATACGGGTAGGAATAAGTTAGGAGTATGGGATTTACAGATATGCACCATTATATATGAAATAGATAAACAAAAAGGATTTACTGTATATCGCACAGGAAACTATATTCAATATCTTGCAATAACCTGGAAAATCTTCTGAAAAAAAACTATATATGTGTGTGTGTGTGTGTGTGTGTGTGTGTGTGTGTGTGCATGCACGTATAACTGAATCACTTTGCTGTATAGCTGAAACTAAAACATTGTAAATCAACTATATTTCAATAAGAATTTTTAAAAAACACAAATTCACATATACACACATATGCACACACAAAAGAAAAATATTTTCCTAAAAGGTAAGCCTTTCTAATTAAAAATTTTTGTACAGGGCTATTTTGGGATCAGAATTTAAGTAGTTCCACAGTACAGTATAAACTCTACCTTTATTTGATGGGGCTAATTACGTAAAATATTTACAAAATATTTTTACAAAGATGAAAAAATAAGGAATAATCTGATTATTGAGATAGGTAATAGTTACCCAAATGTAATAGTTACCCAAATGTCTACTCTTCCTAACTATATGTCCTTGGATACAACATATAATAATCAATGTGTGGGGACCTTCAAGATGGCGGAGGAGTAAGATATGGAGATCACCTTCCTTCCCACAAATACATCAAACATACATCTACATGTGGAACAACTCCTACTGAACACCTACTGAATGCTGGCAGAAGACCTCAGACTTCCCAAAAGGCAAGAAAATCCCCACGTACCTGGGTAGGGCAAAAAAAAGAAAAAGAAAAAACAGACAAAAGAATAGGGATGGGACCTGCACCTCAGGGAGGGAGCTGTGAAGGAGGAAAAGTTTCCACACACTAGGAAGCCCCTTCACTGGCGGAGATGGGGTGTGGGCGGGGGGGATGCTTCAGAGCCACGGAGGAGAGCGCAGCAACAGGGCTGCAGAGGACAAAGCAGAGAGATTCCTGCACAGAGGATCAGTGCTGACCAGCACTCACTGGCCTAAGAGGCTTGTCTGCTCACCCTCCGGGGCGGGTGGGGGTTGGAAGCTGAGGTTCAGACTTCAGAGGTCGGATCCCAGGGAGAGGACTGGGGTTGGCTGTGTGAACACAGTCTGAAGGGGGCTAGTGCGCCACAGTTAGCCGAGGGAGAGTACGGGAAAAAGTTTGGACCTGCCTCAGAGGCAAGAGACCATTCTTTCAGGGTGTGCGAGGACAGGGGATTACTTTCCCGTCTGACCACAGAAGGCACAGTACCACCTAAATGATCTCCAGAGACATGGCTTTCAGCTCGGACACCAGAGACGGGGATGAAACACTAACGCTGCTGCTGCAGCCACCAAGAAGCCTGTGTGCAAGTACCGGTCACTATCCACATGCCCCACCCCTCCCCACACCACGGGAGCCTGTGCAGTCCACCACTGCCAGGGTCCTGTGGTACAGGGACAACTTCCCCGGGAGAACACACAGCATGACTCAGGTTGTTGTAATGTCATGCTGGTCTCTGCTGCTGCAGGCTCGCCCTGCATTCCAGTTATAACTATCATACCCCTCCCTCCCCTTGGCATGAGTGAGCCAGAGCCCCCTAATCAGCTGCTGCTTTACCCCATCCTGTCTGGGCAGGAACAGAAGCCTTAGGACAACCTACATGAGGAGGTGGGGCCAAAACCAAAGCTGAATGCCAGGAGCTGTGAGAACAAAGAAGAAAAAGGGAAATTTCTCCATGCAGCCTCAGGAGCAGCGGATTAAATTACCACAATCAACCTGAGGTACCCTGCATCTGTGGAATACCTGAATAGACAACAAATCATCACAAAATTGAAGCGGTAGACTTTGGGAGCAACTGTAGACTTGGGATTTGCTGTCTGTGACTGACTTGTTTCTGATTTTTATGTTTATCTTAGTATAGTTTTGTTTTGTTTTTGTTTTTGTTTTTCTGGTACACGGGCCTCTCACTGTTGTGGCCTCTCCCATTGCGGAGCTCAGGCTCTGGACGCGCAGGCTCAGTGGCCATGGCTCACGGGCCTAGCCGCTCTGCAGCATGTGGGATCCTCCCCGACTGGGGCATGAACCCGCGTACCCTGCATTATCAGGCGGACTCTCAACCACTGCGCCACCAGGGAAGCCCTATCGTAGTATAGTTTTTAGCACTTGTTATCATAGATGGATTTGTGTATTGGTTTGGTTGCTCTCTATTTTTAAATTACTTTTTTATTTTAATAAATTTATTTTATTTTATTCAAAAAAACTTTTTCCTTTCTTTTTTTCTCACTTTTCTTCTGAGCCATGTGGTTGACAGGGTCTTGGTGCTCCAGCCTGATGTCAGGCCTGAGCCTCTGAGGTGGGAGAGCTGAGTTCAGGACATTGGACCACCAAACACCCCCTAGCCCCATGTAATATCGATCAGTGAGAGCTCTCCCAGAGATCTCTGTCTCAATGCTAAGACCCAGCTCCTCTCAACAACCAGCAAGCTGCAGTGCTGGATGCCCCATGCCAAACAACTAGCAGGACAGGAACACAAACCCATCCATTAGCAGAGAGGCTGCCTAAAATAATACAGACACCCCAAAACACACCACCAGACACAGCCCTACCCACCAGGAAGACAAGATCCAGCCCCACCCACCAGAACACAGGCACAAGTCCCCTCCACCAGGAAGCATGCACAACCCACTGACCTAACCTTAGCCACTGGGGGAATACACCAAAAACAATGAAAACTACGAACTTTCAGCCTGTGAAAAGGAGATCCAAAACAAAGTAAGTTAAGCAAAGTGAGAAGACAGAGAAATATGCAGCAGATGAAGGAGCAGGTAAAAACCCACCAAACCAAACAAATGAAGAGGAAATAAGCAGTCTACCTGAAAAATAATTCAGAGTAATGAGAGTAAAGATGATCCAAAATCTTGGAAATAGAATGGAGAAAACACAAGAAAGGTTTAACAAGGACCTAGAAGAACTAGAGGGCAAATGAACAATGCTGAACAACACAGTAAATGAAATTTAAAATTCTCTAGAAGGAATCAATAGCAGAATAACTGAGGCAGAAGAACGGATAAAGTGACCTGGAAGATAAAATAGTGGAAATAACTACAACAGAGCAGAATAAAGAAAAAAGAAGGAAAAGAATTGAGGACAGTCTCAGAGACACTGGGGACAAGATTAAACACACCAGTATTCAAATTTTAAGGGTCCCAGAAGAAGAAGAGAAAAAGAAAGGGTCTGAGAAAATATATGAAGGGATTATAGTTGAAAACTGCCCTATTATGGGAAAGGAAATATTCAATCAAGTACAAGAAGTGCAGAGTCCCATACAGGATCAATCCAAGGAGAAACATGCCAACACATACTAATCAAACTATCAAAAATTAAATACAAAGAACAAATATTAAAAGCAGCAAGGGAAAAGCAACAAATAACATACATAACCTTATGTTAACCCCATAAGGTTAACAGCTGAGCATTCAGAAGAAATTCTACAAGCCAGAAGGGAGTGGCAGGACATATTCAGAGTGATGAAAGGGAAAAACCTACAACCAAGATTACTCTACTCATCAAGGATCTCATTCAGATTCGATGGAGAAATTAAAACCATTACAGAGAAGCAAAAGTTAAGAGAATTTAGCACCACCAAACCAGCTTTACAACAAATGCTAAAGGAACTTCTCTAGGCAGGAAACAAGAGAAAGAAAAGACCTACAAAAATAAACTCAAAACAATTAAGAAAATGGTAACAGGACCATACATATCAGTAATTACCTTAAATGTAAATGGATTAAATGCTCCAACCAAAAGACACAAAATAGCTGAATGGATTAAAAAAAAAAAAAAGACCCATACATATGCTGTCTACAAGATACCCACTGCAGACCTAGAGACACATAAAGACTGAAAGTGAGGGGATGGAAAAAAATATTCTATGCAAATGGAATCAAAAGAAAGCTGGAGTAGCAATTCTCATATGAGACAAAATAGACTTTAAAATAAAGACTATTACAAGAGACAAAGAGGGACACTACATAATGATCAAGGATCAAACTAAGAAGAAGATATAACAATTGTAAATATTTATGCACCCAACATAGGAGCACCTCCATACATAAGGCAAATGCTAACAGCCATAAAAGGGGAAATCGACAGTAAGACAATCATAGTAGGGGATTTAACACCCCACTTTCACCAATGGACAGATAATCCAAAATGAAAATAAATAAGGAAACACAAGCTTTAAATGACACATTAAAAAAGATGGACTTCATTGATATTTATAGGACATTCCATCCAAAAACAACAGAATACACTTTCTTCGCAAATGCTCATGGAATATTCTCCAGGAAAGATCATATCTTGGGTCATAAATCAAGCCTTGGTAAATTTAAGAAAATTGAAATCATGTCAAGTATCTTTTTTGACCACAATGCTATGAGACTAGATACCAATTACAGGAAAAAGAACTGTAAAAAATACAGACACATGGAGGCTAAACAATAAACTACTAAATAACCAAGAGATCACTGAAGAAATCAAATAGGAAATCAAAATATACCTAGAAACAAATGACAATGAAAACACGATGACCCAAAACCTATGGGATGCAGCAAAAGAAGTTCTAAGAGGGAATTTTATAGCAATACAATCCTACCCCAAGAAACAGGAAAAAACTCAAATAAACAACCCAATCTTACACCTAAAGCAATCAGAGAAAGGAGAACAAAAACACCCTAAAGTTAGCAGAAGGAAAGAAATCATAAAGATCAGATCAGAAATAAATGAAAAAGAAATGAAGGAAAAAATAGCAAAGATCAATAAAACTATAAGTTGGTTCTTTGAGAAAATAAACAAAATTGATAAACCACTAGCCAGACTCAACAAGAAAAAAAGGGAGACTCATATCAACATAATTAGAAATTAAAAAGGAGAAGTAAAAACTGACCCTGCAGAAATACAAAGAATCATGAGAGATTACTACAAGCAACTATGTCAATTAAATGGACAACCTAGAAGAAATGGACAAATTCTTAGAAAAGCACAACCTTCCGAAGCTGAACCAGGAAGAAATAGAAAATATGAACAGACTAATCACAAGAACTGAAATTGAGACTGTGATTAAAAATCTTCCAACAAACAAAAGCTCAGGACCAGATGGCTTCACAGGCGAATTCTATCAAACATTTAGAGACTAGCTAACACCTATCCTTCTCAAACTCTTCCAAAATATAGCAGAGGGAGGAACACTCCCAAACTTATTCTACAAGGCCACCATCACCCTGATACCAAAATCAAAGATGTCACAAAAAAAGAAAACTACAGACCAAAAACCATATGATAATCTCAATAGACGCAGGAAAACATTTCGACAAAATTCAACACCCATCTATGATAAAAACTCTCCAGAAAGTAGGCATAGTGGGAACTTACTCAACATAATAAAGGCCATACATGACAAACTCACAGCCAACATTGTTCTCAATGGTGAAAAACTGAAACCATTTCCTCTAAAATCAGCAACAAGGATGCCCACTCTCACCACTATTATTCAACAGTTTTGAAACTTTTAGCCACAGCAATCAGAGAAGAAAAAGAAGTCAAATGAATCCAAAATGGAAAAGAAGAAGTAAAGTTGTCACTGTTTTCAGATTACATGATACTATACATAGAGAATCCTAAAGATGCCACCAGAAAAGTACTAGAGCTAGTCAATGAATTTGGTAAAGTAGCAGGTTACAAAATTAATGCACAGAAATCTCTTGCATTCCTATACACTAATGATGAAAAATCTGAAAGAGAAATCAAGGAAACACTCCTATTTACCACTGCAACAAAAAGAATAAAATACCTAGGAATAAACCTACCTAAAGAGACCAAAGACCTGTATGCAGAAAACTATAAGACACTGATGAAAGTAATTAAAGATGATACAAACAGATGGAGAGATATACCATGTTCTTGGATTAGAAGAATCAACATTGTGAAAATGACTATACTACCCAAAGCAATCTACAGATTGAATGCAATCCCTATCAAAATACCAATGGCATTTTTCACAGAAGTAGAACAAAAAATTTCACAATTTGTACAAAACATAAGACCCCAAATTGCTTTGCTTTCTCAAAGCAAGCTTGAGAAAGAAAAACAGAGTTGGAGGAAACAGTCTCTGTGACTTCAGACCATACTACAAAGCTACAGTAATCAAGAGAGTATGGTACTGGCACAAAAACAGAAATATAGATCAATGGAACAGGATAGAAAGCCCAGCACTAAACCCATGCACATATGGTCATCTTATCTTTGATAATTACTTGAGGAAACGGGGAGGGGGAAGGGTAAGCTGGGACAAAGTGAGCGAGTGGCATGGACATATATACACTATCATATGTAAAAGAGATAGCTAGTGGGAAGCAGCCGCATAGCACAGGGAAATCAGCTCGGTGCTTTGTGACCACCTAGAGGGAAATAGGGAAGGTGTGAGAGAGATGCAAGAGGGAGGGGATATGGGGATATATGTACACAAATAGCTTATTCACTTTGTTATACAGCAGCAACTAACACAACATTGTAAAGCAATTATACTCCAATAAAGGTGTTTTTTAAAAAAATCAATGTGTACTTCAATTGTATCCATCAAATTTGGATCCATTCAACAAATTCTTGCTCTGCTTACAACAGAAGAGTGTTGTAAAAATCCAAGGAGATAACGTATGTGAAAACACTTTAGAAGTGGCAAAAGCCAAGAAAAATAACTGTCATTTCTAACTCCACTTTTTTCTCCTGTCTTTAATCAATTAATCAAAACCCATTAAAATATTAATTTTCCTTTTAAGAGGTTATGAATTATATGAGAACTCATTGACTACCTTTAGTTAATATTTAATACCATATTTGATATTCCCAATATAATCACTTATTAGGTTAATATTAGAAATCAAGAAAAATTTACTATTTTGGCTAATTTATATTTAGACAAATCCTTTAAATAATAGTCAACAAGCATTTTAATAGAACTTGATGATCCCCAACAATTATGGTAATATGGTTTTGAACCAGTTGGCATTTGAGCATTACAGGAATAAGTAAAAGGGGAAGATATTTTATATTTTCACAGAAATGTCATAACAGAAAGAAGACAGACAAACGCATTTTAGTAAAAGGCAAACTATGGTAAATATAATATTTGGATTATGCTTTTAGGTAATAGTAATTATTTCTCTGGGAACTTCTTTAATAGTCTCCCATTTCTCCTGCATTTTTGATCATTTTTATTATTTTACTTATTTATTTATTTATTTTTACGTATTTAGTTTTGGCTGAGTTGGGTCTTCGTTGCTGCACCTGGGCTTTCTCTAGTTGCGGTGAGCAGGGGCTACTCTTTGTTGCGGTGCACGGGCTTCTCATTGAGGTGGCTTCTCTTGTTGTGGAGCATGGGCTCTAGGCACGCGGGCTTCAGTAGTTGCGGCACGCAGGCTCTGTAGTTGTGGTGCATGGGTTTAGCTGCTCCACGGCATGTGGGATATTCCCAGATCAGGGATCAAACCTGTGTCCCCTGCATTGGCAGGCGGATTCTCAACCACTGCACCACCAGTGAAGCCCCTTGACCATTTTTAAAGTTTGACATATACTAAAGTATATATATATGTGTAGTTAGTCTTCAGTGATGAATGCCATCAACTCTTTCCCTCTCTGTATGCATGTGCTCCTCCCCTGAGAAATGTGCTTTTTCCCCTCCCATGGAAACTAGGCTGGTCCTGTTTGCTCTGACCAATAGAATATGGAGGAATGACATTCCAGCACTTTTGAACACTGACCTTACGAAGTTAACAATTTCTACCTACTTCCTCTTTGAACATTGATTTTTTGGGCTTTTTTTTTGGAATTCAACCACCATGCTCTGAGAAGCCTAAGACCTATGCAGAGGTCATGTGGAGGAGAAACAGATAAACTGCCAACCATGTGGATCAGGTATTTTGGATGTCACAGTTCTTAGGTAATTGAAGCCCTGGTCAACACCATGGGGAGAAGAAGAACCTTTCAGCTTAGCCAGTCTACTCACAAAAACATGGTATTTTAATGCCAACAAGTTTTGAGGTTGTTATGAAGCCAGAGATAACCAATAGATGTTGATTCATACCTAGAAATAGGATTCTGTTGGGCCAAACCCAAAACATGTAGCTTTAACTTTGGAACTGAGAAGGAGATGGCTGTACAACCTTCAGGAAACAGTGGTGGTAGAATAACAATGAGGAAATTGTCATTAAAAGGCAATTGTTGTTGTGAAAGGCAACACTTTCACCTACAGTAATGCGAAAGGTAGAATAAACTTGTGGAAATTGCTAAGGGGAAGAAGTAACCTAATAAACTTGTGGATCTGGTTGAGGAGATTTCCAGGCAGAATATTGAAAATGCCAACTGACTTCTTTTAGCTGGCTAAGATCAAATATGAGAAGAGAGAGATGAACTAAATCAGAAACAGTTGGGTTTTGGAGAAAAATTTATAAAAAATTTTATGAAGGACCCAGAACACCTTTTCCAGACAGCAAAAGGTTCTCAAGAAGGAAATGCCTTATGGGCAAAGATCAAATCTAGGGAATTGCTAGTGAAACAGAGCATCAGGGTAAGTTAGGATCAAGGGTGCAGCTGTAATAATCTTTAAGACTTCAGAAATATTTAAGCCAGTGCCTCACAGATCTCTTAGCTATACAAAAAGACTTACAAGAATCTTATGAGCAAAGACTGTACTCCTCTTAGCTAGACAATGGGTATCTAAGATTTTTAAGGGTATCGTCCTTCAGCACCTTGACTCTCTGCTCAAAGTAGAAAGAGAGAGGTCCGTCTTGAACATTTGTGGGTGTGCCTTTTGTCTAATGGAATGGATAATTTGATTCATAGTAAATACATGATTTTAAAAGGAATTACATCAGTTTAGTCTAAAAGGGAGAGACAGCTCAAAATAAAAAGATGCTTCTGGGCCTTGAACCTTTCTCAACCTGCTTCAATAGGAGGCAGGTTGAGAAAGCTACTCAGCTTCAAATATAAGCCATTTCTCATGGAAAATGACTGAGAGTAGAGCCAAAATCTTGTATGGAAGAGCCAAGAGATGAGGGCCACTCTCAAGAAGAATTAGGTTCTAATTGACATACATTCTCTGCTCACAGAATCATGACGAATTAGACATGTGTCCCACTGGAGTTCAGAATTGTTATGGAGCATTCACTGCATTGTACCTCCAATTTTCCCTCTTTTTGAACAACAGTGGCTCTTACCTGTCTTGCCATTGTATGCTGGATGAGTATGGAGAAGAAAACTTGGTTCTTTAGTTCATGCATCTTTAGATTGAGAGCAACTGCAGTAAAGGTTGCCCATGTGTACCTGAAACCAATTTAGATGACAAAATTATGAGCCTTGAGCCTGAATCTGATAACACAAGATGAGATTTTCAGGTGTCTGGGGAGGTGGTGAATGCATTTTCCACATTTCAGGAACATGAACTGCTATAACCCGGGGTATATTATGGTAACTAATTTCCAAAGATGGCTTCCATCAAGCCCTTTTCTTCTTGCATATGCATAACCATTGAGAGGTAAAGGTTCTTCCCTGTCCCCTTTGAGCTAGGCTGGTCCTGTAGATTAGTTTGACCAATACAATATAGTGAAAATGATGTTCTGAGACTTCCAAGCCAGGGCTTCAAGAGAACCCACAGCCTCTACTTTTCTCTTCTTGGAACTCTCACCCTTAGGATGCTACTTCTTGGCTCCCAGCCATCATGACAGGAAGAAGTCCAGCCACCATGATAGAAGAACCACAAGACACATGGAGAGAACTGAGGTGTGATAGCTGAGTTTCCAGCAAACAGCCAGCATCAACTGCCAACCATGTGAAGGAGTTGTCTTGGATGTTTCAAGCCCAATCAGGTTCCTAGAAAATTGTAGCTCTAGACAACACCATGTAGAGCAGAATCAGCCAACTGATTCCTGTCAACTCAGAATTATTAGAAAAATGAAATGGTTGTTGTTTCAGTTAAGTTTGGGGGTATTTTTTTAGTAACAGACAACCAAAATAACACATACATAAATGTCATGAAGTAAATAAAATGATCAAGAAACTCATTTCAAAAAAGAAACAAATGGAACCTAATCAAACTTACAAGCTTTTGCACAGCAAAGGAAACCATTAAAAAAATGAAAAGACAACAGAATGGGAGAAAATATTTGCAAATGATGCAACCGACAAGGGCTTAATCTCCAAAATATACAAACAGCTCATACAACTCAACAGAAAAACAAAAACCTAATCAAAAAATGGGCAGACCTTAATAGTCATTTCTCCGAAGAAGACATACAGATGGCCAGTAGGCACATGAAAAGATGCTCAACATCCCTATTAGAGAAATGCACATCAAAACTACAATGAGGTACTACCTCACACTGATTAGAATGGCCATCATTAAAAATTCTACAAATGACAAATGCTGGAGAGACTGTGGGGAAAAGGGAACCCTCCTACAACGTTGGTGGGAATGTAAGTTGGTGCAGCCACTATGGAGAACAGTACGAAGTTCCTCAGAAAGCTAAAAGTAGAGTTACCATATGATCCAGCAATCCCACTCCTGGGCATATACCTAGACAAAACAATATTTCAAAAAGACAGATGCACCCCTATGTTCAAAGCAGCACTAGTCACAATATCCAAGACATGGAAGCAACCTAAATGTCCATCGACAGATGAATGGATGAAGAAGATGTGGTACATATATACAAAGGAATAATACTCAGCCATAAAAAGGAATGAAATATCACTTGCAGCAACATGCATGCAACTAGAGATTATCATACTAAGTGAAGTCAGTCAGAAAGAGAAAGACAAATACCACATGATATCACTTATATATGGAGTCTAAAATATGACAAATGAACTTATCTACAAAACAGAAGCAGACTCACAGATATAGAGAACAGATGTGGTTGCCAAGGGGCGGGGGAGAGAGAGGGATGGACTGGGAGTTTGGGGTTAGCAGATGCAAACTATTATATTTAGAATGGATAAACAAGATCCTACTGTACAGCACAGGGAACTATATCCAATCTCCTGGGATAAACCATAATGGAAAAGAATATAAAAAAAAGAATGTATGTATGTGTATAACTGAGTCACTCTGCTTTACAGCAGAAATTAGCACAGCACTGCAAATCAACTATACATCAATTAAAGAAAAACTCATTTCAACTCAAGAACTAAAACATCACCAATACTGTTTCATTTGTTCATTTGTTCCTTCTTGCCTTCCTATCCTGCCATCACTCTCACTCTGAAATCGTAACCATGAATTTTTACATGATCCTTTACTTAAACAACAAAAGAGTTTACACAAATATATGTATTCCAACATAATATAGTTTAGATTTGCTTGTTTTTAATCTTTATAAAACTGCATGTAGGCTTCTAAGACTTGCTTTATTTAATCATCACTTTATTCTCAGGTCATTCTCACTGCCAAATAAAATTACAAAATCCACAATTTATTTTTTATTCTCTTGTCAGCGAACATTTGGGTGGTTTCAAACAGGGCTGCCTTGAACATTCCCACACACGTACTCTCGTGCACAAATGCAAGAATTTCCTAAGGTATGTATGTAGAAGTAGAATGGTTAGGTTTTAGAGTACACAGATGCTTACCCTTACAAGATAATGCCAAATCGCTTTCCAAAGTTTATTAGTTTACAACCCCACCTTTAGATATCTTCTTGATGTACATCTTCTTCATTGGTATTGCATATTTCTTAATTTTTCAATCTGTCAGGTGAAATATTATTCATTGTGATCTTAATTAGTTGATCACTTGAAATTAAACATCTTTTCATGTGTTTCATGTGTTTAAGGGTACCTGGTTTCTGTCTTTTACTCATTTTTTTATAGGACATTGATGAATAGAAGTAGTGATAATAGGTATCCTTGTCATGTTCCTGATTTTTAATGTATGCAACTTCACCATGATGCATTATCCTTTTTTACATAATGTTGAATTCAGTTCATCAATAATGGTTTTGACTTTCAGATCTGTCTTAATAAGTGCTATTAGTCTGTAATTTTCTTTTCTCCTACCAAATGTGTCTGGTTCTAGTATCAATAAAAGTTATACAGGCCTCAGAAAATGAGCTGAAGAGTATTCCCTCATTATATATTCTTTGGAAGAGTTTGTATAATATGTTGAAATAGTATGGTCGTTGAAAGAGTAAAACATCTGTAAGCATGAGCTAGATGTTCTTTATCAAAAATTTTAAAAGTATTTTCTATTCAATACTATTAAGTCCATGTAGCTTGTGTATTTCTTCTTCAGCCAATTTAAGGAAATGGCACTTTTCTAGACCTTGGTCTATTTTGTCTGTTTTCATACATTAAGATGCTCCTGGTAGTCTCTTATCATTTTCATCTCTGCTGTGGGTTAGGACCCATTTTTCAATCTTTATATTGTTTACTTTAGCTCTGTTTTCTTCTTGTTCAAATATGCCAATTTGTTTTGTCATGAAAACAACTTTGACATTGTGATTCTATGTTTTCTAATTCATTGATTTCTTTCCTTTCCTCTGACTCCTTGCTTCTATACTGTGTTTATTCTGTTGTCCTTTTCCTAAGTTATACACTTAGCCTTTAATTTAAGCATTTAAAACCATTCCCCTCTAAGCGCTCTTTCTGCTGCATCACCCAATTTTTCCAAATGTAGTATTTATAATTAGGTACTAATTATGGTTTTTTTTCATCTATGAAGTTTTTTTAAACTTGTAAAACCATGATTAAAAAAAATTAACCTAAGTTATTTCTTATTATTTAATACTAATTTTTTGAAATTTATTGTAACTTACTTCATACCTAATACATGGTCAATTTTTGCTAATACACAATGCTTAAGAATATTCTGTTGATTATTCTAAATATGTTCATCGAATCAGCATTGTTAATTGCATTATTCAAAACTGTGTTTTCATTCATTTTTTTGTCTAGTTGATTTATTAGTAATTGAGAGCTGTTAAAATCACCCACTGCTGTTCAATTTGTTGGTTCAGCCCTAGTTTATACATTTTGAGGCCATTTTATAAAGCATATACAAATCTAAAATTGTATATATTCCTAATAAATTGATCCTTTTACCATTATTTAGTGGTCTTCTCCATCTTTAATAATAATATAATAAAGTCTAATTTTGAGTTGATAGCACCAAAGCTACATAAGTTTTCTTTTACTATTTGCCTAGTGCATTTTTTTATCCTTTAAAAAATCCCATATCAGCCTATAGCTGATTTTTAAAAAACTGAATCAATGTTTTTAACTGGGTTTAGCCTATTCATAGTTATTTTAATTATTTGACTTGTTACTATTTATCTTACTAATTTTGTACTTCCCCCACCCCTAATTTCTTTCCCTTTTTTTTGTATTGAGGTATTGTCTTCTTATTCCATATTTTTAACTTTTTTCTTTGGAATGATTCATCCCATATCTATTATTTAGCAGTTACACCTGAAATTTTACTACACATATTTAACATAATTTCAAAGTTAAACAGTACCTTAACCCATTTTCTGAATAATAAAACACTTCAGAACACTTTAATTCTAATCACCCCCCATCTTATAAGCTACTGTCCAGTTTTTCAATTATATCCTATTTTTAAAGTCCACATTAATGTTGCATAAAATGTTTATTTAGTTTTACTTAGTTACACTCTTGCTTCTTATAAACACTTCTTTCATTACGATTGTTTTATACAAACAACACTTTTGATTTACATGTTTTTCATTTATTTGCTTACTAGTTCTTCAATTTCAGATCCTTTTGGAATTATTTTCCTTCTTGAAGATAATCCTTTTGCAATTTCTTTAAAGAAGTTCCACTGATGGTAAAATCTGTTTTTCACTTGAATATATATTTATTTCAGTTTTGCTTCATACAGATTCCAAGTTGACAACTGTTTTTCTCAGAATTTTGAAGGCACTATTCTACCACCTTTGGAGTACATTGTTGCTGTTGAGAAGCTTTCTGAAGTATCTGTCTTGCCTTCACTGATAATCTTTTTCCCCCTTTGATTGCTTTAAGAATCCTCTGTTTGGTATCTCACAGTTATACTACACTGGGTTTAGGCTTGGATTTTATCTATATATGCTTGGGATACATTGTGCTTCCTGAACTTATGAATTCGTGTTTTTCCAACAAATGTGGAAAATTCTGTTATCTCTTCAAATATTGCCACTCCTCCATCCTCTCTATTCTCTTCTGCTGGTAATTCTAGTATTCATAATTCTTCCTTCTATATCTCTTATCTTTTCCTTAATATTTGTATTTTCTAGCACCTTGTTTCTCCTGGCTGCACATTGGGTAATTTCCTTATATCTAGCTTCCCGTTTATGTATTGTCTCTTCAGCTGAGTCTAATATGATATTCAACATGTCTAAGGGTTTTTCTTTTTTTAAATTGCAAGTAACATATTTCTCATCAAGCAGTTCCACTTGTTTCTTTTTCAGATCAGTCTGTGGTTCCATCCTTCATGTATGTTGATGATAAGACCTTGGAAAATTGAGTCCAAAGTTTATATCTACAGGTTCTTTCTCAAGCTAGCTAGTTTCAACTTGCACCTGGTCATCTCCAGCCATGAATAATATTGCTTATCTTAATCTATGGGAATCTGGGGCCTACATCTTGTTTCTGCCAGGAACTATAGGGTATTACAAACTGAGGCCCACTTCAACTGTCCTGGATGGGACATCTCAGATTCAGATTTATCTCCTTGTTTCTGGTCTAAGGAAAACTGCACATGGCAGTGCTGCAATTGGTATTTGTCACCCAGGCAACCACTGTCAACCTTATGCTTAATATAGTTTTCACAATTTCCATATCAAAACGTGTTCATTTTGTCAGGGAGAAAAAATAGAGGTGTAGTTCTTGGAGATTTCCCCTACTTTCTTTGAGCCTATTAATGTATTCAAAAGGAGATTTTATTCAGGATCTAGCTGTTTTGCAGTACCTAATATATTACTGGAAGCAAAAGTCTTATTTAATATATTAGGTTATGATATACTAACCAGAGAAAGCTCATGATTTATGACAATCCTTGCTGATTCAAGAGGTCTGGAGAGGTTTCCTACCCCTCAGATGGAACTCAATCAGTATTTTGGAATCAGTATAGAAAGGTCCTAAACTATGAACTTATCCAATAAGTTTTTGCCCCACTTTGCAGAAATTTCTATTGTTCTATTACTAATATATTCAGTCAACCCTGACTATTCAAATTTCCAATGTCCTGATCAATATGTGGTTCAGGTCAACAGGACTAAAACGTATGAAAATAAACCATCATTTTGAACATTTTAAAAAATAGATAATAACGATTTGTTACATGCAACTTCCATCTAGATTCATAACTTTATTCTTGGAAGCCTGAGCCACCTATAATATAAGCAGGGCTAAACAAGGCAGCTGGTGATTTCATTTTAGTCAGAAACACACCTAATAGGCATTATGGCAGCAGATCTGACTGCTATTGTCTTAGACGCAGATGGATTGTTTGCATCATTATTATTCATAATTGTTGGTCAGTGTTCTCTGGATGATCAGGAAGCTCTTTGTGCCTCACCCTAATCACTGAAGTAATGAAAGGAGATACCCGCAGCAAGGGCTGCAACTGCAAATGCTGCAATCACACCTAAAAGTAAAACAAACACAAAACAAATGGAAATGGAATGAGCAAAAGAAAGGCTTAAGTGATCCTAGGCTTTGAAATGTCGGTAACTGATGGGCCTAAACAACAAGAACAACATACACACACAAATACATATACTTACACACACAAATATACAGGCATGAAAAGCCAGCAAAGTCTTAGAGGAAAATATAGCAATAGGTTGAAAATTATATTTTACAAAGTTGGACTGGTAATCATATACTTCACCACCTTCGTTAACACCTTAAAATAAAAAATTATCTTTCTTATACATGAGTGCACTCACACACATCTAAGAGACAAACTAATACATACTTTAAAAGGCTTCTATAAATATTTATATTGACATTTCAGCTGTCTCATGCTACTTAGCTTAAACCAGAAAGACATCTCCAATGGGCAGGAGTCCTCAGTAATTACCATGTGAAGTCATTTATATAGCTATTGAAAACTACAGAAACTAAAATCTAAGAATTATTAAGCTTGGGTTGGTAACTTTTAATTTTTTTTCCTATTTTTAGTTAAAAAACAACAACAAAAAGAAAACTGACCATAGTAGTCCAGACAGACAGACAGACAGACACACACACACACACACTTAGGTACAAAGAATTTAGGTAATTAACTTAACTTATGAGTAACTGACATGAAAAATAACCAAAGTTTCTGGCTTCTCTCAGTCAAAAATCTTAATGCTTATAAAGCATTTCTCAAATTGGCATTCAACTAAACAGAAGTCTACATGTTCTTTGATCAATAAGTCTGAAAAATGTTAAAGTGACTGCCACACTTCTTGGAGCTTTTAAAATACTAAAATACATTAGGATTTCCAGACTTGAATTTGACTTTTTTCATAGAACACCTATCAAAATCTTCCACAATAGCAATCCTGGGAACACCAGCTTGGAAAACACTGGCCCTACTATACTAATTGATTCCCAAAACTCAACATGTGTTTCTTCTAAAAACACCAAAACATTTCATAGGAAGTGTCATCTTTTAGGGCACTTGAGAAAATGCTTTATTTATAAATCTTTCTATCTCTCAGGGCATACCACTTTCTATAATACTCAATAAATACTAGCTTAATCTAGCTCTTTTAAGAAATGAAATGAAAATAATTTTAAAGTAACAAGAAAACTCAAATCCAAAATACCATCTTTTCAATGTTATAGAAGAAATATAATACCTATGTTTTGCTGAATTTTCAACACTATTGTAGTTTTAATTGGCTGTTTTGATGGTTCATCATCTGTGTTGTCCAATGAAGCTTCAGTATTCATAGAGGAACTTACACAGGCTGCAAGAGGATAATAAAAATAAATCCTAAATAAGAATAATTACTGCTTAAAAATGAGTTTTAAAGAACATTATAAAAAACATACAGTGAACTCCATTTTCCTTCAACTTGACTTTTTTTTTTTCTACTTTACTTTTTAAACTTGCTCTTTATCAAATTCAGGCGAATTAAATTTCATGGACTATATATCAAACTGATGTACTTTTTAAAATACTTTATGGGGACTTCCCTGGTGGCGCAGTGGTTAAGAATCCACCTGACAATGCAGAGGACATGGGTTCGAGCCCAGGGCCAGGAAGATCCCACATGCCGCACAGCAACTAGCCCTGTGTGCCACAACTACTGAGCCTGCACTCTAGAGCCCGCGAGCCACAACTACTGAGCCCACGTGCCATAACTACTGAGGCACACGCAGCTAGAGCCTGTGCTCTGCAACAAGAGAAGCCACCGTAATGAGAAGCCTGCACACCACAACGAAGAGTAGCCCCCACTCTCCACAACTAGAGAAAGCCTGCGCCCAGCAACGAAGACCAAATGTAGCCAAAAATAAATAAAATTTTAAAAAAAGATAGAACGATTCAATTCAATGACCTCAGCTTCTATCTTAAAAAAAAATACTTTATGTACTTTTATAACTGATCAAAACCAAGGAGCCACAGAGCCAGTTCTGAATGACTCCCACAAATTATAATCTGATTACTATATGGTAGTGGAGATAAATGAAACCAAAAATCAAACTAGATAGGAAAGGGTAAATTTTGCTCTTAATTGGGATTAATTTATAATATTCTTATTGATGGTTTTGGCAATTAATAATTTTAAGTAATCAGTAATAATAAAAGTAGGGATCAGCAAACTGTAGCCATGGGCCAAAGTGCAGCCCATGGGCCAGACCTTACATGCTCTGCAAAGCCTAAAATATTTACTATTTAGCCCTATACAGAAAAAGTTTGCTGACTCTTGATCTAACCTGAATTACATAAGCAAACTGGGACCATAAGTTTGACCTTAAAACAATTCAATGTTAAGCAAAGTAAGTACACTATCTCATTTATAGTTGGAAAATAAAACCTGGGACATTAAGTGCGTATTTGAGGGTCACAGGCAACAGAATGAGGATTCAAATACAAGTTCTCTTTCTACTTCATTATGGTGACAATAATTTGCGTAGGTTAGCCAAGCTGAATTTATTTAACACTGACTAAAAGTGTCTGAACTGAAAACATCCTTAGGGATCACACAGACCAATGGTTTTCTTTTTTTAAACTAGTGCTAGAAAATCTGACAGAAAATCCCAGTATGTAAAATAGATGAAAGCAGAATTACTCTGGTTGAAGCAGGGATGAAGGACTCCTGGAGCCATACTCCCTCCTTCCCCTAAGAGGTGACAGCAGAGTGCTGTTCTATAGAACTCAAGGGAACTATGTTTGAAAACAATTGCAGTTGATACTTAAACAACATGGGTTTGAACTGCATGGATCCACTTACTCATACACAAATTTTTTTCCACTAAATACATACTATATGATCCATGGTTGGTTGAATCCATGGATGGGGAACTGCCCATACGGACAGTCAACTGAAGCTGTATGTGGATTTTCGACTGCGTGAGGGTCAGTACCCCTAACCCCCAGGTTGTTCAAGGGTTAACTGAACTTCATGTTGATCCCTTTATTTACAAAGAAGAGAAGAGAACCCCAGAGTGACACAGTAAATACTACTGTTTAAATTCAAAGTAAAATAGCTTATTGCTTGGATTTAAAATATCTTTTATAGACATCTTTGTATACCAACATACTGGCACATGCAGATGTGCTCACAAGGATGACACATAACTTACTGAAATAATTAACTGTGGTACCGAAATGGATGAAAAAAAATTTGCCTGCTTCTCATCAATTTCCCATGAAGTTTGCCATTTTGAGAAATAATCCTTAGTAGTCACCTCATTAGAATCACGGCAAAACTGTTCTTTTTTTCCCTCTTTGAGCATATGACTAAAGTACTTTAAAAACAAACACAAAACGTTCTTCTCTTTTGTTCTACTCCCATATCAAACTAGTCACAAAGGCCAACAAATTCTCATGAACGGTCTCCAGAATTATTCAGTCTTCCATATTTCTACAGCATCCAGTTTTCTCGGGGGCTGTAACACTTTACTTCTAGAATACATTAGCCCATCAGCTTAAAATTTCCCCTAACTTCATCCATATGTCTAAAAGTTGAATGGAGAATACAATTTTATCCATTTTAAAAACATACACTCACACACACACAGAACTTCGGCTTTTTCTTTTAGCAAATATCACTGCTAAAAAGCTTTTTCTTTGGGCCACTAAAATCCTTATCTCAGATAAAAACAAAAATAATGGATGAAGCATGAATTATACCTATTTGCTACAGGAAATTTTTTACTTTTTTACTTGAGTACCTATAGATAAAGAGCACAAAAATGGTTTTATTTGTCATGTCATATTACTCACACATTTAATACTAATTTGTTATTTGTGAAGAAGAGCATGATCTAAGAGGTCAAGTCCTCTGTATAAACAATTTACTTCTATTAAAAAAAGACATTCCATTGCTCTGCTATTTCCATTTTAAAATCTGTCATTCAAAATCATAGATTTGATACAAAGCTAAGACAATTTTACTGAAGCAGAGCATTTTTCAAGGATGAATAAATCCTTACCATAACAATTTGTCTGTTTTTGGTGGGGCCATGAAGAACTTAATTCAAATCTCAGATACTGTCATTTTTACCAATACCTTAACGTCATCTGAACTTTAAATGCAAAGGACATGTGATTCAATAGGAAATTAGATCTTAACCATTCCTTAAAACCAGGTAATTTTAACTGCAGACAAATCTCAAATTATTCATGTAAGAAAGCAACCTTTCTTAAGCAACTGTCAACAAAGGAGAAGACAAGGGCCATGATGAATGCATGTTAAATTGTATATATATTCAATTTCATTCCAAGCTGCTGATAGGTAGAACTATTTAGAAGCTTAAAATGAAATGCTAGCACTTGAACTCCTTAGTTAGGTGTCATCTTCCAGATCCCTAAATCCTAAGTTAATGAGGTTTCACTAGTCAGTGATTTAGCCATTAAAATACATCTTCAGCATTACTTTTTTTCCTTTATAATTGAATTATCAATGTTTAACCAAGCAATGAAAATTAATTTCACCTCTGATATCAAGACAGAATTGGCAAAGATAGGTTTCACCAGATTTTAAATGTGTGTCTCCAAATTTGCTGATACTGTGGATAAAGTACATCTGAATTATTAAGTTAATATCTACCAGGAGATGACTAATACATTTAAGAAATTTTAAAGCCACAGTTATCCCTCACCTTAAGTGAGTCATTTTGACAAACAAATTGTTCTTCATTCCTTAAATCATTTTAAAGTATGTTATTTTAAAATACTTACTTGGCAAAATACATATTTTAAACATAGCAACTACATTACAGAACAGAAATAAATAATCAAGCAAATAGTAACATCAAATACTTGGAAAATAAAGCTTGATACTTATAACAAGTTTAACAATCCTAAATGTACAGTAATTGATTTCAAGTTTGAATTTGAACATTTGAACTCCACTTTTCATGGTTTATTTTACCTGGAAACCCTAATTTCAAATAATTAGGAAAATCTATGCACACTATATAGCACTATTCTTATACTTTAATATTTTTCATTATAATTCAGAAGGTCCATTATTTAAAAGTTTTATAATAATTCTAGTAAATATCACCTTACATTTATATATCTCTTTCTGTTTAGAAAGTATTTTCCCTAATGTTTTTACTAAATTCTAGTACCAACACCAAAAGAATTTGGGGTTCAGAGAGGACTTGTTCAAGGTTACACAGCTGTAAGTGGAAGACCTGGACTCAGCTAAAGCATCTTGGTAAAATTATGCATCTAATATTTTTGAATAAATTAATAAATGAAAGAATGAAAAAGTGAACATAATTCTAAACCAACTGAATGTATATGTAAAAGCACGTAATTTTTCTATTAAAATGTTTTTACCCTATCCCATAATTTGGAATGTGTTATTTTGCTACTAAATAACTATATCATTCCTTCTAATTCAACAAATACTTGATGAAGCAAAAATAATATAATTCTAGACAAGTCCTATTCTTGGCCACAATAAATCTGATGCCAATGTTCAATTCCTAAACAGCTTAGAGTTACTTTTACTGTATTCATCCCTGAAAATGAACTCAAATGTTATCTGCTCTGAGAAGCTTTCTCTGAATCACTTACAGGGATAATTGCCTGTGCTAAGTATTCTGATAATTCTCTGTTCATTCCCATATTTTTGAACTAACCTCTAGTTAAAGTGATATGTAATAGTAATAATAAAGAAAGAAAAAATGGAAAGAATTTACTAAAATTTGAAAATACTAATGTCAAACCTTTCTTACTATAGATTACAGGTTATTGCTAACCTACCATCAAAATATTTTTTCTGAATAAATTATTAGCCAAATCACTAGAGACCCTAAAATTATGATCATTAATCTTGATGTTCTTGAGTTCTTAGTTCCTCTTTGGACCTTACTACATGCCCTGCAATAATTAATAATGCATACAATTCTATCTTCCAAGTCAGATTATAGGCTTCTTGAGGAAAGGAATCTGGCCATTGATTTGTCGTCTATAACACTACCTTGAACAGAGCAAATGCTTAATAAACATCTAACAAATAGACATACTAAATGCTATAAACTAGAATTAATATTTACGGGGCAACAATTAGTGTTACATGTTGTCATATGTTTTTAATGTTCTATATCCCTTAAAACATTCTGAACTATTGAGCCATAGAGCTATGACCATTATATCCTTTTAAAATCTTCATCATGTTCAGTGTAGTGCACTACACAAACCTTAAAAACCTTATATCTTGCTTGGCATAAGCTTACAATTTTCCAAGCATAAAATAAGTATTTAAAAAAGCTGTGCTATAGTTTCCTAAAAATGACCAATTCAGTATATGTCAGTCAGTTAGGAACAAATATTTATGAATACCTATCATGTTTTAGGCATGGAACTCAGATAGAGAAATAAATACTCTCGAGAAACTTGCAGTCTAATATGAAAGATTAATATTAAACATGCAACTGATGAGTTCAATAATTACAAGAATGGAAACTAATGCAAAAAAGCAGCAAAAAACTATGATTAAGTATAATGGAGGCACTCACCTAGTCTGAGCACATAAAATTATCTACCCAGGTTAAAAAAAAATTCTATTTAGCTCCTTGAAGACAGAATCAGTATCTTATTGAATTTTGGTTCCCAAACCCTAGGACTGACAAAATCAATAATTTGTTCAGTCAACAATTATTTACTGAGTACCTACAATGTGTTAAGGCTAGGTTCTTAGGAAAGTGCTAGAAATGACAGCAGTGAGCAAGAAAGGATAAGTCCCTTTCCTTGTGAACCTTATGGAAAAATCAATAAATGTTTGCTGAAATGCAATATAAAATTGTTTCATATGGGTTTTAATTTATTAGGTTTTAGTTTTATTTGGGGGAGGTTGTCAAGCAAGGCTGCCATAGTTGCCTCTTTAAGAATGTATTACAGTGGTGAAAGCTACTTGGATTTTTATTTTAATCTGTCTTAGCAATTTAAACAATGGATATTAATCTGTTATTAATTGAGATTAATAACTGTAACTATTTTTAAAGTATTACTTATAAAGTATTGAATAAAATACAAACTAGTCTATAAATGCTTATGTTTAAAATATGACACAAAATTAAACAAGATAAAAATATTTCAGATGGTAGTCTTAAAAAAATCTAAATGAAATCTCTCTCTTCCTATTCTTTTATATCTGATTTTTAAAGTAAGCTGTGAATGGGGCAAGTTTTGCATACAGTGCTTCCCTTAGTCATACTTAATTCAGCAACGTAATATGCACTAAAAGTGTGACAAATAATTCAAAAGAATATGAAAACTACATATGATAACAGATCCAAGCTTCTAGCCAACAAGTGAGAAATTACACTGATATAAGATGAAATTAAATGAGGATGATGTAACATCATTTATTTAAGTTAAAAAAATTGTTTTAAATGATGGAATTAAGAGGGCTAGGCTAAAATAAGTACCTAGATCATGGAAAGTAATAACCCTATAGTCTGTCCTGGTTAAGTGTCACAGAAAGGCAGTAAAACAAAACTGTCGGAAAAAAAGCAGATTCTAAAACCAAACTGCCTACGTGTAAATTCCAGCTCCACCATTTATTAGCTATGTAACCCTGAAAAAATTACTTGACCTTTCTGAGCCTCAATTCTCTTATTGGGAAAACTGAGCTAACAATAGTATAATAATCATTATAGGGTTCTTATAAGGACTAAATGATTTAGCATCTGTAAGGCTCTTAAAACAGTGCCCGGCACATAGCAGGTTCTATAAAAACAACAGCTAATATTATTGGAGTATTAGGTTCAATTCAGGGTAACATATCTCAAGAAAGGCAAGCCAGACTATACTGATATTTTAAAAAGCAGTTTTTAATCCTTCTTAGGTCACCAACCCTTTGAAAGCTATAGACCTTTCCCCTAGAAAAACATTATACAATTATGTTCAAGCGGTTTAGGGATCTCCTGATAGCCAACTATGACCCCAAAATTTTGGACACCACAGGTTAAAAATGTCTAATCTAAAGAAAGGTAAATAAGGCGGTAAGGAAAAATGAGGTCTAGAAACTGTAATAATGAGAACAGTTAAAGGTATATGGGAGTATTTGGCTTTGAAATATTTAGAACATGACAACTGCCCTCAATTTAAACTTAAAGCAAGGCCTCAATAAAGAAGCAGTACAGTTGACACTTGAACAACATGGGTTTGAAATGCACAGGTCTACTTATACTTGGATTTTTTTCAATAAATACATACTACAGTACTACACAATCCACAGCTGGCTGAATCTGTGGATGTAGAACTGCAGATATGGAGGGCCAACTGCAAAATTACATATGAATTTTCGACCACATGGAAGTCAGTGCCCCTAGCTCCTGTACAGTTCAAGTGTCAGCTGTACTCATGTTTAATTGCTCCAGATTACTGAAAAAGTAGAGGTTTCAGGAAGGCAGACTGGAATTCAGAATAAGGAAGAAAAAAGTCTAAATACCCACAGATTTCAGTATTATATGAAAGAGGATGAACCAGGTCAACTCTAATGATCCCACGTAAAACTAATTCAAGTTATCAACAATAGAGTTGGTCAAGAACTACTGTTGGGCACTAGTGACAGAAGTAAACAAAAGCAAACAAAAATCTCTGCCCTCATGACTCTAAGATTAGTTGGAAGAAACAGCGTAGTCGCTAATCTGGAAAAACATATTTCACAAAGTAGCAAACATTTCTACCAGTCTACTCCAAAATCTATCACTTAGAGAATATTCTATAGCTATACCTTTAAAAATATTAGTTTTCGGGGGACTGAAACATAGCTGCAGCTTTAACATCTTTTACTGAGCAATTTAGAGGTTGTTTTTTTTTTTCCCTTTAAAACAAACTTACTATTCCACATGATTAATATGAACTTGGAGTTGTTGAAAAAACAAGCCTGGTGATCTCCAACTAACCTGAGGCTTTACTGACAGATTTGAAATTCACCAACCAAATACTTACTTGATTCACCATAGAAACAACAGGACTCAATCACTCTGCTCTTGTGGGGAATGGGAATTAGTTAAGCAATAGAAGACTAACTAAGAAATTAGAATTAGAAAAAGCACTTAAAAATGGTTATATTCAAATTTCATAAACATTTATATTCAGAAGTAACCTAAAGACTTTCTACTATGATATCAGAAATTTCAAGACTGATAAATGTCTAGATACTCAATATTTATGGATACTTGCAAATAACTACTTTTACCACATATTTTTAAAATGTTTCAGGAAGACTGTCAAACACATTTATTTATAGACACGTTTTCATATCCTACTCTCAATAGAAACAAAAACAAAGCAAAGCAAAGCAAAACAAAAAAAAACCTTTTAAAATATAAGATGAAATATAAAAGTAATGGTTAGGGGAAGAATATGTGTACACAATTACATAGTATGGCAAATCTATGCTCTGTAAAAATAATCTTGATCTAATTTTTGGAACTGCCCATTTTAGCTTAGTATCCCAATTATATGAAGGGGACAGGAAAATAACAGCAAATAGTATGGAGATGTTTAATAAAGTGTTTAAAAAAACTTCTGTAACCTGATGCTTAACCAAATAATTAAAATAACAGATTTTGAGAAAACTTCTCTTATAATAAAAAAAATCCTTTAAAGCTATATATTTCTACCTGTTTAAGACTGAACTTGTTTTATGAAGATCTACTTGCTAGGCTTGGAAAAATCTAAAGTATCTTAAATTTTGGTACAATTTTCCAGGAAAACACTGCATGTTTATATACTGTGTAGAAAAACAGACACATTTTTAAATGCCTCAAAAGTATCAAAGAGACCTAGCTTTAAGGAAATCTAAAGACATGATACTTAAACTAGATGTCCCATAGGTAACCTCAGCTATAGTCTAATCTGGTTCTTAAATAACCTCATATAATTACCTGTGTTTATTTCCTCTGCAATTTCCAAATCTTCTATTTGAATCATATGATCTAACATCTCTATAAAATGGTCTCTAATTTCTTCAGCTGACTCATCACCAAATTTATAATCACATAACATTACAGAGGATCCCGGAATGGGGACAAAAACTCGGTGAGGGAGGATGTGGAACTCTTTTTCAGAATCTAAAAGGAGAAGAAACAACATCAATATTTAGACAGGTCTGTCACTGGTATCAGTGATAAATATTGTGTAAGTACATGAAAGCATATGCCAAAAGAAATAAAACCTTAAAAGGTCTTTTCATTTTCTAATTGATCTCGCACAAAATTGCTTACTGAATTCTTTAACTCAATACCTAAGGCCTCTGCAAGGGACATAAATGATACTCCCATGAAATATAAACTCACCACTGCCTTCAATGTGAAGACATTGTTGATTATACATTCTTATATTATCCACTGTCCTATGAAGGAATACCTAGGAGATAATTTTGTCTCAGAAGTTGTTTTTCTTTGTTTTAACCTTACAAGTACTGAATTTTCTAAACAATTTTTCCCTTTTTCATGCAAGCTTATAGAGCCAAATTAGTGGCTCACCTACATCAAGTGTATAGGTCGTGATAGCATTCATTTCTGTACTAATCTCACCACTGACTTCATCTTACATGATGTAGCCCCCTAATCAAGCATGTGTAGGACATTAAGATACACATTTTCTGTACTAATCTCACCACCAACTCCATCTTGCTTTCTTTTTAATTTTCCCTTTGCCTCGTTCTCATTATTAATACCAACTTTACCTTCTTAATTTGTAATGCCTTTTTGTAAATAGCCTTAAATCATTTTTAGAAAAAATAATCTGGACCTAAGTAAATAATGAATATTTCATTCTTCTTTCAACACACACATTTCGCTCAATTTCTAACATAAACACATAATTATTGTTTGGCTCAAAACCATAACTCTGATGAAGTATCAACAAAGATAGAGATTTTGTGTAAAGAATGACTTTTTTCAGCAATGGATATGATTTAAAAGAGCTGTCAATGTACAAACCAAGTAGAAAATCAGGGCTCACTTTAACAGTAACCTACCTTTCCTCGTCAAGAAGCAAGTGGTAGCTTTATATAACTGCAAACAGATGACAATGAAGAATGCCTTAAGTGTCATAGGAAATGCCATGACTTAAATATGTGTTCCTGCCAGATTCTGCTTAATATATTGTTCTCAAATGAGAACTGGGAGAATTTTACTCTTTGACCAGACTGCTTCCTAGCTGTAAAATTATATTACTGCAATTTGTCTTATAGCATGTAAACTGTCCACACATTGATATTAGGAATATAGTATTTTATTTTGGGCCATAGTTTCTTAAAACAGGTTAAGTTCAAAACTTTCAAAGGTGGCCTAAGTGTAATTGGCATGCAAAATTTTAAAACAATTTCAAACTGCATTAATTCTAGGTTTGCCTGAAAAAGAGACAAATATGCTTGCTTATAAAATCAAATGTTAAAGAATTGGTTGCAATGAACTTGTATTACTCATTTAAAAAAAAAAGCGCTTACAATTTTCAACTTAGAGTTAAATTAAACATTTATTATCTAAATAAGACCAAGTTTTCTAGCTGGTCTGAGGTTTAAAATGGGAGAGGAAAGCTTTAAAAAAAAACATACATCTTAAAAAGTATTCAAAAAAAGAATCCTTTAGGCGTATTCCCATAGCAGAGTATTTTGTTCAAAATTATTTAAATAAGTTCAAAACAGAGAAAAAAATTTAAAGTTAAGCCAATATGATAAGAATTGAGATTTTGCTGGTTAAGTTTAGAATCCTAACTCATACTGGAATATTACAGAAAATTTTGTAGAATAGGCAATATCTGAGCTGACTCTTAAAAGATAAACAGACATTTGCATGAAGGGATGAGAAGCGCGATCCAGAGAGTGGAACCATGACTACAGGCAAAGAGGAATATAAATGTTCTGAGAGGACAGGCAGTATGGATGGATGTGGATGTAGGGATGGAAGAAGGTAAGAGATTTCATAGTTGATGACCTCAGTTTTCACAATGAGTATGTCATCTACTTAGAGTAAGTTGGGCAGGACTGAATGCAGGCTGATAGAGAATAATGAAGAAAGTCTGGAATACTTCTTAAGGGAAAGAAAAGGGGAAGACCAGAATAAGTAAAAGGACTGACTGGAGTTCATATTTTATTTATTATTATTATTTTTTTTACTGTCACCTGAGGTATTAAGTTCTTTCATCTGGATAGCCAGAATTAAAAAACTATGTTTACTTTAAAGATTAAGAATGTAATGTTAGTATGCCCTTTGCAGACTTCCTTATGCATGCAAAAAATATTCTAGTTCAGGTTAATTTCATGGCATGCATTCTAGATTTTACCATATTACAAACCTACAAGATTTTACCAGTATATAAGAAGCATAAGCAAAAAAAATATTGTATATTAACACATACATGTGGAACCTAGAAAAATGGTACAGATGAACCAGTTTGCAGAGCAGAAATTGAGACACAGATGTAGAGAACAAACGTATGGACACCAAGGGGGGAAGTGGTGGGGGAGGGGTGGTGGTGGTGGCATGAATTGGGAGATTGGGATTGACATATACACATTAATATGTACAAAATCGATAACTAATAAGGACCTGTTGTATAAAAAAATAAATAAAATTCAAAAAAAATAATATTGTGTTAGCTATTCTAGGTCTTGTGCCCCTTTATACAAACTTTAGAATCAGTTAGTTGATATCCATAAAATAACTTGCTGAGATTTCAATAGGAATTTCATTTAATCTATAGATCAAGTAGGAAAGAACTGACATCTTAACTATATTGGGTCTTTCAATCCATGAACAAGAAATATCTATCCATTCATTTAGATCTTTGATTTCTTACATCAGAGTTTTATAGTTTTCCATACACAGTTTCTATGTATATTTATTACATTTATACATAAGTTTCATTTTGGGGGTCCTATTGTATTGTATATGTTATTTTTTCATTGCAAATTCCAATTGTTCATTTACATATATAGGAAAACACTGACTTTTGTATATTACCTTGTATGCCGTGATCTTGCTAGGTCACTTATTAAAGAGTTTTTTGTATATTTTTTGTGACTTTTCTAGATAGACAATCACGTTATCTGAAAAGTTTTATTTTTTCCGTCCCTATCTGTATATATTTTGTTTCCTTATTGCACTACCCAGGACTTCCAATAAAATGATGAACAGGGAATAAAAAAAAAAAATGTCCTGCTGGGATTTTGATCTGCATTATGTTGAATCTATAGATCAATTTGGAAAAAGTTGACGTCTTAATAACATTGAGTCTTCCAATCCATGAGCATGGCATCTTTCTCCAATTATTAGGTCTTTTCTAATTTGTCTTGGCAGTGTTTTGTAGTTTTCAGTACATAGATCTTATATATATTTTGTTAGATTTATCTCTAAGTATTTTATGGTTATTTGAATGCTATTATAAGTGGTATTTAATTTTTTTTAATTTCCAGTTTTTTCTTACTATAGAGAAATATAATTGAGTTATGTATATTGACCTTGTATTCTGGGACCTTGGTAAATTCACTTATTAGTTCTAGTAGTTTTATTTTTAAAGATTCTTTTGGATTTTGTGTGTACACAATCATGTCACCTGAGAATAAAGACAGTCATTTCTTCCTTTAAAAAAGAAAAGAAAAAAGAAAGATAAGCTAAGTAAAATGAGGACTAAATTTAAGATCTAACAATTGGGTGTATATATAGTCAACTTCAAATTTTACATGTTCATATTATTATACTTGCAATATATTTTTTAATCTTGATATCTTAAGATCTACTAACATGTTGCTGGAATAATTATCCTCTTACTACAGTTCAAAAAATGTATACTTACACTTGGTTCATTTTTGAAATATAAGGCTACATTCCACAAAACTTAAAGTTAAGAAAGTTTAAATACAACCATTGTTAAGTAATTCTCTTCCTTCAGTACCTCCAACTTAATAGTAACTACTACTTGATGAGGGCTTGGCCTACCAACCTGTATTAGGGACTTTAAAAACATCATCTTCTTTCATCTCACAGGCTCGAAAAATAGCTACTATAATCCCTGTTTTTCACATAAGACAGTGGATGCTTAGACAGGCTAAATTATTTGCCTGAAGTCACTCCAGTAGTGTTAGAGTAGACACAGAACCCAAGAACTTCAGTCTTTGCTCTTTCCACCAAACTACATTGCCTATTCTCTCTTCCCACAAGCTCAAAGGCCACTCAATTATCAGTGAAAATATTTTTTCATTTTGTAAAAATGTAAGATTAGATGATAACATTAACTTCTAATATATCAAATTTAATGTATAAACAACTGTTATTAGAAGTAATTAATTTTACTGATTGGACGTCAGCAAAAATTTCAAAATACGAATTCACTAAATAGAATACTAGAGCAGTCATTTGATACCCTTTTTATGAAGCATTTGTAATGGAAAGGAATATTTAACTAATGTGTGTGATAAGGTAGATCTTTGGCATTATTGGTGGATATATCCCAATGTCCCATAAAATCCTAAAATTCACAGTTCAGTTGTAACACATACTGTTACTCAGAAAGTGAAGTAGTGTTTAATACCATGAGAGTTATCACACACAAAGTCAAGCAGCAAAAACAAAGCCACAGAGATGACACTGCTAGACTAACTGGGTGGCTAAGTGACCAGGTTTTACATACTTCACAAAACAAAACTCTCAATCCAATTGCTGAAAGTAAAATTCAAATTCATGTCTCAGCAAAACTATACATTATTAGTGGATGGGTTATTCCACTAATAATAACTTCAGGGTTATTTGTGAAGTACATGAAGGACAGATGTTAAACCTGGAAATTCCAGGTATCTATCATACTAGGAATAGAAAAAAGATTATAATCAGTCCACCAAACCTGATATATGGGCTATTATAACTAAAAGCAGTTAGTTAGCACAGGAGCAATGCTTTTCTCCTATAAAAATAAACATATTCCCTTAACAAGCTAATAACGTATGTTTCAATTATGTACATATTCAACCATGAATTGCAAATCCACCTGAATAGTAGAAAGGCAGATAGATGTGTAGCTTCAAAAAGCATACTCAATATTATACTTTCTTTTTGAGTAAAACAAAATTTTTCTAATACAAATTACTGAAAAGGTATAAACTGTTCATGTTTCTCAAAAGATGGAATAGTTATAAAAGGTTAAGACACCATGACCCAGCCTTGTTAAAATCTAGTAAAGTCTGTTAGAGAATAGATGAGAAGTATATAAACTAGTACACACACAAAAAAAATAAATTGGAAAGAAAA
Source organism: Neophocaena asiaeorientalis asiaeorientalis (assembly GCF_003031525.2). Taxonomy (NCBI): domain Eukaryota; kingdom Metazoa; phylum Chordata; class Mammalia; order Artiodactyla; family Phocoenidae; genus Neophocaena; species Neophocaena asiaeorientalis. Next base: position 1,674,899 of record NW_020173731.1, on the reverse strand, counting down.
AGAAAGATCAATTGCATATACACCTATTAAAGACTCTATTATACATAATGGTCAACACTAATAAATTAATGGCTTTAAAATGGTAACACACACAGTCTCTTCCTATTGGGATTGACATGTATACACTGATGTGTATAAAATTGATGACTAATAAGAACCTGCAGTATAAAAAAACAAACAAAGAAACAATAAAACAACTACTACTAAACTTTCTTTGGGTTATTTGTATGGAAATATGTTAATATAAATGTTTCAGACATTACATGCAATTTCTAAAAATCTTATATGTTCTGGTATAATGTTATAAGTCATAATTCTAGTTATTTCTTTAAAATGTATATCTCAGAAATAACTAAAAAAAAAATGGTAACACAGCTTATCTATTCTGGCAAAAATTCACACAGAATTTTTCTTTTTAAATCCTCCCTGAAATTATTAAATGTTGACAGATTTACTATTACAAGGTGTTCAAAAACTTTTTTTTAGGTGGCAACTGAAAATTTTCATTCAATAAGAAAAGTAAAGATTACATATTGTTTTAAAAAAGATATATGCAGTTAAAAAGATAATATTATCTATTATATCTTGATATCTTAATATATCAATTGAACACATGCAAAAAAGTACTTAATATTATACTCATAACTTTTTTTTCTGGAATTTCATTCAAAAGCAGATCCTCAAATAGTATTTCACAACGATCAGCAACTGTATTCAATATATCTCTTTTCATGGCCTATGGAAAACCAAAACAAACCACAATAAGAAATAAAATCCATTTCTTTAAATTTGCATTATTTTATTACCAAAACCTGCCACATAAATGACTTCCTTGTATAATCATGTCCACTAAAATAACTAGTATGTCATTCCATTTCCCAGACTTCATCTAAACAGTAAATTTAAACCAAATAAATGAACAAACTTTTGCATCTGAACAAATAATGCTAGTGGTCCAAATTAGAAAATGCATAACTATGATAAAAGTGCCAGTCATCATTTTTTAAATTTCTAAATTATATTGATTATAGAACAATACCTAATAATTCTTTGTAGGTGTACTTTTCCTGTTATTTAAAAAGTTCAATTTCCCTCAGAAGAAATAATTTCAAATATACTAATATGTTACAACTGTGGAACACTTAATACACTTGTATAATCATCACTTCAAAAAGGTATAAAAATAGACATTCTACATATGAAAATCTTGGGACCAATTACCTGGTACATTTGGACTGCCCAACAGACTGGACTTTTATCAGTTAAAATCAAATGAATAATTATGAAATTTGAGATTGAAAAAAGGTAAGATTTTAAGATTTTTAAATAATTATGTTAACATGCTTCTGTTTTTCATATACCAGTTATTCCTTTTTTTTTTTTTTTTTTTTTTTTTTTTTTTTACCTGTACAGCATCTTTAACCTTGGGTTTATTGCTATGAATATAAGCTCTGCATTTCACAGCACCCTTAAGGTTTACAGAGCCACTGCAGATCTGGACTGTGGCTGTGGATCTGTGGTCTGAATTCAGAAGCTGAAAGATAAAATCTGTTTAGATTCTAATAGCCAATGACTATTAATTATGTGAAACATTTAAACATTATATATGTGAGTCACTTCATGAAGCAAGAAGGAATTTTTAACTGAACCAGGTATCTGAAAATATTCCCCATAAATTTTTAAAAGGCCTTCATATTTCTCCTTATAAGTTACATGTTATTTTCTGAGTATTTTGAACATACTCTGAAATTAAATACACTATATCTAATTTTTTTCTTACTAATATAACCATCTAAAGTACCAATATTCATTAAACATACATTATTTGCAGATTACTCAGGTAAGTACTATTAAGATGAAAAGATGTAAAAAGAAGATATGATCTAGTAAGAACTATTAAGATGAAAAGATGTAAAAAGAAGATATGATCTAGTAAGAGAAGGTACACTATGCAAGACTTGCACAAAAATAACTGGAATACAAAGCAGGATGTGATAAATATGATAAAATTATAAGCAACATATAGACACTCATTTATTTATACATTTTTAACTCATAACTTTTATAGACTGAAAGTAATGCTATAGGTTTCACAGCAAAAAAAAAAAAGCAAGTCAACTATGCCCGTCACCAGAAAATGATACCAGTGATTGTCATTTTCACCTCACAGACCCATCCTTATTTAATCTAAGTAGGGTTAGTTTATGCTTGGTTTTGAGCTTTTTCACAGACATTTTTAACCTTATCATTTCAATAAGTGCCAAAACAAGGAGAGGATCGAAACTTTGAAAGTACTACTAGAGGCCCATAAAATCACACTGGTACCGAAAATTATGATTAAAAAAAAATGGACATAGTAAAAATATATGTTCTAAGTGTACCTGAAATAAATATTCAACAATAGGGTCAATTCTGAAGAACAGAAACAAATCATACAACTTGTGACCAGTGCTAACTAACCATGTGCCTAGGCAGTAAGAAACAGTCAGGAAGTAATGAGGACAAATGGTGAATCAAAAGACTTGAATATGCAGCCACTGAAAGAGCATGAATAGTCAACATCTAATGTAATTCAGGCAAAGGCTAAATTTTTTTTAAGAATTTAAACTTAAACACAGTCAAGGTCTTGGTAAAAAATTTGTCACAGACCAAATAAATAGTCCAGAAGATTCCAGGTCCACGCAAAAATGTCAATCATCAAACCAAGCAAAAGGGTGATGATGCTGATACTCTATTTGGAATAAGCCTCTTATGATACTTGTAGAGATCACTGATATATCAATAAGTGGAGTGGAGGAGGAGTAATGGGCTTCCCTCATCCACTAAACAGAACTTTACTATAGAAAAATAATGCTCTATTTTACATACTTAATATCTAACTTACAATACATATTATATAACACATTTATAGCAAATATATTATATATGCATAAATTAGAACATTTTTTTCCAAATGGACTAGACTATATATATAAAAGACTACACACACACACACACACCAAGGAGAAGACTTTTTAAAGAATAAAAGGACTGCTTCACTCCTTTTCGGTGGAAATGTATCTGGGCTCTATACAGGTCAACTCGCCTTGGTTTCTTTGGACTTAGGAACAAACTAGCTACTTTGGGAATCTAACCTATTCATAAGTGGAGGAACTTCTGTGATGCTGACATGATATTTTGGAAAAGGAAAGATCCCTCTGGTTATGGAGACCAAATGAAACCTTACCAAAATGGTAACATTTGGGCTAGATCTTCATGTACAGAATAGGAGTTTGACAGTCTGGATGAGAAGGGAAAAAAATGGCACTGGTAAGACAGACGGCTTGGGAAACACACAGAACTTTGAAGGCATAGAAAGCATACCTCTAGAACAGTAAGTTAGAAAATAACAGAAAGGCATGTTGAGGCCCTGAAAAGCCTTGAATTAGACTTTCCTAACTAGTCAATATAGAGCAATTAAGGAATTTTAATCAAGCAAAGTAACACAATCGGTGTCTAACCCTTATACACAATAAATACTAACTGAAAAAAAAACTAATAAGTAAATGAACAGTGAATGAATGCAAACTGTGATTCAGAAAGGATAATCTGAGGTAATATGCAGGATAGATCAGAAATATGGAAGATATTCCAAGAGATATACAAACAAAGGTATCAGGATTTCAGAGAATGAATCACTTTGGACAAGAATGAATAGATGGAGAGAGACTAGTTAAGAGTTACTTGTGATAAAATAGGTAAAATAATTATGTTGTAAGGCTAATGGCACTGGGACTATAAGGAAAATAAAAGAGGTGCTATGCTGCAAAGAAAAAATCAACAAGACTTGATGAAGGGTGACTGGGAGGAACGTGGTATCAAATACTTATTGACTACTTATTATATATTGGTCATTTTAAAGTTTCCAGCTGGCTGACCGGTGGAATTATTGACAAAAATATTTGATACCATATACTATTAATTATAATAAATTATCTCATGATATTATCTTCTACTCTTCTCTCTATATTCCCATCCTCTACACATCTTCTAACTGCAATTTTATAACTAAAATAATTTTAACTGAATTGTTTAATAAACTGAGAGATCACATAAGCATAACTAGTAAAAAGCATATAGGTAGAGGAATAGCCTTAAAATAAAGAACACTTCTAAAATCAAAAAGGAGGAGGAAAACTGAAGACTTAAAGTACTTTTGAGATACTGAGAAGAGAAATTGAGAAATGTTTAGTGGCATAAGGCCAACAACAATTTAGTAATGTTGTATTGCTAAACACAGAAAAGGAAAAGAAGAAATTAAAGCATCCTCATATGACAAACTGCTTTTGAGTCTATTTTATTCAGTTAAAAAAATATATAAGTCCTGGTAGTATTTCCCTGTTTCAACATTTTCAGTGTAATTTTTCTTTTTTTTTAGCGGTACGCGGACCTCTCACTGTTGTGGCCTCTCCCTTTGCGGAGCACAGGCTCTGGACGCGCAGGCTCAGCAGCTATGGTTCACGTGCCCAGCCGCTCTGCGGCATGTGGGATCTTCCCGGACCGGGGCACGAACCCGTGTCCCCTGCATCGGCAGGCGGACTCTCAACCACTGCACCACCAGGGAAGCCCCTTCAGTACAATTTTGAAATGAAAAGTTTTCTAAAAACATGGATGTACTTTATACCCTATCTGGCCTCTAGGATAATGTCCAGCAAGATTAAAATCAAAAGTATGCATACTTTTAGGAATAATTATGTAACGTTAAGTTCCAGAAAAGAGATGTATAATTTAAAACAACCATATAAAAACATAAACCTTGCTAATACTGTGTGGGTTCTGTCAAATCAGAGGTATAAATCTGCTTCAAATTAGGTATATAACAACTCTTGGCACATCTGTGCACACGTTTTATTTTTAAGTTAAGAATTGCAACTTTGCTCATAAAACTTACAACACCAAATATCATACACATGTATATATGTATATGTGTGTACATATATGTGTATGTATACATATATACATTTTTTCCCAATTGCTACCTACTTGATGTTAAAATTTTAATAGGATTGAGGCAATAGACCCAAATAGGTTTTATTAAAATGTTTCTTGGGAATAACTTTCTTAGAACTGAACATTTTTTATAGTTCTTTACGTCTCTAAAATTCTTTGACTCTCTAACAATCACCATAAAAACAGAAACAATTTCATTAAGCTTATTCTAAGAAATAATGTATTTTAATTTTAGATAAGGAGTATGTTAAAATATTTACCAACTGTGTTAGCACTCTGACATCAAAAGAATGATTAATTGCTTGAGTATTTCCTCTAGAAGATTTTTTCTGAAATAACACAAAAATTTAAAAAATGAGATTGTTGAGGTTGGAGTGGAACATAAAAGACAATTTAGGGACTATCCAACATACACTAAGTAACTCAGAGGGAAAAAAGTTCTTATTATTTGTTTTACTTTAGCTTTTTCTATAGATGTGTAACTTTGTGTCGTCTACATCAATCAACGTGCACTCTTAAAAACCATTAATCTCCTACTTTTATTCCTCTAAAGCAAGGATTGGCAAACTATGGCCTATGGGTCAAATCCAGACTGCCACCAGTCTTCGTAAATAAGGTTTTACTGGAACACAACCAGGATCAGTCATTTACATATTGTCTATGGCTGCTTTCATGCTACAACAGCAGAGCTGAACAGTTGTAAGAGAGAACACATGGCCTGCAAAGCCTATATTTACTATTTGTTTTTTTACATTAAGTTCACTGATCCCTGCTCTAAAGGGAGAGATCACCAAAGTTCCTCTTCAAATCAAAGATATTTTAGAAGCCCATATAGACCCCTCCTATAAAATGGCCAAACTTAGTTTTTAAACTGTTATCAGGGCAGAACATGACTTTAGTTTTAAGCAAGCAGTTTACATTGTAGAAATTAGATGTTATTTAGATGACACTCTCTCCTTTAGGTTTCAAAATTCCTATGATTTCAGAAATAATCTCCTATCATTTTCTGAGAAAAACATTTGCACTTTAGTTTAAAAGACCTTAGAAATAAAAAGTAGATGAATTGTTTTCATGAAGGCAAGGCCTAAAGAACTAAAGTCATCTTTTATTTTTCCTTAAGCACAAATAATTTCATAAGTAAGATGATGTTCTCTTAACTCACCTGTCCTTCTAATAGGTCACAATCTTCATCTTTAACTTGTCCATTAATCAAATAAATACTATTTTCTATTTGCTTGGCCCAGTGTATAAGTCCATTCTTAAAAGAAACACAACATGGATATCATTCAAATATAATGCCATCTCAATTAAACTCCCTCGAGTCGACTTTTTTCTACCTAGTATACTGAAATATTAAAAATCCCTAAGTATCAGCAATATGGCATTTAAATTCAATATCATAAACAACAAAAAAGTATACCCCCAATTTTTGGCACTTCACCCATATTTAATAATAGTTTTTCTAATCTTTTTCCCAAACTAACATTTATGTCACAGACCTAGGAGACTTAATAACCACAGTCAAATAAAATTCAATAATTCCTGTTATCTTAAAAAAAGTGAGAAAAGAGAAAGCGCCTCAAACAAATATATAAAGCAGTATTAAAGAGGAAAAAATAAGCAAGTTCCATTTACCTCTTTCAATAGGAAATAAGAGAAATAAGTTATGAACAAAAGAATGGTACAGAAATACAAAAAAGAACTGGAAGATGGAAAACAAAACTAAAGATGAAGATAGTTCCCTGTGCTATACAGTAGGACCTTGTTGTTTATCCATTCTATATATAACAGTATGCATCTGCTAATCCCAAACTGTCAATCCATATTCAATACCCTGTGATAACCCATAATCAAAAAGAATATGAAAAAGAATATATGAATCACTTTGCTGTACAGGAGAAATTAACACAACATTGTAAATCAACTATATTTCAATGAAATAAATTTTTAAAAAAACTAAAGACGAAGAGAAAGCAAAAAGACCAAACAGTACATCTTCCTACATAATTATATTTTACAATGTACATAATTACATGTTAATTAACAAATATTTATGGAGCACTTATTACGCTAAATACATTAGTATGATAACAATGTCCCACCTCTAATTTTTTAATCTGGGTAGAGTAACAAATTAGTTACCCATAACAATATTATTATAATTAGAATGCAGTTTTTGAGGATTATAAAATGAATGGCATAGACAACCAGAATAAAGGCCCATCATCTATTCAGCAATCACTAAAGAAAATTCATTTTACCCTGATACCTTTGTATTTTTCTCCAGAGTATAGCTGACAGAAGTAGTAGACAGTGGGACATGAATATTAATATATACTGTACACTCTAAAGAAAGCCATGAAGCTGATAGTCCATTTTGATACTTCCAATCTGCTGGTTTTGCAGAACTCTTTAGCAAAGGGGGAAAAACATAAAATATGTGATTTACGTAAAACACACAGAGCAATAAAACATCATAAAATGTACAACCCAGTAACTTACGCAAGCTGTTATCTAATATATATGGCCAAATTCCTTCATCAAAGGGTAATAGGTTAGAACTAAATAAAAATAAAGCATGCATTAAAAGTTCAGTATTCTTCAGCACATCCCAGGCAATCTTGGCAACTCCCTCGCCCAGTGAAAGGCTTGCTTAAAATCCTGACAAGTCCTCTGGTCCCGTAGGTCCCATATGTAGCTTCAACAGTGTCAATTCTGAAGCTTCTGATGGAGAGTAAATAATCACTGAGCAAATACTAGGTGCCAGACATTTTCCTTTCTGTTCTATCCTTGCTAACAGAATACTGCATTACTTTCACACTGCTTTTTTTTTTTTTTTTTTTTTGGCCACACTGCATGGCCTGTGGGATCTTAGTTCCCTGACCAGGGATCAAACCTGTGCCCCCCTACAGTAGAAGCATAGAATCTTAACCACTGGACCACCAGGGAAGTCCCTCACATTGCTTTTTAGACACCTTGGCAAAATGTTAGTCTGGATCCTGCTGAGTACAGACAGCTTGTTTACTGGGCACTGTGGCTCCCACAAGCCTAGACACTTTTACTGCTAGCCTCTCAAATATAATACCAGACACATAAACAAAGTAGGGAGAGCTTAACAAAAATATTTTAACAATTAAAAAAAAAACACAAATTGTCCTTGTCTGTAGTGAAAATCATATTTCAAAATAAAAAACTACAGGTGGTTGTGGACATTAATAGGAAGAGATAGCACTGAAAATTATTAAAACTAAAAATTGAATGTTATTTAAAAATAGTTTGCAACACAGAAAAATCTATAAAGAGCAGTTTTTCTTACCTTTGGATTATGGATATCATAAGTTCGACAAAATATTCTTTATTAATTAAGGATAGAAATAACCAAAAAAATAAAAAATAAGAAAGCAATTCTTGATAATCAAAAGAAAATAAACCATCAAAAAATAAAGTATATGCATCCAAGAGTTTTTACAAAATCATACCACTTCATGGCATGACACTTAAAGATATGTATACACATATATATGTATGTATATGTTTGTGTAAATACATATACTTACATACATACAAATTCCTCTGACTATAATACTTGTGGTACTTTAAACTATTTCCTACTGCTTATAAATCCTGCTAATCACAATGAATAGAATGATGGCTCTTACAAAACTGTCCTCAAATACAGACCCTTTTTAACAAATAGGAGTGCTGTTCTGAATGAAGTCAAGCCTGGAATGTTTATTGGGTCAAAGGGTCTGTACATGAAACTTTCTAGTTAAATACCAAAGGAGTTAACAGCCCGCCTTCTACAGGAATGATCACTTTTTGAATTTTGTCTTTTTGCAGGTCCTAATTTATTGGGCCCTTGCATTGCTTCACTCCCTTAGTGAGGCTGCCTCATGCTTGGGAGGTACTTGCCCTGGTAATATGTAGAGGAAAGAAGCTAAGAAGGCCCTATAAATGGCTTTTAGTGTCACTTGATCTTGGCCAAAGATATAAAAATTGCCAGCTCAGTGCACCTGTGCTTTGCATTGAACATTTTATCTATAGGAACTGGAGGTAAACAAAATAAAAGCATTACTTTGCCTAAGCTGTACCTTTCTGTAGGGGCCCTAGTGTATTTTAATGTACAGGGGTGGAGAGCTGGTAAAGAGTTCAGAATGCCCAGTCCTTGCCACCTCTCTCAAACTCTTTACAACCCTGATACATGATTAACAACCATTATTACCATTATTATTGGCAGTCCGAATTATGTGTTATTTACAGAAAAACGTACAAACTAAGCTTATTTTTTAAATGATGACTTAAATAAGTGTTTGGGGAAAAAACCTGCAGGAACATTATTTTGGTATCATATACTTTAGAACATAAACACCTAAATAAAAGATACTTTTTTGTAGAAGAGCAAAAGTGAAGTGTCACTCGTTCTGAGACCTCCTCGTCTGTGAAATTCCACAGTCTCTTTTTATTCATAGATTTTTCCACAGCAAATACTAGCTGAAAGAGAGGAAAACACATCAACTGAATGCAAAATAAAATAAGAAACAGAGTGCAGAAAAAGACAATTATAATATCCTTACGCACTCATCTAGCTTTAAAATTCCATGATGCTATCATTAAATTTCCTTTTTCTCAAAAGAAAGAGTGAAACTGATTATTAACCATTTAGATTCCATTTTTAGGGATATATAAAAATTAGGTATTAAATAAAAAAATATAATTCACTGTCATTAACGATCAACTGAACATGATTTTGGGCAACTAACATTTAAGTGAAGTACAGAATAAAGACTTTAATTAGAATGAGAAGTGACAAGTGATTTTTAACCTGTAAAAATGGAGCGTGTCACCCATTTGGCATTTCTTATTTAAATGTCACAAAAGATGTAAGGTAATAATACATAAGGGCACATAAAATGTATAATAACATAAATTCTAAGTGAAAAAAATCAGAAATAGTGACAAAAATCTATGCCACATGTAAGAATTATAAAAATGCATACTTGATATGGAGACAGGGTTCATAAATTTGGCTCTAAGCTTTCTAAAAATAATGTGCACAGAGAAAGCCAATCAGTTCCCTAATTCACAGTCCATAAGCTAAACAACTGATCAGAAGAGGCATAACTATTTTTTTTTTTTTTACATCTTTATTGGAGTATAATTGCTTTACAATGGTGTGTTAGTTTCTGCTTTCTAACGAAGTGAATCAGTTATACATATACAAATGTCCCCATATCTCTCCCCTCTTGCATCTCCCTCCCTCCCACCCTCCCTATCCCAACCTTCTAGGTGGTCACAAAGCACCGAGCTGATCTCCCTGTGTTATGCGGCTGCTTCCCACTAGCTACCTATTTTACATTTGGTAGTGTATATATGTCCATGCCACTCTCTCGCTTTGTCACAGCTTACCCTTCCCGCTCCCCATATCCTCAAGTCCATTCTCTAGTAGGTCTGTGTCTTTATTCCTGTCTTACCCCTAGGTTCTTCATGACATTTTTTTTTCTTAAATTCCATATATATGTGTTAGCATATGGTATTTGTCTTTCTCTTTCTGACTAACTTCACTCTGTATGACAGACTCTAGGTCCATCCACCTCATTACAAATAGCTCAATTTGGTTTCTTTTCATGGCTGAGTAATATTCCATTGTATATATGTGCCACATCTTCTTTATCCATTCATCCGATGATGGACACTTAGACCCAGCAATCCTACTGGGCATATACCCTGAGAAAACCATAATTCAAAAAGAGTCATGTACCAAAATGTTCATTGCAGCTCTACTTACAATAACCCGGAAATGGAGGCATAACTTTCTTAATAATGATATCAAAAGAAATTTCTTCAAAGACAATATTATGTAATATAACAAAGTTCTTAGCAATGACCTTATGGGAGACAGTGACAAGTTTTATAAGGTTACTTCATATATTGTCCCTCAATGCAGGTCAATGGAAACAAAGTTAGATAATTAAAACGCTACAATTTCTGAAATAGGGCATTTCTAAAATCTTACATGCTTCTTAGAAACAAAAGAGATACAAAAAGCAAGAGGAAGGAGGATCTACTGTATCCCTCTAGCGCTGAGCCCACATTCAACCCAACCACAAGAGGATGCACAGCCAATGCTATTAAATACACATGGATATAGATTACATTTCAAAATGCCAAATAGGATGAATGATTGTGAAAGAGGTACATTTATTCAAAACGGTAAAAATGGCAGAAGGTTGAATAACTTGCCAGGGGAGGGATTATCACCATTTTCTTCCTTTACCCCCATAAGCACAAATATCAAAGGTTTGAAGGTGGGATATTTGATGGGAGAGAATGTTACAAAACTGGAAGAATCTGTAGCACCTGGATTCTTAGCTGTACACTTTTTACTAGAAAAAGGTTTGGGAGGATTCTGTGGGGTTTTGCAGTTCTCAAGATAATGAGGTCTCCTTCTCTCTTGGGGTGGAAAATAACTTTTGAAGGCTTATTTGGATCTTGAGTACTAAAAGAGATGAAAACTGGCTGCACAGAGTTTACTTTAGGTCTGGGCTTAAGGGGAAACAGCTTGTGGACCCTCACATTTACTTGTAAACCATGTTTCCAAATGACTGACATAGGAATTAAACAAAAAGCAGGGGATTCAAAATAGGTACTCGGTCCAGAAATAAAGAATAAGTATCTGACTGTTGTTATTTTATGTCTTACTCTCAGGATCCTGAGAGAATTGAAGAGGTGAAGAATTGCAAAACCTATTAATTTCACATTACAGCAATCACTTGGAACTAAATGGAAGGTCTAGCAGAATACTGCTACGGCACAAGAAAAATTGTTAAACCATTATAACTTGTTTCACAATAGTAAAAAGTTATCTTTAAAATAACGACTATTTTAAAAATATGTAGCATTGGTTGAAAATATAAATACTGACATATATTACACTCAAGATACAAAGCAATTGGGTGGAAAAAGCTGTTTCAACATAATCCCAGCATAGAGAATTAATCTAAAGATGACTAGGATCACTGTATACAAGTATAATCAATTAAGATATAACTTTAAGAATTTTTGATATTTCAGACTTACTCTATGTAGGGTATTTTGAAATTCATTCCCCATTTCTAAAGTTGTAATAATAAATACTCCAAGAACTAAAAGTCCCCCTGGTAGCATTCTGGATACCTGTAAACAGAAATATAGTATTAGCTAACAAAAGCATTTGACATTATATGCAATCTTTTGTGTTTGAGAAGCTAAATATTAAATCAGCAAATGCCTACCTAGTACCAACTATATGCAAAGCATTGAGGTAGGGGCTTTGAAAAAAATGGTCAAAATATTGAGAAATGGGGACTTCCCTGGTGGCACAGTGGTTAAGAATCCGCCTGCCAATTCAGGGGACATGGGTTCGAGCTCTGGTCTAGGAAGATCTCACATGCCGTGGGGCTACTAAGCCTGTGAGCCACAACTACTGAGCCTGCGCTCTAGAGCCTACAAGCCACAACTACTGAGCCCACGTGCCACAACTACTGAAGTCCACGCGCCTAGAGCCTGTGCTCCACAACAAGAGAAGCCACCGCAATGAGAAGCCTGCGCACCACAACGAAGGGTAGCCCCCGCTCGCCGCAACTAGAGAAAGCCCGTGCGCAGCAGCGAAGACCCAACGCAGCCAAAATGGATGAAAACCAAGATGAATGGGGTGTTATTATGCACACAATCTTCCTAGAGTGTCCTTAACTTTTTACCTTAAAACTACTTTATAAATAAAACCATTTAATAATGACACTCTTTAGCTACATCAATAAATAAACTCCTTTCTCCTAAGATCGAAAAGTAAAGTATCTCCTAAATTTTTCAAGGGCTTCCACTATCAGCTAAATAAAATACAAATTTTTATCTTAGACTGGTATTGCAGACTCTCTAAAATCGGGCTGATCTGATATTCAGAGCCTCATTCGATACTACTTCCCATGAAATATTCAAGCATCAATCACAAACTTCTCACTGTTCTCCACATATATGGTTAGGCTTTCTAACTCTATACCTTTACTCAGGCTGCTCACTCAGCCTGAAGAGACTTTCTCTTACACGTCTACATGTCTGAACTCTACGGAATACCTCGAAGTCAGCTTGAGGAAGCTGCCTTCCCTGATCCTTTGATCTCCAAATTCCTGCAGGACCTCAGTGTAGTTTTCCCATGGAGCTTATCACATGAACCTGTACTATGGTTATGTCTGAACCTTACTAGTTGATCTGAGAGCTCCTTAATGGAAGAAGTTAATTCTCAACTACCTTTGTATCCCTATAATATTCAGCAGAGTCTGGGATTTGAGCAGAGGGGGTCCAACTTGAAACTCCATTGTTTCCTGTTGTTTAGCTTTACCTCAGTTTTTAAAACCTTCTTATTGATATTGGGCATTTATATTATTTCCAATTTTTCTGTACCTTAAAATAATATTGGTTAAAAATCCTAGCAAGTTTCTGTGTTCACAGGATTATTTGCTTATAATAAATCTCCTGAGGTGGATAACTAGGTTAAAGGGTCATACATATTTTTAAGGATTTTGACACATCCTACCAGTTTGTCCTGCATAATATCTGTGATTTTCCTTCCACATCATTGTAGCTAGTTCTTAGTGCCACATGTATTCCTTTCTACCATGTATACTCACAGTGCTCTGGTTACCTTTTATGTACTTAATGTATGAGCAAACTGATCACAAAATTAAGTCTTCAGAAAAGTAGATACCATAGTCTAACCTCTAATATTATTATCTAACCCCTAGTATTATGTCTGCTGGTGGTTCCCTCTGATTTCATAAATTCTATTTACTACAGCGACACAAGCTTGACATACATAAATAAGGAATAAAGTTTTCATACTTAGCATGGGGAACTTGCACATCTTCTCAAAATCATCAACAAATAAAATTAACCATTTCTTGCTAGAGGCAAAAAGATTATCTATTTTACTACATAAATTTTATGTTTGTGTATATAGATGTATATAGACTAGACATAGATATAGATACAGGTATGTAATTTTACAGAAGGCCAAAAGCAAAATTAGAGTAGAAAGTTATTTACAAACCATTGGAAATATAAGTTTAAAATATTTAATAGTTCATTAGAAGATGGTATTAAATATTTATTGCATTTTTCAAAAATATAACTACATACTACCCCCCATCACAAATGCAAATAAACATGTGTGTGTGTTTGAAGATTTAAAGATAATTGGAGAAGGAAATAATTTTTACCTTACTTTAACATACTTTATTGGATGATATAATCCATTCAATAACTACTTTTAAGTGAATTTACTCATCATTCTCTCTGACTCACCCCAAATCTGCTTCCTCTTCATGTAATGGCAACGCCATCTTCCTAGACCCAGGCTAAAAAAAAAAAATCTCAATAATCTTTAGCAACTCTCTCACAATCTCTTTTTACTGCCAATCTACTTGGTCACTGAATCATCTTAACACTAGCTCTTTCTCTGAAATGTTTTGGCAATGAAGTTTTAGCCTACTGCTTTAGTTTGCTTATTTATCCATTCACTTATCCAACATTTTGGAGTTCTCATCATAAACCATGGGAACACTATGCCTGACACTAAGGATATGGCCATAAACAAAAAAGACGTGACCCCATCCTCAGGAAGCTTAAGAGTCTAGTCACTAGCTCATGCCACCTTTTTTTGAACTATTACTGTAACTATATTTTCTGCTCTCTCTCTCTCCAATCCCTCTACTCTCCATCTACACTGTACCAGGGCACTCAATTACTTTCTCAATTATTGGCAGGATTATTTCTCAATCCTTCTCAAAATAGGGAGCTCTGAAAGTCTACCATAGAGCTACTGGCTCCAAAAGAACTCCTTCCTTCCTTTGAAGAATGACACTTCAAAACCATCCATAAACTGGCCCCATACAGTCTTATGTCTAAAAGCATTCTTTTATATACACCATGCTTCAATTACACCCAATTGCGTGCTATTCTAACATACCTTTAAATTTCATGCCGTTGGGTCATTTATCCACTGTCCTTCGTGCATTCAATGTGCTCCCTGACTTCTACTAGCAAAGTCCTATTCATCTTTCAAGTTCAGAGCCTTCTGTGAAGCTGTTTGAATCCAACCTTTGACAGATATTTAATCATTCCCCACTCTATATTCCTATAGTACTGTCCTGTTTTTATTCACTTCTCTTACAATTTGTTTTGGTAATAATGTCTTTCACTTTGCTTAAAATATAAATTCTAAGGACTTAAAGAAAAATTTAACCATCATTTTATTTCCTCAGTACCTGGTTTAAGTCTTTAAAACAATCTGATCAGCAACAATGTTACCAATAACTAGTATAATTTTAAAATAAGGAAAAATTGGAAATAAGGTAAATGACCAATAACAGGATATAGGTTAAAAAACACAACAGATAAAAGTTAACAATGGAAAAGCATAGTGTACAAGATCAAAGGCTTTCAAGTCACACCACCTGGGTTCAAATCCCAGTTTCACTACCTATTACGCTAATCTTGGGTGGATTACTTAACTTCAAGTAAGAAAATGCTTTTTTAAAAACTAGATGCAAGTAATCAATAAATAAAAAATATAATCATGGAGGAAACAGAGCAGAAAATACTTCTATTTTTGACATACAACCCAAGTTTTGAAAACTTAAGAATGAGTACTCTGAAATCCTAGTCTAGTAACCTGAGGATAAGGTACTTTTATTTTGTTAGTCAATAAACACAAACTTAATTATATAAAGAAACAAACGTGATGACCTGGTTGGCATGTTCTGTGGCCCATTCTTCATCCAAGTTATCCAACTTAGCTTTGGAATGTTTGGAGCTCTCATCTTGTTCCTCTTTGGGTGGCGTTCTAGTGGCAAGAATCACGTAATCCTTTTGTGAAGAACACTTAAAAACAAATTAGAAAAGCTTATTAGGGTGATAACTGACTGAGGAATGCAAAGCCCTTATGACGTGCAAAAACTGAGCAATATTTATAGCAGCTTAAATTGTTAATACCTGTATTATACCAGAATCTACAGAGAAAACGATTTTCATGAATAGCCTTACAACATTTTCCTCACATGTTATTTATCTTTTAATATATTTAATACCAGCTCCTTATTTGTTTGGGCAACCTGAATGTGAATCATGCAGTGGTCCTTAAAAATGGCTTACTGGAACAGATTAGACAGTTCAACAAATATAAAAACCCAATAAAATAAAGCAACAAATGACCCTGTGCATCTTACTTTCATAAAAACAATGATAGTGGGGAACTTGTTCATGTGTGTCCACAGAAAAACAAAGGTGAAGTGATATTAGATTTATGTTCCTCAGTTTTAATAGCAATTAAATGCTAACCAGAAGTGGGAAACCTGAAGATAAATTTAGGGAAAATTTAATAGCTCAGTCTCATTACAGTGAAAATTTCCTATAAAGAAAGAGTAAAAATACAAGTTAGCATGATGTTATCCTCACACATGACCTGAAATTCTAATCGCTAGTGTCATCCTGGAATAGAAAATAAAGGAAGAGAAAGTATTTCAATAAAAGTTATTTCCAGAAGGTTACATTGAAGTGCACGAAAGGAAAAGGTAGGTGCTGATTAAGAAAGCTCTTTCTTTTCATAAAATCTATGATTTTGAAAAGAAAAAGAAACTGACCCTAGGAGTAGGAGACAGGCAAGCCTGAAAGCTTGAGGGGAAGGCAAGAAAAGTGATGAATCCTGGAATAAAGAGAAAGAAGAAGCACGTAGAATACTGAAAGGAATGAAAAGGCAGCATGAAGAGAGATTGGAATTCTCCCTAAACTGTGGGAGACTTATACGTAAGATGGTGGTTTTGCTGAGCTCTAGAAACAGCCTATGTGCTGTAAGGCAAGTTTGGAAGAGGGTATTTCTCCCTGACCTTTCACCTTTACTGATCACTTCTGTTCCTAGCAAAAAGAACCCCACACTAGATGTTAAGTAACCTGAATCTAAAAGAAGTTCAGATTGTTGCCAGGAGAGGTCGTCTGGCTGTCTAATGAGAAGCCTCAGAGGGTGGTATTACCTGGGTAAACAGTGCAGGGTCTGCCCTCTGTCTTACAAGTTAAGAAATCGGATTTGTGAAAACTCTGAGAATGTACCTGTCTCTCAGGGCTACACTAACATTACCTAAGATCATTCAGAATGATGCTAAAACTAGAATACCATGAAGGGATGTGAACATGTAAGTCCTCTGCATGGTGCATTCTTTATAAGTAGGCAACATAAGGCATCAAATTATGAGAAAGTAGCTTGGGAATGTGGATAGAATCAGAACAAGTTAATTATCCAATTTGAAGGTTCTAAGGCATCATGTTAAAATATCCAGAAAGAAATCTGCCCCCAACAGGGTTTTATTTGCTATTAGGCCTCAAAATTAATCTTTGGACCAGAGTACACTCTCCCCTAAATAGTGTTTAGATGTATGTAGCCAGTTTGTTTGTGTGACTCTCCTTTTTTCATTTCTGTGTACTGCTGACAAGTCCTCCCTGCTGATTAACACATTCTTCCTTCAATTATAATAAATCAGTGGGTGCTTATGCTTTTTAAAGTAACTGTCCAAATATCTGTTCCATTTGGTTTGATTTTTGAGCCTTAACTCTAAGACGGAAATAAAATTTGTGTAACGTCCAAATTTCTCTCAGTCCCTTTCCCTCAATCTCCACTGAATCAATATTAAAAAAAAATTCAATAAATGGATATGATAATATACAATAAAATATACGACCTATATTTGCTACAAGTCTGAAATATGACAAACTAGAAATAAAATTGTAAAAAGCTACCTTTGTAAAGAATGGGACAACCTGGAATTAAAGATTAAAGGGGTGCAAAAATCACTTTGGAAAGACAATAAAACATGAATAATCTGGTCCGTAAAATTCTAATTTTGCAGTGTCTACCTTATAAGTTAGTTTTACATTGTCAAAAGGGAATGTGTTCTGACTTGGGCAAACCTGGGCTACATTATTCTTCTTCATTCCATCCCTCCATCCCCTAACATGAATTTATTGTTAAATAGCATATTTTAACTTTAAATAAACAAATTTGCTTTATCAGTAAATACATAGGAAAAGATACATACCTGTCCTATTAAAAGACCAGAGACAAAAGCTTTTCCTTGGAGACTGATGTTTGAAAGATACTGGCTGACAGTCTCTTCTACAATGTAGGTTCTTCCCATTATTAAGAACTAATTCAACCTCCTAAATTACAAGAAAAAATATAGAGCATTTTTAGGCAAAAAATATAATTTGCAATGTTTTCCTCATGGGGGTAGTATAAAGAGAGAAGTTGTACTACCCTGATACTACCCCATACCTTACAGTGATTGCTTATTCAATAGGGTATTCTTTCTTGCAAAGTTTGAATGTAGCTTCAGAATTCTCAACAGAGTGTTGCAGGAAATGACTACCAATCAACCAGAGTTGACATGAGCGATAAAACCTACTCCCATACCTCAGATAATGAAGAGAACACTAAACTACTAGTAGCCAACACACCTGATTTCTTATTTAGATCTATTACTCCTTAGTTGTATCATCTTTGGTAATTTACTGCTGAGCCTCACTGTGTCCATTTCTAAAACAGAAAAGATGATAATTTCTGAGTTGCTCAATGGGAGGTAAACGGAATCAAATTCATGTATTCAGTAAGCACACTATAAAGAACTACTATGTGCAAGAAGTTGTGCCAAGTGGGATGGCACGAAGATGAATAATACTTGGCCTCTGCCCTTGAGTAACTCAGAGTACAACTGGAATGATGGAAGTAGACAAACAGCAATACAATAATAAACATTTGTAGAGCTTCCATTTTGTGTAAAGCATTGTTCTAAGTACTTAACATATGGTAACATTTAATATTCAGAAAAATCCCCATGAGGTAGGGGACATATATACACGCTTGTTTTATAGATTTAGAAACTGAAACGAAAAAAGGTAACATAACTTGCCCAAGCGATAAAGCTGGTAAGTGGCAAAGGTAGGATTTCACTTCAGGCAGTCTGGCTCTAAAATCCATTTCTTAAATAGTATTCTTAAATACTGTGCTCATACTAAGGAGTCACACCCAGTCTCTCAATTAAACTTTCACTAAGGGGGACTCCTGTTCTACCCTCTCGCCAGTTTGGGGATGAAAATCAGCATATTCCTCTGACTGGCTCATACTCCTTTGATTTGAGTTTCTGTAGCTTAAAATCAAAGATGCTGAATAAAAGAGGTAGGAAATAATAAATGATTATCTCAAGGAGTTCACATTCAGTGTGGGAGAAACAAATGTAAAGACATGATTCCAAAAAGCTATAAAATAGCCACAGAGAGACTGAAGAAACACAGTTGCAGCATTCTGAATAGCGCTAACAGTCACTTAGGTCCTGCAAAAAATCCCAATCTTATTCAGGACAACAAAATCCAGGCAACTCTAGATGTGCTGGGGTGGCTTATCTGACATCAGTAAAATAAACTGCCAGTCACAATGACTTGCATTACTCTAAAACTAAAGCCCAGAGAATCGCTTCCAGTTTGAAATGGCCTATTAGATGGTCTTTTTTCAAAGTTCCTGTTCGGTTTTGTCTCAAAATGCATTAAATGTCTTCTTAGCTCTCAGGTTTGCACTTTTTTTTTTCTGGCGAAGTCTAGGACTGCCTGTCTAAATCATTAATGCCTCTATAAAGTTAAGGGCTTTCCACTTTTACCACGTTAAGGTATGCATTTCTGTGTATTAAACTTTCTTCTACTTCATCATGCTATTCTACTCTTTTTCCTTCTGCCCTAAATAATTCTTAATTCTTACAAGAAATAGCAGTTAACAGTGACTCCAAGGTTATGATATGTAACTTTCTAATCTTACTTTTTCCAAGGTGTCATCTACTAGTCACGTTAATGTGTAAGAAACTGAATGCAACAGAAAGATGAAAATCTTTGGGTTATGAAATCTGGTTGACTGTCGGATATTTTTTTTCTTTAGTGCTCCTTCAAAACTTTGAAATGTATCTAATCGTACTTTATAAAGGACGCTAATAAAAATGTAGATCTTCTCTTATACAGTTCAGTTTTTCCTGAAATGCTGTGTATCAGCAGAAGCTTTGCAAGTTGTCCAAACGCTGACTTGAGACCACTCAACTTCCCTGGACTCTGATTTCCTAGTCTACAAAATAAAGAATTTGGATCATAGCAGGTCGGAAAATCTAATTTTAGGATTCTCTAAGTCCAAGTACAGAACATCTGCATTTTCCAAATGGTAGATCAATAATGATAATATTGTGGGCCTAGGACATAATACAGTACTGCACATACCAGCAACCTTAATTAAAGTGCTTATATAAAATATTTTGGGGGAAAGAAACAACCTTCAGCTCCTTACTGCTATTCTCAAAGGTTTGCTACTGTGGGAACTGTAGGGAGGATGACATTAGTAATACTTTATTTTCAATAAAGAATTTAACAAATTCTTTTAGAAGAGTAATCAAACATGAAATAATCTACGGATTCTGCTTAGAAGTCACAGAACTACAATTTGGAAACAAGTAGTTCTGTTACGGTGGCAGGGTAAGAAATGGTTTTTAAGAACGAACGTGTTCAACAACTTCTGTTCCAAAAGTTTTTCAATTTTAACAATATAAACACAAGGCAACATTTTCTGTAACGTTACCTTAAAACATACAAATAAAAGCTACACTCAAACTCCTCTTGGCTTTTTAAAATCCTCTTCCTGGAAAATAAACCGAGCTCCTTAAATTCCTATTAAATCACTGTTACCAATTCCGCCACCAAAAAACCAAAAAATGTAAGTAAGATAAGTCTCATAACTGGACTTGAGTGTGTCGCACAGGAGTGACCGTCCATATATTTCCTATACGCTATCCCTTTCTGTCCTCCTTGAAAAGGCAATTCTCTGTGCCCGAGTGCGCGCGCACACACACACACACACACACACACACACACACACACATGGATTCCACCCTCAGGCTGACTCACCTGCACTCAGACTGTGCACGCGTGGCAGACAAATCTGTCGAACTGTCAGACCACCTGAGAAAGGTGTTCAGAGTGCAAGTACCAGCCTCCAGGGACCAGATTCCACACCGGTCCCAATTCCACAGTCAATGAATTCATCAGAAAGCGACGAACTTCCCGTACCTCACTTCCTACTCCACACCCGGGGTCTCTGGAGTCAGGTGGCTCAGATTGATGACGCACGCTGGCCCCCTCCTTTCACCGCAGTGCCTCAGCCAAACCGACTGCGGTCGCCACCCCGCCCCCTTCCGGGCGCCATTAAGAGCGTGGCGGTAGCCCGGCGTCTGCCGTCCGGCCCTGCCGGGACCGATGCCCTCTAGCGGCCCAGTGTCTAAAAGCCGCCAAAGAGGACGACCCATGGCATCCCGGAGCTGTGACAGTAAGGTCGCCCTCCTCTTCAGGGAGGAACGTAGGTTAACGGGTACTATGTGGCGCCACCTCGCGGATAAGTGGTCGCGCGGCAGGCAAGGAGAGCCGGGGGGCGGGGAGAAAGGAGGAAGCGGACTTGGTGGTGCAGAATTGGGCTCACGGAAGGGATTGGGGAAAACTACGTTTCCCTGAAGCCTACGCGGCTAGAAGCGGGTTGAAAAGGGGGCCGGAAAGCGGAGTGCACGACAGGGGTCAGAGACTGCCTCTGAACTCGGATTCCCAGGGTGCACAGCTTCCGGTGATTGCGCGCGCACCGCGGACGTGGGCGCTGCGGCGCGTGTGGTGCACCACTTAACGCGGGACTCGATTTCCCAGGGTCCCGCCGCTTGAGTCTCCGTCGGGCGGGCGCGCGCGAGACACCGAGCGAGGTGGCAGAGGCGGCAGCCCAGGCTTCTGGGTCCTCTTCGTCTTCGCCTTTCTTCTCCGTTTCTGCTCCGTCGGCCGCTGCCGCCACGGTCCCCGGCCCGATCGACATGGCGGCGGTGTTGCAGCAAGTCCTGGAGCGCACGGAACTGAACAAGCTGCCCAAGTCGGTCCAGAACAAACTTGAGAAGTTCCTTGCTGACCAGCAGTCCGAGATCGATGGCCTCAAGGGGCGGCACGAGAAATTTAAGGTGGAGAGCGGTAAGTGCGACGCTCTTCGCGCCCTTGTTTCTGGACGCGACCCCAGCGATGGCTGGTCTCCTCCCCTTGCAAGCTCGCACCATCCACGGCTTCACTGCTAGCTAGCATCGCTTCTTCGGCTCCGTGGGCACCATAGGCCTTCTCGTAACTGCTTCCCTCACAGTTTGATACGAAGGAGCCTGTTTGTTTGTTTTTAAAATGTGAATCCACATTGAGTTCCTGTTTTCTTTGTAATTAGGGTGGTCTCATTTAGGGACGCCTAACGTTGTCTGGCAAACAGAAATTGTGAAGATTTGGGTCTGTTTACACCGGACTAGGGGTCTGCGACTCCTAACGCTTCTAAGCCTAGAGTACCCTGTCTGTATGTTGCACGTTAAATGATAGTAATTTCTGCTCTTCTAGTCGTCTGCCTTCAAAGGCCTATGTCTTTAATGATAACTTCCTGCACTTGTTCTGAGTCTGTCTCGCTCTGGTCCGTTTTGTGTTCACAAGAACGAGTAGATGCATAAGGCAGCGCTGGAAACACAGTGCACGTGCAGTAAATGTTTAATATATACGACTTCTTTCTAAAAGTTGGCCTTTGATAGAAAATATATTAAGACCTTATAAATACCTGTAGTAGACCCTCAAATAAGAAAGTTCCTCACAATGGTGACTTGAATATCATTGAAGAAATATTAAGAGCATAGTAATTATCATTAGTAAAATACAAATCATCTGTTGTGTGTCCTGGTTTACCAGGTTGTGTGTCTTGGTTATTTGGGGGGGGGGGCGGGCGGTGCGGGATTGGTAACTGGTTTTTGCTAAGTGGATTGAAAATTCTGAAGAAGTTTTCATTTTAAAAAAATAAATAAAATTACTAAGCAGAATTGATGTTGAAAATTAATTCTCTGAATCCCAACACTGAATATAGTGCACTGCATTCTATGTGTTAATTTACACAATAAATATTGAGCGTCTTCTATGTGCTTCTAATGTGTTGAACAGGACACTATCAGTCGCTTCCCTTGGAAAGTTAACATGTTTATTTTTACATAAATTTAGTAATTTTATATGTTCAGGCATTATTTTGGCTATTTTAAGACAAACCTTTTTAAAGCAAAGTAGTTTTTAACCTAAATAATTTTTTCTCCATTTAATAAATATATTTTTTTGGTCTGCTTTATGCTAAGAAGTCTACTGATGTGTGGGGAAAATACTATGATAAATGAGACATGTTGCCTGCCTTGAAGAATTTCATAATCTTGTGGAATAGGCAGAAAAATAATTTGTTAAAACCTTCTCAGGCCTTATTTTCTTTTGTCATTTTACATATGTCAGTTGGAAATGTTGGATTAAAGTCCTTTTCTGTATTCAATCTATTTATCTTTACTCAAATTCTCTCTTATTTGGAGTGTGGGTCCCAATACTATGTCTTAAATTTTAAAATCAGGGTTATCAAAAATAAGTAGCAGTGTCGACAGTGTGTAAATGTATATTTGATTTTTTTTTTTTTTTTCCTCTGATCATCTGTAGAACAACAGTACTTTGAGATAGAGAAGAGGCTGTCCCACAGTCAGGAGAGACTTGTGAATGAAACCCGAGAGTGCCAAAGCTTGCGGCTTGAGCTGGAGAAGCTCAGTAAGTATTTAATTATATCTTTCTAATATTAGAGTATTGAGGTCTTCAGATACTCCTTTGTATGCTTTGGAAACATTTATTTACTGTATATCAAAATACTGATTGTCCTTGTTTTCATTTCTGGTAATATCATGTTTTTTTCTTTCAGTGTGATTTTTTTTCATTCAGTGGTAAAGACTTTGAAAGAGTCCAGGGCTTAATAGTCAGGAGGCATGTGTTCTAATTCTGACTGCTATTAAAAACTCTTATGTCATATGTAAATCATAACAGTGTTTGATTATTGTTTATAAAATGGCTAGAGCCACTTGTCTATCTACTTAAACAGCTGTACAGGTCAAATGAGGTATATATGAAAGCATTTTGAAAAGGCTAAAGCATTATCCAACTGAAAAAGTAAAGAGAGTGACTTAATTATTTTTATGTTGTTGAAAAATTAAAGCCTATTAGTTCCATTATTATATTCATGTTTTAACTCTTGTTATGATATTTATAACTACTTATGAACCTCAGGATGTAATTTCCTCTTTAAGGCCTAATTCAATTGAAAGATGAACAGCTATTTTGCTTCTTAATTAATTTTCTTACATCATTAAGTTCTAGAAAGTACACAAGATCTTAAAGGTCCTGACATTTCTTGGGAGGATGATGTGTTTTTTGTGCCTTGTTTACAGAGAAAAAAGCGAATGTCAGGAAGATCTTTATAGAGTATGGGCATAATATTTGTTATTAGGTATAGCTGGATTTTAATTTCATTGGGAATGCAAGAAGCTAATAATTAAGAGAATGGCTGAAACATTAGTCTTCTTTCTTAACCAAGTCCATGCCCATCGGCTGTATGTTTGAGTCGAAACACTTTTCAACTAATTTTGGCACATCTCATTTTTAAAACATGTGATGTATACATATGATGGTATGTATACATGTGTAATGAGGGTATGAATACTTGAGTAGCTACATCTGATTTATCACCTGTACACAGTTTTGTCTTGGCATAAAAAAAAAGGTTTGTAGAGCAATAGTGCTAAAAAATTTCAAGAAAATGACTGTGATCCCAGCTTCTTTTATGAGATCTGGAAAAGGGAGAGGGAGGAGAAGATGGGGATAAACCTAGATAGACATGCCTTCCTGGGGTTTACAGTTTATATTTTTATATTTTTTTAGTTTGGAAGCAGTAAATAACATTAAAATGACATAGAAAATTTGGACAAATTTAGCAGGTTTTTTGTTTTTCTTTTAATAAACGAATTGTTTAACTTGGAAGTAATAATAATGTATTTGTTCATTAAATTACCAGCACATAACATAGACGTGTTTCAGTGGAAGAAAGTTTCAGAAAGTATAATCTTCCTAATTATTGGAATATGTTTAGAAGAGAAACTTTAGGGGAGATAGCCCATTATGAGTAGAGATTGTGGGACTGAAAATTCAGTATCAAGCATAGCTCTTTTTAGCGTGGTAAACCAGCTGAATTAGTTATCCATTATTGTGATTTACTCTGTATGCATTTCATGTTTGAAATGTATACTCTGTATACATTTAAATGTTATTATTTATCTCTTGATTTTGTCTTTTTCCACTTAATTTTTGAATTTGCAAATACAATTAATTCACTTTTTTATGATTGATTTAGAAGATGTCATTGAAAAATAAGGAAATTGGTAATTGCAAATACTTTTTCCTAAAAATGTTGGCTAAAATGATCACAAATATGATTTTGAAGACAGGATAGCATATTTAAAACTTTGTACTAGAAATACAGTAAATTTGGGTTGTACTCACGAATTTGGAACGCAGTGTTGTGCAGCTCTACCTTTCTGAAATCAGTTTCTTAATTTCAAAACGTGTGTGGGTGGCCATTGAATACAAACTGTCATCGCAAATTTTAAGCTTATGTACGTGTGTTCATAAAATTCCTTTTATCCAGACAGTCAACTGAAGGTGCTAACTGAGAAAAACAAAGAACTTGAAGTGGCTCAGGATCGCAGTATTGCCATTCAGGTAAAAGTTATTCCTGTGAATAAAGCTAATTGTAAACCTGATACTTGAGGAAGTTTTCTATTCTGATTGTGCTTATTGGTTATTTAGTCAGGGGGAAGATGAAATATGTTCAGTTAGGAGAAGCTACTAACAAAAATGTATATACATAAATTCCTTAATAGGATTGTATGTTTTAATGATTGATTAGATATTCCTTTTACTTATTAGAATATGTAAGTTCTTGATATAAAAAAACACTTGCTTTTAGCTGGGTAGCTCTTAAGTCATGATTTAAAAAAAATTTTTTGCATTATAAGTGCCATAAATCTGTAAGTAGGGTAGATATTCAAAGATCCATCTGGCTGTCTATCCACCCACTTACCTACCTATCTTCCTTCCATTCTTTTAGAAATTATCTATTTAATGCTTACTATTGCCTAGGCATTATTTCAAGTATTGTGATACAGTTGGGGATATGTGTGAATCCACATTGGTAATCATTTCCTTAGAGTAGTGATTAAGAATAACAGATTGAATATGATTACAAGGATTGCAGGCCAGTTTGTTTAATAAAGTGGTCATACCCAATGATTCTTTGATCAGATAGACCTTTAGACTCTTGCCATTGCTTTTTAAAAATTTGCGTTTGATTTGAGGTTAAAAAATATTTGATATATGGAAGATACTTATAGTGGGAAAGAGTGATAGACTTGATCCAATAGAAATTTAAAATTTTCTACATGAAAAGAATTAAAAAGCAAATAAATCATAGAAAGTATTTTCTCAATAAAAATATGACTATATATATCCTTAATACATGACTACTTTCAAATTATAAGAAAAATTATTCAAAGGGGGAAATGGGCAAAGGTTTTTAAAACCAGACAGGAAGCTGTACAAATAGCCAATAGCAATATGAAATATTATTCTACTTCACTTGTAATCAGAAAAATGCAGATAATGCAACAATGTATTTATTTTTCACCTCCCCATGTTAACACTGATTTTTTTGTTTCTCCTTTTTTTTTTTTTTTTTTTTTTTTTTTTAAGCATAATCTTCACTTCTGGCATAAGTGGCTTCACATTGGCAATTATGACTTCAAGAAGAGCCTATAAATTGCCATTGTCTTGCTGCAAAACAATTTGACAAAATATATTAAGAGTTTTAAATAATTCTGTTTCTGGGGATCTTTCTTGAGAAATAATTTGAGCCAAGGTGCAGTGATATTCATTAAAGTTTTATTTTATAACAGCGAAAATTAGAAGTAAATTAAGTTTCTTATAAAGGCTTATTGAAGTAATTATATAATTATATGACACTTTCAAGTGATTAAAAAGCGGCATGGGAAATTTTGTGAGTCTAGGAAGAATAATTTTTAAAAACCCAAAATATGAACAGAAGTGTTGAGATTATGGGTAGTTTTTAAACATTTTTATGTATAAGCCATAAGTAAGAAAACCAACCATTTTTAAACCACTGCTAATGTTAACTAAGGTGCCAATTCCATGTTCATTTCTATATATTTGATCAACTTGATTTTCTTATTTAAATGTTTTATGCTTACTCCTTTATATGACAGAGCCAGTTTACAAGGACAAAGGAAGAATTAGAAGCTGAGAAAAGAGACTTAATTAGAACCAATGAGAGACTATCTCAAGAACTTGAATATTTAACAGGTATGAAAAAGGACCTTAGTCTCTAACTTCACTCTTTCCTTTCTCTTCTAACAGTGCTAAGATTTAATCCCCAGTCCATTTCTATTAGCTGGTGTTTGTCATAGCTCAGAATAGAGTTCAGAGAAATATCCTGTTGTTTCTCCTACTCATTTATCTCTAGATCATTCTGAGCCCTTAAAGAGGTGTCTATAGACAAGTACACAAATGAGAAACATCTGAAGGAATTTGGACCAAGGTTTATGTACTACAATATTATTTATAGTATCAAATTGGAAACTGTTCAGATGTTCAGTTGTAGAAGCTGAACTCCTTTTGATACAGACACACTTGCTGGTATAAGCTGTCCACAAGCATTCAATATAAGAACCAAAAAGGAGAGCCCATATTTAAAAGCACAGGCTGAAAGAATTAGGAAGCAAGAATATAAGATATTTAGACATAGAATATAATATGTAATACAGTTGATGTATTCAAGTGAATATGACTCTTAAGCAGTTTAATGGTATCCAGTTCCCTTTGGTTCCTTTTTATAAGATTTTTCAGAATTTTTATTTCTACTGAAGGAAGAATTTTCAAATACTTATGTTACTGTACAATAATAGTCAATTAGTAACTATTCTCAGAAAAATTAATTCAAAGTATTTGTTGATGATTTTGATCAGCTAATGGGTAAAATTAAATTTTTTCATAAAAACCTTCATGTAAGGAATACAAAAATAATTAAGTATGTATATTCCTGCTGTTTTGAGTGTAAGGTTTTAATATGTACCATTGCTTTTTAACTTAAGAAATGGCTAATTTGTGACATTTTAATAGACTTTTGGTTAATATGAGGGAATTAATGTTGTATATTTAGCTTTAGATACTGCATTTAAAATAAGATAACCAGTATAATTTACATGCTTGGTTGGATGCATGAATTTGACTTCATCATCTATTTGTTAAAATTAAGTTTGTGATTAAGTATGGCAGAAACAAGTTAAAATAGAAGAGTTGAGAACTACTTATATAAATGTTTGTATTCCTAGAGATGCATTTTTGATGTTTGGTTCCTCTGACCATTCATTAGTCATTTTCACATTCTTTTCTGACCTTTCTAGAGGATGTTAAACGTCTAAGTGAAAAACTTAAAGAAAGCAATGCAACAAAGGGTGAGCTTCAGTTAAAATTGGATGAACTTCAAGCTTCTGATGTTTCTGTTAAGGTGAGAAACAATTTCTAATGCACAGAATACAACTTTTGATTAAAACTCACCTAAATTAAATTTTAAATATAAGCAAGTTATCTATAAATGAATTAAAAGCTATATTTTTTAATATCAGGGAATTAAGTTTTAAGACAATTTTAATTGAACTGTTTTGCTTATATGATGTTTGTTTCATATTGTTCTTACCTGATTCTCTTTTCTGTTAAGAGTCCATGCAAATACTTATTTCTGTTGTAAAAGTTCTGCTTGTGTACCTTAGCTATACACAAAATCTTTTGAATAACCATATATTATATTTAACTGTAAACCTTCTTTTCTTGGATTTCCTTAGTATCGAGAAAAACGCTTGGAGCAAGAAAAGGAGTTGTTACATAATCAGAATACTTGGCTGAATACAGAGTTGAAGACCAAAACTGATGAACTTCTGGCTCTTGGAAGAGATAAAGGAAATGAAATTCTTGAGCTTAAATGTAATCTTGAAAACAAAAAAGAGGAGGTAATTTAGTAAAATTGTATCTTTATGTTAGTTACAGTTTACATTTGTGTGCCAGCTTATACAAATTTATTCAGTGGAGTACCAAATTAAATATATTGTAAGATTAGGGGTCAATGTGAAGGACATAACTCATAAATATTTGGCCTAGGAAATTAACCAGTTACATTTTTTTTATCAGATTATAATTGATTTACAATGCTGTGTTAGTTTCTACTGTACAATGAAGTGAATCAGCTATATGTATACATATATCCCCTTCCTCTTGGACCTCCCTCCCACCCCCCATCCCACCCATCTAGATTATCACAGAGCACTGAGCTGAGTTCCCTGAGCTATACAGCAGGTTGCCACTAGCTCTCTTTTTTACACATGGTAGTGTATTTATGTCAAACCTAATCTCCCAGTTCATCCACCCTCTGCTTCCCCCACTGTGTCCACACATCCATTCTCTACATTCCTGCCCTGGAAATAGGTTCATCGGTACTATTTTTCTAGATTCCACATGTATGCGTTAATATACGATATTTGTTTTCTCTTTCTGACTTGCATTTAAATAAAGAACTTACATATCCTTGGATGAATTTTCATACTATCTACTGTCTTATGGTGTGTCCTTCCTAAGACACATGTTTAAGAAGTGGTGGTGAGTTTCTCTGAGCTAAAACTAAACATGTTGTTCTGTGAGCTATTTTTCATTTTCTTAAACATTCATATTTTATGCAAAATGCTTTTTTGGGTGTGGGGGATTATTTTGCTTTTACTTGACAGCTAAACTTCTAGTTCTGTGAAAAATGCCACTGGTAGTTTGATAGGGATTGCATTGAATCTGTAGATTGCTTTGGGTAGTATTGTCATTTTCACAGTGTTGATTCTTCCAGTCCAAGAACATGATATATCTCTACATCTGTTTGTATCATCTTTAATTTCTTTCATTGTTGTCTTATAGTTTGCTGCATACAGGTCTTTTGTCTCCTTACGTATGTTTATTCCTAGGTATTTTATTGTTTTTGTTGCAACGGTAAATGGGAATGTTTCCTTAATTTCTCTTGCAGAGTTTTCATCATTAGCATAGGAATGCAAGAGATTTCTTTGCATTAATTTTGTATTCTGCTAATTTACCAGATTCATTGGTTAGCTCTAGTAGTTTTCTGCTAGCACCTTTAAGATTCTCTATGTATTTGGCTAAAACTTCCAAAACTATGTTGAATAATAGTGGTGAGAGTGGGCAGCCTTGCTTGTTCCTGATCTTAGTGGAAATGGTTTCAGTTTTTCACCATTGAGGATGATGTTGGCTGTGGGTTTCTCATATATGGCCTTTATTTTATTGAGGTAAGTTCCCTCTCTGCCTGCTTTTTGGAGGTTTTTTTAATCATAAATGGGTGTTAATTTTGTTGAAAGCTTTTTCTGCATCTAGTTAGATGATCATATGGCTTTTCTCCTTCAGTTTGTTAATGTGGTGTATCATATTGATTGATTTACGTAATTGAAGAATCCTTGCATTCCTGGAATAAACCCGGCTTGATCATGGTGTATGATCCTTTTAATGTGCTGTTGCATTCTGTTTACTAGTGTTTTGTTGAGGATTTTTACGTCTATGTTCATCAGTGATGTTGGCCTGTAGTTTTCTTTTTTTGTGACATTTTTGTCTGGTTTTGACATCAGGGTGATGACGGCCTCGTAGAATAAGTTTGGTAGTGTTCCTCCCACTGCTGTATTTTGGAAGAGTTTGAGAAGGATAGGTGTTAGCTCTTCTCTAAATGTTTGATAGAATTCACCTGTGAAGTTATCTGGTCCTGGGCTTTTGTTTGCTGGAAGATTTTTAATCACAGTTTCAATTTCAGTGCTTGTGATTGGTCTGTTCATATTTTCTGTTTCTTCCTAGTTCAGGCTCAGAAGGTTATGCTTTTCTAAGAATTTTTCTATTTCTTCCAGATTGTGCATTTTATTGGCATATAGTTGCTTATAATAATCTCTCATGATCCATTGTATTTCTGCAGTTTCGGTTGTTACTTCTCCTTTTTCATTTCTGATTCTATTGATTTGAGTTTTCTCCCTTTTTATCTTGATGAGTCTGGCTAATGGTTATCAATTTTGTTTATCTTCTCAAAGAACCAGAGTTTAGTTTTATTGATCTTTCCTATCATTTCCTTCATTTCTTTTTCATTTATTTCTGATCTGATCTTTATGATTTCTTTCCTTCTGCTCACTTCGGCATTGTTTTGTTCTTCTTTCTCTAATTGCTTTTGGTGCAAGGTTAGGTTGTTTATTTGAGATGTTTCTTGTTTCTTGAGGTAGGATTGTATTGCTATAAACTTCCCTCTAACAACTGCTTTTGCTGCATGCCATAGGTTTTGGGTCATCATGTTTTCATTGTCATTTGTTTCTAGGTATTTTTTGATTTCCTCAGTGATCTCTTAGTTATTTAGCAGTGTATTGTTTAGCCTCCATGTGTTTGTATTTTTAACAGATTTTTTTTCTATAATTGATACGTAGTCTCATAGCATGTGGTTGGAAAAGATACTTGATATGATTTCAGTTTTCTTAAATTTACCAAGGCTTGCTTTGTGACCAAATATATGATCTATCCTGGAGAAAGTTCCATGAGCACTTGAGAAGAAAGTGTATTCTGTTGTTTTTGGATGGAATGTCCTATAAATATCAATAAGTCCATCTTATTTAATGTATCATTTAAAGCTTGTGTTTCCTTATTTATTTTCATCTTAGATGATCTGTCCATTGGTGAAAGTGGGGTGTTAATGTCCCCTACTATGATTCTGTTACTGTCAATTTCCCCTTCTATGGCTGTTAGCATTTGCCTTATGTATGTACGTGTTCCTATGTTGGGTGCATAAATATTTACAATTGTTATATCTTCTTCTTGGGTTGATCCCTTCATCATTATGTAGTACCCTTCTATGTCTCCTATAATAGGCTTTATTTTAAAGTCTATTTTGTGTGATATTGGAATTGCTACTCCCACTTTCTTTTGATTTCCATTTGCGTGGAATATCTTTTTCCATCCCCTCACTTTCAGTCTGTATGTGTCCCTAGGTCTGAAGTGGGTCTCTTGCAGACAGCATATATACTGGTCTTGTTTCTGTATCCATTCAGCCAGTCTCTGTCTTATGGTTGGAGCATTTAATCCATTTACATTTAAGGTAATTATTGATATGTATGTTTCTGTTACCATTTTCTTAATTGTTTTGGGTTTATTATTGTAGGTCTTCTTCTTTTGTGTTTCCTGCCTATAGAAGTTCCTTTAGCATTTGTTGTAAAGCTGGTTTGGTGGTGCTGAATTCTCTTAGCTTTTTCTTGTCTGTAAAGGTTTTAATTTCTCCGTTGAATCTGAATGAGATCCTTGCTGGGTAGGGTAATCTTGGTTGTAGTCTTTTCCGATTCGTCACTTTAAATAGGTCCTGCCACACCTTTTGGTTTGCAGAGTTTCTGCTGAGAAATCAGCTGTTAACCTTATGGAGATTCCCTTGTATGTTATTTGTTGCTTTTCCCTTGCTGCTTTTAATATTTTTTCTTTGTATTTAGTTTTTGATAGTTTGATTAGTATGTGTCTTGGCGTGATTCTCTTTGGATTTATCCTTTATGGGACTCTGTCTTCCTGGAGTTTATTCAATATTTCCTTTCCCATGTTAGGGCAGTTTTCAACTATCATCTCTTTAAATATTTTCTCAGTCCCTTTCTTTATCTCTTCTTCTTCTGGGACCCCTATAATTTGAATGTTGGTGAATTTCATGTTGTCCCATAGGTCTCTGAGACTGTCCTCGGTTCTTTTCATTGTTTTCTTTATTCTGCTCTGCAGTGGTTATATGCTCTATTTTATCTTCCAGGTCACTTATCTGTTCTTCAGCCTCAGTTATTCTGCTATTGATTCCTTATAGAGAATTTTAAATTTCATTTATTGTGTTGTTCATCATTGTTTGCTCTTTAGTTCTTCTTGGTCCTTGTGAAACGTTTCTTGTATTTTCTTCATTCTATTTCCAAGATTTTGGATCATCTTTACTAACATTACTGTGAATTCTTTTTCAGGTAGACTGCCTATTTCCTCTTCATTTGTTTGGTCTGGTGGGTTTTGCTTGCTCCTTCATCTACCCTGTGTTTCTCTGTCTTCTCATTTTGCTTAACTTACTGTGTTTGTGGTATCCTTTTCGCAGGCTGCAGGTTTGTAATTCCTGTTGTTTTCCGTGTCTGCCCCTAGTGCGTAAAGTTGGTTCTTTAGGTTGTGTGGGCTTCCTGGTGGAGTGGACTGGTGTCTGTGTTCTGGTGGATGAGGCTGGATCTTGTCTTTCTGGTGAGCAGGACTACATCTGGTGGTATGTTTTGGGGTGTCTGTGAGCTTATTATGATTTTAGTCAGCCTCTCTGCTAATGGGTGGCATTGTGTTCCTTTCTTACTAGTTGTTTGGCATGGGGTGTCCAGCACTGGAGCTTGCTGGTTGTTGAGTGGAGTTGGGTCTTAGCATTGAGATGGAGATCTCTGGGAGAGCTTTCACCATTTGATATTACGTGGGGCCGGGAGGTCTCTGGTGGACCAATGTTCTGAACTTGGTTCTCCCACTTCAGAGGCTCATGCTTGACACCCGGCCAGAGCACCAAGACCCTGTCATCCACACAGCTCAGAAGAAAAGGGAGAAAAAAAAAGAAAGGAAGAAACAAAGAAAAATAAATTAATTAAATTAAGTTATTAAGATAAATAACAAAAAAATATTGAAAGTAAAAAATGAAAAAGGAAAGAAAGAAGAGAGCAATGAAACCAATAAACAAATCCACCAATGATAACAAGTGCTAAAAACTATACAAAAAAAAGAAAGAAAGAAAATTAGAGAGCAATGAAACCAATAAACAAATCCACCAATGATAACAAGTGCTAAAAACTATACAAAAAAAAGAAAGAAAATAGACAGAACCCTAGGATAAATGGCAAAAGCAAAGCTATACAGACAGAATCACAAAAGAAGCATATACACACACACTCACAAAAAGAGAAAAAGGAAAAATATATATATACAAAAAAAAAAGGGAGAGAGCAACCAAATCAGTAAACAAATCTACCAATGATAATAAGTTCTAAATATTAAACTAAGATAAACATAAAATCAGAAACAAATTAGATGCAGAAAGCAAACCCCAAGTCTACAATTACTCTCAATGTCCACTGCCTCAATTTTGGGATGATTCGTTGTCCATTCAGGTATTCCACAGATGCAGGGTACATCAAGTTGATTGTGGAGCTTTAATCCGCTGCTCCTGAGGCTGCTGGGAGAAATTTCCCTTTCTTTTCTTTGTTTGCACAGCTCCTGGGGTTCAGCTTTGGATTTGGACCCACCTCTGTGTGTAGGTCGCCTGTGGGCATCTGTTCCCCACCCAGACAGGACAGGGTTAAAGTAGCAGCTGATTAGGGGTCTCTGGCTCACTCAGTCCTGGTACTTGGCAGCTAAACTTTATACCAAATCAATTTCAATTAATACAACATCCTTCCCCCCAACCAACTCTACTTCTTTGTTTCTAGGTTTCTAGAATGGAAGAACAGATGAATGGCTTGAAAACATCAAATGAGAATCTTCAAAAGCATGTAGAGGATCTGTTGACCAAACTGAAAGAGGTGTAGTTGACCAGTTTAAAATGTCTCTTTTACAAAAATATTGTAACACTTAGGAAGCTATTGATTTATAAAATGATTTCATATTTTGAACCATTCCTGGCACCACAAAATGGCCAGGGCATTTTCATATGATGTAACTAGGCTAAAATTGCTAGAATCAGTTACATACTATATCCAAAGTACTGTCTAAAAATGAGTATGGTTAATTTTAATGACATTTAAATATCCTACTTTAAGATAAAAATATCATTAACATTTTATCCTTAAGATAATTTATCTCTATAATAATGACAACTGATTTTAATTTTAGTGTTTTAGTCTTCATCTCTTTACTTTCAAAACTGAATTTTTTATCTTGGCATTTGATAAGCATTCTAAATTCAGTTCAAATCAGACTGTTCTAATTTGGTTTTTGGTGTTGGCTTTTTTTTTCCCCTCAGGCCAAGGAACAGCAGGCCAGTATGGAAGAGAAATTCCACAATGAATTAAATGCTCACATAAAGCTCTCTAATCTTTACAAGGTAGGTACCGTACCATATGCTTTAGTGTCCTAATGTTGCATTATTGGATGTTGGGTAACTTTTTTAAGATTAAATTTTAGAGTGCTGCTGATGATTCAGAGGCAAAGAGCAATGAACTGACCCGAGCAGTGGATGAATTACACAAACTTTTGAAGGAAGCTGGAGAAGGTAAGACTTTCCAATTATGGGAAGATTATTTTGTTTTTAGATAGAAGGTACTGTTTTCTTTACCCTTCTGTAGATTTTTGGATTTGGAGGTCAGATACCTTATTAGGAACAAAATTTGATATAGAAGAAAGATCCTTAGGTCAAGAAATTTTAAATTCTATTTTCAGCAAATATTTGAAAATATAAGTAGCTAACATTTTTCTGTTTCTTTCATTTGATAACCTTGTATATATATTCTGATTTGTAATAGGAAATTTTTCTTCCATTGAAACGTTTCCTTTGATAAATACATATAGGTTTATAGTTTGGGTACTCTCTTAATCCATAAATAAGCCTTACTTTTTAAGTTATAATGTATTTTAAAGTCTTTGATTTCATATATTCCTGCTTTTTTTTAATGTAAGTTATTTATGTATGATCTTTTCCAGGCATTTCCTATGTTCTAGACATCTAAGATCAGATTAAAACCAAAGAGACACTTAGAGCCACTTTTTTTATAATTTGAGTTCCCCTATTTTCCCCTCTTATAAAAGGGACATCAAAAGGAGAAATAGATTGACTAGGCCAGGACACCTCAGGAATTATAAGTACATCAAGAGCTTCCAGTGGGTAATAACTGTCAACCACAGCCTCTGTAGAATTTAATATTGTCTGCTGACTATTCTGTTACATTCTGTAACTCAAAGATTTTAATTATGTGCTTGATTATTCTGTCTCTAAAAATGTTTTTAGCCAATAAAGCAATACAAGATCATCTTCTAGAAGTAGAGGAATCTAAAGATCAAATGGAAAAAGAAATGCTTGAGAAAATAGGGAAATTAGAGAAGGAATTAGAGAATGCAAATGACCTGCTTTCTGCCACAAAACGTAAAGGTATGGATTAATAGATGCTTATTAAGGTTTGAAATACTAGAACTTCCCTACATAGTCCTCACTTAACTTCACTAATAGTGTTTGTCCTGTTGTGATGCAGGAAACTCATTAAGTTATAGCATTACGATTTATTTATTTTTAGTTCAGCATTACTTTATCTGTATCTTTATTGTATTGTTAGGTATAAGTACCATTTGATCACACATAATTGTGTGTCAATTTCCAGAATAGCTTTAACTATAATTACTGCATGGTTTTTAGAATTGTGTTACTTGTCATATTTTATATAGTCTTCATAGGAATTTATATGTAATGTACAGTAGGTATCACTTTTACTTGTAAGAAATATTAGTGGCTTTACTTTGAAATTTTACAAAAATATACTCGATTTCTGTGTGTTGGCACAGGGGCCATCTTGTCTGAAGAAGAGCTTGCAGCCATGTCTCCTACTGCAGCAGCCGTAGCTAAGATAGTGAAACCTGGCATGAAGCTAACTGAGGTAAAAATGGTATTAAATCTTGTTATTTGCCTTCAGCAAAAGTGTTCACATCTCTCTGACACTTATGCCCCAGAAAAATTATTCTTAAAGTTGCCTGGTGATTAACAGATCATTTTAGGGAAAGCTTTCTTACTTTGTTTTGTTTGTTTGTTTGTTTTTAGTTGTGCCTCATGGGCTCCTTAGTTGTGGCATGCAAACTCTTGGTCCCCGGACCAGGGATCGAATCTGGGCCCCCTGTTTTGGGAGCGTGGAGTCTTAACCAGTGTGCCACCAGGGAAGTCCCCAGGAAAGGCTTTCTTGGTTCCTGGTTCTGTGTAACATACAGTAAACATTTCCATCTTGTGTAATTGCTAATGAATGTTTATGAAGAAGCTAGACAAACTGTATATATCTGTTATGCTTAGGTTTGAAATGACCCCTCTTCTTCTTTCAGCTGTATAATGCTTATGTGGAAACTCAGGATCAGCTGCTTTTGGAGAAACTAGAGAACAAAAGAATTAATAAGTATCTAGATGAAATAGTGAAAGAAGTTGAAGCCAAAGCACCAATTTTGAAACGCCAACGTGAGGAGTATGAACGTGCCCAGAAAGCTGTGGCAAGTTTATCTGTTAAGCTTGAACAAGCTATGAAGGTTGGTTCCATTCCTAAATTTTAACTGTAGAAAAAATACATATGAGAAACCATTTACTAGATAGGGTAGTTCTTTCTTAGAATTAAAGAATTTAAGTTAAAAGGCTAACCACTTTTTCAGTGATAGGGTAATTATATATTTTAAAACTTGTCATTACATTATTAAACATCTGTAATTGCAAAATGTTTTATCTTTATTCAGCTAACATTGAAAACCTTTAGCATTTTTTAAGACATTTGGGATGATTTCTGTAGGGTTCTCTAGTGGATGATAAATAGCCAGATCTCCCTGGGCTTCAGATTAAAATAACAATCTCTGTTAATAGAACCTTTCTAAATTTAGCAATAGGCATTTTTTGTCAGGCAATTCTGATATTCTGTCTAGAAATGATAATATTGTTTGACTTATTGAAAAGAATTCCTTTTTTTAAATATCGTTTCACAATTTGGCAAATCTTTATATACATTATTTTGTTACTGTTCCTTTGCATATTAGAAGTACTAAAGAAGCTTGTAAATATTCTTTACCTCTTAAGATTCCTTTTTAATAGGTAATGGTTTAAAAAGAGTATTTATATGCTGATAATGTTGTTTTTAGGATACAACTGTTATTACTGAGAAATCTTCAAGATTTATTAAGCAAGTTTTATTGGGGAAAATCAGTTAAATCAACTTGTATCTAAGCTGATAAATTTTTTTGAGAGTATAAATATATTGTATAAATAAATTGTATCCTTAATTCAACTTAAACTTTTGTTGCTGTTGTTATTACAATTTAGATGTCAGTTTAAATCAGGGTGTATTGTGTCTAATGGTCTCTTTCTCCTAAATCAAATGATGTCTAGCAGTCTTGCCTTGACAGAATATTAGGTTTTAGACACACCTCTGCCCCTTTGATGTGGTTTACAACGAGGTCCTTTGGATCTACTTGACTTTCTCACTGTTGAGAGTGAGCATTTTGCTTGGAGCTTATTGTCTGAAGGAGGTAGTAAAGTAGAGGGGCTTAAAAATCAGATAATAGCAGCTGTTCATTGTGGGGAAAACCGATTTGTTAATTCATCACTAACATACAGGTACAGTAATAAATACAGACTTTTTTCATAACTGCCGAAGACTTTAAAGATAATTTCTGTATGTTTTTCATCGCTGAATCTTCTGTCCATAACATACATCATGTCCAGTCTAGATTCTGTGGTGCTTATTTGTTAGATTCTTAGAGTTTTATAACCAAATTACTTCCTTCCTTGGCATCTTAATTTATCCCAGTTTGAACTTAGTAGATTTGTGTCGTTACCATCTTTCATGAATATTTGCCTGCTTCATTTTGTCAGCTGAAATTGGTTTATCCATATTCCCTGAGGGCGCTGTGCTCAGAGGTACTTTAAACACCAGGAAAAATATGAGCCATCTTTCACTCGAATAGTGTGTAAAACATTATTATGTGAAAACAGTACATTAAGAAGCAAATTTTATATGAATTTGAGATAAAACATAAGATTTCAAAGATATTTTTTGCTTACATCAAGCTCCTCAAAACTGTGCCCCTAAATCCCTAATGATATTGTGATGCTCAACTTTACAGAGCACTGCAATATGCTGTAATTTCTTTCCTTTTTTTAACAGCCTTGTTACATTGGCTGCTGCTTCTTTAGAATTAATTCCTGATGCATTTTTAATAAAACCAAGTTTTTTATGCATCTTACCCAACATTTTTTACTTTTAACATTTATTTCCAGATAGTATAATAATGATCATCATTGTAATGCAGTCCTTTGTTTTTGTCTTAGTAACGAAGCTTTTGAGAGTATTTCTCTGATATCATTTGATAATACACTATGAATTTGGTGTGGCTGTAACATTGTAGTTCACAGTTAACTTGGGAATTCCTCATCGTTATCGTACAGTGATGAACATTATGAGCAATATTTGAGATTAAGAAATACATGTATTCCTATTTTTAAGAAATTTCTCTTTAGAGGCTAGTATATTATGTAGAGTATTTTTTATTTATAAGTTGATTACTGTGGTATTTGAGCACTGTATATTTTTGTTGTTTGTGTAACTAATATTTATATAGATCTTAGAAAGAAAAACAATTTTCATTTGACTTTTCATTTTAAAGGAGATTCAGCGATTGCAGGAGGACACAGATAAAGCCAATAAACATTCATCTGTGCTTGAAAGAGACAATCAAAGAATGGAAGTACAAATAAAAGATCTTTCACAACAGGTTAGAATTTTTTGTTTCTTTTCCTGTATTTTTTCCCTGAACTGACTGCCTAGTAGTGTTTGAATCTGTTTGCAGGTATGTAAGGTAGAACTAGCACATATGAAATTCTCATCAACTAAGAAACCACTCTAGCAGAATTGCAGCCTAGTCATTGTTTTCCCGTAGCTGCTCCCCCTTTTCTTTTCCTTACGTGTTTGATAAATTTTCAAATTGAAGGTACTGGTTGTAGTAAATGAAGTAATTCAAAGGTAAATAAAAGTTTTCTTCCCCCTGCCCAAGTCCCAGAGTTAACAGAATGGTGTTATTCTTTCACCAATGGTGTATTCTTTCACGTCTTCTTATACGTACAGATACACAAGAGCATATGTAAACATATGTAAACATTCTTTGTTTTTACTAAAATAAAATCATGCATTTTGTATATGCATCTATAAATGCATTACCTTACCACTTTTTTTTTTAACTGAACAGGTTTGGAAATGTAGGTCTGTTTTGTTCATATATTTTACCCTAATTTTTGTGTGTGGGTATATACACGTACACACAAACATAGATAAAAATTTCACATGAATGAAATTAACATCTATTTTCCATGCTCCCCTTCTGCCCCACCACATAACACATATAAAAGCATGCGAGCGCAAGTATACACACACACACACACACACACACACACACACACACACACACACACACACACACAAAATGAGTATATATTTCTGTGTGTTTTATTTGGTCTTTGTTTTAGAAAAATGGAACCATGCTTCTGGAATCTTTTTTAAAAAAATAGTAGTTTTCATTATGTACGTCCATAGAAATGAAAAATAAACTTTTTCATGAAGATTTTCTTTATTTAGGCCTTAATATCTAAAATGTTAAGCTTGATGTTTTGTTTTTCAAGATAATTTAATACTAAGTTGACAGTGTTCATAAAGTAACATTGTCATTTGAAAATTTTTACTTTTCTTCTAAACATTTCCAGAATCAAAGCTAATACTATTTGATAACATATTAAAACCCTTTTTTAGATTAGAGTGCTTCTAATGGAACTTGAAGAAGCGAGGGGTAACCATGTAATCCGTGATGAGGAAGTAAGCTCTGCTGATATAAGTAGTTCATCTGAAGTAATATCACAGCACCTAGTATCTTACAGAAACATTGAAGAGCTTCAACAGCAAAATCAACGTCTCCTGGTGGCCCTTCGGGAACTTGGGGAAACCAGAGAAAGAGAAGAACAAGAAACAACTTCATCCAAGTAAGCAATAGACTACTTTGGTTTATTCAGCAAACATTTATTGAAACCTTTTGTGTGCCCCTAGCAGTGCTGGATATTGGGAATATAGTGATTTAGGAGAAAAAAAAAACAGCTGAGCAACAATACCCAAAAAAACAAAAATTCTACTCTCAGGGACCTCAGTTTGTGGATGAGACTGATAATAGATAAAATAGATAATAAAATCAATAAATAGATAATTTTAGTTCAGTGTGATTAGTGCTGTAATAGATGAGCCTATCCATGGGAGCGTAGGGTATGAGACCCAGCCGAGATTTTAGGGAACAGGCCAGGCTTCATGGAGAAGATATTTAAGGAATTACAGTAAAGAATTTTTGGGGAAAAAATGGTTTTGGTACTAGAGGAGGAAGAATGGCTATGAAGGTAAGAAGACTGGAGTTTGGACTCAGTGGAATTGGTTTAATTTTTGCAAACAAATTTTTCAGATGACGTTGGTGAGTGTCTGTGTCCTATATGGTGGGGGTTTTAAAAGTGATTCTTAAAATAGCAGCAGAAAAAAGAAAGGATAAGAGAGATGAAAATACTGTGCTTAATGATAGGTGATAAAATGCTTAGTCAATTTGCAATAGAAATTATGACTGCCTCTCAATCTCAGTCCTGTGAAATAGACTGATTTCTTTTCCTGCAGAATAACTGAGCTTCAGCTCAAACTTGAGAGCGCCCTCGCTGAACTGGAACAACTCCGTGAATCACGGCGACATCAAATGCAGCTTGTTGATTCCATAGTTCGTCAGCGTGATATGTACCGTATTTTGTTGTCACAGACAACAGGAGTTACCATTCCTTTACAAGGTAGGTTTTTATACGTATCTTAAAAGTTTCCAAGTATTTGGGGGAAATATTTCTGAAATGTATATTAGAGAATGGATTTTGCAATATAACTAGTATCTACTTTAACAGTGCTAACTTCAAATTTGACTACCATATATGAGTGATCATAGCACATCATCAATTCTAAAATATATTAGGTAAGAAAAATGCTGATCATTGTTGAAAAATATGCATCTGAGAGGCAATGAATTACAGTGTTTATTCTGGTTATGTTTTGACATTTAATCTGCAAAAATTACCTTTTTTAACTAGAAGTCATAAATAACTTTAATAAGTTGTTTAGTAGGTTCTTTGTCTCATAATTTCTATAATCTTATGATTTCATTTAAATGAGTCAGCTTGTTTTTTGGTAATGACGTATTTTGTGAAGAAATGTTACATCATTCTTTTTACGTTTCTGAAGCTTCAAGCTTAGATGATAGTTCTCTTGTGTCAACTCAAAAACGTTCAAGTACATCACAGACTGTTGCCACTCCTACTCCAGTACCTGTAATTGAGTCAGCAGAGGCTATAGAAGCCAAGGCTGCCCTTAAACAGGTAAAGACCCCACCTTTACAGCTTTATCTTGGGTCAGGTTTTTTGAGAACATGGACTATCATCTTCTAATAATTTCTCCAATATTTAGTTGCAGGAAATTTTTGAGAACTACAAAAAAGAAAAGGCAGATAATGAAAAAATGCAGAATGAGCAGCTTGAGAAACTTCAGGAGCAAGTCACAGATTTGCGATCACAAAATACCAAAATTTCTACCCAGCTAGATTTTGCTTCTAAACGGTAAATTTTCTTTTCAAAAATTAAGTCTAAATGGTATACTTAGTTTTCAGTTGAATCAAATTCAAGTGTTAATTTGCAATAGTGTTACTTTTTTTTGGTGGATTCTGATCCAGGATGAGATGTACAGGGGTTCATTTTTTACTTTTGGTTAATGATTATCCTGGATATTGCTAAGGAGTCCAGGTAGTTATTTAGTTAAGTTGAAGTAGTTCATGTAAGGAATGTTGCTATTTTTCCTTCCTGAGATTAAAGAAGATACTGTTTCCATAGGAGTTAATTATTTTAAGTAAGGAGATAAGAGAACTATGAGCAAATTCAGCCTTTTCTAGTCTAGGTAGAAGAGAAGCAGGCTCTAGCGAGTTAATTTTGGGAAAATTCACTTTCTTGGTCACTTAACAAAGGAATAATGGTAAATTTCATTCCATAGTTATTACCAGAGCCATTGAATACTTGTTAGTTTATTAAGTTAGGAAAAAACTTATTTCTTTGTTTACTACATGGTCAAACTGTTTTTGTAAGTATATAACAAGCAGTTGTTTCTGTACATTCCAACAGTTTGATATCCCAATAAAAGCACCTTTTTTTTTCCTATGTTGATAGCTCTAGCCAGCCATTTTCTAAGCTTTCAAGCACATAAGAGAATAACATGAAAAATTTGAGAGAAAAAAAGGACTGGCAAAAATCCATCACTAACCATGAGTGAATATCTTAAATTGCATACTGTATTGTGATGGGTGTCTCGTGTATCAACATTATATGGCATTATTTTGAATATGATTAGAATACTTGTAAATGAGTAAGATTAAAAAGTTAATTCAGCATGAAATACTGTGCTTAATTAGAATTTGAATTTGACTGCTAAATGTGGAATTTAGAAAAAAGAATGGAGATTTTTACATTATTACACAAGCCACTGTTTTCATATTATTAATCATGTAAAATTAAGTTCTTGTGAAAATCAAGGAACTAAGCTGGGATATAGTACTTCAGTTGCTTATGGAATTTTTTTTTTCATATAAGTTATGAAATGCTACAAGATAATGTTGAAGGATATCGTCGAGAAATAACATCCCTACACGAGAGAAATCAGAAACTCACTGCAGCAACTCAAAAGCAGGAACAGATCATCAACACAATGACACAAGATTTGAGAGGAGCTAATGAAAAGCTAGCTGTTGCAGAAGTGAGACCAATTTCCGGCATCTCACTTGCGTTATAAGTTGCATTTGACACTTGTTTTTTAATTATTACTTTGCTTTTACTGGTTGGTGTAATGTAGGTATTTGAGGTTTGTGAATTACATGTCCTTATCAAATAGTTTCCAGGCATCCACTTGTGCATCAGATTAGTTGGGTGATTGTTTCTAATAAAACTAGAGAGGGAAAGAAGTTTGTTTGTCTAGACTAAGATTGTCTTACAGATTTTCCATTTCAAAATAAATTTGTAAGTCACTGTTGCTCTAGTTGCAACAAAGGCAGTGGGTGAATATTTTATCCATTCTTATTTCTAATAAAGGACAGTATAAAAATTTCATTAGCATTGAATTATATTTCTGAATTTCAATGAATAAAATATAATTGATGAAATGAATGATGAACATAAATGTCAATCAGAAATTGACAGTACTTTCAACTAACTTCTAAATTCTTTGAAGGTAAATTTTCATACAATGCTTTACTTTTTATAAAATTGTCTCTCACAGCTTTTTAATCATTACTTATGAACTAGGTACAGTTGTCCCCCATTTGGCCTATCGAGAAACAGACGCAGAAGCTAAGTA
Source organism: Neophocaena asiaeorientalis asiaeorientalis (assembly GCF_003031525.2). Taxonomy (NCBI): domain Eukaryota; kingdom Metazoa; phylum Chordata; class Mammalia; order Artiodactyla; family Phocoenidae; genus Neophocaena; species Neophocaena asiaeorientalis. Next base: position 1,630,617 of record NW_020173731.1, on the reverse strand, counting down.
ATTTGCCTGTTTTGGGGCCATGATGAGAGATGGGTTGGTGGGGACTTAAAACCTAGCTTTTCTAATTCTCTTGGCTATATTCTTTCATTTTTGTCTTGTACCCACTCCTTTGTGGAGACTAGACAGCAGCACTTTTTCAAACTGGTGGAGTAAGTTTTATGATTGATAGTTTTTGACTCATCCTGAAAATATGAATATTTGAGGATATTGATTTTCAGTGAACCCTCCTATATCCCATGAAACTCAGAGTCTTTATGGGGAAAAAAAGTTTAAATAGATCAGTCAGCACTTTCAAACAGATACTTAGAAACCAAGCTTAGATTCTAAACTTGCGTAATTTAATAGTATGCAGTATGACTATAGCACAATTTTTCAGTTTTGCCTCTTACACTCTGGCATTTTAGATTTTTTTATTTGTTTTAAAGTCTGATTTGTTAGAGCAAAGATAGTGTAAGTATTTGTGGTAATTGCAAGATTTTTTCCTTTGATCTATTAGTATTTCCAATATTTGCTTCATATTTCAATACATGAAACTAAGAGTTGTATTTCCTTATATAGTGAAGAGATATAGTCTCTACTGTTAGTTTCTAACATTAAGAAATATGTAGTAATGAAGAATCATTTTAATTTTATAACTGTTATTACATTTGACACATTGCTTTTCAATATTTTTTCTTTAACTTGTATTTGCCTCAAGGTAAGAGCAGAAAATTTGAAAAAGGAAAAGGAAATGCTTAAATTGTCAGAAGTTCGTCTTTCTCAGCAAAGAGAATCTTTGTTGGCTGAACAAAGAGGGCAAAACTTGCTGCTAACTAATCTGCAAACAATTCAGGTAACCAAATGAAAAAGGACATGTAGAAAAATTAAGTTATATTTGAACAATTTTGACATTGTATTTTCTCAGGTTTCTTAATGAGAAAATTCATGTCATTTTCGTCATGCATTATGATCACTGAATTTGAAGTTTATTAAGACGTCAATATTCTAAATAAAACATTTAAAGAAAACTGACTGAAGCCATGCAATTGGCAGTTTTAATCTTCAGGTCTATATTTAGAGTCCTGTACAGTTTAATTGTGTACAGGATTAAATCTTTGGTTTATAGTCTTTAAAACTTCAAGAAATCTGAATGTCCATTGGTAATATGGTTTTTATTTTCCCTATTAAATAGATGTTTTAGGATGGAAAATGTCAAAATACCTTCTTGGTAAATGTTTTAGATATTAACCTCTTCATGTAGAAATGAGTTGTATTCCCATAATTTTCTATTGCCTTTGGGTTTTCTTTTTGGTGGGGGGGTTTACTTTTTTCTTAAGTATAACAAAAATCTTTTTTTACCTTAGGGAATATTGGAACGATCTGAAACAGAAACCAAACAAAGGCTTAGTAGCCAGATAGAAAAACTGGAACATGAGATATCCCATCTAAAGAAGAAGTTGGAAAATGAGGTGGAACAAAGGCATACACTTACTAGAAATCTAGATGTGAGTCTGTGTTCTAAATTTCTATAGAATGTTTATGTTTAAAAATTAAGCTGGTGTGTAGGTAAACTGTCATCTCATGTTGAAGCATAGTTTTGAAGAGATCTCTTACAGACTCTTAAGTTTTTCTTGCCTTTTTGTATGCTTAGTAATTTTTGATTGGGTTTTATCCTATTGGGTGCTGGATATTTCTGTATTTCTGTAAATCTTGAGCTTTGTTCTGGAATGCCGTAAAGTTCATTGAAAATAGTTTGATTCTATTGAATATATTTTGTACGATTTATTAGGCAGGCCCAAAGCAGTGCTCAGTTTAGAACTAATTATTCACTGCTACCAAGCCAGTATCTTCCTGACTACTAGTCCCAGTGCCCAGTGAATTAAGAGCTTTTGCAGTCAGGCTGCTGGAAACAGGCATTATTTATTCCTAATAACTCTCTCTGAGCACCAGAGAGTCTTCATTCAGTCTCTTTGGGAGATTCTTTACCCTGTCTAGGGTAATTTCATAGGCATGCACTGATCACAATTTTGCTGAATATTCAAGAGGGATCCTGTGCAAATCACAGTACTCTGTGCAGCTCTCTTCTCTCTGATAGTCTGTCTTATGAATTCAAACTAGCCTTCTTCTACTCTCAGTTCTATGTTCTCAATTCAGGAATCCTGTGGGCCTCATTTCCCTTTCCCTATGCCTTAGCCTGCACACTCTTAAATCAATAAGCTGGGAAATTGTAGGGTTCACCTCTTTTGTTTCCTGACTCAGGTATCACAGTTGTTCTAATGTGTTTTGTCTGGGGTTTTTTGGTTGGTGTTTGTTTTTTTGATTTTGGTTGTTTCAGATGGGGAGGTAAATCTCATCTCTGTTACCCTGTTTTAGCCAGAGTGTTAAAGTTCTGTAAAAAGATAACTTGAACCTCTAGTTACTTAAGAACTTAAAGGTAAGTGTTTGTAGGGTTAATGTATTTTTTCTTACAGGTTCAACTTTTAGATACAAAGAGACAGCTGGATACTGAGACTAATCTTCATCTTAACACAAAAGAACTGTTAAAAAATGCTCAAAAGGAAATTGCTACATTGAAACAGCACCTCAGTAATGTGGAAGTCCAGCTTGCTTCTCAGTCCTCACAGAGAACTGGTAAAGGTAAATAATTAAGTAGGCTGATAAAAAGTACCTCTTTAGGTTTATAACATATCCTGTAGATAAATAGCCTATTCTTTGTGGATACTAGCAAAAGATTTAAAAAACAAAAAACCTTTATTGTTCCTATAGTAAAGCTCAGTTTTCCACTTAAATTAATAAATTTGCAGACTTGGAAGACTCAGAATAGTTGTACATATGGCAGCTGACCAAGATATGCTCTTAGTTTTCCAATTATTGAAACCATTTTACTGATACTTTAAGAATGTTTCTCTTGTGGAGGGTTAATATTTGAATTTTTAACTCTCCCTTTCGAGATGAGGTTATTTGTTGAATTTGTAATGATATGGCTCACTTACAGAAATAATTGATTAGCTTGGTCTCTTTTAGAGCAACATTTCTAATCTTTGCTCATTGATAGCCGCAGGTAAAAGATTTGTCTCATTAGGTTTTGCTTCTCTTTGTCAATACATTATTTCAAATGCAAAGCCATTGTGTCCAGATTTTCTACATGGTTTTATTTCTTAATAGAAGAGAAATTTAAAACATAAGTATATATGTGTATATGTGATATATATAGTATATATATATATAATTATCCAATACTTCTTTCTTGTTATCATATGGTATGAAAACATTCTTTCTAATCTGCAATTTCTTCCTTTTCCATGAATTTTAGAATGAAAATTGCACTAAATGATTAAGGTGTAGTGTTTTGGAATAAACAACGTTTAAATAAATTAAGAATGGTAATTTCTGCAAGTAACTGTCTCAGTTTAGTGGAAATATTTTGTATTCTCTTTTTAAGTATCTTTTTTTAAAAAAAATATTTGTAACAGCAAAGTTCTTTTGAAGAAATAACATACTGACAGTAACCTGTTTTTATTTTGGTATTCAGTATGGGTTGAAATATACTTTTTAGGTAGTTAACTACTTATTTCAGCCTTAATCCTAACTTCACAGTCAGGATTGATAACAGTCATCTCTAATATCTTTTAAAATGTTCATTTTAAGAAAGCTGTTAAACCTTTTAGGTCAGCCTAACATCAAAGAAGATATGGATGACCTTCTGAGTCAGCTAAGGCAGGCAGAAGAGCAGGTGAATGACTTGAAGGAAAGACTCAAAACAAGCACTAGTAATGTGGAACAGTATCGTGCAATGGTTACTAGTTTGGAAGAGTCCCTCAACAAGGAAAAACAGGTATATACAATTTTGAAATCGGTTTGCGTGCACTTATTAACTTTTTTTTTTAAGTTAGGTTGTTGCTATGTGTAAGGCACTGTGTGAAAGTATGGATTTGACTGACATCATTGCACTTACCTCTTAAGAGTGCTTGAGTCTAATAAGCCAAATAAAACAAACAAAAAGATCACACAAAATTTGTGAAACATGAAAAGTGTATTGCTGTAGAAAAGGTATAGATGAAATGTTGATGTGAGTGGGAGGTAGGTGAGATTATTTGTCTTTTGAGTATGCATAACTTCACAGGAGAGAAGGCATTTGTGTCCAGCCTTGAAAGAAAGCATCATTTGGATAGTTAAAGGTAGGAAGTTATTCCACGTAGAAGGCACCATCAGCCAAGATAAAAAGGCTAGTTAGTGTGTTGCATTTATGAAGTGAAATAGTGAGGAATATAATTATAAATGTAGTTAGGAGCCAAATGTGAAAGGTTTTCAAGTCATACTAAATTATACGTTGTAAGATTATTGAGGCATTGATTTTTTTCCAACATGTCATAACCAGAATTTGCTTTAACTAGAAAGATTAACGTAATAGATTGGAGGGTACGAAGTTTGTTTTGGAGGCTATAGCAATAGACTAGGGCCACAGTTTTAAAAGATCCTTTCGTGGCTGGCATCATGGAAATCAAAATATGTGGGGAGAAAAACCCCTTTCAGTGGTAGAATGGACAGATTTGGCAAGTGGATATGAAGAATGAGGGGAAAATGAAAATTGGAAATTTCACTTCAAAAGAGAAAAATGACCAGTAAACAGGTAGAGAGGTAAATTATGCATAGTTTTAAGTGATGTTTTTGAACTCTTGAATCCGCATTTGATGGATTTTTAAAAAAAAAATACGAGGCAAACATTAATTTTAGTATTTTTTAAATTTAGTTTAGATTTAGGGAAAGTAGCTGTATAATTTTAAATATGTATATTCTTTGTATCTTATTGTTTGGTTGATGGCGAAGGTGACAGAAGAAGTACATAAGAATATTGAAGTTCGCTTAAAAGAGTCAGCTGAGTTTCAGACACAGCTGGAAAAGAAGTTAATGGAAGTAGAGAAGGAAAAACAGGAACTTCAGGATGACAAGAGAAGAGCCATAGAGAGCATGGAACAACAGGTAAATTAAGTTATTACCATATCAATCACTTTTTCTATGGTAAGAATTTAAATTCTTTTAACTAGCTCATCAGCTACTATTCAGTTCATCTCAACAGATATTGAATGAACACATACCCAACAATTTTAGTTTTAAGTTTTACTCTGTACATGTTTCCTTTTGGATATTTAAGACTACTTTATGGTACTAGGTATCAGTGCTGCTTTTTAGAAGCCTCTGCCTAAAAATTGACTTTTGCAGATAGTAATATGGGGTCAACATAGACCTGCAAAATTTGTCCAGTAGATTATATCAGGTTATGACTATTTTAAATTTAGTAAGAAGTCTTTAGGCTACTTGTATTTTGAAAAATCTATCTTCAGTATTTTTAAAGTAAGTTTGCAATTAACTCTGGTTTTAATCTTGTTCTTCTGATTTAGTTATCTGAGTTAAAGAAAACACTCAATAGTGTTCAGAATGAAGTACAAGAAGCTCTTCAGAGAGCTGGCACAGCTTTGAGTAATGAGCAGCAAGCCAGACGGGACTGTCAGGAACAAGTAAGTGTCACTCTTAGAGCCAGTTATTGAGAAGTGAGCTTTGATCTTAGGGAACAGTTCTTGGAGTATATTAATGCATTTTGGGGATTGGTGAATCTTACAGAAATACAGGTTTATTTCCACTCTTGTGGAACTTGGAATAACATCAGTTGAAAAGTATAGATGAAGGCTAAAAGTAAACACAGGTTTCCCCTGCTGTCCAAAAGTAGAAAGTTCCTATGAAGCCGTGTGTAAACTGCAGTGTCATGAAGTGAAGAAACAATTATCTTAGGACACATCTTGCTAATGGAAGCACAAAATAAATTGAGATAAAGCATAGATGCTCACAGACACAGTTCAAAGCTCTGACAGCTTGATATTGAGATTCTCAGTGTAGTTCTCAGGGAGGGAGCTTGGCGGTGCCTCTCTTGCTACTTGGGGTGCGCACAGCCTCTATAATGGCTCCTGCAAAACAAACGCTGAACACTTTTCTCCTTTTTTTGTAAAAGCAAAAATGCTCTTTGGATTTCTTTTGGTTAGCAAAAACAGACGCTAATGTAGGTTTTTCATAAAAGCAAAGTGGCATAAAGCAAACTTTCAAAAAGTAGGAGATACCTGTAGAGCAATATCCATTAACAAAACAAAGTTGATAAATGGGAAAAATAGGAGTAGTAGATTACATGTGTACTTGCTTTCACTTGCAAACATTCTTTCACTATTGTAGTCCTTCACTAATTCTGGTTATAAAGCTGTACTACAGACACGATAGAGATACTTTTCTCAACAAAACAATTTTAATACCTTTTTAATGCATTACTGAGCTTACACAGATTTCTATACACCACTGTTTATAAGCTTTAAAAGTACAAAACCACATTATTTAAGTATACATACAGCATGCACACACACATATATGTGATACTGCTTTTTATGATTTTTTACGAACAAGAAATGGTAAAACAATTCAGGAAAATGGGGATTATTGAAATGGTAGAATGGGAAGGAAAGACATGTAAGGATATTGGAAACATTCTCATTTTTATGTTTGGTGGTATATTAATAGCCATTCGTTGGGTTACTATTCTTTATTGCTTATATACATAACATGTATATGTATCAGGATTACTTTAAAAATGGAATACAGGGGAAAGTGCTTCAAATTGAAGGTAAATTAGACAAAAATGAATTGTCTTTGGCTTATTGCCAAACAGCATAATATTGGAAATTAGAATCAAAGAATGTATCCATTTTTCAGTACTCAAATAGATTATTTTCATTTACCTTCATTCACTTTGTGTATATATATGTATTTTATGTAACTCAGTTATATTTAGTCTTTTTTTCATAAAGGCTGGTCCGAGTTACTATATCATCTTCTTAAGTTTCATTTTGAGCAGATGTTTAATATTTCATTAAATAGATAGTGTGATTTTTTTCAATTTTTTAACATCTTTATTGGAATATAATTGCTTTACAATGGTGTGTTAGTTTCTGCTTTATAACAAAGTGAATCAGTTATACATATACATATGTCCCCATATCTCTTCCCTCTTGCGTCTCCCTCCCTCCCACCCTCCCTATCCCACCCCTCTAGGTGGTCACAAAGCACCGAGCTGATCTCCCTGTGCTGTGCGGCTGCTTCCCACTACAGTGTGATTTTTAATCATTCTCCTATTTTGGTACATTTAGAGATTGTCTTCACTTTTATTATTTTAAATAATACAATGTGCATCTTTTCAAAGACTAGCTTTATGGGTTTTTAATCATCTATGTCGATGGGGAAATAATTCCTTTCAGGCTAAAATAGCTGTGGAAGCTCAGAATAAGTATGAGAGAGAATTGATGCTACATGCTGCTGATGTTGAAGCTCTACAAGCTGCCAAAGAACAGGTTTCCAAAATGGTGTCAGTGCGTCAGCACTTGGAAGAAACAACCCAGAAAGCAGAATCACAGTTGTTGGAGTGTAAAGCATCTTGGGAGGAAAGAGAGAGAATGTTAAAGGTATTATTGTACATCATAATCATATTGTACATCAGAATGTTTAGAGAATTGAAAGTTTTTTTTAATGTACATTGGAAAATCTGCTATTATGATAGACTCTTGGATTATAGGATGAAGTTTCCAAGAGTGTGTCTCGCTGTGAAGATCTAGAAAAACAAAACAGATTACTTCATGATCAGATTGAAAAATTAAGTGACAAAGTCGTCGCCTCTATGAAGGAAGGTGTACAAGGTCCATTGAATGTATCTCTCAGTGAAGAAGGAAAATCTCAAGAACAAATTTTAGAAATTCTCAGGTAAATCCAATATATTCTTAATGCTTTTTACTTCTGTGGTTAACAACAATTATGAAGTGACACTATAAATGTATAAATTAGACAAGTGGGAGTTACACGATATTTAGGCATAAAGCTCATTTTGTCTCTTATTAGTCAACAAACCCACTATCACCCAATTAGTGATCACTTTTGACATTTAGACATATGCCAATTTAAATAAATTAGTTCAAGTTGAATCTAATAGTAAGAACTTGAGTGGGTTCTTCAGAAAATTAATTGCCTTTTGGATTATTTTAAAGATAGAAGCCACTGTCTGTAATAAAATATATCCCCCATTATTTTTTAATGAAAGCATTGTGTAAAAATAGTTTTTAAAGTGAATGATTTTTATCATCTTAAAAATTATCCAAGTTTTGAAATGTTATGTTGTTGGTATTTTTCTATTCAAATAAAATACATATTCTTGTAGATTTATACGACGAGAAAAAGAAATTGCTGAAACTAGGTTTGAAGTGGCTCAGGTTGAGGGTCTGCGCTATCGACAAAGGGTTGAACTTTTAGAAAGAGAGCTGCAGGAACTGCAGGATAGTCTAAATGCTGAAAGGGAGAAAGTTCAGGTATGTATCCTAAGCTTTAAGAAAGCACTTGTTAAATCAAGAGATGAGCTCATTTCAGTTTCTAATAACATAAAATTTAGTTTGAAATAAGCACTCTTTTTAAACGTGTAAATTCATTAAACATTAGTAAACACTGGCACAATACAGTGGTGAGAGACTAATGGTAACCAGACTGACTGGTTTCAAATTCTAGCTTCACACCATGAGATGTGTGCCTTGGATACATTGTTTAACTTCCTTGCTCTTAAACTTCCTTGTCTGTAATATTGGGGTGATAATAATAGTGAGGATTGAGTTAGTGCACATGAAGCGTTTAGAATCATGTCTGGTACACAGTGAGTGCTTAATAAATTTCAATTATCTTAATTTATTACTGTAGTTTTCATTATAGATTGAAGTCATTTTAGAAAAAAAGGTAGGTTGAAACTGCTACAGAATATTCCTTTCTCATCAGAGGTGCAAAATGTAGTCAAAACAATTGACCAAAGGAGAAAAAAAGATGCTTAGTGAATATGTGATCACAACATAAGCTTATTAACTCCTAGTCCACACTACCACCCAAAGGCTTACTATTGCATAACAGCTCTACATCTGGAAGGAAGGAAATTAAGACCTTGAATCATTTATCTTCTTTTAACTGATAGTTGGAATGCCTGCTAGAGATAAACCGTTGAAACAGGGGAAAGTGAATAAGAACAATTAGATTTATGGGATTTACATTTTCAGACAGAAATTTAAAATTCCAGAGTTATATCCTATTGAGAAAACAACCCAAATTCAAACATTTCTCATTACGGAAATAATAAACAGACCCTGTAATTCAATGGAGTTAACACTTGGAGGAAAAGACCAGAATCGGGGTTTCTAACAAAGACTGTATATTCTCTCAGTCTCTTCTGCTTTCTTTGCTGTTCCTTTGGGCTGCAGAAAGGCAAATAATACTAGTAGAAAATGCCCAGCTCAACAAACTCTTACATATAGTCAGAGGAGAGTCAAGAAGTAACATACATTATATCAAAACTAATAGAATGTCTACCAGAGATGAACAGTGTAGCATGGCAGTCATGAACCATAGATTTTAAAATGGTGAAGGAATAAAGTAACATGTGCAAAAGATGGATAATTATACTCAATGAGAACAGAAGAAAAGGTCTTCACAAATGAACAAATATTCAGTAAAATTTCTCAGAACCAAAGTGATGAAATAACTGAGTGAAATAAAAAAGAGTTTCTGAAAAAGGGGGAAAAAACTGAGGATCAAAATAACATTGTTTTAGAACTATTTTAATTCAGTGTAGCAAGAAAAAGAATAGATACAGAAAGATCTGGATTGATGTTCTTACCTAATGTAAAAACTATTTGTCAGCAGGATTTGTAGTATCTTTTTACTTTCATCTTTTAATTTCTAGTATTTGTTTAAACTCTGTAATTAGCATGAATTACAGAAAAACATGTAAGACTTCTAAGAATTTGTTTTAAAAGTTGACATTTAAAACCTTTTTACTTTTGTAGGAAAGACTAGAACTGGTAGGAAAAGGTAGGTCTTAATCTATTATATGTTGCTATATACATGTTTGAAATCTTTAGGTAACTGCAAAAACAATGGCCCAGCATGAGGAACTGATGAAGAAAACCGAAACAATGAATGTAGTTATGGAGACCAATAAGATGCTGAGGGAAGAAAAGGAAAGGCTAGAACAGGATCTACAACAGATGCAAGCCAAGGTTTGTAACTTACTAATGAAGAGAAGAGGCACGTTATTTTTAATAGTATTTTAAATAAACTCTTACATCAGGTATTAAAAAAATACTGGAACTATTTTCAGGTGAGGAAACTGGAGTTAGATATTTTACCCTTACAAGAAGCAAATGCTGAGCTGAGTGAGAAAAGCGGTATGTTGCAAGCAGAGAAGAAGTTATTAGAAGAGGATGTCAAACGTTGGAAAGCACGTAACCAGGTAAGTGCAGTTAAACCCATTCCAAAATATGGAAACGTTGATTTAAAATAATAGGGTAAAACTTAAGGGGATAAAAATGTTTGATGAGCTAGTGGAAAGTATTATGCGTTTATCAGTAAAAGTCTAACGTGTAACCTCTACATACGTGACAGGCATTAAACTTATAACTCAGTTCTTAAAGTTTTGGTTATGTTTTGAATTTTTTTAAAAACAGCTAATTTATTTACTTGGATTCTAAATTTAGCCTTTTGCTTTATCTTTAAAATGCTTTGTTATGTGATAAATGGATTTATGTAGTTTCCTGAATCACTTTAAGAAGACTTGTTCACTGACTGCTACCTTTTTAGGAGGGACAAAACCATATAGCATAGTATGGTTAGAAACGCCAGCTCTAATAAATGAATTTAGTAAAGTAGCAGGATACAAAATTAATGCACAGAAATATCTTGCATTCCTATACACTAATGATGAAAACTCTGAAACAGAAATTAAGGAAACACTCCTATATAACACTGCAACAAAAAGACTAAAATACCTAGGAATAAACCTACCTAAGGAGACAAAAGATCTGTATGCAGAAAACTATAAGACACCGATGAACAAAATTAAAGATGATGCATATGGAGAGATATACCATGTTCTTAGACAGGAAGAATCAACATTGTGAAAATGACAGTACTACCCAAAGCAATCTACAGATTCAATGCAATCCCTATCAAACTACCAATGGCATTTTTCACAGAACTAGAACAAAAAATTTCACAATTTGTTTGGAGACACAAAAGACCCCGAATAGCCAAAGAAATCTTGAGAAAGAAAAACGGAGCTGGAGCAATCAGGCTCTTAGGGTAAGCTGGGACGAAGTGAGAGAGTGGCTTTGACATATATACACTACTAAATGCAAAATCAATAGCTAGTGGGAAGCAGCTGCATAGCACAGGGAGATCAGCTTGGTGCTTTGTGATCACCTAGAGGGGTGGGATAGGGAAGGTGGGAGACGCAAGAGGGAGGAGATATGGGGATGTATGTGTATGTATAGCTGATTCACTTTGTTTTAAAGCAGAAACTAACACACTATTGTAAAGCAATTATACTTCAATAAAGATGTTAAAAAGAAATGCTAGCTCTATATTCAAACAAAAGGTTGGGAATTGGCCTTACCACATACTAGTTACGTGATTTGTGAAAATGAGGACATTAATCTTTCTGAGACAATTTTCCTTATTTGTGAAAATGAGGACATAATACCCCTCTTCATGTAACAAAAATTAAACAATAAATGAAGCAGTTCACACAGCACCTAGCACCTGGAAAATGCTCTAGAGAATCACTCATATCTGAAGAGGACTATAGAATTTTAGAGTGCATTTATTCTTTTTTTTTAATCAAACAAGCAATCTGAAAAATCAAGAAAGGAGGATAATCTGCCCAAATCTAGATACATTCCTGTTAAATTATGCCTTCTTTCCTAGTTAATGGAATCAATTATTTAGGATTATCTTCATATTTTTGTTTGGATTGTAATACATTATGACATTTTTTCCCTTGTATATGTCACTTTAATGAAATTAGGTATTTAATATTAATATTAAAAGCTTGTAGATTCTTTGGATCCCTTTTTTGGCTCCATTGTAACGATTCTGAAATGTTCCTTTGCAGCTATGAAAAATAATAGTGAATGACATTTATTTTATTTTCCCCTTCCATTTTGGCTAAACATCTTAGCTAAACAAAGGAACTAAATCTTTGATCTTATTTTCTTGTAGTTTGGTGCTTGATCACTATGTATGCAAGTAGCAAATTTGTAAACACAAATACTCTGATATTTTGTTATAGCACATTAGTTTCATAAAACCTATAAAACCATATTATGCATTTTTGCTGTTGTAGCATCTAGTGAGTCAACAGAAAGATCCAGATACAGAAGAATATCGGAAGCTCCTTTCTGAAAAGGAAGTTCATGCTAAGCGTATTCAACAATTGACTGAAGAAACTGGAAGACTTAAAGCTGAAATTGCAAGGTATATGGAAGAAACCTTAAGTTGTATACAATTCTTGAAATCTTAAAGAAGTTTGTTTCTATTCTTTATGTGACCCCCTAAGTGCTTCCTGATTTTATAAAGAATGGAAAGTGCTGGAGCCCTTACATGTGGCTTTCCCTTTATTACTTTATAGAGCAAAGCAAGCAGTAATTTAGTTTTATGCCTTCATATATGCATTATTTCTCAATATTTTATTACTTTTTAAAAAACTACATAGTTGGTATGAATCTAAAGCAAACTTTTTAAAATAGTCAAAATGACTTTTGCAAGTAGATTTATCTTTTATTTTTTGGGTTAACATATATTCATGAATCTATTTTGAAAGTTTTTAATAAAGTTTTTAAATGAACTTATAGTGAAATATTGCCTTTTAAAGATAAATGTAATATTAAAATTAATGTTTCTGGTTTACCTCTTTTAAGCTTCAATGTCCTTTGTCCCTGTCATAGCCCCTATTTATGTGAGACTTGATAAGCTTACAAATTTTTGTCATATTTATTCTCTTATTTTTTTCATAACAGTAGTCTGGCATTTTAAATAGGAGAGATATTACTTAATTTTAAAGTTGAGGAAGCTAAGATTCAGAAAGGTACCCAAGCTCATAAGGTTAGTAGCAGTTAAACCCATGTTCTTAATTCAGGTCATCTGATTTCAAGTTCTTTTCATGATAACAGTACAGGGGTTGGCAGACTATAATCCACAGGTCTTTTTTTGTACAGCTGGAAGCTAAGAATGATTTTTACATTTGTTAAGTGTTGTAAAAAAAGAGGAAGAGGAACATGTAACAAACATTGTATGTGGCCTATAAAGCCTAATATACTTACTCAGCACACAGTAGAGTGGAAAGAGTATAGATTTTGCTATCAGACAGATGTGGATTAAACTCTGTATACCAACGCAGAGTAAAAGTGTGCATGTTACTTGACCATTTGTAGCTCAGTTTTTCTCATCCCTAAAATGGGCATGTATGACATATAATAAGTAAATCAGATCTTTCTAAAGGACCACAGGTTCATAAGTTAAGGAATTATCTTTTGAAGTGTGTATGGTTTTCTTAGAATTTTCTAAATAAAAAACAGACTAAAGCAACACAATAAAAATGTGACTTAAAGGATTTTAAAATTTGGGAAGTTCCAAATATTTAGTCTTTCTCCTTTACCCCATTTTTTTTGCTTAGATCAAATGCATCTTTGACTAACAACCAGAACTTAATCCAGAGTCTAAAGGAAGATTTAAATAAAGTAAGAACTGAAAAGGAAAGCATCCAGAAGGACTTAGATGCCAAAATAATTGATATTCAAGAAAAGGTTAAAACTATTACTCAAGTCAAGAAAATTGGGCGTAGGTACAAGACTCAATATGAAGAACTTAAAGCACAACAAGATAAGGTATTTTGAACTGGTTTTTTTAATAATATATTCTTCATATATATATCATCATTATTTGATATACACAGTTTTGATATACACAGTTTACACAGTTTTATGTATATATTTGGATATATGGGTGGATATATATTTGGATACATATATAAATATTTGGATAACTTAAAAAACCTTATTCACAATTTTTAATTATTGGTTTTTAGATTCTAAGCAAGGGTAAGCTTATATGTGATATCTTTATTTGGTTTAAGATTTGCTCTTGGGGCTTCCCTGGTGGCGTAGTGGTTGGGAGTCCGCCTGCCAATGCAGGGGACACGGGTTCGAGCCCTGGTCCGGGAAGATCCCACATGCTGCAGAGCAGCTGGGCCCGTGCGCCGCAACTACTGAGCCTGTGCTCAAGGACCCGTGCTCTGCAACAAGAGAGGCCACCGCGATGAGAGGCCCGCGCACCGCAACAAAGAGTAGCCCCCGCTCACTGCAAGGAAGCCTGCACACAGCAGCGAAGAACCAACACAGCCAAAAATTAATTAATTAATTAAATTTAAAAAAAAAAAAGATTTGCTCTTTAGTATGTCCCAAAATGAACTATAAATTCATATAGAGATAGTAGTAAATGCTAGATATTTTAATTCAGTTTCCCAATTTCAAATATTGCTCCTTTTCAAAACTATGTTCTTGTAACTCATTGCTGACTGAAATTGTGTATATCAAAAAATACTTGTTCTTGGGCTACCCTGGTGGTGCAGTGGTTGAGAGTCCACCTGCCAACGCAGGGGACTCGGGTTCATGCCCCGGTCCGGGAGGATCCCACATGCCGCGGAGCGGCTGGGCCCGTGAGCCGTGGCCGCTGAGCCTGCGCTTCCGGAGCCTGTGCTCCGCAACGGGAGAGGCCACAACAGTGAGAGGCCCGCGTATCGCAAAAAAAAAAAAAAAAAATACTAGTTCTTTTTAATTGATCAGGTTGTGTTACAGTTTTAAATAAGTAGTCTGTGTTAACCACCTACCAAAAAGATTTTTTAAATCCTTGTTTTACTTTGGATCTGAATTTTGTTTTTAATTCCCAGTGGTAAAAAACTTGTATATTGACTTTATTGTGTATTTAGCACATTAGACGAAAAAACATATAAAGAAAAAATTTCAAAATTCTTACCTCTCAGTTAACCATTGTTAGCACTTTAGTATGCTTTCGTTTACATATGAGTGATTTGTTTTTCCAAATAATTCTGTGTTAAATAATGCATCAGCATTTTGATTAGCTGGTTAATACCTAGTTGTATGGAAAGCCCTAACCTGTTTAATAGCTTACTTTTGGACATTAAAGTTGTTCCATAGAAGATTTATTTATGAATACCCTTAAAAATAAATTTCTTTACATACTTATGATTATTTTCTTAGATGAATTTGCAGAATTGTTGACTAATGTGCAAGTATATTATTACTCTTTGTCATCTTAGGTCATGGAGACCTCAGCTCAGTCTTCTGGAGACCATCAGGAACAGCATGTCTCAGTCCAGGAAATGCAGGAGCTCAAAGAAACCCTTAACCAAGCTGAAACAAAGTCAAAATCACTCGAGAGTCAGGTGGAGAATCTGCAGAAGGTATGAGCAGAAGAGTAGTGGAAGGTGTTGAAGGAATTGTTCTCTTGTTAAAAAGCTAAAGAAATACAATGGAATTTTACTCAGTCATAAAAAGGAATTTTGGAAAAAAAAATGTGTTAAACACTGATACTTTCTCTTATATGGAAAGGTATATATTTTATCCTTTTACTTTGAATGACTTATGTATGTAAATAATACCTAATCATCTTTAAGTGTTCACTTACTTGGTTTGACCACCATTTTATATTTATACTTCCATTTAATCTAAATAAGCAAATTAATAAGTTTTACATTTGAAGTCTGTAGGGCATACAGTTATATTGATTTCGTTGAATTACATGGTGCATACTTTATCTTCCTTTAAAAGACATTATCTGAAAAAGAGATGGAAGCAAGAAATCTCCAGGAACAGACTGTGCAGCTTCAATCTGAACTTTCACGACTTCGTCAGGACCTTCAAGATAGAACCACACAGGAGGAACAGCTGCGACAGCAGATAACTGAGAAGGAAGAAAAAACAAGAAAGGCTATTGTAGCAGCAAAATCAAAAATTGCACATTTAGCTGGTAAGTTTCTGTATACTTTAAGATTTGAACTTGATAGTGAAAGTTGGTTACTTGATTCAGGCTAAAAATTAAATAGAAAAGAAAAGTAAATACTATAAAGTGACTTCTGTGTATGTGCATGTGTGGTTTAGGTATTTAGGTTTATTTAATTAGACAAATTACAGCAATTTTAATTTTCAAGTGATGAGGATGTCAGTAATTTATTTATGAAATCTTTCTTAATTGTTAACTGGTAGTAGATAGTAGATAGGGAGTACAGCCATCCTTCTGCTTTACTGTGTAACTATTACTACCTTTTGATGGTGATCCTTTGGGTCCACAGTATACTGTCCAGAAGCCTTCTGTAAATTCCTAGACAGCATCAGATCTTACCAGCCAAATGAGTTTTCTGTGCCTCACTTCACTGAGGGCCCCTTTAGCCCTTCAGGGAGAATATCATGTCAAATTTATGAGGAGCCCGGTGCTACAATGCTCAGGGCCTTACTGCACCTTGCTTACCAGTCTGCTAGTAGGTAAATAAAATGCCAAATCAGTTGAGTTTTATCATGTGCAGCTTTCTAAATGATCTCTAAGATAGTGCCCCTGGCAACTTATTTCATAAAAGAAGTTTCTTAATTATTCTTGAGTATATGGTGTAGGTTATATGAAATGAAAATTTTATAATTCCTAATATATTAAAATATTAAAGGCCATATGAAAGGGCTCCTGCTGACTAGTTTATGGTAGATCCTTTGTCTTTTTGAGATCTTAGGAAAAGTAAAATGTTTTATTTTGGAGTATATTTTATATTGGGGTAATAAAGCAAATACAGGTAGGTTTAGAACTTTACTTATTGAGATGTGTATCAGAATTATTGTGGATGTTAAAGTTCAGGAATAGAATCTGATACGACTTTTGAGTACTCATTACGCACATAAATGCATTTAAATTATTTCCAGTGTTTGATTTTGATATTAATAGAATCATGTGGTTACTTCTTTAGGTGTAAAAGATCAGCTAACTAAAGAAAATGAGGAGCTTAAACAAAGGAATGGAGCCTTAGATCAGCAGAAAGATGAACTGGATGTTCGTATGACTGCTCTTAAGTCCCAGTATGAAGGTCGAATTAGTCGCTTGGAAAGAGAACTCAGGGAGCATCAAGAGAGACACCTTGAGCAGAGAGATGAGCCTCAAGAACCTACTAATAAGGTAATTAGCTAATTCGGTTTAAGTGACAAATCATTTTTGCCCTGTGCATTTTACTTGAAGATGTCTGGTGATTTAGGAGCCTTTGTCAGACTGAATTTTGACTAAACCAGGTATATAGAGAGAATTAACAAGTAAAATAATTTGATGGCATTGTTTAGTGGACTCTTGTGGGATAGGCACAGTAATCCATAGTTTTCTTTTTACAGGTCCCAGAACAGCAGAGACAGATCACGTTGAAAACAGCTCCAACTTCTGGTGAAAGAGGAATGTGAGTTTTGTTCTTTGACAGTCTGTTTGCAGTCTGTTCCCTGTTTTTCTTTTAAAATACGGGAAGGATCTAGTGATCTTTGGGGAGAAAAAATAAAAATATGTAACTAAAGAGCCATTTATCCTTTGCAAAACTGCATCATGTAGTTGTTGAGATTTTTTTTTTTCCAGAAGTCTTGTTTTCAGTATACTTTCAGTCCTATCAGATAGGTAGAGCTTTGTGACAGAGAAAGTGTCTTTCATCTTTTAGTTTGTGATTGACTTCTAAGATAGGCTACTAATGTTCCCTGTGATGTTATATGATACAAGGATAAAAGACTGAGCACAGTTGAATACTTTCTACATTGTCAGGATGCACCACTGCAGAACATTTCCTGCAGTTTTTAATGCTTAAGTTCAAAACCTCTTCAATAAGAGTTTTGTAATATTTAGTGAACAAAAAATGTAGAACTATACTGAACTGTCTCTTTAATTTTTTTTTCTAATCTGCCAAAGGTCTACCCAAAGCAGTGTTAGGAAAACAGAGTTAATAAGGTCTGAATGCATATTAAGGTCATAATTATTAGACACTCACTTCAAGAAGCATATGTGCTTTGCTTTTGATAGAGTATATGTATTTTATAAGGAATATTTTTAGTAATTTTTTATGATTTATTATTCTTGCATTTTCCCCTCTGTAAGTGCCAGCACATCAGACCCTCCAACAGCCAATATCAAGCCAACTCCTGTTGTGTCTACTCCAAGTAAAGTGACAGCTGCAGCTATGGCTGGGAATAAGTCAACACCCAGGGCTAGTATCCGCCCGATGGTTACACCTGCAACTGTTACAAATCCTACTACTACCCCAACAGCTACAGTGATGCCCACTACACAAGTGGAATCACAAGAAGGTAAGTAAAATAATAACAGGTCTGATTGAACTGTTTACTTAGATTTATTACAAGAAGATGACAGTAACTTCAAGGATAAATGAGGCTTCCACTAAAGCTAAAGTCAGACATCATGTAAAAGTGGGCATTTAATATTTTCAGGTGTATGCCTCCTGGGATACTTGTTAATGTAGCATATTTCCTCCCTCCCTTCCTTTTTGCCTTTTGTGTTTTGAAGCTAAAGAAGGAGAGAAATACACCCCTATAAGTATATGGCATGCTTTTCCAGGACCAAATTTTTTACCTCTATTAGCTAAGAAGGATGATATGAAATCCACTTTAGAAAACCATATTAAATCACTGGTTCAACCCAAACATCAACTTCTTCCCTGATAAACTGTCTGACCTTGTAATTGCTTTCTGCACTTTCTTCCCATGTCACTTTCTTACTCATTACAACAATTACAGCCACATTTTATTCAGTTGAATACATGTTTTTTTATTCCGCTAGATTGAGCTCCTCAAGGGTAGGAATTTGTTTCTCATTGTTTAATCCCTTTACCCAACCCCAAGATAGGTGTCAGTAAAAGTTACTAAATACAATTTTCTTAGATCCTTGTCTTAACAAATGTTAGAATTCAGTAAACTAAGTGTTTAGAAATATATAACATGTATATATGCTGTGAAAGGACAGAATATTTTATTTGAACTACATTCAGTAAAATAATTATGAGATATATTACCAGTTAAACTTAACAGTCATTTTATATTAGTTGAAAACAAAATGATAGTTAATAAAAACTTACAATTTGACTTTGAGTTTCTTAATGTCATTTTATTTGGTCATCATTTACATAGAATAATAGATGCAAAAACAGTTTATTTATTTAATTCAGCCAACAGTTTACTGCACACTCTGTGTCTGTCACATAGGCAATACAAAAATGCATAATACATTACTTTTACGCTCAGTGTTTTTTGTCTAGTGAGTGGAAGAGGTACATGTACATAAATAACTATGCAAAATGTCACTTATAAGAGAATAGGGAAGGACAATTCCAGCTTTGGTAAAAGTAGAAAACTTAATATATTAAATGTTTTAATTATTTTTCAGCCATGCAATCAGAAGGGCCTGTGGAACATGTTCCAGTTTTCGGAAGCACAAGTGGATCTGTTCGTTCTACTAGTCCTAACGTCCAGCCTTCTATCCCTCAACCCATTTTAACTGTTCAGCAACAAACACAGGCTACGGCTTTTGTGCAGCCCACTCAACAGAGTCATCCTCAGATCGAGCCTACAAATCAGGAGCTATCCCCAAACATAGTGGAGGTGGTTCAGAGTTCACCAGTTGAGCGGCCTTCTACTTCCACAGCAGTGTTTGGCACTGGTAAGATTAATTTTAAAATGAGGTTAGAGTAGACCTGTGCATTTATAGTTTCTTGAGTATAATACATAGTTTGAATGTTCTTTGTACCTACTTGTTTTCTACCAGGTATTAAAATGGATGACGATATTCCTAACATCTTATTTTATGTTTACTGCTGACTTCTATTTTAGGTCACTCGTTTTTGTCATTAAGATCTTTCTTCCTTTCCAGTTATTTTTTGACTAATTTTAAAGGTGATACAACCTGAAACTTATTTTATATACAGTTGACCCTTGAACAACACAGGTTTGAACTTCGTGGTCCACTTAAATGTGGATTTTTTTCAATAGTAAACACTACAGTACTATACATCCTCAGTTGGTTGAATCTGCAGACACGAAGGAATAGCTGATATGGAGGGCCAGCACCCCTAACCCCTGAGTTATTCAAGGGTCAGCTATAACTTAATACAAGTCCTGAGAACTAAAAGATATCTAGAAGAAGATTAAGTAAGAATTTTCAAGTCTAAACATACAAGGAAAATTTTTTTATCCAAGGAGTCCTGGGTTTTATAAATTATAAGATGGCCCTATATAAACTTTGTGAGTAGCAATTCTATATCAGTACAGTCACAGTGAGTCAGATGTATTGTTGTAGAAGTTGATTGGCTTTATTAACCAAAGGTTAAGACCATTGATTCAGAGCGTAAATTGCTCTTTGTTTACACATAGATTAGCAGGAACAAATTATGTTGTTCTGTCCAAATTTTTACCATGTTTTTTTTTAGTTAAATGACCAAGATATTTTTAAAATTAACTTCGTCTAAATTGAGTGATTATCACGCTCTAATTCAAGGTTTAAATTATGTAATTTCAAAGTTTCAGCTACCCCAAGTTCTTCTTTGCCGAAGCGCACACGTGAAGAGGAAGAAGATAGCACCATAGAAGCATCAGACCAGATCTCTGACGATACAGTGGAAATGCCTCTTCCAAAGAAGTTGAAAAGTGTTACACCTGTAGGAACTGAGGTGTGTAAAGATCTTTCTGTTTACTTTTACTTCTACCGATAGACCCAAGATATTCTTTCAGTTACAACATTATTAAGAGAATGGACCTTTTGGGATCAAAATCCAGAAAACTCTCTTGTTGAACTTACTGTAAAATCTCCACTGAAAACCCAGGTATTGTTGCTGTTGCCAACACTCTTTTATATTCTTTGAGTATGTTTAATTGAATTAGTTCCCATTTCAATTTTTAAAACACAGTTACAAAAACGTAGGATGAATTCCATTTCAATTTTTTTTTTAATTTAAAGAATAAGGGTTATAGTCTCATGGGAATTTTAAACTGGTACCTGCCATCTTTTTCTCTGATTGACCAAAATGGTATTCCTTTATTTTCTTTTGTTGAAGATAAGTTGTAATGAATTGTTTTATTATCAAGCATTGAGACTACTAAATTAATTTCACTTGCATATATTTAATTAATGTTCATAAACCTTATTTTGTATATACCAAAGAGGAATGTGATTGTTTATATTTTATAAGTAAATATAAGTGAACATTTCTGATGTACAGCTTCATAAAATTACAGATTTGAGTTTTGTTTTATTGGGAGAACTCACTGACCAGGTGATGCTTCATCTAGTGAACTGATATGGTTACCACACTTGTATGTCATGATTCAGGAAGAAGTTATGGCAGAAGAAAGTACTGATGGAGAGGTAGAGACTCAAGTATACAACCAAGATTCTCAAGATTCCATTGGAGAAGTAAGTAAAACATACTTAAACAAATTATTGCTTTTAGTGAATGAAATGAGCTTTGACAAATTGAAATATTATTTGGACTTCTGTTTTCAATTTGCTGCTTCTATGTTTAATGAAATATTGTTAGAATTACCAATGCAATTTCTGCTTTACTTCTAATTAGTATCCTGCCTTCTAAACTTTATTAAAGTAATGTTTTTGTTTATAGTTAGCATAGATTTTCCAAGCTAAGGTTGTCATGAGTAAAGATTACCCACTCTGTTTTATTTGGAAGGATGAGCTGGTTGAGTCTTGAGTTAATCCATAAGTGCCCCATTTGGTATCCTTTGTTGCTCCCCTCTACTGCTTCCCTTACTGAATTAAAATAATCTGTGAAAGGAAACGCATTTGTATACCTCTTCATCTTTTGAACTCACCTTGAGGCTTCTCCAGAGGCAGCCTAACTAATGGGAATGCATAGACTCTGAAATTACAAAGCTCTGGCTTCTGTTCCTAACTCCACCACTTAGAAGCTGTGTGACTGTAAGCAAGACATTAATTCTCTCTAAGCCTCAATTTTGTCATAAGATAACATAATATTTAGTTTTGTAGAGTACCTAAAATAGTACCTGCCACATATTAGGCACTCAAATTATTGCTTTTCTTCCATTCCTCCGCCCTACAAATTGAGAGTTCATAATTTATAGTAATTCATATTTATAGTAATATTATAATATTAGTTAACACAACTCATTATTATATGCCAAGTGTGGTTCTGAAATATTTGCATTTATTAACTGATTTAATCCTCATAAGAAATCTTGCAACAGGGTTCCCTGTTTTACAGGTGAAGAAACCAATGCCCAGCTAAGTCATGCACCCAGGTTTTCATAGCATTGGAGCTAGGATTTGAACTCAGGCTGTCTGGTTTCCATTTGTCTTGTTAAGCTTGAAACAGTACTTTCTGTCTGGATAAATTTTTAGGATCATTTTATTCTAAAATTATTTTATCTGTATAAAATAAATGAATTGTTTCAGGCTAATCATAAGCAACCATAGATTGCAAGTAAATGTTAGTTTCTTAGATGCATTAATTTTGTAAGTTAATTTTTTCCGTTTTCCTTGGTTAAGAACAGAAAACTAAACCTCCAAGATGAATATGTAATATTCTAAATGACATCGATTTTGTGTATATTTCAGAGCAGGTCATATCTGAAGAGCATAATAACAATTTTGAAATAAGATGTGAATTTCTACGTTATTGCCAGGCTTGGTTAAATTATACTGAAATCTTTTGTGCAAAGCTTTTTCTTGAGATTGGCAAAATTGTCTGTGACTCAGAAGTGCCTTTGGGCTTTCCATTTTGTCTTCTTGCACTGTCTACTTAGTGTGTGAAAGTGTAACAGTTCATTTTTCTAATTTTCTGACAATGAGGCAGACGTTCTAAGTGTTGCTTTTCTTGAAATAAGCATGTTAGTTTGTTACGCTTTTAGTTATACCATGACTTCCTCATATTTTCCATTACAGTAAACATCTTTATGAATCATTTAGTTCATAAGACATTGTTTCTGGCTTGTATAAAAGAGATTTTGGAATTCCCTGGCAGTCCAGTGGTTAGGGCTCCTCGCTCCCACTGCAGGGGGCATAGGTTTGATCCCTGGTCACGTAACTAAGATCCCACATGCCGCATGGCATGGCCAAAAAAAAACAGATTTTGCTGAGTGCTGAACTAAAATAAAAAGTAAACGTTTAACTTTTTATAGTAAATATCAAAAAATAAAGTTAAATTGCAGTTTATTTCAGTAGCTAAAAAAAGGAATTGTGAGGAAATAGATTAAGGGAAGAATTATTTTTACGTCTGGTATATCTTTAATGCAGTTTAAAGGCTTAAGATAGAGTTTTGAGAGGGGGAGAAGTATTTTTGTAAAAAGACAGTTATAATAGTTTGTTTTATTTAGTGTGTTTTACACAGTATTTCTGATTTGGGGAAAATTTTTTGTCTTTTTTAAAATTATATGTTGCAGTTCCATGGATAGTCTTTTTTCTGCCTTTGGTCCGCACTGTTAACTAACCATGTTGGCTGTTGAGCGCTTGAAATATGGCTAGTCCAAACTGGCATGTTCTTAAGTGTGAAATATACGTTGGATTTTGAAGACTTATTACAAATTTTAAAATGTAGGATTAATAATTTTTATATAGGTTACATGTTGAAATAATTTTTGGCTATATTAAGTTATTATTAAAATTGATCTCACCTGATTTTTTTCTTTTTTATGTGACTGCTAAAATGTTTTAAATTCCATATGGGAAATGTATTGTGGCTCACATTATACTTCTGATGGACAACACTCATCTACAGTACCACACTGGTAGATTTGACACATATATACATGTGTGTCTACATAAAGTATTTTCTCTCTTTTATTGGAGTATTACCCAGTGGGATTTATAATAATTCTTCTATAGGAAGACTGTAAAGAAACTCAAAGCATTTATTTTAAATTAATTCTGCTTTCAAAACTGTATTTTTAAAAATAAAATTCTGGTAGTCCATAAGTATTCTTTAGCCTTTACTTATATCTACAGTATGTCACTGATAGTTTTAAGTATACTTGACTTTATTTATTTGTTTGTTTATTCATTTATCTTTTGCTTTTAAAGGGAGTCACCCAGGGAGATTATACACCAATGGAAGACAGTGAAGAAACCTCTCAGTCTCTACAAATAGACCTTGGACCTCTTCAATCAGATCAGCAAACAACATCATCACAAGATGGTCAAGGCAAAGGAGATGATGTCATTGTAATTGACAGTGATGATGAAGAGGAGGATGATGATGAAAATGATGGGGAACATGAGGTAAATTTGGATTTGAAATCACATATTGTTTTAAACTGCTGGATGAAATGCTGAAATCCTTGGGAATACTAATGCATCAACCAGTAAATTCTGATTCCCCGTCACTTTAAATAGATTATTATGCTTTTCTTTTATCCTGATTAGTTATGCACTTAACATTTTGCATAGAACAAGTGATGGAAAATCTCATTTTTTTTAAATGATTACTGAGTCCTTTAGGATTTGTTAGATTAATTAAACTTAATCTTAAATCTCACTGATAAGTGACTATAGACTTAATTGTAAGCACTGTGGTTTCTGGAAATAAAAAGGGTTTTTTTTTTTTCTTGTGGAGCCCTTATAGTTCTTTTCAAAAGAATGTCATGATAATTAAAACATATTCTAAGTGAAACTTGGCATTTTATTTTGGGAGTTAATCCTATATTGACAACTTCTCATTTTTAGATTCTTTTATTAATCAATGTTTTTTAAAAGCTTATAGCATAGTATAATTTCACCATTTTCTTATTCAATGCCACATTTTAAATTTAGAATTAAAGTGGACCACTTGACATTCTGTAGACATCTGGGAGCTTTAATCTTTGAATTGATCTCATATGAATAGTTAGAATTCAGAGTTGATTATTACTGTACTAATTCCAGTAAGCTTCACAGTTTTGATACTTGCTGCCACTGAAGTAATCCCATATAACTTTCAGGACAACTCCTGTATCCTGGTCAACAATGAGTCACTTAAATTTCTGACCATGGTATCAAGATATGCAGAACACGTGTGCCATGTCCTAGATCTTTATTTATACTTGGGGGGTTTTCACTAGGATTATGAAGAAGATGAAGAAGAAGACGATGATGATGAAGATGACACAGGGATGGGAGACGAGGGTGAAGATAGTAATGAAGGCACTGGTAGTGCAGATGGCAACGATGGGTATGAAGCTGATGATGCTGAGGTAAACTGGCTAGAATTTTGACCATCAGTTTTCTTTAAGAACTTGCTTGGTATTGTTTTTCAAGAATATAAAAAGGCTTGTATTCTCAGAACGCTACAGCTTTTCTTATCTTTGGGTTTTTGTTTGTTTCTACTGTGGTTTGGTTTGGTTAATTATTTTTTAAGGTAACTACTTGATTTATTTGCATTTAGCATTCATATTTTGTTTTTAGGGTGGTGATGGGACTGATCCAGGTACAGAAACAGAAGAAAGTATGGGTGGAGGTGAAAGTAATCAGAGAGCAGCTGATTCTCAAAACAGTGGTGAGATTTGATTTTGTTTTTCTTTCTTTATGTTTTGTTTTGTTTTTTTAGTCTCTTTTTAATTGAACACTTTTAATATTTTAACCTGACGTTTTCTAAACTAGGACTGCACTTAATTATCACATAGGTAATAAAACTTGGTTAATAAACTGGCAAGCAAAAGATTGGCTCTTGTTCTTGCTTTGTCATTATCATTCTCATAAAGTCTACTATGTTTATATCTAAAATGTAGTCATTATACTATCTTTTGTACCTCATTGGTCTGCTGTAAGATTCAAAAATTTTAAATCTATAAAGCATTATAAATGCCATGTGTTGCTGCTGCTCTTAAGTAGAAATTTAAGTCAGGGACTTCTAATAGTAATGGCAGTTCACAACCAGAAGAGGTCAGTCTAATCAGGCTACATGTTTCAAGATTTGTGGGTGTAGGAGTTTTGCAGTGTTGTCCAGTTTTCCAATGAATAAAAGATTTTTTCATCAATATAGCACACCTTTTGTTAATTCTTGAAAGGATGAGTCCTGGAGGTCAGCTGAACTGTTATAGGCAGTAAAGAATTATGGAATTCATAGAAAATAATTTTATTTTAGAATGGTTTTAAAATGTTTTTTTTAAAGAATTGGTGATCGTCTAGTATGCCATTCTGGTTTTAACAAATACTGAGCCAGAATCATTAATAGTAATATAATAAAAACTTTATATATGTAGACTAGTGGGAAAACAGTATATCTGAGTTTCTGTGTAGGCCTGTATATTTAAAAGTGCAAATTGTATGCTCATTTGAATTAAAGAAAGCAAAGGCAGGCAATCTTTTCAACTTTTAATTGTTTAAGAGAAAAATAAACTAATGAATACTGAACCATATAATGAAAATAGTGTTGCTTTTTAAGGGAGATGAGCTAAGGAGAGAGATTAATTATAATAATTTACGTTTTCTAAAACATTTTATGGATTTAAGAAACACCTTTTTTGTGTCATATAATTGGGTTATAAAGGGAAATTTTTTTGCCTCTTTAGGTAATATCACTAAAAGCTAAGTCTTGTGAGGGTGGGTGTTCATAGCCATTTTTCCTAGATACAAAACATATAACAGATGCTCATTGAATACTTGTTGGAGACTTCCTTTTATTTTTTACAATCAAGCAAAAATATGCCTAGTAGTCTAGATAATTTTAAGTTAGTGGATGGATTTGGTACATTGCTAGTAATTACAAAATAAATGCTTTTTCTGAGCAGCTATACTTGTACTGAACTATTTAATTCTTAAAATAAGCCTATCAGATTCAGGTACCAGTGAAGAATCTGAGAAGCAGAAGCAAAGTGATATAACCAAGATCACATAGCTATTAAGTGTTAAAGCTGGCTATTTACAATAGCCAGGACATGGACGCAACCTAAGTGTCCATCGACAGATGAATGGATAAAGAAGATGTGGCACATATATGCAATGGAACATTACTCAGCCATAAAAAGAAACGAAATTGAGCTATTTGTAGTGAGGTGGATGGACCTAGAGTCTGTCATACAGAGTGAAGTAAGTCAGAAAGAGAAAAACAAATGCTAACACATATATATGGAATTTTTAAAAAAAGGTCATGAAGAACCTAGGGGCAAGATGGGAATAAAGACTGAGACCTACTAGAGAATGGACTTGAGGATACAGGGAGGGGGAAGGGTAAGCTGGGACAAAGTGAGACAGTGGCATGGAGTTATATATACTACCAAATGTAAAATAGATAGCTAGTGGGAAGCAGTTGCATAGCACAGGGAAATCAGCTCGGTGCTTTGTGACCACCTAGAGGGGTGGGATAGGGAGGGTGGGAGGGAGGGAGATGCAAGAGGGAAGAGATGTGGGGATATATGTATAACTGATTCACTTTGTGATAAAGCAGAAACTAACACACAATTGTAAAGCAATTATACTCCAATAAAAACGTTTAAAAAACAAAAAGTGTTAGGGCTGGAATCTGATTCTAGACCTCAGACTTTTAAACTACTAAATTGATATCGTATTCAACTTTTCACTTCTGTTGTTTTACTTTGTATGTAGAAGACCTAGACATCTGAAGGGCCGTTGAAATTCAAAATTTAGGAAAACCAGAATATGAAAGTTATTGTAAGACTTTTTACCAATCTCCTTCACTCTGTTTGAGTGTAATACTAATAACTGTAGTGGTCTGATCTTTAGGTAATTTGCCTATTTTAATAATATGAGCCAAAATTTATTAAATGTTTATTTTATCATGTGTTAAGCTAGGTGCTTTATGTCCATTATTTGATATCTTCAGAAAAATGTTTCTTGTACATTACATTTTTGTTGCATTAACCAACTAAATAAATAGAAGGGAGTTGCTAAGGCCATACCACTGTTAACTGCACACCCAATATCTCTGGGTCTACCACACCTCACTACTTTTTTTCTGAAAATATTAGGTGAACATTCCTTGTGGTAAGATTTATACTTCTAGGGATTGTCCAAGTTACTTTGTGGTAAACATAATTGTTCAAAGTAAGCTTCTCTCTTCCTATAGGTGAAGGAAATACTGGTACTGCAGAGTCCTCTTTTTCCCAGGAGATTTCTAGAGAACAACAGCCATCATCAGCATCTGAAAGACAGACCCCTCGAGCACCTCAGTCACCAAGACGCCCACCACACCCACTTCCCCCAAGACTGACCATTCATGCTCCACCTCAAGAGTTAGGACCACCAGTTCAGGTATTAAAAATACTAGTCATTCTGAAAATTTTACTTGAAAAAATGTTGGGTTTTTTTCTCCCTTTCTTTCCATTAGCAATTACTTTGTTTTCCCCCAGAAATTAAGTGAACCTTCTAATGTTTGGTATATTTTTGTAAAATTTTTGAGCTGAAACTAATCTCTGAGTTATTTTCCCTGAAATATGGCAGTAATTTACTTCATAGAGGAAGTGAACTTTGGAAAGGCAAGGCTTATTAAAGTTGTATATAAAGTGAGATGATTATATTCATAGAAAATAAAGGTCTCCTCGCTGTTTTTACAGGTTAAAGAAAATTTTCTTGGATTTTAATTAAAATAAAATGTATTTCAGCATCTGTCCACCATTTGTTTTGAAGGTTTCTTTCTCTAAGGTGCACTTCTTTTAAAAAAAAAGGAAATTTCTGTTCTGCTTAACAGAACTTCTTTTCCTCTTATTTTTTTGCAATCACATATATTAATATCCACTATTAAAGTTCATGAAAGTGTGCATAACCCTTTCCATGTAACACTCTTTGTAGTAGGATTGGACATCTCTTATCAGAAGCTCTTGAAGAAATAGCAGGAAAAGTACAAAGGCTCTATTAATCATGTAGCTTGAGTCTTACTCTGTAGTGTACTAAACACTGTCAAGTGTAGATTCTACTAAAATACCACTGATGAAGATAACCTCATCTTCTGAAAATATAAAGTCTTACAGGATTGTTTGTGGATCCTGCAAAATATGCCAATTCTATCAATTTAGAATTGTCTAAATTGGGAAACAGTTTACAAATAGTCAGTACGGCTGTTTGAGCTCCAAAGGATAATTAAACTTTAAGATCAAAGGATACTTACTAACACTTAAATTAAGGAGATAGGAACTAAGTTAGATCGGAACCTACAAATAGGATCAGAGTTTGGTTTTACATATTGGTTAATATTATCTACTGGCTAATAAAATATTTGTCTCTTGGTTAATATTATGGTCTATAATTTAAAACATGTTGTTTACAAAATGGATTTCTTTAGTACTGGTACAAGATTAGTAGCAGTTTTTCCTAAGAAAAATCCCAGTGATTACATTATCTGCTAACATTTCAGTTATTTTGTTACCAGCGTATAATAGGCCATATCTGTTAATATTTGGTGTTTCTTTCATTGCCTAATTCCTTAAAACAAATGAAATTCCTTTCTTGGCATAGAGAATCCAGATGACCCGGAGGCAGTCTGTAGGACGCGGGCTTCAGTTGACTCCAGGAATAGGTGGCATGGTAAGACCTGTCGTGTAAAAGTGATTCATTTGTTCAACAGTTATTTGTGTAGTCCATACGTATGCTCCTGTCATGCCTGATTAGTACTTGTTTTCTGTGTTTTTAGCAGCAGCATTTTTTTGATGATGAAGATAGAACAGTTCCAAGTACCCCAACTCTTGTTGTGCCACATCGTACTGATGGATTTGCTGAAGCAATTCAGTAAGTCAGTGAGAGGGAAACCTACTTTGTGACTAATCAAATTCTTCCTGTTTCCCTGTTAACTTGATTACATTTGATTGATTCATTATTTGTTAAGTCCTATGCTATGTACTAAGCAGTTGAGGGTAGGAGGGTTGAGGGTGTAGTGTTGGGGAAAATCACATAGAGGTGAATGAAGTACAGTTGCTTCCATCAGGAATTTGAAATTTAAAGGCAGTATAACAATGGTTAAGAGCATGGACTTTAGAGTTAGAATGCCTGGGTTGGAACCTAGCTGTACTGCTTACTAGCTATGTCAAGTTGCTGGGTTCTCTGTTCCTGAGTATCTTCATTTTATTAATGAGAATAATAATACAATAGTTCTTACCTCATAAGTTGTGAGAATTAAATGAATTTATGTTAACATGTTTATAATATCACCAGGCACATAATAAATGCTTTATAGGTGTTGGTGAAGGTATTGGTAATTACACTGATCATGATGGAAAATATTGTTGTGAAAGCTAAGCATATGCACAACTAACAATAACCTAAACAATCTAGGAGGATAGAGGCATAAGCAATAGGCTTTGTTTATATAAACGAGGGAGTGATTTATTCTAACACTTAGGGGAAGAGAATCTGAGAGGACTTAATGGGGACAACATTAAATTGAGTCTTGGAAAAAAACACCTAAAACTTACTGAGCATTCCCATGAATCAGTTTATTTAATCTTCCTAACTATGAAGATAGATACTATTATTTCATTTGCAGATAAGGAAGCACAGAGATGCTAACAAATTTTTCAGAGGTCAGACAGCTAGGAAGTGACTGTTTATTTCAAACCAGTCTGGCTCTAGAACCTATTTTAACGCTTGTGCTATACCAACTCCTTTTAAAGAATAAAAAGGCTTTCCATGTGGAGGTGCACATATTTAATTGTGGCTGAAGTACCAGTTGCATGACAGGATGTACCTGAAGAATAGAATAAAAATGTTTCTACAAACGTGGGGAATGATTGATTTTTCTGTAGTATGTGGCAACTTATGGCCGTCAGAACCAGTTTTAAACTTGCTCAGTTAACCACAACTCACCTCAGCTAACACAATTTTACAAGCCAGCTGATCATTGTCAGCCCCATCCTTCCAAAAGTCAGCCAGTCAGAAACAGACGCACTCCTAAAGAACTGCTGAGTGCCAGCCAATCAACAACATTCTCACATAGCTCAGAAGAATTTAATGTCCTTCTAATAGAAGAATAACTTATGGAGACAGGTTTAAAAATTCACCTGAGACTGTCCTTAACTAAAGCAATAGTGTGAAACAGAAAAAAAAATAGATTCAAGAGTTACTACTGAGGTAGAATCCATAAACATCAGTAGCTGACTAGCCAAGAAAGGTTAGGGTAAGGAGTGGGCAAAGAGTGAGATAATGCTATTTTATATCCTGGATTATGGGCAGAAAGATGTATGGTAGTGTTATTAGGTCAGCGAGAAAACAAATTTCTAGCCATCTAATATTAAAGTTTTTTTCTAGACCTTGGGAGCCACCTAGTGAATTCTTTCAGATAAGAAATGGGCTCGAGAGGTGACCTGACTTATCTATGACTAAACGTTGAAAACTGAGACAGAACTTTTTTCATGACTTTATTCTTTTTTTGTTACATTTCATGTTCAGTTTATGTTGCTTTCAATATATCTACATAGAGATTTCTAGCAGATTCAAGAAATGTGAGGTGTAGTTCAGGACAGCTGAAAGCTATTTATGTATAAATCATGTATATATAGATCACATAATATGAATCACACGATTTATATTGTTGCTAAATTCTTGACAACTGATATTTTGAAAATATTTTCATAAATGAGAATTCCTTTATCAACTTTATTTATGCTTATTATTCCTTCTTCCTATAGTCTTTCCATCATTGCAGTTTAAACAAGGTAACTAAGTGTCAAATTAATTTTTGTCTGTTTAGTTCCCCACAAGTTGCTGGTGTTCCTAGATTCCGTTTTGGACCACCTGAAGATATGCCACAAACGAGTTCTAGTCACTCTGATCTTGGCCAACTTGCTTCTCAAGGAGGTAAATCGCTAAATAAAAGCTTAGCTCTCCTGGATTTGCATGTATTTTGATAATAAGCTGTTCTGACATGATTTTTTTTTAAGTGAGCAAATATTAATGTAAAAAAGTCTATATCTAAATAAACCTTATCCTAATTTATGGAAGAAGTATAATATATTTACTACTTATTAAGCACTGCCTTACATATTAGTCTTTCCAGCAAAATTTTCAGTTCTTTGGGCATAATGACTAGCTTTTACATTTGTATCTCTTTTGGCTTTTAGTATAGTATCAGGAGTATCTGTTGTGCTAATAAATATACCTAGGTACTAACCAGCCATTTTAAAGTTGTTGGAAGGAATACAGCATATTTTTTGTTTAGTTTGACATTTGACATTCCTAGTTAAGTGTATAAAACTAGTTAGATATTTTCCATTAACATTAAAAATAAGAAAAATAAAATGTTAAAAAAAACTTGGAATAAAATGACCCCTAACATAAGCAATAGCAGTTGGTTATTTGGACATGAATTGTGCTATTTCTGGAATTAATTACCTTTTAATCATTGGTTGGCATTCATAGAACCCGCTATATTTCTGGGAAGCAATTATGGCATTTTGTAAGTGAATAGGGAATGCATGCTGTTTTAGTAATAAGCCCAAAACAAAGATTAATCTGCAACCCTCGTGTAAGTCATGCAATACATCTTAGTCCCTGGTGGTTTAGGATGTGAGGTCTAACACTGCTTCCCTCCACCAATATGAAATTGTGAGTTGACTTCAGAGGAATTCACAATTTTATGTGGCTTTATTATAGGACACTTCCAAGACTTGGAAGTCAGATCTAGGCTTAAATTGGAATGCTACCAGTTTACTAGTAACTTTGGGAAAGTTAATTAATCTCCTTGAAATTCAGTTTCTTTAGCGAAAAGGAGACTAATAATACCTTGCTGTTTTGGTGTAGAGTAGATTCAAACACAGTACCTAGTTCATAGTTGGGCACTCAGTAAAGTTAGCTTGTACAAAACTTATAAGAGCATTTAGCTGTTTTTTATTTAGGGTTACTTAACTTAGTGTTAGGGAGCTTAAAGGAAACATTTAAATTGTATTTACATTTTTGAGGGGTTGATTTTTGCTTGATGGGCTAATTGTGGGCTCCAACAAATTTGTGTGTCTCCACTGATTAGTTTTTTTCTTTTAGATGTCTGGGATATTGACAATATTTTGTTCTTTCAATCATTAATATTCAGAATTGTCTTTAGGTTTGGGAATGTATGAAACACCCCTCTTCCTAGCTCACGAAGAGGAGTCGGGTGGCCGAAGTGTTCCCACTACTCCTCTGCAAGTAGCAGCCCCGGGTAGGTATCAAAGGCAGATCAATAGATTATGTGTTATAATGGTAAAATGGAAACCTGTGATATATCTTCTAGCTAAAAATTAGAGAAACCACAAAGTTGTTAAAGTTTTCATTGCTTTTCTGGTCTTTCATTTTTTCAAGTGACTGTATTTACTGAGAGTACCACCTCTGATGCTTCAGAGCATGCTTCTCAGTCTGTTCCAATGGTGACAACATCCACTGGCACTTTATCCACAACAAATGAAACAGCAACAGGTGATGATGGAGATGAAGTATTTGTGGAGGCAGAATCTGAAGGGTAAGTGTTTACCGTGTAATTTTTGCTTGCTTAAACTTGTCAGACTTTTACTTTTTTTTTTTAAGCCAGGAAGCAACAATCTCTTGAGCTGTGTTTTCAGTAGCATCCTGTTACAAAAGTAAACCAAACCATATATTTTGGAAAACTAATTTTTGCACAAAATAACATATTTTAAGACTTAAGACATTGTTATTACAGAAGACAAATAATTTTTTAAAAGGTTATCTCCTTGAAAATTGCATGATGCATTCTAGAACAAAGTATTCTTTAGAATCACCCTTCCAATAATATCGCTGCTTGAACTTTTCCCCAAGAAAGAAGGCTTTCTGTGAAAATTAGGGAATATTAGGAAATGACTCAATTTTCCATTTAGTAGTGGGCTCTCAAGCAAACCTCACCTATTTTTTATTTATGTGCATTTAGAACTTGGTCTGAAACACTAACTTGTTAAAAATCAGAAATCTTCAAGACCTGACTGTTTTTAGCACATCAGTTATAAACAAAGTTTAACAAAAGAAGTATTTCATAACAAATCATCTGGGCTTTTTTAAACCAAAGGAGGTGGAGTAATTTAATGGAAAGAACCATTGGACAGTGGATTTGGGGAAGTTTAACTTTCAAGGTGGAACCTGATTCTTCATAAAATAAAAAAAGTTGGACTGCTTCATAGTCAGAAGCATAGCTATAAGGAGAACCCAGATTTCCTAGGTAGAGCTCAGAGGTTTTGTTTTATTTAGCAACATTTTCTTAGTGTAATGACAGGCCAACTCTAGTATATAAGAAAAAAGGCAGGTCTATTATTATGCCTCTAACACAGTGCTGCTTAATTTGGGGAAAGTTACGGATCCTGCTGAAAATATTAGCTGCCTTTAATTCCATACCATGTATGCAGGTCCCTTTATATATGTCATTTCTAAACCACACAGTATCTCTGCAAAGTATTATCTCCGTTTTACAAATAAGAAAGCTCAGACTCTGAACATTAAAATAACTTGCGTAGGCTGCACTTCACCAGTTCTTCTCAACTTTAGCAGAGTCATGAGAGGTATCTTTCAGGTACATTGTTATTAATAAGTGTACTAAAGTTTGCAGACGATAAAAACTGGAACAGATTCAAGTTATTCTTGTACTCTTATCTCCCTCACTTGCTTTTTGATGTACTTTCTTGAATGGGAGAGAGAGAGAGAAAAATGGAGTTATAGCTTTGAGCCAGGAATTCACCTACCCTAGCCTGTCTCATCTGGGCTAGAGCCCATGGTGAAATAGTGGTATATTACTAGTAGTTGTAACCGTTGTGAATTATTTTAGCACTCTGCTTCCCTAGAAAGTTGTTTTGTGGTGTATCAAAATCTGGATAATATATCTGTTGTGAATATCAGGAATGTGAACATCTTTTGTCAAAAAGAAAAAACAACAACAGCAAAAGAGAGGAAAAAGCAAAAATGAAAATTTAAACATGTCCTAGTGAGAAAAGGAGTGAGGAAAACGGAGCTTGAGCTCTCTTTTCCCCTGCCTTTTAAAAAAAATGTATGGTTACCAATATCAGAGACTGCAGTTTTGAGTTGGAGGGGAGCTCTGGGTTATTTAAATGGTAGACTATCGAAAAATAAAGTTTGGGAAAAATTTAGGATACATTCTAGGATCAGTTTTGTATTTTCTAATCAATTTTTGTTTTCCTTTCTTAGTATTAGTTCAGAAGCAGGCCTCGAAATTGATAGCCAGCAGGAAGAAGAGCCTGTTCAGGCATCTGATGAGTCAGATCTTCCTTCCACCAGCCAGGACCCTCCTTCCAGTTCTTCTGTAGGTAAGTTCCTGCTCTTGACTACAGTACAGCTTTTATACATCAAACTTGTTTGCAAAAGATCCTGCTCTGTTAGTTACAATTGATAATTCTTTTTTCCTTGATTTTTAAAATGCTTCATTTAAAAGAGAAATTTTATTTTATTAAAAGGAACTTGGCTTATATTAATGGGAATTGGTTACATTAGAGGTGCTATAGGGGTTGTGAGGGACGGGTTATTAGGAGAGAAGCTAAGGAGTAGTACTCCAGGCCTCCTGCCTGTGTTTAAACCAGAGCAGCTCCTTTTTTATTTCTTCTGCATATTAGTTTCTACATGAGATTTGGTATGGAGGGTTGAGGGTTGGGAGGCCTGTTGCTTCAAAAAAAAAAAAAAAATTGAAATTTACTGATATAAATAGTTTTAAAGTTTGGTTTTTCACGTTTTTGAAGTTAACTTTGAAAAGGGCTATTTTATGTATCTTTCTTGCAATAAAAATTAATTATGCAGGACCTTTTAAAAAATAATTAACATTCATTGAGCACTTACTGTATATCAGACAGTATTCTAAGCCCTTTACCTATATTTACTCGCTTAATTCTCACACCAACCCAACGTGGTAAGCACGCATACCCATTTCATTGTAATGGAAACTGAGTCACAAAAGGTTGAAAAATTCCTTCCAGGTCACATAGTGAGTAAATAATGGGCAAGCCAGGATGCAAACTCAAGAAGTTCGACTCCAGAGACTCCACTCTTAAACAGTATACTACACTAGCTTATCTATCTCAAAGTTTTTAGGTAGGGAATTACTTTTATTATTGAAGAAATACATACTCAGTCATCCTCTCTGATTGTTTTCATTTTAAATTGTTTATAGCAGTAATCCTCAAACTCTGTCATAGAACCTTCAGGTTTTATGGAAGACCTGCTCAGTTACTACTTTTTTCAATCATGGAACTTTCCTATCTCAAGATATGTTCTCCCTTTTAGCCGCTTTTCTGTGACACATCAACCTATAGCCAACATCCCCAGGTTCAGATCCTGTATCTGCCTTTTAACAGCTAGTAACTTTAAATCTCTGCTCATTTCATTGTGTAATATGGGCATTCATAGCTCATCTTGCAGTCAAGATTTAAAATAATGTATGTAAATTATATCTCAATGCTTTACACACAGTAAGAAGGCCCCAAAAAATTGTAGCTGTCATAGTTACTAGTAAAACAGTAATATTATTAATAATACAATACAGTAACTGAAGTTCTGTGCCTCTAGTTATATCCTGATGTCCCATG
The DNA here is from genome assembly GCF_003031525.2 of Neophocaena asiaeorientalis asiaeorientalis. Classification (NCBI taxonomy): domain Eukaryota; kingdom Metazoa; phylum Chordata; class Mammalia; order Artiodactyla; family Phocoenidae; genus Neophocaena; species Neophocaena asiaeorientalis. The sequence continues at coordinate 1,594,198 of NW_020173731.1, read as the reverse complement.
AGAATTGTCTTTCCTCAGCAGGAGAATTGGTACTAGCTATATCTTATCAGAGCTTGCATAAGAAAATATGGTTCTTGTTCCCTTTTACAGTATAATATGAAATTAGGGTGTTCTTAAATTTATTTGACAACATAAAATACTAAACCTCCCCATCTAAGCAGTTATCCATTTGGTCAGCAAATACTTAAGTGCCCACCGAGTGCCAGGCAATTTCACAGAAACATTACTAAGAAAATGGTATTTAAGGAAAGACCTGAAAGAGGTAAGGGAGCAAAGCTGTGCAGCTATTCAGGGGAAGGTGTTCCAGGATGAGAGAAATAGTAGATGCAAAGTCCATAAGGCAGCGGTGTGATGTGTTCAGGGTCAGCAAGGAGGCCTTTGTGGCTGGAGCACAGTAAGGACAGAGAGAGACTAGCAGGAGGTAACAGGGTGGGGGAGGAAAGATCTAGGAGACCATTGGAATTTCTTTGGCTTTCGTGGATGTAGCAGGTTTTTGGAGGGCTTCAAACAGAGTGGTAACATGATCTGCTTTAAAGACTTAACAGTATCAGTTTTGCTGCTGTGTAGAGAAGAGACTGAAAGTGAGTAATGGACAAACAAAGAGAAAGTTTGGAGGATATTGCAATAATTCAAGGTAAAAATGATGTTTTAGACAGGGTGGTAGAGTCAAGGTCGTGAGAAGTAGTCAGATTTGGGATATATATTTAAACTAGAGCTTGCGGGCTTCCCTGGTGGCGCAGTGGTTGAGAATCTGCTTGCCGATGCAGTTCGTGCCCCGGTCCGGGAAGATCCCATATGCCGCGGAGTGGCTAGGCCCGTGAGCCATGGCCGCTGAGCTTGCGCATCCGGAGCCTGTGCTGCGCAATGGGAGAGGCCACAACAGTGAGAGGCCCGCATACCGCAAAATAAAAAAATAAATAAATAAAAATAAATTAGAGCTTGCAAGATTTTCTAATGATTGGATTGGGGACATCTGGAAAAGAGAAGAGTCAGATATGACTCATGTTATATTGTAATGGACTGTTGTTTCCTGAGGGATGTGGTATTTTGTTTCCCATTGTATTCCCCAACCCCTAGCACAGTGTCTGATAAATGGATAGGCACCAAGTACATATTTATTATTAAATTAGTAGAGTGAATGAATGAAAAAAGTCAAAAAGAACTTTTTTCTTAACTTTTTACCTTTTCTGTTTGTTAAATGTCCCTTGTTAAAAAAACATTTAAATATTGAAAGCAATGGGCACCTCTGCATTTTATCCATGCATTCATTTAGTAATTAGTTTTTGTCACTATAACTGCTTTCTTGTTTATTAACTTGCTTTCTTGTATATTAATGCTTTTCTTAGATACCAGCAGTAGTCAGCCAAAGCCTTTCAGACGAGTAAGACTTCAGACAACATTGAGACAAGGTGTCCGTGGTCGTCAATTTAACAGACAGAGAGGTAAATTTCTAACATACTGATCATGTGATAGGTTGTGGGATAGTAATAAATGGAATGAGTTTTCTAATCCTTAACCTCCAATGTGTATCTAGTTTTTTTAAAACGTTCCAAGGGTTGATTAAATAAGTATACATTGAGCATATGATGTTTACTAATCTGTAAACATCTTGCAGACAAGTTTGTATACTATAGGTATATCATGAATATGTGCTTACATTTTATTTTTATTCATTTCTTCCTTAAATTCATGGTATAATCTGGAAAAGCTAAACTGTTACAGTGCTATGTAGATGTAACTACTTGTTACATCTCTGCCTATTGTTCTTATACTTTTTATACAGCAGAATAAAGCTTTGTGACTTGTTTAGCTAGTAAAAGAAATGTAAAATTTCAATATCTCTGTTTTCCAATGTAACTGTTAGAGATTGCATTCATGTAATAAAACATTAATCTGATTGTTGTAAGTTCCATTGAAGATGTCACATATCTAACAGCTTTTTGTCTACATGCCTGCACACTTGATCTTGAAAATTTTTATAATGAACTAGGGTAAGTGAATACTCTAGTTTTGAGCTAACTTTTTAAAAGATGCATTCAGTTTAATTCTTTTTCTCTCTTATAGGTATGAGCCATGCAATGGGAGGGAGAGGAGGAATAAATAGAGGAAATATTAATTAAATGTTCTATAAACTATAATAACTGAATAAGCTAGTCAAATCTGTTTTAGTGTAATGATTGTTGAGTTGAAAAACATTTTTGTATTTAAATTGGTATGCTTATATCAACATTCTTTATTAATAAAATGTGTTTCAGTGTCAATATTTATCATTCTTTTCTTCATTTTAGTTAGTCGATTCTTCCTTTGCCCATCAGTCTAAGGACAGTTGTACCAGACATTAGATAAGGTCTGTCCAGAACGAGTAGTAATGCCTCTTGCAGTTCTAGTTGGCACATCGATGTTATAATATTGATCTAAACAGAAGAGAAGTCACTTTTTCAATTAAAAAGAAAACAAAACACTTGAACTTAAAAATAGTTTATATTTATTATTATACTCAAAGACAGTATTTATCATTTTAATATCAGGAATGTATTAATTAATTTGAACTTTCTGACAAAGAGAAAAACAATTGGCTTGACTGATCTTTCACCATCTTTCAATAAAATTAGGTTTAACTCTGCTTTTTCAAAGTAAGAATTTGAGAAAACCGAGTTAGTTTAAAAAATAATTCATTTGGGTTTTATTCTTTTTTGGGGAGGGGGGGTTTATTCTTTAAAAAAATACATTCTACATTCTGATGACATTTATATAGGCAGAAGAACTTATATTTTTATGGATTTTTCAAGGAAAAATATCCCAGGTAATATAATTTTGTTAATAAAATTAGTTTCTCAGCAACTTCTTTCTGATCTTACAGACTGTGTAATGATGTAAATCAGTACAACTTCGTGGCAAACAAGACCTCTGTTAAATGCCACAGATAATAGAAGTAAAATATTGTTTTCAGTAGCAGTTTTACTCAATTAATTGGATGTTTCTTCATAATAGGCTTTAATCTCATGAATGATAGGGCAGAAATGAATTGCAATCCATTCAATTTAATTGAAAGTAAAGCAAAAATCTAAACTTTCTCTTCTTCAGAATAATTAGAATAAGTGATGTAATTTAATTTCTCACCTTCAGTCACCATTGAACACTTGTTTTTGCTTTGAATTTATTCATGTTTCAGAGATTAGATACCATCTTCAGAAAGCTATTAAGACTTTACTTAATAACTTACCTTTAGAAAAGGCATAGTAATCGTAGCCATCAGGTTTTCTGATGTTGGGCAGTGATATAGCTGAAGTAACCACATTTGGAAGTCCTCTCCACAGTGTACTCACTTTAACTTCATTATGGAGGAAACCTGCAGATGACACTTTAAAGGTTTCAGATTGAAAGGCAATGTACTGTATTGGAAAAAGCATCTGTTCGAGTCAAACAGACCTGGGTTTTAATCCCAGTTTGGTCACTCAGTAGCTCTGTTACCTTGGGTGAGTTAACTTCAATGCCTCAGCTTTTGCTATCTCTGATATGGTACAAATATCTACCTTTTAGGACTGTTTTAAGGATTACAGATTTGGATTTAATGTTCTTGGTTAATGGTATTATAATTAACAAGCCTGAATAAATTGCCTTTCTTAGCCACAAAGAAAAAAATATTGATCTTTGGTCATTCATTGAAGCAAATTGATGTTTTGTATCAATTTATTATTATTAGAATAATACTAAGTATTAGGGTTATATGGTCAGTATTTATATTTAATAAGCCATACTCTGTAAGAAACTATTACATCTACTTCATGTGTAAGAATTTTTAACACAGTAAAAAATATTACCTTTGTCTTGATAAGTGACTCTGATGGGTGAATAGTGAATTCTGATGGTGTGTGTTTGGGAAGGCTCTATAGCACGTTCAAATCGACGTCTCCTAACCTGTGTCGTTTCTCCATACACTGGATAACTTAGAGCAAACTTTCTTCTAGTACACTTTTGGGTGGGTTCGTGTTTATAAGTATACTGCTGAATGCTGCCACCTATGATGAATTAGAAAATCACATACAATATGAAAATTAATTTTAATTCCCAAAAGAGGTGGAAAAGAGCTTTTACAAGGTATAGGAAACAATGTTTTTCATAAAGTATGTCCAGACATTAATAATGGTTATTAGTCAAGGTATTATAAAAATAATCACTAAATCTCGAAGTACTTGTGAATAAAGCCAACAAATTGCATAGTTATATATTTAACTTTGAAAATAAATGACATTCTTTATATCAATGTCCTGAAAACTCATGAAATTGTGATTTGCATGTTGAGAGAGCTAAATACTTCTTACTGCCCTTTTTATTTTTTAATTGAAAATACTTGATTCTAGCCATTAAAGATATCTTTTGACAGTAAACCCTATAATAAATGGAAATATTGAATAAAATTTTCCTGGCAGATCACTCCTTAAAAGTTTTTTTAATTTTGTCAATTATGTAACACATACCTCTCTTGAAAAAATACACAGATTCAGGTCTGTTCTTGTATTTAGCTACTGAGAGAGCTGCCACTATTTTTCCATTTAGTCCTCCAAATCCTTTGGAAATTAGTTTGGGATACCCTGCATCTTTTATATCATTGGTGAAACGCCAGTACTGAGAATCCTGGTAATTAAAAAGAGGAAATGATGTGAACAGCATTTTTAAAAGGTTAAAAAGAAAAAAAAAGGTTAGGAACTCATTCTTAGATTTAAGTATAGAGAGAAAGTTTTAACTTAGTTAAGTATTTGAATAAGTTGACAATGTTACCAAATTGAGTGTTAACTATTTATTAAATTTTAATGATAGTTTATTAAAATATGGAGACCCTTCTGAAGTGGAGGTTAAATTGTCATAATAAAGAATAACTATTTGCTGATTTCTCTCACAAAGATATTTTTCTTACCTTAAAGAAGAAAGTTTTTCCTTCACAGTTGCATCTAGTAAAAACAGTATCAATGGGGGAAGGAATGCCCCAAACTTCAGTAATTCTACGAGGTGGAGATGGTGGACTGAATGCATTTAGCATCCAGAAATAATGACCTAAAATTGAAAGTGATGATCAGCCTACAAACTGAATGAAGACTAAAACCTATCCCAGAAGAAATCAAAATGAAATCTTTTAAAAACAGTTTATCATAAAGAAGCAGATTGAATGTGTTAACAAGCATTCTATGATGTTTAGTCAGAATTTTTAGTACTAATACAGAAGGTAGTATTTGAACATTTCTGAGAGTAGATATTTCTCAAGTCTGAAATTTAGCATAACTTAAAATATTTTAGTTTCCCAGCTTCTCTAGGAAGAGCCTTCTGGCTTTGTGATTTACAGAAAATGACTTATCTCTCATTTTCTTTACCTGTTAGCATTAAGGAGTTAAAATTAAATAACTTTACTTTGTTTGTTACTTTACTATGTCCAGTTTTGTTAATCCAATATTTTGGTATTTACCCTCAGGTCCTTATAATACTGTGTGAGGTAAGTTCATCAATCAGGTTTCCCTCCAGGAAGCTCAGCACAAACGTGTACTCTCCCATGGCTCTTGCTCTCATAAACACCAAGAAAAAAACAAGGGGCAGAAAAAGAAATGTGTGCAAAACTCACCTCGAAATGCAACTAATGTCCCATTGCGCAAAGTAGTCAGTCCATCTACCGGCTTACCGTTGCATAAATTAGTCTCATCTAAAACGAATTAACACAAATTAAGCCAATATAAAAATGAGAAAAGTGTTCCGTTCTTTTCAAAATAGAACCCACTGGGTTCTATTTCCTCTGTTCACCATTTCCTAAGCTCTTGAAGAGTATAATTTGAGGTACATATATTTCAGAGGTGAAAAAGAAGTGATATATTTCATAGTTGTTTTACTTAAAGGTGATATTATTCAAAAAGTGTTATATAAAAATAAATTATGAACTGGAATGGGTAAGGGTACCTGATCTTCTAAATTAGACAAGTATTGGATATTCGATCTCAACGTGAAATTCTGTTTCTCGATTCTGATTGCCCTGTGGAATTGGTTTGGAAAACAATATTGCAGATTTTTGCAATCCTAGGTTATTACTTGATTTTCCAAATAACAAAATAAACTTACTGTGATTACCCCTCTGCTTACCTGTAGAGAAGATGCAAAACTTCACAAGTTCAGGGTTCTAAATAATATATATCAATAGAATAATACTAAATCAGGGCATCCTGGTTCAGAAAGATTTAAGTTAACATTGTCAATTTTAAACATGAAAGTAACTGATTCATATTACCTGAAAACACAGGGTTGATGCCAATGCCTTGACTGGGTCCTCTCCCTATGAAATCAGTGCCTGGAATAAGAGTTAACACAGGGGGCCTAGGAATCATGTGAGGTTTTTCTCCTTCAGTAGCATCTGCATCTTCATTCTTTGGATTTACTTCGATTATTTCTGAGTTGGCAGTTTGGTTAGGGCTGGTGGTGGTTTGGAGCTTGGCTTCTGCTAAAGAGGTAGGGTTTGATTTAGGCATTGCTGATGTCATCTTTGGGGGAGTTGGTGTAGTCTTCGGTTTTCTCACTTTAGGTGTTTTTGTCTTTTTGGTACAAGGGAGCTTTTTGGGTGCTTTGGTTGGTTTTTGGGGTTTAGGAGTTGTCACTTGAGCGTTAGTAGCTGTACCTTTTGTTATAGCTGTTGTTGGTTCAGGTTTGCTTGTAGTCTCTTCAGTTGTCTTTTTTGTTGCAGTCATTACTTTGGGTGCAAGAGTTGTTGCTTTAAGAGTAATTTTGGATGATGCCATGGTATCAGTTGTGTCTTTTTCTGTGGCCTTGTCTTTAGCTGTTGTAGTCATTTCAGGTTTGGTCACTTTAGGAGCCTTGGTTGTAGGTACAGCAGGCTCCTTGGGACTGTTTTCAAGAGTCTTTGGTGTGGGTTCTACAGGAAACTCAGGAGTTGATTCAGCAGGGCCCTTAGGAGTAGTGGGAGGCTCCATGGTGATAGTTGAAGTAGAGGCCTCTGAGGTGGTTGGAGCAGGTGTATTAGGAGAACTTGGAGTAGGTTCCTTGGGGGTGGCAGAAGCTGGCTCCTTGGGGGTGGTGGGAGCAGGCACCTTGGTGGTGGTGGGAGCTGGCTCTTTGGTGTTGATGGGTGTAGATTCCTTGGTGGTGGGAGCTTGCTCCTTGGTGGTGGTGGGAGCAGGCACCTTGGTGGTGGTGGGAGCTGGCTCTTTGGTGGTGATGGGTGTAGATTCCTTGGTGGTAGGAGCTAGCTCTTTGCGGGTGGTGGGAGCTTGCTTCTTGGTGGTGGTGGGTGTAGATTCCTTGGTGGTGGGAGCTGGTTCCTTGGTGGTGGTGGGTGTAGATGCCTTGGTGGTGGGAGCGGGCTTGGTGGTGGTGGGTGTAGATTCCTTGGTGGTGGGAGCTGGTTCCTTGGTGGTGGTGGGTGTAGATGCCTTGGTGGTGGGAGCGGGCTTGGTGGTGGTGGGTGTAGATTCCTTGGTGGTGGTGGGAGCTGGCTCCTTGGTGGTGGTGGGTGTAGATTCCTTGGTGGTGGGAGCTGGCTCCTTGGTGGTGGTGGGTGTAGATTCCTTGGTGGTGGGATCTGCCTCTTTGGGAGAGGTGAGAGCAGGGGATTTGCTTATAGTTTCAGCTTTGAGTGTAGATGTAGCAGGAACTTCAGATGTGGGTGCAAAGTCTTTAGTAGATGTTTTCTCTGCATTTTGTGTCTCTTTAGCTGAAGTAGTCTTCTCTTTTGCAGTAGTTGAAGTCTGTTTATTTGTTGTAGAAGTCTCTTTAGTTTCATCTGTTGTCTCTTTATTGGCTGTCAAAGGCGTCTCTTTAGTTGTGTCAGAATTAGGTGGAATACTGGGTTTAGAAAGTATTGGTTTTACTATTGTAATCTTGGGAGTTGTGGTAAATTTATTACGTTGAGTGGTGGGAATGTTAGGAGTTGGGGTGAGCTTGAAATCACCATTGTCCGGTCCACTTCCAGCTTCATCTATTACTGGTGGTTCTGGGGTAGGTTTCGTTTTAGGGGTTCTTTTCTTGTTGTCTTTTGCTAGTGAAAAAAATATACATCTTTTATTTTTGTATAGTTTTTTTTCTTTAATAGTGACATAAAGATGCCATCCTTATCATTGACTAGCTGTGTTGTCTCTAGGCAAATTGCTAATTTCTAACATGTCTATTAATTTACTGTAAAATGATAAATGCTCAACCTATCTTATTGGGCTATTTTAGGGAATGAATGGGATAAGGGGTGAAAAACACAAGTAAAACTCAATAGAATATATGGAAGCAAGTGGCAACTTTGAAATGATCAATATGATCAATAACACTAATTCTACTCTTTATGTCAGTGTTCTTTGCCTGTCACTTTCTCAACTCTTCTTATTCCTTATTGCTTGGTGCCACTTCCTTCCTACTGGAAACCTAGTTCCAACATCTTTTAGACTCACTGCACCAATTCCCTCAGAGACCTCTATAACTACATCCAAGGAATCTGTTCCAGTCACCCCCATGGTTCCTGCTTAGGCCTGTTTCTGTGCACATGGCTTTTAACTGCTTTCTTTCCTCTACCTGGATAAACTCAGCAGTCTCGGGATACAGAGAGGAGATTAGGATGCCATGGCAGCAAAAGGACCCTGTTTAACAGGATTTCCCTAGCAGCTACCCCATAGGTGACATACAGAGCCCAAGAGGCACATCACTGAGATGAGCTCCATTTAGCAAACACTTCTATTGTGTGCAAGACTCTCTGGATAACTCAAAGATTAAATATCTGGCTATTCAGCTGGAAAGAAGGCTTCAGGGAAATAACCACCCAGGAAATGAGTTCTTCAAAACTCCAGTATCCAGAATCCAGTACTTCCTGGAGAATGAGGATGTACTTTAGAAATTCAGGAAATAATAAAAAAGCAGAACAAAGGGAATCTCTTTTTAGGAGGTAATAGCCAATTCTGTAGTTTCTCTACTACAGAAAAATCAGCCAGATACGACAGATAATTTATTAGGAAAATAATAAAGAGGATCTGTAAAATGTGGATAATAATATTGCCTTTCTCAGAAATGTATGAGAATTTAATGGATTAACATTTTAAAACACTTAAGGAAGTATATAAAAGTTAAATAAAATAAATCTGGGGAAGGAGAAATGAAAAGACAAGATAGAGGAAAGAGAAGAAAGCAATGATGTCAGGTAGACAGGACTTGAAATAGAAAATAGTCATATCTGGTGCCATCCTGTGGTTCTACAGTTGCTTCTATAGTATCTTCTTCCTTTGCTTTATAGAGTGGTTTCCTAGCTGCTTGGCACTAATTTCCTATAGGAAATTTTCACTGGTATCTTCTAAAGTAATTTTTATGAAGTTACATACCTCCCCCCAAATATTGAAATGTCCTCAAATCATTCTACCCACACGCCTTACTTTTAGGTCATTATTGTTAACATGGCATTGATATAGTCACTGATCTTTATCAATGCTCAAACCTTTGGGTTTCTTCTTTAACTCTCTATTAGCAGCTGAATTTTTGGAAAACTTGATTTTCCGAAAAGTTGAGGAAGAGGAGGAGGAAGACTCTTGATTTTCAGAAACAGAATGTTCTATAAATCAAATTAAAAAGTTGATCACACCAACTGTGATTTAAAGCAAAAAAGAACTGCCAGTTCAAATACAACAAAAAATGCTATTTATTGATCTACAAATGTCTGTGTTCTGCTTTTGTTTTATCAGTACTATGAGCAACAGCTCTTGTAAATGTCAGTTAAAAGCAAGGCACCTGAGCTTGTCACAGATAACTAGCGGTATAACTATATAACTTTCTCTCAACTTCCCCATATCTTACAGAATCAAATTGTTCTGCAAACAAAATCATGGCTTTTTTTTGTTTGTTTTTAAACAGTAAGACTTGTTTCTTCTGATTATTTTAACCTAGTCCCATACTGAGTTTGGTAAATAAGGAAAATAAATAACTGAGCATTTATACTTTGGCTTAAACTCTGCCCTAAAACAAGCAGTGTGATGAGCCTTTAATGACTCAGAAGATCACCCTGTACTATGAGGAGTCTTATAAAAGTCCACCTACAGGTTATTTCATCTCAGAAGCCTCCTTTTTTTACATCTGTCATCTTCCTACCTTCTGTTATTTCCTCTGATTCTATAACTTTCTTAGTCTTCTTGCTTGATGATTTGGGTGAACGTTTGGTTGTTGATTTGATGGTCTGAGTTGCTCCTGGAGGTGGAGGTGCAGACTTTGAAGGTGGTGGTGATGCAGGACTGTGCACTGAGACCAAGCAAGATGGGTCAGTTAACTTCTTGTTCATATTCATCAGCAACTCTAACTGTGAAAGGCACTGATGCATCTGGCTTCAAGAGTAAATGCTGGTGAAAACCTGTATAGGCAGGCTCTTGGCCCAACACCAACAACTACTCCAAGCTATCTGAAGATGCATTGCTACAAAAAAAAAAATTGGTTCTCAAATTGTAAATTATGATGGGGAGCAAAGGCTCAGGAGTCAGAAGACTTCCAGTTCTAGACCTACAAGGGTCTATCGTGACCTTGGGCAAATGGGCAAACCCTCCTGAACTCCTCTTGCCTGTAAACAGAGGTGTTTCTTCTAGATGATTTCTGAAGGTATTTGCCTGCCTAAAGAATACTTTATGAGCTGTATACTTTGTGCCAGCCTCCTGTGATATCAAAATAATCACTGCATGTGGCTGACAGATGTTTGTGCTCTCGAGAAGATAAATATAAAAATTACATTTTCCTGTTTTCATATTCATTTAAATCAAATGATACCAATTTACGTTTCTTTTTTTCTTTTTCTTAATTACAAAAGTTCTACATAAATATTAACTCATGGAAGAATTTCACATTATGCTTTCCTCAAAATGTATTGCCCTTCTCCAAGATAAACAGCTTAGTGGTTTGATGTGTATCTTTTTAACCTACATGGAACATGTTTTGACCATTAGGAACCAGAAGAAAAGAAGGAATTCTGAAAGATAAGAAAGCAGAGAATGGGGTAGGAGGAAGCACTCTGGTAGAGGACAGTGGTGATAAATCCTCCTGCTCTTACCAAACTTCTCCTCAGAACTCTGTTTTTGCAATCTGCATGAACCGACCACCATACCTTTCCCTCTTTCTCCTCCCACCCCACAAAAACACCAGGTACCTCAACTCAAGAAACAGTTTTATCACATTCTAACTAGTGATCTTGAGCAAACTATTTAACTTCTTGGATTGTTTTCTCACCCATATTCAGAGGCACTTGACTGCTTCAATTCTTGAAGTGTTATGACTTTGAGATATATAGATGCCTACAACTGGTATCTATAGCAATCTTAAAACAAGTAAGTGTTCCCTGGTGGTGCAGTGGTAAAAGAATCCGCCTGCCAATGCAGGGGACATGGGATGGAGCCCTGGTCCGGGAAGAACCCACATGCCGTGGAGCAACTACGCCCATGGGACACGACTACTGAGCCCACATTCCACAACTGCTGAAGCCCACGCACCTAGAGCCTGTGCTCTGCAACAAGAGAAGCCACTGCAATGAGAAGCCCACTCACTGACACAAAGAGCAGCCCCTGCTCACCACAACTGGAGAAAGCCCGCATGCAGCAAAAAAGACCCAACACAGCCAAAAATAAATTAATTAATTAAAAAAAAAAAAGACTAAGGGGTGAGATGCAAGATAGTTTGATTATTTTTTTTAATGAAATACTAAGAAGAACTACAATCCTGCAGCCTGTGGAACAAAAACCACATTCACAGAAAGATAGACAAGATGAAATGTCAGAGGGCTATGTACCAGATGAAGGAAAAAGATAAAACCCCAGAAAAACTAAATGAAGTGGACATAGGCAAACTTCCCGAAAAAGAATTCAGAATAATGATAGTGAAGATGATCCAGGACCTCGGAAAAAGAATGGAGGCAAAGATTGAGAACATGCAAGAAATGTTTAACAAAGACCTAGAAGAATTAAAGAGCAAACAAACAGAGATAAACAATACAATAACTGAAATGAAAACTACACCAGAAGAAATCAATAGCAGAATAACTGACGCAGAAGAATGGAAAAGTGACCTGGAAGCCAGAATGGTGGAATTCACTGCTGCGGAACAGAATAAAGAAAAAAGAATGAAAAAAAATGAAGACAGCCTAAGAGACCTCTGGGACAACATTAAATGCAACAGCATTCGCATTATAGGGGTCCCAGAAGGAGAAGAGAGAGAGAAAGGACTGGAGAAAATATGTGAAGAGATTGTAGTCGAAAACTTCCCTAACATGGGAAAGGAAATAGCCACCCAAGTCCAGGAAGCACAGAGAGTCCCATAGAGGAAAAACACACCGAAACACATAATAATCAAACTGGCAAAAATTAAAGACAAAGAAAAAGTATTGAAAGCAGCAAGGGAAAAACAACAAATAACATACAAGGGAACTCCCATAAGGTTAACAGCTGATTTCTCAGCAGAAACTGTACAAGCCAGAAGGGAGTGGCATGATATACTTCAAGTGATGAAAGGGGAAAACCTACAAGCAAGATTAGCCGGCAAGGATCTCATTCAGATTTGATGGAGAAATCAAAAGCTTTACAGACACACAAAAGCTAAGAGAATTCACCACCACCAAACCAGCTCTACAACAAATGCTAAAGGAACTTTTCTAAGTGGGAAACACAACAGAAGAAGGGACCTACAAAAACAAATCCAAAACAATTAAGAAAACGGTCTTAAGAGCACACATATCGATAATTGCCTTAAACGTGAATGGATTAAATGCTCCAAACAAAAGACACAGGCTTGCTGAATGGACACAAAAACAAGACCCATATATATGCTGTCTACAAGAGACCCATTTCAGACCTAGGGACACATACAGACTGAGTGTGAGGGGATGGAAAAAGTTATTCCATGCAAATGGAAATCAAAAGAAAGCTGGAGTAGCTATACTCATATCAGATAAAATAGACTTTAAAATAAAAAATGTTACAAGAGACAAGGAAGGACACTACATAATGATCAAAGGATCAATCCAAGAAGAAGATAAAACAAATATAAATATATATGCACCCAATATAAGAGCACCTCAATACATAAGGCAACTGCTAACAGCTATGAAAGAGGAAATCAACAGTAACACAATAACAGTGGGGGATGTTAACACCTCACTTACACCAATGGACAGATCATCCAAAATGAAAATGAATAAGGAAAGAGAAGCTTTAAATGACACAACAGACCAGATAGATATAATTGATGTTTATAGGACATTCCATCCAAAAACAGCAGATTACACGTTCTTCTCAAGTGTGCATGGAATATTCTCCAGGATGGATCACATCTTGGGTCACAAATCAAGCCTCAGTAAATTTAAGAAAATTGAAATCATATCAAGCATTTTTTCTGACCAAAATGCTATGAGATTAGAAATCGATTACAGGGGAAAAAACGTATGAAAGAGCTTTTGACAAAATTCAACACCAATTTATGATAAAAACTCTCCAGAAAGTGGGCATAGAGCGAACCTACCTCAACATAATAAAGGCCATGTACGACAAACCTACAGCAAACATCATTCTCAATGGTGATAAACTAAAAGAATTTCCTCTGAGATCAGGAACGTGACAATGGAAAGCTGCTCAACATCACTAAGTATTAGAGAAATGCAAATCAAAACTACAATGAGGTATCACCTCACACCGGATAGAATGGGCATCATCAGAAAATCTACAAACAACAAATGCTGGAGAGGGTGTGGAGAAAAGGGTACCCTCTTGCACTGTTGGTGGGAATATAATTTGATACAGCCACTATGGAGAACAGTATGGAGGTTCCTTAAAGAACTAAAAATAGAATTACCATATGACCTAGCAATCCCACTACTGGGCATATACCCAGAGAAAACCATAATTCAAAATGACACATGCACCCCAATGTTTTTTGCAGCACTATTTACAATAGCCAAGTCATGGAATCAACCTAAATGCCCATTGACAGACGAATGGATAAAGAATTTGTGGTATATATATACAATGGAATATTTCTCAGCCATAAAAATGATCAAAATTGGGTCATTTGTAGAGATGTGGATGGATCTAGCGACTGTCATACAGAGTGAAGTAAGTCAGAAAGAGAAAAACAAATATCGTATATTAACACATATATGTGGAATCTAGAAAAATGGTACAAATAAACTGGTTTTCAGGGCAGAAATTGAGACACGGATGTAGAGAACAAACGTATGGACACGAAGCGGGGAAAGCTGCAGGGGGGGATGGTGGTGAGATGAATTGAGAGTTTGGGATTGACATATATACACTAATATGTATAAAATGGATGACTAATAAGAACCTGCTGTATAAAAAGATAAGTAAAATAAAATTTAAAAGAAAATAAAGAAAAATGAAGTACTGAAGATCTAGCTGATGCCTTCATTTTCAGTTGGACCCTGACTATCTCTGTGAATTCTGTAAATGATGCACTACCTTCATCAATTTTTTATCCTTGAGTTTTACAAAAACTTCAAGTAATCTGACCCACCACTTGGTAGCATAAACTATTGTCTTTATTAACATGTTCTCTCAATGCTTTGTCATTCTCTAACTATCTTCCCTCCCCATCCATCCTCTGCCCAAAATAAATTCTTAGTTTTTTTGTCTCACAGCCAAAACAACTATCAGAGTGATGAGTAAATATGGAACACTCATCTCATGTGTCCTTCTGAAAGCTGTAGGAACTCTGAACTCTGCGATTTTGATTACAGGGGGTTGTCTCCATTATTTTTGGAATGCTCTCCAATGAAAACATTGAAGAGTTAAGAAATATTCCTTAACTATGCTGATTAATAGTTTTCCACCCTATTTCTCCACTGTTTGAAAGAAGCAGAAGGTGCAGCCTTGTTTAAATAAAATAAGATTATGCAAGCAATGCTTATTTTCACTTTTACCCCCATAGATATTCTTGTTTTAACAGAGTAGGATTTAAGAACAAACATTTGGTAAAAGAAAGGAATTCATTATTTAAGTACATTGTTAAAAGTCCTTGTTTTTTTTTGTTGTTGTTTTTTTTTTTTTTTGGTAAATCTGGAGGGTTTTATTATGCCCTCAAGAGTACTCCTTCAGGACCAAAACCAGAGAAGAGGATTTTAAAATGGAACTACCTATTTTTATTGACTCCTTCACACACAGGCATTTAGATAGAGACTACTGAGAGGACTGTAAAGATCAGAAGGGAAATACAATGGACAGTTAGCTTCTTGGTTTGCCTATCAACTTAGTACTTTAAACTGACTCAAATTTACTAGTTCAGAGAAGCTGGACGTGTTGATTCTCTCCTCAAATATACACTCAAAAACACTGAGAGCAAAAGCACAGATAGCTCAAAGGACAGGTGACTTTGTGGGGTCATCACCATAGGATTAGACAAGAAATCATCAAATGAGCTGCTTACTGTCGATTTAACCTGAAATTGAACCACACCTGGAGGAGAAAAGCATGTATGCCCAGCCCCTATCCTCTCCATTACTCAGCCTGCAATCACTTGCACTCCTGGAGCCTGGCTGAGCCAGGGAGTGCTTTAGAAGAAGCATTCCTTCTTTAATTCATCTTGGTGAAACAAAATTAATATGAAATAGCGTATATGTTAGTAAAATCACGACCTGAGTTGTACCGCATGTTAAGATATTATCAGTGAAGCTAAGACAGGTGCACAGATCTGGCTGTACTGAGAGGCACTGATTGGTACTGAGATGCTTACCTTTTTCACAAAAACTGTCATAATCGGAACAACACTTGCCGTACTTCTTACATTCTGAGTCACAGTCACACGCCCTCCCTCTTGAAAAGGACTCAAAGCAGCGGCCTTTACAGGAAAACTCTACCCAGAGCAAAACAAAACATTATGGATTATTGGTTACACAATCAGTCATGCCCATGTATTGATAGCCATTTCCCACCCTATAGCTGACTAGAGTTCCAAAAGTGCATAGCTAAGTCTTTTATTTGGAATTTGGAAGATAGATGGTTTCCCAAGTGGAGACAGCCCTGGTCAAGAAAGAAATATGGTGACTAAGGAAAATTTTCTTGCCCTTCAAGGCTCCAAGAGACAGCCCAGTGCTGTCTGAGTCATTTCATGTATGGATAGTGGAAAATTGGGAAATGCCTAAAGAGGTAAGTACACTTCATATGAATTCCCACCATTCTCTCCTTTTGATACTGCTACTTTTTAAGTAGATTTTTGTCAATTGAGCATGCATATTCTACAACAATATATTCTAAAGAGGTGGCTTAATATAAATAGGTCACTGTTTAGGCTCAAAAGTCATTTATAATACAGAAATCTTTGTCATGACAAACTGGGTATGGTGTAGAGTTGAAAGATTTCAGCCTAATCCCATGATATGGACTATATAAGAAGGCTGCTCACTTCCAAAAAAGCCTTGGTTAAAGCCACGATGATTTACCCAGGCCTATTTGAAATAATTACCTTACTCAACAAACAAATTGTACAACAATATATATATCAACTTCACATGAAAATCCTGAAGCAAATATAACTTTGAGCCACTTTTAATTATAACTTTCATAAATTAAATATGAAATATTTGCACATTAACAAGAAAATGGTTCAAAGTATGTTTAAATGAAGTATCATAATTTAAAATTCATACCCTTTGGGATGTAACTGAAATCATTATACACTCATTATTAAACACTTTTAAAGTGCCTTTTTCGGGTAATTTAGAAACATATTAATAACAAAAAGTTAAACAGCAAGATTATTTTATGTCCATGAATTTTTTGATGAAGCTATTGAAGGGCTCCATCCCTAAGCAATTACCTCTCTGGTTAATAGCAAAGAATTACTCATTACTATTTACTTAATGATTCCTGAGTCATAGTATTGTCTCTATTTAAAACAAGACATGATACTTGGCACTAGTCAGTAACCTTGTGCAAGTGACAGACTTCCAGGCTCCCCTTAACCTCCCCCAGTGATCACAAGCTTTGACACCACCCTCAGGCACAGCACACTGCAGCATTTACGCAAGGGAAGGGAAAGGCACTTCAGCACAGAGAAGTGAAATAGTGTGACAACAGCACTGCAAGGGGTGCAAGGAGACTCTCACAGGACATGTGCTTGACAGAGGAGACACCAGCTCTCAGGACTTACCTACAGCGCAGACTTTCTTGAAGTCAGGGCAGCACTCCATGTAGTGTTGACAGTTATAATCACAGTTGCAGGTGGCATCTCTAGAATACCCTTCCCCACATCTCCCTGCACAGCTTGATAAATCTAAAATTATACAATACTAGGGTAAACAGGGCCAAGCCACTTTGTAAAAAGGAAGAAATCTAGGGAGGAGGACAAAGCTGCTTGATGAGGCAGAATTTTATCAATTGGAAAGGTTGGGAATGATGGTAAGCAATGGGTCCAGGTGACTTTTGCCTGGTCTCCTAGGTGACCTTGATCATGCCATTTTATTCATTACTAGACTGAGAAGATAAATGCACTTTTGAAAATCAGGCTGAGTAATGGCTTTGCACAAAAGAGGATGGTATTCCTGGAGGAGGGCTGGCAGCTACAGCTCTACTGATACTGCTACTAGGATGATGACTAGTTGCCATTTACTGAGCATCTCTGTGCTGGGCACTGAGTCATACATTATCTCTAATGCTTATGAAACGTTGCCAGGAGAGTATTAGTAGTCTCTTTTTTAGAGGTAAGAAAGCTGAAACACGGAAATTTTAATAACTTGCTCAAGGGCACCCAGCTACTTAATAACTCCAGTATATATGTATTACAGGTCAATTAACACCTATTAATCATTCATAGTGGACTTCCCTGGTGGCACAGTGGTTAAGAATCCTCCTGTCAATGCAGGGGACACGGGTTCGAGCCCTGGTCTGGGAAGATCCCACATGCCTCGGAGCAACTAAGCCCGTGCGCCACAACTACTGAGCCTGCGCTCTAGAGCCTGCGAGCCACAACTACTGAAGCCTGCGCACCTAGAGCCCGTGCTCTGCAACAAGAGAAGCCGCCGCAATGAGAAGCCCGCGCACCGCAACCAAGAGTAGCCCCCACTCGACACAACTAGAGAAAGCCTGGTCACAGCAACAAAGACCCAACGCAGCCAAAAATAAAATAAATAAAATTTTAAAAATCATTCATAGTGACCTCTTTCACTCTTAGAAGTGTCTTGATTTGCATAGTAAATTATATGGTCATCCTAAGTAAACAGCCCACCTAGAATTTGAACTCTAATATATCTGATTCTGATACCCAAACTTGTCCTGATCACATTGCCTCTCATTTCTGATCATACGTTTACAGCAAGCTAGTCATGCCAGCACAAACTTCCCTAGGCCCCTGCTCCTCTCATGCGTGGGGATAACTGGGCGCTATGAGTGTTGGGGAAGTCAGATGCTTAAGACCACCACTAAAGAGAGTACCAAATAGGTGACTCTTGAAAAGCATCTGGACTTGAATAAAGGTCATGAACAGAGTTATTTTGGGTAAAACAAAACAAAAACAAAAGCATAATTATCCTTAAATATATTTTTTAAGTCATTTAGAAAACACCTTGAAAACCTCCCTGAAAGATAACCTCAGAAATGTAACAACTGAATCCATCTCTGGAATAGAAACTGGCAGGTGCAATGTCCTAAATCCATAGAGGGACGCAGAAGCACACTGAAAAATTACTCAAAATAATGAGTCCAGGAAAGTTAAAGTCTTAATATGCAAATAAAACAGTAAACATTAGGACAACTTTCAGAACTTTTTACATACACATATGCACAATACATACAAAAATGCATATTATATATAGTGTATGTATATAAATACATATATATAAAGAAAATGAATGGGAAGAGGCTGAGAACGCAAGAAAAGCAGACAACATCAAAAGGTTATTCTTTTATAACTAGCAGATTTCTGAAATAGGAAGTCAATCATCTTTACAGGAAAATTTATTTCCATAGATTTAATGGCTGTCCTACTTTTATTGATGTTGATTTTAACAACTAATTTTAATTTCATTTATTTAAAGGAGAGTAAAACTGTTCTAGTGAACAGCCAATTGTATCACAGAGGAGAGGTAGCTCAGGAAATGCACCCAGTGTTATGAACCTTGTAATATTATTCTGAGAGAGCAGAGGGTTTGGATACACCCTGGTATTCGTCATTCCTGATTAAATATTTATATTTTCTTTCATGCGTTTTCCCACCTTATCTAAGTGATTCTGAAACTATGTCCATGGCAGGCAGCTATCTCACATGCTCAGGCTTATTTAAGTATTTTACTGGAAATGTAAACAATGCCATAACAGTCATGCACCTTGATTTTTCTTCTCTCAGATTTTGCTTATCAAAGAAAAAGAAAAAAAGAAAAGGACATTGTAAAGCAACCATACTCCAATAAAAATTAATTTAAAAAAAAACCAATAACTTGAACCAAAAAAAAAAAAAAAAGAAAAGGAAACAAAAATCCAAAGCTTGGTGTTATTGTTAAGTAATTTATCTTGTGATGCTAGAGACTTCTGTTAAGGTGATTACACTGAATGTACCTTAACATTCTCTAAAAATGAATAACAAGAACTGTTCATCCAGGACTAACTCTGTTTTTGGATGGCTGTGAATGGTTCAATATTATAATATAAAATGACATTCATACCTGTGTAAATTTATATCTGGATGAACAGTCCTTATAAGAAAGAAGGGGCATTTTCAAGATTAATAAAATGTCATTTGAAACATTGTAAATGTTCATTGTAATATATCGACATGATGCCATAATTTATTTGATGTAAAAGATTAAATTTCTTTGTAAACATGTAGGAAAAAATTATATACATATTGTTCATTTCAGTTCATCTAATGATATTTTATCATTTCAGCATAGTTTTATTGTGTAAGTGTCTATATTTTTTTAAACCTTTGAGAGAACTATAGGAATAATTAGTACAAAATTCCATTGAAAAGCTCAAAACTTCTTGAAAAACTTCATAATACAAAATGCTTATAAATATGCTATATATTCTATACATAATTTTAAGGTTTTATTATGTATTAAACTCAAACAAATATACGTTTTTAGAAATCTATTTCTTTTGTTGTCATAAAAGTCAGAACTGAATGATTAGCAATAGTTGTTAAATAAAAGTATTTTTGATGGTTAAGTTACCTTGAGAAGAAACTTTCTGAATCAAGAAAACAGAAAGCAGCAACAAAAAGTAAATGGGAAGTATTTTCCTCTCCATAGTTGTTTTCGGGTACTGAGCCCTTGCTGAAAAGAAAAAAGTATCAGAAAACTGCTCTTGAATCTCACGACTAATTTATGCCTGTGTTACATACAGTGTTTCAGTAATTTTTAAAATGCAATTTGATGATAAAAACCATCTGATTCTTGAAACAAGACTTTTAAAGTAACCAGCCTTAATTTGTTGTAAATATTTGACCATTAGATTTAATCTTATGCAGAAAAAAATAATCAGATCACCATCACAGTCATGTTACTGACGATTTTAATACTTTAGAATCTCCCCAAATAGAAAACAGACTTATCTTCAAACTCTATTCAAATTACAGCATGTACTTACAGTGCAGGGTTTAAATCCTATCTTGGGGGAAAAAAAAAAACAATAACCAGCTTCAGTAAAATTTAATTTAACAAACAAGAGTTATTGTTCCAACTTTCCCTTAACTCTCAAAATAAATTTATAAGCTTCCAGCAGGTGTATTGCATAAATGTGATCCTTTTCAAAACTTTCCAACCACTATCCTTATAAATCTTCTCAAACACCTTTAATAAGGTATATCCCTATTGAACTGAAAACACATTTAATTCCATGAAGCAAGTTAACTTTGACACTTACCCGTAAAAGGAGAGATGAATTTCTCCAATGTCCTGGAAGTCTTATATACCAGGGCAAATACATTGGGATGAACCAATTAGTCCAAAGGTTAGACAAAATCAACAGTGACAACCTATGAAATCAAACTTTCCTCATTTATTGGAAGAGGTCCCAGACGACTAGACTTAGGCAACATCTGAAAAACACTTCCATTAAGAAAAATGACTACTACAAATAAATTTAGATTTATTGGCCCAAACACACTTCTAATTTCTAAGTGAAGTGAACAAATTGTTCTGAGATGGTAAATTGCTCTGGCAGGCTTTGACTAGTGCAGCAACTTTAAAATAGTCAAATGCTCGTGTCATTTCTTTCTTTCTTTTTTTTTTCCCCCAGTTAATCCAGCAAAGAGTGATTTTGAAATTTATCTAGTGTCAGTTTGTGGCATAAATTTTCTGAACTTATACTATTAATTCTAATGTACGTTTCTTGAGTATTTTCATTTTCACCGAGCGCAAAAAATATGCTTTCGATTCTACCTATTGGTAGATGATGTACACTGTGGCTTTTATAACTTCCTTTACTATGTAAAAACCTGCTTAAAAATTGCATTGATATCTCCCTTAGCCCCTTTATTTAAGCCCAACATTGTTTGGAAAAGGTCTTTTTACTTACTAATTAACTTCCTTGCCACAGAGAAAATGTGAACTGTCAACCTTGCCGGGCTGGGTCAACTAGCTCAAAGTTTTACCCAGTTTGATATGCAGCGTTCCTGTTCAAGTCCTATCTACCTCCATAAGACCCAGTTTATGTCCTAGCACCCCCAAAAAACTTGTCAGATCAATCCAAAGCACATACAGAATCACTGAATTAACTGTTCATCTGTTTCCTCTCCACCCCCCCACCCCTCCTCCAACAGTCTGTGAATTTCCCAAGGACAACAAACACCTATGTTTAATTCTTTTGCCAGGATCTAGTCCAGTGCTTCACCAAGGATGTGTTTAATACAAGCTTGTTGAACCAAACTGGTTTAACCTGGATTCTGCTGTTTACTATGTGCTGCACTTAATTATCACCAAAAAAATGCCTTTAAGTTAAATGTAATCATCCATATTTTACAGATAAGATGAAGAGCCACAAATCAAGAATCTGTGACCCATCTAAGGATACATAAAGGAGGTTTCATCATGTTTCCACTATATTCAGCTCCCTTTCGATCAAAGCCATCAATTCAGTACTTAAACACGGTACTAAATTTTACTCCTTCATGATTACATGTGGGTTTATGAGATTGTAACCTTTGTAAAGACAGGGATTATAATATAAACATCTCTTTTGTTCCCAAAATTCTTATTCCAGGCTAAGTATATAATGTATAAGGACAATTTAGAGACTATCTGATCACCTCTAAATAATCTCCTTTCTCTGGGAACTACCTCCCTAACTTTAGGGTTATTTCCCTTTTAGCTGCTTTCGTGTATGTGATCTTGCCACATCAGCCTCAGCTGGCAGGGTTGGCAGTAGAAACCTGAAATAAACTAGGCTAATATGTTTTCCTGTCC
Organism: Neophocaena asiaeorientalis asiaeorientalis; assembly: GCF_003031525.2. NCBI lineage: Eukaryota > Metazoa > Chordata > Mammalia > Artiodactyla > Phocoenidae > Neophocaena > Neophocaena asiaeorientalis. Next base: position 1,571,805 of record NW_020173731.1, on the reverse strand, counting down.
TGGAAATTTGAAATTGCAATCCAGAGATTACCAGTTTGTCTATGGTCGAAAGAAGTAGAGAAAGTCCTTCAGAATAAAGACATGCAAATAAACGAAGCAGTCACGCAGAGAGAGGCAGAGTGTTCTGAGAGATTTCTAGGTCTTGGTTGCTCCTTGTTCCTGAGACCCAGATGACTTCTTGCTCTGTATCTTTATGGCAGGCTCTCCATTTGGGGGTGAAGCCGGCTAAAGAGTATGAGTTATCTTACTTAAAATCACTGATCAATACTTAGTAGATGTACAGAAGATCCTGTTGGATGGAATTGAATTCTCTTAATTCTTAGCTTTCCTGAGGTCCAGAAGGGGACGCTAGAAGCTTAGTAATTTGTTCAAGTCAGACAGTGTTTTCTTATGATTTGTTTGAAATGCTGGGAATACCAAGAATATCAGATACAGATATACACACAGACACATATTCTTAAAACATAAATTGATTTCTGATTATTATTTTTAGAGCTATCTATAATATCATTTTCCTTCTTTGGACAAATTCATTAGAATGACGGCAAGTGACATTTTTAAAATGATTGAAAAATCTGCTCTAGTAACTCTTGTTAAGTTCACCTTCTAGGCTTGGAAAACTGACAAGTAAAACAATACCCACACACACAATTATGACCAATAATAATTTTAAACATATCCACTGAGACATTCTCATTGTCATCAAATGTGTTTTCTCTGCATACTGAAGTATGAAAAAAATGAGAGACTTTATTAAATATTAAGTTCATGAGGTTTAACCTGATTTGCATAATTCTATTGGGTAATGAGGCTATCTGGGTGAGTGAAGTTTGCCTTTAAAGCATGGCAGCATTTAAATTTTATCTACTAAATATATCTTTATGAATTGTACTAAATGCTTGATTCTGTGAATATTGGGCCATTCAACCTTCCTTGCTGGCCACACAGAAATTGTTCCATTAGATTACAGGTTCCACCTTTGAGATTTCTTTATTCATTAAATGTATTTTCTTAATGTTTGCTTAAATCTCATTTAATTGGGATAAAAATTATCTCAGGATTGGTTTTTGGTGCAGGAGAGATAGGGAGGAGGATAAAGAGAGGTGGAGAAAATGTAAATAATATTGGATCCTATACCCGTCTTCTAGGGATGTTCTTCATCCAGTTCACCCTCATGAACATCAGTTTCTGTGCTTGGCAGCAACACAGCGATGCTTTCAGAGAACATTCAAGTGTGTTTAGGGATACTTTCACTGTATTAAATTATCCCAGACCCACGTACCCTTCTGCTTGGCGTGCCCTGTCTCCCTCCTTGCTGTTAGCTGTCACTTTGCCCTGTAGCCAGCGTGTCTGTACCAATTGGCTTCTCTCGGCCTTTCCACGCTTTTGATATGTTTCATTTTCTTCCAACAGCAGCCTAGGAAAAACTGAAGGCTACCAGGGGAAAACCACAGATGCAAGCTTCCTCTCTATTGCCCTAATTTCGCTCACAATGTCAAATTAGCGTACTCTAGAAGTGCAACATCTCTCCTCTCCTATGGAATAGAGATGAGGATTTGGTTCTCGTCTGCTCTGTCTGCTCTGTTCATGGCATTTTCATTCACAGAGCTGCGGCTTTTTTTCTGGATGTGGATCAAAAGTCTGACCATTAGATAAGAATTATTGCATTTGCTTTTGGAGATCGTGGCCATCTGATAATTGCTCCGGATCTTTTCTACCTTTTTCTAGCTGTCCAACTAGAGATTCCATTGCCCAGCTCCCCCTTCAGTTTTGTGTGACCAGGTGACTACATTTTCTCCAGTGAAATGTCAGTAGATGGATATGTACAACTTGCACTCTGCTTTCCTAACAGGAAATTGCTTGACCTAAAAGTCCTCTTTTCCCCCTTCTCACAGGAGGCTACATGGCACATATGCATGGCTTAATTGAGCTTCCCAGTGATCTGATAATTATTATAATTAAACCCATTTTATCTTTGAGATAGTTGAGACACAGAAGATTAAGTAATTTGCTTAAGATGGAAAAACTACAAAGCCAGTAAATGGTAAAGTTAATATTTTAACCCAGGCCTGTCTGGCTACAAAGCCCAAGATGTTAACGAACTCCATGGCCCATATGCTGTCATATCCAGGGTTAATAACTGCTTACTTTGCACTCCTATATAGCTTTATTTGTAATCTATAAGGCATTTCATACGTGTCAATATCCATTTTCCCACTAAGTCATAAGCTTCTGAAGGTTCCAGAGTGATTACATCTTGCTCATTTTGTAGCCTTTTCCACAGCTAGTGTAGATTCTTTTTGTACCTGACTGATACTCTATATCTGCTTGTTAAGTTTAACTCAAGTTTATTGTCTTTCTTCAAATGGCTCCTTTGCCATCATATCTCTGTTTTCTAACTGTTACCACTATAGCATTGTTATCACTCCACTCCACCGCACTTGGATTCCAGATGTCAAGGAAGCATATTATATGACAGCTCAGAAAAAATCATTACAAATTTATTTTCCAGGAGCCAACAACATGAGTAATTTCCACATAACTATTTAAGTGAGTGAAAGTGAATCAGGGTGCTTTAATAACTCAGTGTGACAAATACTTGAGATTGGGAAATTCAGAGAGTGGGAGCAAAGTTTGGGTGTGGATGAAGGACCACAAATACGTGGGACAGGAGGTAAGTCTCCCAAGAGACACCGTGGAGGACATTACATTGAGTCATTCCAAAGCAGGAACGCCAGGCTCTTCAAAGATACTGAGCATAATGCAGTTTTGGCTGTTTGTACAACATTGCATAATAATCCTTGTAAAATCCCTTTGTCTGCCATGGTAGCTAGTTTCTGTCAAAAGAATTAAGAAGCAGGACATTTGCGATGAATTGCCCCAATTAAGCTTTTATTAAGCTTGATATGGAAAACACAATCAGAAGCTTAAAATAAAGCTCAACATTTTTTCTCTCTTGACCCTTTTTGCTGATCCCTTATGAAACCCAGCACCAGAGGACCTTTACGTCTCTGGTGGCTCCATAGATGGTTGAATGAATTTATGAATAAATGTTACAGCTAATATTAGCACCTGTCCTACCTCTCCCTTGGACTGGGAAGGAGAGTCTTGGCTTCTTTGTATGTGTCAACTAGTCTGCAAGGATGAAGGGATGGAGAGGGAGAGGAGAAGAATGATTATTTATTTATCCTTCTATTCGTACTCTGCTCTCTCCGCAAAGGAAACATTTATGGCAGGGGTGTTGGTGAAGGCCAGATCTTTTTGTTCCCTCAAGCCCTCCCTGAAGTAGTATCATGAGGAGCTGTGCCCTTTATGGAGGTGAACTCGAGGTCAATGTCCTCCAGAGTGCGGTCAGGCTTTGGCCGACACTCCCACCAACTCCCATCCACGTTTACTGAGTACCAAATAGATATCAGGCACTGATTCTTCTTAAAGCAAAACAAACATAAACAAAAACACAACAAGACAAATAAAAAAGTAGGTTTTATTATTCTCTTTACAAGTAAGGAAATCAAGTACTAGCATTTCAGTAGCTTTTCCTGTGATTGGAAGGATCAGGATTCCAGCCTACAATTGTCTAAAAATTATAGAAGTAGACTTCTTTTCATGTTACATTCCGAGTTCTAACACTGAACCACTGTAAGGACCCAAAGAAGCTTTGGGTCTTTAAAAAATTATTCCAGTTTAAAAGATAGATGTGGGGGCTTTCCAGGGGCTTCCCTGGTGGCGCAGTGGTTGAGAGTCCACCTGCCGGGGCACGGGACGTGGGTTCGTGCCCCAGTCCCGGAAGATCCCACATGCCACGGAGTGGCTGGGCCCGTGAACCATGGCCACTGAGCCTGCGCGTCCAGAGCCTGTGCTCCGCAACGGGAGAGGCCACAACAGTGAGAGGCCCGCGTACCGCAAAAAAACAAAAACAAAAACAAAACAAAGATAGTTGTGGCTTCCTCCTTCATAGATGGGCTGTCATCATAGATGACATCATAGGTGATGAATTCAGTAGAAAATGACAACTAAGTCTCAGCTTTTGATTTACTGTTTTATTTAATTATAAAAATATCTTAATTAATAAAAGAAAAAACATTCACGTACAATTTTACCACCCATAATACGACTATTTACATGCTTACATATGCTCTTCAAGAATTTGTCCCTTCGCAATTAAAATTTTAAAAATGTATTCAAAATCAATAATAATTTTGTTGTTGTTGTTGTTACTGCTGTATGCAGGCCTTTTACTGTTGTGGCCTCTCCCGTTGTGGAGCACAGGCTCGGGACGCGCAGGCTCAGCGGCCATGGCTCACGGGCCCAGCCGCTCTGCGGCATGTGGGATCTTCCCGGACCGGGGCACGAACCCATGTTCCCTGCATCGGCAGGCAGACTCTCAACCACTGAGCCACCAGGGAAGTCCAAAGTCAATAATAATTTTTATTCTTATGTTTTAACTTATTGAATTAGCAAACACATTTATATTTTCTTCATAATTGTCATGTTAATTTTTCTATAATACTCCAGGTACTTTTTTAGGCTATTTTGTAATAAAAATGTATATTTAGCTTTTTTCTTCTATTAAAGACAACTTGGGGGCTCTATATAGAAAATATAGATAACTTGAATGTTTTTGTATTTTTGGAGGTTAGAAGTAGTCATAGAAACAAGTTTCAGCTGCGTAAACTTAAACTTTGGATCCCAAAGAAAAATTTTATATCATGCAGCCTATAGTTAACTGTTCCCCCAAAACTTTTTTGTAATATATTATGGAGTCTCCTCTCTCAGTGGCCAGTGTACAATTCTAGTCTGTTTAAAAGAGATAGCCTCTCCTTGTCCTAATTTCTATAAACTCTCTGACCCTATATAATGATGCCATACTTCTTAGGGTGTGTTTATGCTTAAATCTGTCTGATTAACTATAAAAATGAAATTGAGCATGCCTCCATAATGAAATTGAACTTAGTTAATATCAGTGGTATATCCTTATGGTTAATCTTCCTATTTCATGTTCACAATTATTATTTTAAATGACAATATTTTATTTTAATCTTTACTTAACTATACTTTGTTACTGACCTCTATACAAGTTGTTTCCAATCCCTTTGGTTATGATTCATGCTGCAATAAACTCCTTTTTTCATGTCGTTTATATTGAATCTTACCTTTAAAATAAATTGTTGGGAGTAGTAACATCTTTATGACTCTTGATAACTATTGTCAAATTATCTTGCATCTATTACAAATTCATCAAAGAAAGGAAATTGTCTCATACACATTTGTATCCCCAGCACCAGCAAAGGAGTTGCACATAAGATGTGTTTAATGAAATATCAAGTTGAGTTTCGTGAAACTGTAGAAGTATCATCAGTATAACAGGCATTTTAAAAATTCTTTTTTCCCATCCCAACAAGGCAAATGAGTTGGTACTTAGATACACTCCTGTTTATTCTTCCGTATGACAGCATGCATTTGAAGAAATGAGACAAATGATGGATGTGACCCAGTAAGGTAAGGAACAGTGCTGGGAATCAAGTGACTTCTGAAGGAAACTTCCATTGAATGCCCCCAGAACTCAGAAAACTTAACAATCAGCCCTCCACAGCATTGAAAACAGAAACTGCTCTCTCCTTTGGTTCTTTTCCTTTCTTTCCTTTTTTTTTCTCATCTTAAAGTATATGGCTAGACATGAAAGTTAGCTGATGAATGCTGAAGGTCAAAGTTGAGGCGAGCAGCCAAAAACTACTATCTTTCCCGTCACCTTTTATCTCTTCCATGCTTCCTGTAGAAAAGGAATGTGGGAGACTTAAGGAGAAAAGAAGTAAAAAGCCAAAAAAGATAAACTTAGACGTAAATGGTTGACACAGTCTTGCACAGAACCATCTATCCTGATATAGTAGAAGGCAGGTAGGAATACCAGCGGGGGAAAAAGCAGAAAAATTTATCTGAATGCCAGTAAAACTAAAATTGGGATTGTTTAAAACTTTTGAGAAACCAATTGAACTATGTTGTGGCTCTGTTTTTGGATCTAAAAAATTAGTTTGACACGGGAAAGTCAAGAAACTACAGATTGTGTAATGCAATGATCTGGAAAATTACATTTTAAAACAACAACTTAAATTGCATTCCGATGTTGCTTTCCTGAGAGAGACTGTTTGGTTGAAATAAGAAAATATTTATTTATTTAGGCTGCGCCAGGTCTTAGTTGCGGCACATGGGATCTTCATTGCGGCATGCAAGGTCTTTAGTTGCGGCATGTGGGATCTAGTTCCCTGACCAGGGATTGAACCCAGGCCCCCTGCATTGGGAGAACATAGTCTTAGCCACTAGAGTACGAGGGAAGTCCCGAAATAAGATTTTAATAAACCTTTAGCAAAGTAAAACCTGGCCGGCACTCTGTATAGTAAAGAAAGGTAGAAGGAAGCAGAGGGAGTGAGTGCTGGGTTGGAGGGAAAAGGGAGAGAGAGGAAAGTATCTCCAATGGGAAATTTAAAAGAACAGCAACCGACTAATGAAGATTTATTGTCATGTGTTGTGTGGTGTGCAGTGTCACTCCTCCTTTCCCTGTTCCTTAAACAATCTTTAACAAAGCCCACAATGTTCACAGAAACTTTTGATGTCAGTGGATTTGTTGACAATAGTCATGGTTGGCACTGGGTAAAACCAGAAGCTACATGTGGACTACTCTCATACTTGACCTCTAAAAAAACTGAAAACATGAGATGATGTCTAATACGTAAAATATTAGGAAAAGGCACCTCCTCATCAGAGCTGCTTTCAGAGGCTTCAGAGGCCGAGAGTCATGAGGAGGGGTATGGGTTGACAGCATGAATAGCTCCAATGAATTAAGGAATAGTTAGAGCTAGTCAAAGTGTTTGGGAGAACATACCTGACCTGAAGACAGACATGGAGCACAGTGGGGCAGATCCCTGCCATCTTCCCTGGGGCCTCTGTCAGACACAGAGTCCTGGTGGGGCTAATTCTTGGTCTGTTTCATGTGGCAATTCCAGAGTCCTGTGCTGAGGTGTCTAGGACAGGAAAGGTAACAGTGCGGTTTTTTGTTTATATTTTATCATTGAACAATAAATAGTGCATCATGATATAAAGAAAACATTTCAAAAACAAGTGAAAGTTTTCAAATATAGAACGGAAAAGGTAAGAGTAGCTCTTTGCTCTTTGCTCATGGATTATGGCCAGTTCCTTCTTCTTTGATGGTAATTCTTATAAGTGATGTACTGTTATAAACCGGAATGAAGTCTGACAGCCAGAGTGACTCACTGACAGGATAATGGGAAATTAGTCAACAAACTACAGCAACTTTTGGGTAATGGGTCACATTATATCTTCTGGTTTGAGCTGCTATTTCTCTCCCTTTGCTCTTGGAATTTCACCTGATCATCCTTTTCTCTTTCATTGCATCAAGGAAACTTGGGTTCAACAATAATTACAGGAAGCAAACCTATGAATCAAAGACTCAATGGGAGTGACCTAATCGCTAGTCCAAGCTTCCTGCCATTGGCAACGCTCGCAACCATTCACTCCTTCAGAAGATTTCTCTTTGGAAGCTGCTAGTGCTAATTATTTTCAACTGTTGCTGAATGACAACCAATGTGTTCACCCTAGGAGTCAGACAGACTGACCGGCATATGTGGGGTTATTGACTGAATCTCATGAAAACTAAAGGAAGGGGGAGTATAAAAGTTATATAGGAAAAATCTTTAGAAAAATCTCAGTAGAAAAGTGTATTTTCCCTAAAAGCAGTCAATTTCAGAGCTGCTAGTGTTAGTGAAGAAGTATCAGCAGAGAATTGTAGAACATAATAAAAAGGAATGATCGGTGAGGGGGGTTAAAGAAGGAAAGAATGAGTCATTACTTGAGACTTGGATCTGGGAAGATAATTGCTCTCCAGGGTGCAGGTTGGAGGTGGGTTGACAACCCAGCCCCTCTGAACATCCAGGAACAACAGCAGTCAGGGGATATTTTAGATGTGGTAGCGGATAAGCACGGGACAGAGCTGACCAAGGAAAGGAGGTGAGGAGGACACACTGAGGCCTGATGAGGTGGAGTGCCATCGGGTGGACACCCGACCAGATGCCTGGGAATACTTATTACTTACAGCCTTCCTCAACAGACAAAAGTGCTGTTTGGAGAACTGGGAAGTCAGGAGTGGTACCTTTTTTCTCTCCTTGATACTTTGTGAGGCTAATGCCTCAAAATATCATGTTTTAATTTATAAATTTTCCATTATCCATAATGGCAACAACAACAGCGACAGAATTATTGCAGGTGTGGTGAATGCTCAGCAACAGAAAAATCCAGATGTGCTGGAGTTGAGTGTTTGAGCAAAGGCACTTTGGTTTAACATTCAGGCAGAGGGGCAGGGTTCCTGAGGTGGTACAAGAGGTGTGGTACCACTAAAAGTCATCTAATGAAAAATATATAAAGAGAGAACTTTTTATAACATTGATGAGTTATATTTTTTTAAATCTATGTATTTTCAAAAATGTAAATTTTATAGTTCACATCAAGATAAGCTGAGGCAAGTCTATTCCATTTAGAGAGCAGATGTTAGAGTAAAATCATTCTTCCTAGTCAGTCCTTGTACGGTCCATAGGGAATTAGCAAATATCCTGAAATAACTGATGCACAGAGAAATTTACATTTTTTTCCCCCAAAAGTTAAGTTGCATTAAATAAGTAGCCTTCGGGCTTCCCTAGTGGCGCAGTGGTTGAAAGTCTGCCTGCCGATGCAGGGGACACGGGTTCGTGCCCCGGTCCGGGAAGATCCCACATGCCGCGGAGCGGATGGGCCCGTGAGCCATGGCCGCTGAGCCTGCGCGTCCGGAAGCTGTGCTCCGCAACGGGAGAGGCCGCAACAGTGAGAGGCCCGCGTACCGCAAAAATAAATAAATAAGTAGCCTTCTATAAAATGCAGAGACAATATACTATCTCATCCTTGGCTTTTAGAGCTTAGAGTCAGAGAGCTGGAGAGCAACTGTTTTATCCCACACATCAGTTTGCGTCCTGGGTCTCTCTTGGCTTTCTAATTATGTTACTGAGTGCATCCTCCCTCTGCTCACCCCACGACAGGCCGATGAATCGGAGACGAGGTGCTGAGGCAAGGAATATGACTTTATTGGGAAAGCCAGCTGACTGAGAAGATGGCAGACCAGTGTCTCCGAAAAACCATCTTATCGGGGTTTGGGTGCCAGTTTCTTTTGTAACACAGAGACGGGGAGGCGGTGAGGAAGTAAAGTAAAAAGGCCATAAATTTTGCAAATATCCCCTGGAATGGCCAGCCTCGGGGAGGGGATGTGTAAATTTCTTCTTTCTTGCAGCCATCCACAGATGGACAGGGTCCGGATGTTTCCCTGAACAAAGGCACTTTGGTTTAACATTCAGGCAGAGGGGCAGGGTTCCCCGATGCAGGCCATTACGTATAGACAGTATCCTTTTAGTGAACAAAAGCAAGGGGAAGCAAAAGTCACAGAAACAGATGCAACATGGAGTCAGATTTGGCTGTTCCCTGTTATAATTATGCTAACTTTTGAATCTAATCTTTTCTCCCATTAAGAGTTGCCCCCCTCTCCTCCCCTCAGGCATCAATGTCCTGAGGCTATGGCTTTCTATCAAAGCATCCTATCAAAAGCAAGCCTTTGGAAAGGAAATGAATAAATTCAACAATGAAGCTGATGAAGGTTTAAGTGTTATACCTCTCTCAGCTGAATTTGAATTTTTAAAAAAATCACAAAATCCCTTGAAAAATATCCGTAAAGAAATTTCTCAGATGAAATCATTATAAGGAGTCACAATTTTATTGGAAGCCTGCTACGAGGGAAAAGTTCTCTGAGAAAACCAAGTGAATGATTTCTCGCCTGGTAGAGACATTTAATAGTCAAGTAGAGAGCTTAAACTCTTATACTTAGATAAGAAAATGAAGGTCTATAAGTCTAAGATCATTTGACTCTTTGAGAGTTTCTCCCAGGGCTGAGAGACAAAGGGTGGAGTTCATAGAAGCTGCTTTTAAACTCATTAAAATCTACCAAGTAGAATTCTAATTTCTTCTCAGAAGGAGCAGCTAATTACATCAGATATATCAATAAAATCTGCCCCAGTTTAGGACTGGGACTATTTTCTCTCTTATATGTGACCTGGATATTTTTTTCATACTTTCCCTTGACTTGTTTTTAGACATTAACAAATGTTTAATTAAAGAAAACTGTACTTTTCTAAAAAGAATGGAAACTCATAACTGCAATTACAGTGTCAAGCTTTATCAAAGCTGCTTTGAGTGATTTAATAAGCAAAGCTTCATACCTTGATTTTTTTTTTTTTTTTTTGGCCACGCTGTGCAACCTGCAGGGTCTTAGTTCCCTGACCAGGGATTGAACCCTCAGAAGTGAAAGAGTGGAGTCCAAACCACTGAACTGCCAGGGAATTCCCTACACCTTGATTTTAAACTTTGGGAAAAGGAACCATGTCTAGCTTCTAACAAATTTATCATTAAGCAGAGAGCTAGGAGCCCACTTGAGTAAGTTTCTGATTATTAGGGCTGTTAACTTATATAATCATAAAACAAGGCACAGGAATATAAAGTTTGGAGGCAAATCCAGATATAATAGAAAACTTTATACATTTAAATAAATGTAAGTATACTACGTGGTACCTAATATGTAAGCATATTTAGCAAAAATAGAATAAAGAAAATATTAACGCAAGATGAAATACAATAGATATTTGTTTTGTTCCACATAAGCTTTAAAAAGGTATTCTGCTATACTGTGAACTAACAGGGAAACATGAACTCATAATCTAATTGTTGAGCTTCAAAAACTTTTGAAAAGCTGTTGAAAACTGCCCCTGTTGATAGGAGAATACTATATGAAAATTCCTATAAAAATGTAACTCAAATCTAGGCTCTACCAATCACTAGCTGTGTAAACTTGGGTGACAATGCTGCCTAATTTGGAGGGAGGTTGTAATGCTCCACATGAGTTAATGCATATAAAGCACTTAGAATAATACTAACTACATAGTGAACACTCAATGAAAGTTACTTTTCAATATCACTGCTGTTTTTATTTCATGAGTTTTAAGAATTACTTGATGTGATACCAAATTCCATGGTAAAAAAGGCTGTCTCTGAGATGTAACAGATTATCCTAAGAAAAAGTATGGGATTTTCCGATAGAAAGTGGGTTTACAGTAGAGAAGGAAAAATATAGGTTGGAATCAGAGGAGTTCATGGGTACATTGTACAGTTTTGTCACAGAATCTCATCTAGACTCTCCCTATTCTTGAACCCCATCCAAACCCCAAACCCCCATCAACTGCCTGGGTCAAATATGAAGCTCTACTCTTTCAATGTTTTATTCACAAAAAATACAATCTATGCATAGAGCATTTTTATAAATTTGTGAACTTCCATGACAAATTCACAGGAAGTCAAAAAGGGATTTGTGTTCAGTATCTCCTATCAACTCACTGGTTCTCTTCTCCATTCTGCCTACATTCCAAAATATTTTATGAAATGATTATGACGATAAATTATTAGGATCCGTGTAAGATCAAATAACCCTTTACTATTCATACTGATAACTAGAAAGTTTAAGGCTAAGTTTATGGCTTATTATAACAAGAGTCTCTTGAGTCACATAATTGTTTCTGTAAAGTAGCATGTAATTCCACTGCTTCAGTGAATTCTCTGCTACAAAATTTTTTAAAAGACATAGGAGATACGTTAAAATAGGTTTTGTAAATACCACTCATTTTCTTGTCTCCATATTAAATTAATATGAATAAACAATTTATGAGAAAGCAAATATATTCAGTTGCTTATGATATGTATCTAAAAGTCATGACGATATCCAGTTAATATCCAAATGACCGCCTACAACCAGAGCTAGGAAGGGGAAACTATGGCAACGACTGTCACAAAAAACATACTGGAATAAATCAGAAATATAGAGCCAGTTAATTTTAGTCTTCACATGGAAATTAAGGAAGAGAAACTGGGCACAGAGCTGGATTGCACTTATTTATCTGCATCATTTACAGTTAGGTGGAGCCACGTGGCTGTAATGGATCACGGGCAGAAGTGAAATATATCTTTCACTTGGCCCAACGCTGAAGACTCCAAGGCTCTCGATGATGGCAAGCTACCATGTGGAAGAAGCCCGGATCCTTGAATGACGACTATGGATTGGAGGTCCCCCTCTCCTATTGCCTACATTAGATTGTGCCATGAAGAAGAAATAAACTTAATTGTGTTACAGAGACTTGGGAGGTTGGGTTTTTGTTTTGTTTGCTGTATAGCACTTAGCATAGGCTGACTAATACAGAAATCTTAAAAAACTAGTAAAACGTAAACTGATTGTTCTTCCGGTGAAGTAGAACACACCTGTCAGATGAAACTGAAAGACCTTCCCATATCTGGTGAGTAATTTTATGAAGTGCCCCTGGCAACTGATAAAAAGAGACCGAATGGAAAATCCCTTGTGTCAAACTGTGAGGCGTGTCAGGCCTTTCCAGCTTGGCCCCTCACATCAATCTTGAACTTCTGCAGTTTGGAAACCTCAAAATATTGTGGTGAGCCATTTAAATTACACCATTCCTAACTGATTTTTTTTTTTTTTTTTAGATTCCATATATATATGCGTTAGCATACGGTATTTGTTTTTCTCTTTCTGACTTACCTCACTCTGTGTGACAGACTCTAGGTCCATCCACCTCATTACAAATTACTCAATTTCGTTTCCTTTTATGGCTGAGTAATATTCCATTGTATATATGTGCCACATCTTCTTTATCCATTCCTCTGTTGATGGACACTTAGGCTGATTCACTTTGTTATAAAGCAGAAACTAACACACCATTGTAAAGCAATTATACTCCAATAAAGATGTTGAAAAAAAAAATTACACCATTCCACAGTGCATTACATTTTTTTCCTCTTGACACTTTAAAACACTCTGCTATGTTGTTTGGATGGTTTCTGAGGAGGAGTCAGCTATAATTCTTATCTTTTTTCATCTATAGTAAGGTTTCTCCACCTGCCCTGCTTCTTTCAGGATTAAAAAAAAAAACAACAATATGCCTAGGAGTAGTTAGTGGGGGTACTTATCCTGCTTGGCATTCTATGAGCTTTCTGAATCTTCAGTTTGGTGTCTGAAATTAAGTTGCAAAAATTCCTGAAACTGAGCAGACCTGTGGGGTCCTTCTAGACACAAAAGCCTTTCTGCATACCCTGCTGTTTGTAGGAAAACAGCTTCATCCTCCTAGACCTTTTCTGGGTTTCAAAGAGCAGATTCAAACAAGTACTAATTAGGGAAGTGACGGGATATAGAAACAAAGGGAAGGTAGTCAAGAAACAGCAGGGCAGAGATGGGGCAGCACCCCGATTCCTCCTCAGGGGTGTGCGTAGTCATCTGATATATATCTCAGAGTTCTTCTACAGGTGCTGGGGCCCCCACCCAGGTGGAGGATGGTAACTTCAGGCTGAGCATAGGCACATGGACTCCAGACTGGTTGGAACCAAAAGGCTGCTGATTGAGATTCCTGGGACACCACCCTGTTACCTCACCACCAATCAATCAGAAGAAAGTCACACACCTGCAGCCCTACCCCCAAATTTGCCTTTAAAAATTCTTCCCTCAAACCCATCAGAGAGTTTGGGCTTTTTTTGAGCATGAGTCACTCGTGCTTCTTGCTTGGCCCTCGCGATAAACCTTTTTCTGCTCCAAACTCTGACATTTCGGTTTGTTTGGCCTCACTGTGTATCAGGCACACAAAGTTGGGTTCAACAACATTCTCAGTCACTATTGTTTCAAATTTTTCTTCTGTTCCTTTCTCTCTTTCTTCTCCTCCTCCCACTATATATATGTTACATCTTTTGTAGTTATTTTATAGTCCTATTCTGTTTTTCTCAGTCTTTATTCTTTTTCCTTTTCGGTTTTTGAGGATACCACTGATACAGCCTTGAGCTCAGAGATTCTTTCTTTAGCCATATCCAGGCTACTAATAAGCCCATCAAAGGCATTCTTCATGTTTGTTACAGTATTTTTAAATCTCTAACACTTCTTTTTGGTTCTTTCTTAGGATTTCCTTTTCTCTGCCTAGATTGCACATCTATTTTTCCCTGCTGCCTGCTTTATGAACTTAGTATATTAATCATAGCTGTCTTATATCCCTGGTCTGATATTCCAACCATATCTGGTTCTGCTTGCTCTGTATCTTCAAATTGTTTTTTGCTTTTTTACTATATCTTGCAATTTTTGCTTATACCCAGACATGATGTACTTGGTAAAAGAAACTGCTGTAAATAAGCCTTTACTAATGTGATGGTGATGGGCAGGGGGAGCATTCTGTAGTCCTATGATTAGGTCTCAGTGTTTCAGTGAGCCTACAACTCTTGACTGTGAACTTCACAAGTGTTACTCTGATTCATCTCCTCTCCTGCACCCTCCATCACCTCCCCTCCCCTACATTTATGTGAAACTGGAAGGCTAGAGTGGGTTGGAGTTGGGTATTTCCCTTCCCCTGGCTCAATTAGCCTCTGATAAACCCCAGCTGGTTAAATGTGGTTAATTAGTTTCTCCTAAGGGCAGACCTTGTTAAGAAGAACTAGAGTGCTCTAGTGTTTTTCAAAATGGTTCCTTTTCCCTTCCCACTGCTGGAAGCAAGAGGATATTTTCCTCCAGTACACACTGTGAGGACCTGGTCAAGCTCCTGAAGGTGAGAGTCCCCAGAATGTGGTTGTGGTCCCCTATAATTGGATCCCCCTGGAGTTTTTCACTCTCAGGCTTGTCAAATCTGACAGATTGCCTCCAGCAATTTATCAATTACTGCTCTGGTTTTCCTAGCAAGGTATTTCTTCCCACGGAGGTTTCAGTTTGCAGCTTTCTGCTCTGGTAAGTTGTGATTCTCTGTGTTCCCCAAATTTAGGGGTAGCCTTTGCCCTGTGGCCTCACTTCCCTTATGGATCTAAGAAGAGTTGTTGATTTTTCAGTCTCTTTAGTTTTTACTTGTTAGGGTGACTCAAAGCTCCTTACACACAGACCTCGAAACCAGAAATCCCATTACATTTTTTTAAAAAGTATTGGGGCTTCCCTGGTGGCGCAGTGGTTGAGAGTCCGCCTGCCGATGCAGGGGACACGGGTTCGTGCTCGGGTCCAGGAGGATCCCACATGCCGCGGAGTGGCTAGGCCCGTGAGCCATGGCCGCTGAGCCTGTGCATCCAGAGCCTGTGCTCCGCAATGGGAGAGGCCACAACAGTGAGAGGCCCGCATACAGAAAAAAAAAAAAAAAAAGTATTAATCACCATTATTTCCGTGAGGATATGGAGGATATTTACTTGCCATAAATCCCTGGATTCAGAGGCAAAGCCAGTTTCTACCAGGAAGGGAAAGAAGCCTGGGGACAGAGTTGGATACTAGTGTTCTAAGCAGGAAAAATCTTCCCAAAGACAATCTCCTTTGGTCTCCATCTTTGAGTATATCATGTAATCAACAGAGCTTTCCATAGGACCCAGCAAGTTGGGATGATCTCTGTTTTCTTTGGGACAGTATAGTCAGAAGGACCCTCTGACAGAGGTTCCAAAAACAGAACCATGCCTCTTTGTCCTCAGGATAATGTACAAAAACTCAGTATAGGATATGAGTCCTTCATGTGCTGGCTTTTGTGTACCTTCCAGTCTGACCTCTGTCCACTCCCCGCATCATTCTACATGGACCATACTGAACATTTTATAGTTTCTTCATTTATCCATGCTCTTTCTCAATTCCAGTTTTCTTTGTACATGTTGTTTTCCTTCTCAGAGCAGGTAAAAAAAAGATCTTTCTAACTTTCCCCATGACTGCTGAGTTGGACAGAGATTCAAGGAGGCAACTGGTTGTAATGAAAGAAATGACAATCTGAGGGGATTCAAAGAAATATGGTTAGAAATTCTAACCTTTTTAGTCTCCACTCAGATGTTCTTTCTACGTGGAAGATGTTAGGGAGGAAGAACCTCTAGGTTTCTCTGACTGGTCTAAGAATTAAATTAACATGAGATAAATTAACAGGAGAAAGTAAAACAAAAGTTTAATAACATGTGTACATGGGAGGGACCCAGGAGAACTGAGTAACTCGTCAAAAAATACCATCCCCAGCTAAATATAAAAGAGGATGTTGGCGTCTTTTTAAATTCCATATATATGCATTAGCATATGATATTTGTTTTTCTCTTTCTGACTTACTTCACTCTGTATGACAGATTCTAGGTCCATCCACCTCACTACAGATAACTCAATTTCGTTTCTTTTTATGGCTGAGTAATATTCCATTGCATATATGTGCCACATCTTCTTTATCCATTCATCTGTCGATGGACACTTAGGTTGCTTCCATGTCCTGGCTATTATAAATAGTGCTGTAATGAACATTGTGGTACATGACTCTGTTTGAATTATGTTTTTTTCTGGGTATATGTCCAGTAGTGTTGTTGCTGGGTTGTATGGTAGTTCTATTTTTAGTTTCCTAAGGAACCTCCATACTGTTCTCCATAGTGGCTGTAACAATTTATGTTCCCACCAACAGTGCAGGAGGGTTCACTTTACACCACACCCTCTCCAGCATTTACTGTTTCTAGATTTTTTGATGATGGCCATTCTGACTGGTGTGAGGTGATACCTCATTGTAGTTTTGATTTGCATTTCTCTAATAAGTAGTGATGTTGAGCATCTTTTCATGTGCCTCTTGGCCATCTGTATGCCTTCTTTGATGAAATGTCTGTTTAAGTCTTCCGCCCATTTTCTAAGATGCAGACATAGAGAGTGGACTTGAGGACTCAGGGAGGGGGAAGGGTAAGCTGGGGCGAAGTGAGAGAGAGGCATGGACATATATACGCTACCAAATGTCAAATAGCTAGCTAGTGGGAAGCAGCCGCAGAGCACAGGGAGATCAGCTGGCTGTTTTGCAATGGCCTAGAGGGGTGGAATAGGGAGGGTGGGAGGGAGGTTCAAGAGGGAGGGGATATGGGGTTATATGTATGCATATGGCTGATTCACTTTGTTGTACAACAGAAACTAACACAACATTGTAAAGCAATTATACTCCAATAAACATGTTTAAAAAAAATAAAAGCAAGTAAAATAAAATGATTGTTAATAGGAAATACCCCAAAGTATTTCTCAATCTTTCATCTTATTTCCAATTTATATCATAAGTAGAGAAGAAAAAAATGTAGACAGCTTTCTAAATTTGTCTATGCAATCTGGTTGCAAGTCATTTTGATAATGTTGTTCATGACATTCCTTTCTTCACTTCACCACTGTCTGGGACTGTTATTTGAATTGTTCCACAATTACATGGTGTTTCTGCCTAATTGTTTTACTAGTACTTTGGGGATAAAAGGGATATAATTCTGTATACCTATGGTTCCTGCCACAGGGCAGACACAGTGGATGCTCAAAAAATATTTGCTAAGGTGTAAAGAATGCTAAAGGAAAAAAGAGAACTTGGTTATTCTTTCACATAAGAATGAAAGAGAGAATACAAATTCACTTTTATTTATAGATTACTTCTAGAAAATGTAAAGCAGCTTGGTAAAAACACATGATAAAAAATATAATGTAAAGTAGAAGTAAGAGAGAAGGTTGATGCAAAGAAAAAACTAAGGTAGAGAAGAATTAAGGCTAATGCACAAAATATATATCTTGGTGATCTATACTTTTGCTGAGAACAGAAAGTAGAATTTTTTGTTTAATAGAGCACGATTGTAATGCCAATAATGAAAGCAGAATTGCTTATTTCTTCCAGATCATTTTGAGGCGCAGGTTTCAAGCCTAGAGGTGAAAGAGTATGTTTTTTTAAAAAAGGCAGTATGGCTACCATATTCTTCAATAATAAATTGCTTTCTTAATTTTAAACGGATGTTTAAAGGGCAAAGGGTGAATTTGATGTACAAAAATAAGTAAATAAAAGAATATCATACAAAGAATGCGAGAGAATGTTCCACTCTTGACTTCCTTTGGCCTTTTTAGAGTATTGCTAAGAAACCCCATCTGTGCCAGCTTCTGAGTCTTTGCAACTTGACTCGCATCCCTGCTTTTCTTTTATGGAAAAAAAACAGTCTAAAACCAAACCCTCCTACAGGGAGAGGTTGACAAGCCATGTGGGGTCCCTCTGGGAACCAGAGCAATTTACCATAGCCCATTGCAGGCAGGCAGATGTGCTTACATAAAGACCAATAGCAGCCGAGCAAGGCAAAAAAAAAAAAGTGCAAATAAAAATAAAAATAATTAAAAATAGTTTTTATTGCAGTGCTTAAAGGAAAAACATATTTGGTCTCTGCACACTGAAGTTATACCTCCAGGAAAGCAACAAACTGCCCCCAAAGGCACGGTAATGCCCTGCATTAGTCCCCTGGGTTCCTGTGCTTTCATGTTTCCCTTACTATAGGCTACTCCAAGCCTTTAATATGTAGTTAATGGGCAGCATGACTTTCTAAAAGGGGAATGTTATATAAAGCACTTTCCAAAATATCTTGGAATATGTGGGGACATTCCATATTCCACATGGACATTTTGTAGTTCTCAAATTTCAGCACGTATCAGAATCACCTGGAAGGCTTGTGAATCCAAAATACTGCCCACCCTGACTGGAGTTCCTGATTCAGTCAGTCTGTGGTGGGGCCCAAGAATCTGTATATCTAACAAGTGTGCAGGTGATACTGATGCTGCAGTGCTTGTCCAGAGACCACTTCGGGGGCCACTGGCCTAGGTATATGGTACTCGAGCCATTTTGGTTTAAATATATTTTCAAGGGTCCTTTGTATCTTTCAACTCCCAGCAAGAGGCAAACTAAAAATTAGCTCTTACTTTGTTGGAATTTTTGTTGTTGTCATTAAACACAGTCAAGTATTTTCAGAAGTGTAGGACCGAGAACTACTAATAATCCACCAAGGTTCTCCAGGGACACACAGGTTGTTGTATTACAGCATTGACGTGTATAGTACTCACGGTCTGCGCTTCTAACAGGAAAGAAACATTGACTTATGGTATTCCATTGATTCGTGTTTCATCCCACGGGTGATTCACTAAGAGAAACCTTAGTCTTCTTACAGATGATGGTGGAGATCTTTGTATCAGAAAGTATACATTGTACAGGCATGTGTTTATTTGGCTTTGTTGTTTATTTTTGTTTTTCTTTTAACCTTTTGGTCCCATTAAAAAAGTGTTTAGGAAAATAAAAAACATTTCTAAGCACTTCCTGGAGGTGCTAAAGTTTCTTTGTGGCTGTGATAGAAAATGGGAGATGGTAGATATATCAACAAAAACCTCTGAGAGCTGTGAATTCTGTGAATTAAGAACCACACATAGTTTACAAACCAACTTTAGGTCAGAGGTATCTGCATAGATCATGGATAGTCCCTTTTGGTTCTAAGTGCCTAGGAATGCTTTCAGGCCAAGTAACCCCATAGTAGCCTTTTAATTAAACATGTATCTGTTCACTCTAGTCTTGGGCTACAAGAGGGAAACCAAAATTGAAGTTCAGTATTTGTCATTATGCAAGTGGTTATGAATAATAATCTAGGTTCATGGCTGTTATTCGAAAATCCCTGGAACCTGTCCTTAAGTATTCAGAATTGCTATCACTTTAGAATGGTAAAGAGCAAACACATTTCATAATATGTAACACCTGTAGCAGGGCCCAGGACAGCAGTTGATAAAGAAATGCAGTAATATTTCTGCAAGAAAATGTATGAATAGTTACACTAAGTGGCATAAAGAAAGACAATGAACAATTTTATAGTAGTTAGATTTTGCTATCAGATGAGTTTGTCATATTTTTACTTTTAAAAACAACTTTACTGAGATATAATTCACATACCATAAATTCCATCATTTTAAAGTGTACAGTTCAGAGTTTTCTAATATATTCATGGAGCTGTGAAACCAGCACCACTCTCTAATTTTAGAATATATTCATCACTTCCCATTTCTCCCTTGCCTTTCCCCTGGCAACCACTAATCTACATTCAGTCGCTATGGATTTGCCTATTCTGGACACTTCAAATAATCAGAATTATACAATATGTGGCCTTTTGTGTTTGCCTTCATTAACTTAGCATAATGTTTTTGTTTGTTTGTTTTAACATCTTTATTGGAGTATAATTGCTTTACAATGGTGTGTTAGTTTCTGCTTTATAACAAAGTGAATCAGTTATACATATACATATGTTCCCATATCTCTTCCCTCTTGCGTCTCCCTCCCTCCCACCCACCCTATCCCACATCTCTAGGTGGTCACAAAGCACCGAGCTGATCTCCCTGTGCTGTGCGGCTGCTTCCCACTAGCTATTTTACGTTTGGTAGTGTATATATGTCGATGTCACTCTCTCACTTTCTCACAGCTTACCCTTCCCCCTCCCCATATCATGAAGTCCATTCTCTAGTAGGTCTGTGTCTTTACTCCTGGCTTACCCCTAGGTTCTTCATGACATTTTTTCCCCCATAGATTCCATATATATGTGTTAGCATACGGTATTTGTTTTTCTCTTTCTGACTTATGATCTGTCTATTGGTGAAAGTGGGGTGTTAAAGTCCCCTACTGTGAATGTGTTATTGTTGATTTCCCATTTTATGGCTGTTAGTATTTGCCTTATGTATTGAGGTGCTCCTATGTTGGGTGCATAAATATTTACAATTGTTATATCTTCTTCTTGGATCAATCCCTTGATCATTAGGTAGTGTCCTTCTTTGTCTCTTGTAATAGTCTTTACTTTAAAGTCTATTTTGTCTGATATGAGAATTGCTACTCCAGCTTTCTTTTGATTTCCATTTGCATGGAATATTTTTTTCCATCCCCTCATGTTCAGTCTGTATGTGCCTCTAGGTATGAAGTGGGTCTCTTGTAGACAGCATATATATGGGTCTTGTTTTTGTATCCATTCAGCCAGTCTGTGTCTTTTGGTGGGAGCATTTAATCTATTTACATTTAAGGTAATTATCGATGTGTATCTTCCTCTTCCCATTTTCTTAATTGTTTTCGGTTTCTTTCATCTTTAGTTCATCTAGGTCCTTGTTAAATGTTTCTTGCAGTTTCTCTATTCTATTTCCAAGATTTTAGATCACCTTTACTATCATTATTCTGATTTCTTTTTCAGGTCGACTGCCCGTTTCCTCTTCATTTGTTAGGTCTGGTAGGTTTTTATCTTGCTCCTTTATCTGCTATGTGTTTTTCTGTCTTCTCATTTTGCTTATCTTACTGTGTTTGGGGTCTCCTTTTTGCAGGCTGCAGGTTCATAGTTCTCGTTGTTTTTGGTGTCTGTCCCCAGTGGCTAAATTTGGTTCAGTGGGTTGTGTAGGCTTCCTTGTGGACAGGACTAGTGCCTGTGTTCTGGTGGATGAGGCTGGATCTTGTCTTTCTGGTGGGCAGGTCCACGTCTGGTGGTGTGTTTTGGGGTGTCTGTGGACTTATTATGACTTTATGCAGCCTCTCTGCTAATGGGTGGGGTTGTGGTCCTGTCTTGCTAATTGCTTGGCATAGGGTATCCAGCACTGTAGCTTGCTGGTTGTTGAGTGAAACTGGGTGTTAATGTTGAGATTGGGATCTTTGGGAGATTTTCGCTGTTTGATATTACGTGGAGCTTGGAGGTCTCTTGTGGACCAGTGTCCTGAAGTTGGCTCTTCCACCTCAGAGGCACAGCACTGACTCCTGGCTGTAGCACCAAGAGCTTTTCATCCACACAGCTCAGAATAAAAGGGAGAAAAAGTAGAAAGAAAGAAAGAACGAAAGGATAAAATAAAATAAAATAAAGATAAAATAAAATAATTAAAATAAAAAGTAATTATTAAGAAAAAAATTTTTAAAGTAAAAAAACAAAAACCCAACAAAGAAACAAACAAACAAAAATGGACGGACAGAACCCTAGGACAAATGGTGAAAGCAAAGCTATATGGACAAAATGTCACACAGAAGCATACACATACACACTTACAAAAAGAGGAAAAAGCGAATAAATAATGTATCTTGCTCTCAAAATCCACCTCCTCAATTTGGGATGATTCGTTTTCTATTCAGGTATTCCACAGATGCAGGGTACATCAAGTTGATTGTGGAGATTTAATCCGCTACTCCTGAGGCTGCTGGGAGAGATTTCCCTTTCTCTTCTTTGTTCGCACAGCTCCCGGGGATTCAGCTTTGAATTTGGCCCTGCCCCTGCATGTAGGTCGCCTGAGGGCATTTGTTCTTCGCTCAGAGAGGACGGGGTTAAAGGAGCAGCTGATTCGGGGGCTCTGGCTCACTCAGGCCGGGGGGTAGGGAGGGGTACGGATGTGGTGTGAGTCTGCGGCGGCAGAGGCCGGCGTGATGTTGTACCAGCCTGAGGCCTGCCGTGCATTCTCCCGGGTAAGTTGTCCCTGGATCACGGGACCGTGGCAGTGGCGGGCTGCACAGGGGCCCGAGAGGGGAGGTGGAGATAGTGGCCTGTGCTTGCACACAGGCTTTTTGGTGGCGGCAGCAGCGGCCTTAGCGTCTCATGCGCGTCTCTGGGGTCTGCGCTGACAGCCGCGGTTCGCGCCCGTCTCTGGAGCTCCTTTAAGCAGCGTTTTTAATCCCCTCCACTCATGCACTGGGAAACAAAGAGGGAAGAAAAAGTCTCTTGCCTCTTCGGCAGCTCCAGACTTTTTCCCGGACTCCCTCCCGGCTAGCTGTGGTGCGCTAACCCCTTCAGGCTGTGTTCACACCGCCAACCACAGTCCTCTCCCTGCTTCCGACCAAGGCCAGAGACTCAACTCCAGGCCCCGCCTGCCCCGGCGGGGGAGCAGACAAGCCTCTCGGGCTGGTGAGTGCCGGTCAGCACCAATCCTCTGTGCAGGAATCTCTCTGCTTTGCCCTCCGCACCACTGTTGCTGCGCTCACCTCCGCGGCCCCGAAGCTTCCCCCTCCACCACCCGCAGTCTCCGCCCACGAAGGGGCTTCCTAGTGTGTGGAAACCTTTCCTCCTTCACAGCCGCCTCCCACTGGTGCAGGTCCCGTCCATATCCTTTTGTCTGTTTTTTCTTTTGCCCTACCCAGGTACGTGGGGAATTTCTTGCCTTTTGGGAGGTCTGAGGTCTTCTGCCAGCGTTCAGTGGGTGTTCTGTAGGAGTTGTTCCACATGTAGATGTATTTCTGATGTATCTGTGGGGAGGAAGGTGATCTTTGTGTCTAACTCTTCCGCTATCTTCCGCCTCTCCTAGCATAATGTTTTTAAGGTTTATCCATGTTATAGCAGATATCCATGTTATAGCAGATATCAGTATTCCATTGTATGGATATATCACATTTTGTTTATCCATTCATCAGTTGATGGATATTTGGGTTCTTTACTTTTTAGTTATAATGAATAATACTCTTATGAACAATCAGGCACATGTTTTTTTGTGTGAAAATATGGTATATACCTATGAGTGGAACTGCTGGGTCATATGATAACTCTGTTTAAATTTTTGAGGAACTGAATTACTTTTTTCCAAAATGGCTGCACCATTTTACATTCTCATCAGCAATGTATAATGATCCCAGTTTCTCCTCATCCTTGCCTTGTCCATGTTTTTGATTGCTATCCCAGTGGCTGTAAAGTGGTTTTCATTGCAGTCTTGATTTTTATTTCCCTGACGGCTAATGACGTCAAACACTTTTTCATGTACTTATTGGTAATTTCTACAATCTTCTTTGGAGAGATATTTATTCAAATCTTTTGCCCATTTAAAATTGGGTTATTTGTCTTTTAAATATTGAGTTGTAACAGTTCTTCATAAATGCTCCTTGTATTATTGTGAGTTTTGGCTATTCCCCAGAATTCTGAAAAAGTTGATTTGACACTTTTTGCCAATATTGTCATTGCCTTTATGGAGGAGCTGATTTTCAGAATTTCTTATTCTGCTATACCAAATATGCTTCTCAGGTCATATTTTATAGACTATGTAAAACTTTAAATTTTTCAGAACTTTTTTGAATTGTAGAATTGTGAACAGGTTTTGTTTGAATATGAATCATGTTCTCTTTTTTTTTTTAGCTAGTTCAACTTTTCAGTGAACATATGACCTGAATAAGGGAGACAAAAAAATCATATGATTGAAATTACAACTTTCTCAACATACAGTAAAAAACTACTGATGAGGAGGTAGTAGTTAAGCATGAGTACTAATTTTTTATGTTGGTATTATGGAGTATCATTTTATGCTACCTCCGTGAGAAGAAAAAATAATATTACTGCTGATTTATACTTATTTTATGTTAAGAAACACTTGTTAGTTTTTCATAAGAACAAGCCAAAGCCACATGTTTTAGTTTTTACTGGCAGAAAGTAAAACCAATATAAAATTTAATTAAAGTTGTAATTTTTAATAAATTTACATGTATTGGGTGACAACTAATTACTCTGTTTTATATTTTCTGCCCTTTAAAAATATGGTTTTTAGAAAATATGGCTTAATTTAAAAAATTCATTGGAAAGCCATCAGATTTTTTTTTTTTTTTTTTTCCCCAGTACGCGGGCCTCTCACTGTTGTGGCCTCTCCTGTTGCGGAGCACAGGCTCTGGACGCACAGGCTCAGCGGCCATGGCTCACGGGCACAGCAACTCCGCGGCATGTGGGATCCTCCCAGACCGGGGCACGAACCCGTGTCCCCTGCATCGGCAGGCGGACTCTCAACCACTGCGCCACCAGGGAAGCCCAAGCCATCAGATTTTAAATACTGAACTGTTAAGAGCTTCAAACAGCAATGTTTTGCTTGTAGATTTTTAGATGTCAGAAGAGGATACCAGGAACAGGCTGGCTAGCAAAGTAGAAGACTCAGGAGCCCTAGAAACCAGTATTTATTGTGTGTGCTCTATAAGCCCTGCTATATATCTCTCTTAATTTTTCATTTATCTCACAAACGTGTTTGAACTGATCTAGGTAGACAGGAGTATTGAATAAAATGGACTTAAGTTCCTACCTTGGGAAAAAATATGCCACAATGTCAGATAGGTACTAGGAAGAATAAAAGAAATCGGATGGCATGGCTAAAGAAATACGGTGTATGTGGCAGGGGGCAGTTTGCTAAATATGATAGAGTGGCTCAGGGAAGACATCTCTGAGTAAGTGACATTTTAGAGACTTGTGTAAAGGGAGGGAGTGGGCCATATAGACATCTGAAGAAGGATTATTCCAGGAAAAGGTAACAACAAGAACAAAGGTTCTGAGATTGAAATGTATTTGTCACCTCACATGACCCCTCTTGCACTCCAAGCCCAGGCAAAACAGGTTCACCTTCAAGAAAAATATGGGTGTGGGTTTGCTTGGCCTGAAAGCCCTCCTAGATGCTTAGAGAACTGGGGAGACCCATGCAGATACCTTTTGATCTGACGTTGGTTTGTAGATTAGCTCACAGATTTGGTACCTAACTCACAGGATTTACATATCTCAGGGTTCTTTAGTGATATTTCCACCATCTCTGCTCTTCAATCATGGCCACAAAATAACTTTATTGCTTCCAAGGAAGTACCTAGAAGTTTGTTTGTTTGTTTTTAATAAAAGCTTTTTTTAGTTGAACCAAAACTTTAAAAACAAAAACCATCTCTAAGGTTTAAGACATAAAGCGAGATTTAAGATCAACAGAAAGTAATGTTTTGTCTGATTGTAAATTCCATCTTTTGTATGCTTACAAGTCCATGTTTTTAAAAACAATAGAGGCTTAAATAAATTTCAAACCCTTAGGGAATATTCTGATGGTTTGGTTGTGCAATCTATGGTGTCATCTAGTGGTAATTCCTTTAAATTTCAACCAAATGTCCCAGAGGGTTATGCTAAATCATTAGAAAATACGTCTAAAGCAAAGTTCCTCTAAATTAAATGGCTGTCTAATTATAGTCACCAGTTTTTAAAAATAATTATAGATCAGAGGAAGTTATAAAGACTATACAGGGAAGACCATGTACCCTATATCCAGTTTCCCTTATGGGTTATAATTTATGTAATTATAGTACAATAGTACTATTATAATAGTATTATATTATAAATACAACAATACCCAAACCAGGAAATTGATACTGGTACAATGAACATTCATGTCATTTTATCACATGTATAGATTTGTGTAACCACCAACACGATCAAGATACAGAATAATTCTGTCACCCCAAATGTCTCTCTTGTGCTTCCCTTTCATTGTCACATCCCTCATTCCCCACCATCTCTAACCTCTGACAAATACTAATCTGTTTTCCATCTCTATAATTTTATATAATACATATAATATTTCAAGAATATTATATAAATGAAGTCATGTGGCATATGACTCTTTAAGATTGACTTATTTTTCCCACTCAGCATAATTCCCTGGAGATTCATAGAAGTTGTGTATATCAATAGTCATTTCTTTTTCTTGCTAAAAAAAGGAATATGGAATATTCCATGGTATGATGTACTACAGTTTGATTATCCACGTTTTGCAGTGCATCTGGGTTGTTTCAGTTTGGGGCTATTACAAATAAAGACGCAATGAACAATAGTGTGAAAGATTTTTGTGATCATTTTTCCATTTTTTTAGAGCAAATGTCCAGAAACATGATTGATGGGTCATATGGTGGGTGTATGTTTAGTTGTTTTTTTTAAAAAATTTATTTATTTATTTATGGCTGTGTTGGCTCTTTGTTTCTGTGCCAGGGCTTTCTCTTGTTGCGACTAGTGGGGGCCACTCCTCATTGCGGTGCGCGCGCCTCTCACTATAGCGGCCTCTCTTGTTGCGGAGCACAGGCTCCAGACGTGCAGGCTCAGTAATTGTGGCTCATGGGGCTAGTTGCTTCATGGCATGTGGGATCTTCCCAGACCAGGGCTCGAACCCGTGTCCCCCGCATTGGCAGGCAGATTCTCAACCACTGCGCCACCATGGAAGCCCTATGTTTAGTTTTTTAAGAAACCGCCAAACTATTTTCCAAAGTAGTTGTACCATTTAAATTCCCACCAGCAACGTATGAGTGATCCAGTTTTTCTTCATTTTCATCAGCATTTGGTATTGTCACTATTTAAAATCTTTTGCTATTATAATAAAATTATGTGTATATAATATCTCTCTGTGGTTATAATTTGTATTTCTCTAATATCTGATGATTTTGAGCATCTTTTCATGTGCTTATTTGCCATATGTATATCCTCTTCAATGAAATATCTGCTCATGTCTTTGGCCCATTTTCTAATGGATTGTTTATTTTTTGCCGTTGGATTGTAAGAGTTCTTTATATATTCTAAATATGTCATTTGTAGTATAAATGGTTTGCAAATATTTTCTCCCAGTCTTTAGCTTGTCTTTTTTTTTTGCGGTACGCAGACCTCTCACCGCTGTGGCCTCTCCCGTTGTGGAGCACAGGCTCCCGACGCACAGGCTCAGCGGCCATGGCTCACGGGCCCAGCCGCTCCACGGCATGTGGGATCCTCCCGGACCGGGGCACGAACCCGTGTCCCTTGCATCGGCAGGCGGACTCTTAACCACTGTGCCACCAGGGAAGCCCTAGCTTGTCTTTTTATCCCCTTAACAGAAGTTTTTCACAGAGCAAATATTTAAAATTTTGGTAAAATCCAATTTGTCAATAATGTCTTTTATGGATCATGTTTTTGGTGTCATGTCTAATAACTCTTTACCAAGCCCTATGTCCTGAAGATATTATACTATGTTGGTCTTTTGGGGGGTGGGGATTTATCTTGTTTGATGTTCATTTAGTTTCTTGAAGCTGTATGTTTATGCCTTTTGTGGAATTTAAGAAATTTTCAGTTATTATTTTTTCAAATATCTTTTCAATCCTTTTATTTCTCCTCTCCTTCTGGACTCTTATTACACAAATGTTAGATCTTTTGTTATAGTTTATTGTCCCACAGGTCCCTAAGGCTGTGTTCACTTTTTGTCAGTCTGTTTACTCTGTTGGGTAATTTCTATTGTTCTATCTTCAGGTTTTCTGATTCTTTCCTCTACCCCCTCCATTCTGTTGTTGAGCTCATTCATTTGGTTTTTTATTAAGGTTATTATATTTTTCAGTTCTAAAGTTTCCATTTGGTTCTTCATTTGACTGTTTTAAAATCTTTGCCAGCTGATCCTAGCATCTATCTACATCATCTTGGTTTTGGTGTCTGTTGATTCAAGTTGAGATTTTCCTAGTTCTTAGTATGACGAGGGATTTTTGTTTGAACCTGGAATTTTTATATTCTGTCATGAGACTCTGAATCATACTTAAATGTTTTGCTTTAGTAGGCTTCTTTTTATTGAGTTCTACTTGATGTATGATGAGGAAGGTCAGCCTTCCTATAGCACATTTTTTTTCTGTGCTGTATCGCTAGTTTAGGGCAATTATTGTTGGAAAGCTTTTGTCTTGCCAGGCTGTTTCTTTCTTGGTCCTTTGGATGGAGAGAGAAGTCTTTTCTTTGGGCTTTTTTTTCTTTTGGTCTGTACTACTGGGGTTTCCAAATTTCTGGCTTCTCCATTACCCAGTTTAAGATATATCAAGCACAAAGAAAACCCAAGGAATATATCACCATGTTGCTTCTCAGATCCCAAGGTCCCTAAACAGTCTGATTTTTTCTCTCTACCTTTCAGAGTCTCATCATGTTTTTTTTTTTATTGGAGTATAATTTCATCCCACCCATCTAGGTCATCACAGAGCACCGAGCTGAGTTTCCTGTGTTTTATAGCATGTTCCCATTAGCTATCTATTTTATGCATGGTAGTGTATGTATGTCATTCTTAATTTGTTTTATATATAACATCCAGGGGAGGAATTTATTTAGTAGGAGGAATGGGGAAAGTGTGTCTACTCCACCTAGTCCGGAAATGGAAGTGGAAGTCCGTCACCACGTAAAAAAACTATTTATTGAGGTGAAGTTAACATAACATACAATTAACCATTTCAAAGTAAACAATTCAGCGACAATTTACCTCATTCAAAATGTACAACCATCACTTCTATCTAGTTCCAAAGAATTTCCATTAGTCTAAAGTAAAACCCTTTACCTACTAAGCAGTTCCTCCTTTCTCCACACTGTCCCCAGCCCCTGGCAACTACCGATCTTCATTCTGTCTCTACAGATTTATCTGTTCTGTGTATCTCATGTAAATGAAATCACACAATATGTGATCTTTTACACAATATGTGTATCTGGCTTCTTTCACATAGCATAATGTTTTTGAAGTTCATCCATGTTGTAGCATGTATCAGTACTTCATTCCTGAATGATATTCCATTGTATGTGTATATCTCAACTTGTTTTTCTGTTGATGGACCTTTGGGTTGTTTCTACTTTTTGGCTATTGTGCATAGTGCTGCTATGAACATGTGTGTGCATGTACTTTTTTGAGTACCTGTTTTGAATACTTTTAGATATACAGCTAGGAATAGAATTTCAGGGTCAGGTAGAAATTATATGTTTAATTTTTTGAAGAATCAACTGTTTTCCAGAGGCTAAACAATTTTACATTCCTGGCAGCAATGTATGAGGGTTCCAATCTCTCCATATTCTTACCAACCAATCTAGCTTCTGGTGTTTGCTGGCAATCCTTGGTGCCCCTTGGTTTGTAGATACATCACTCCAATCTCTGTCTCTGTCTTCACACACCATCTGCCCTGTGTATCTGTGTCCAAATTTCCGTCTTATATGGACACTCTAATCCAGTATGAACACATCTTAAATTGATTACATTTACAAAGACTCTGCAAATTAGGTCACATTTACAGGTACTAAGGATTAAGGCTTCAACATATCTTTTTGAGGGACACGATTCACACCGTAACAGTCCATTCCAGTTTCAAAGCACTCTAACTGTTAAAAATTTCTTACTTACGGACACTAGGTCAGCCTTCCTATAGCTATAAATAACATGACTAGCTTAAATCAGAAGCTCAGTATTGTATCTTCAACTCAGCAACTAACTGCCCTGTGACTTTAAGTCAGGGTTTTCATCTCCCTGAGCTAACTTTTCTGGTCTGCAGAATGAAGAACTTGGACAAGGAGAATAACTCTTCTAGTTCTCAAATTCCAGGTTCCAATAACATATTCACAGGACCTTGTGATATGTCAAGGCAACTATTATCTTCCCTGTAGGTTTTCTTTTTGTGCACTACAGTTATAAGCTTATTCATGCACTATAGTTTCCAGATCCTTCACAATCCTTATTGTCCTTCACTAGATATTCCTCAAATTATCCACGTGCTAAGATGTGGTAATCAGAAATGAACAAATAAATGTTCCAAGTGTAGCCTGGCTCCTTAAGAAAAATGACCTTAAGAGGTTGAAAAAAGAGAGAGAGAGAGAGAGTAATGAGGGAGTGAGGAGAGAATACCAGGCAAATAACAGTCACAAGATAACAGGTTAAGGATTACAAACAAAACATTATTTAATGCAAAAAAAAAAAAAAAAAGGAACAAGGAGAGAGAATCTTAATGGGAAATAGAATAATCTACCAAGAAGGCCATGAATTGTTATATAGCAATATCACAATATCACCTCAAAATATGTTAAGTAGTAACTAATAGAAATATAACAATGCATCATCAAGTCACAGAGGGAGCATTCATACACTTTTCACAGGAATCTACAAATCAGGTAGACAAAGCATATGAAACATATTGTGATAGAAAATAGAAGCTATTTGCTAAATGGCTTTAAAGTTGAAAAAAAATCCAAAGTGTAAATTAAAAACACCTCAGGACTGAAAAACTCTTGTTCACTATAATCCATTATCCATACTTTACTTATTATGATGTATGTATTTATTTATTTTACTCTTTAAAAAAATTTTAGTTTTAATTAATATATTTTATTGAAGTGTAGTTGATTTATAATGTATTAATTTCAGGTGTACAGCAAAATGATTCAGTTTATATATATATATATATATATATTTTTTTCTTTTTCAGAATATTTTCCCTTATAGGTTATTACAAAATATTGAGTATAGTTCCCTGTACTATAAGTAGGTTCTTGTTACCTATTTTATATACAGTAGTGTGTATATGTTAATCCCAAACTCCTAATTTATCCCTCCTCCTCACATTTCCCTTTTGGTAACCATATGTTTTTTTCTTTGTCTGTGAGTATGTTTCTGTTTTGTAAACAAGTTCATTTGTGTTATTTTTTAGATTCCACATATAAGTGATATCATATGATACTTGTCTTTTGCTGTCTGACTTACTTCACTTAATATGATAATCTCTAGGTCCACCCATGTTGCTGCAAATGGCATTATTTCATTCTTTTTTATGGCTTAATAGGATTCCATTATCTATATATGCCACATCTTCTTTATCCATTTATCTGTCAATCGACATTTAGGTTGCTTCACGTCTTAGCTATTGTAAATAGTGCTGCAATGAACAATTGGGTGCATGTATTTTTTCGAATTATGGTTTTCTCTGGATATATGCCCAGGAGTGGGATTGCAGGATCATATGGTAGCTCTATTTTTAGTGGGTTTTTTTCAGTTTTAATATATTTTTAATTGAAGTATAGTTGATTTACAATGCTGTGTTAATTTCTGCTGTAAAGCAAAGCAATTCAGTTATACATATACATACAATCTTTTTAAAATATTCTTTCCATTATGGTTTATCGTAGGATACTGAGTATAGTTCTCTGTTCTATACAGTAGGACCTTGTTGTCTATCCATTCTATGTATAAAAGCTTACATCTGCTAACACCAACCTTCCACTTAATCCCTCCCCTAACCCCCTCCCCCTTGGCAACCACCAGTCTGTATTCTATGTCTATGATTCTGTTTCTCTTTCATAGGTAAGTTCATTTGTGTCATATTTTAGATTCCACATATAAGTGATATCATATGGTATTTGTCTTTCTCTTTCTGACTTATTTCACTTAGTGTGGTAATCTCTAGTTGTATCCATGTTGCTGCAAATGGCATTATTTCATTCTTTTTTATGACTGAGTAGTATTCCATTGTATATATGTACCACATCTTCTTTATCTGTTCATCTGTTGATGGACATTTAGGCTGTTTCCATGTCTTGGCTATTGTAAATAGTGCTGCTATGAACATAGGGATACATGTATGTTTTTGATTTATAGTTTTGTCCAGATATATGCCCTGGAGTGGGATTGCTGAATCATATGGCAACTCTATTTTTCATTTTCTGAGGAACCTCCGTACTGTTTTCCATAGTGGCTGCACCAATTTACATTTCCAGCAACAGTGTAGGAGGGCTCCCTTTTCTCCACACCCTCTCCAGCATTTGTTGTTTATAGATTTTTGGATGATGTCTATTCTAACAGGTGTGAGGTGATACCTCATTGTAGTTTTGATTTGCATTTCTCTAATAATTAGTGATGTGGAGCATCTTTTCATGTGCCTTTTGGCCATCTGTATGTCTTCTTTGGAGAAATATCTATTTAGATCTTCTGCCCAGTTTTTGATTGGGTTGTTTGTTCAGTGTTGAGCTGTATGAGATATTTGTATATTTTGGAGATTAATCCCTTGTCAGTCATATTATTTGGAAATATTTTCTCCCTTTCTGTGTGTTGTCTTTTCATTTTTTTATGGTTTCCTTCGATGTGCAAAAGCTTTTAAATTTAATTATGTCCCATTTGTTTATTTTTGCTTTTATTTCCTTTACTTTAGGAGATGGATCCAAATAGATACTGCTGCAGTTTATGTCAAAGAGTGTCCTGCCTGTGTTTTCTCTAGGAGTTTTATAGTATCCAGTCTTACATTTAGGTCTTTAATCCATTTTGAGTTTATTTTTGTGTATGGTGTTAGAGATTGTTCTAATTTCACTCTTTTACATGTAGCTGTTCAGTTTTCCCAGTACCACTTACTGAAGAGACTGTCTTTTCTACCAGGAAGATACTTTTAAAACTTGAGCCAGATCATGTCACTTCCTTTCTCAAAACTTTCCATTGGTTTCACATCCCAATTATAATAAAACCTAGAAATATTAACCATGGCCTTGCAGGTCCCATCTGGTTTCCTGTCCTACAACTTTCCTCTTTACTCTCTGTGCTGTTTCCACACCCACTTCCTTCCTCTGCAGCAAGTTACTTGCTGTTGTGCTTACTGTTTTTACTTACTGTTTATGCCTATTCTGATTTCCTTTTGGATACTTGTTTGGGTTTTTTCTCATTCTTGTTCAACTTTACCTAGTGAGAGGGGCATTTTCGGTTCAGTCCATCTAAAATAAGAGTTGAATGTAAGTTTCATGAGGGGAAGAACTATCTATTTCATTCACTGTGGTATTTTTAGCAATTAGGACAGTTTTTGGAACTCTGTAAGTGCTCAGTAAGTATTCACTAAGTCAATAAGTGAAAGAATGCACTATATAATAAGACCTGTAGAATGTGGCTAAAGTAGTATTTATAGGAGATATTTAGTGTAATGAAACCAAACTAACTGTTATTTGACAGCAGTGAAGCTCAAAATTAAATTAAGTAATCTTTCAATTCAAGAAACCAGATAAAGTAAAACAAAATAATCCAAAGAGAGAATAAACAAAGAAATGAAAAAGAAGAAATTGATGAAATAGGAAACAGACTAAAGAAATAAGAAAAGTTCCTCCATAAAACCAAGCCTAATATTAAGACTAAAAAGGTAGAAAAGAGTGTCAAAATAACCAAGTAAGAAGGAGAATCCACAAATAAGCAACATCAAGGAAGACAAATGAGATACTGAAGAGATGCTTTAAAATTATGAGAATACTACCTACAACATTATGCCAACAGTTTGTAAAATATAATTTAATTTATATTTTATTTAATGTTTAATTCCTAACATCAACTCATCAAATAGTAAAAAAGAAAAAAAACCTGAATAGACCAAGGTTCATATAAGAAACTTATATAGTAGTAAGAGATATCTCTAAAAGGCCCTAGATTCCTACAGAATTTGGGCAAGCTTTGCTTATCTTCAAGAAACAATTTTCATTTATACAAATGTCCCAGAAACTTGGTAAAGATAGGAAGCTATTCAGTTCATTTTATGAAGCTAGGAGAAACACTGTACCAAAATTGGACAGAAACTGCAAAAGAAAACTTGAAGCCAATTTTATTTATGAATACAAACGTAAGTGAAACATTAATGAATTGAATACTGCAATGAGTTAAAAGAAAAATACTTTATGGCCCAGATTTTTATGTTATATTTTTCTTAGAAATGTAAGGATGGTTCTACATTAGAAAATTATTATTATAATTTACTAAGTTAGATTAAATGGGGAAGACCATTTGATATCTTAATAGATGTTGAAAGTGGTTTGATAAAATCCAACGCCTATGCACAAGTAAAGACACACACTCACACTTAACAGACAAGGAATAAAGGAAATTTTCCTTGGCTGGAAAAAGCATATGCAAGAAAGACTAAAACAAATATATGTATTGGTGAAACTTTAGAAGCATTCCCTTTAAAGTCAGGGAGAAGAAAAAATGGCACTCTCTTCTCGACTATTCAACATTGTATTGGAAGTTGTAAGAAATGCAATGAGTTATACAGATTGGAAAAAAAGGAAAATAAACTGTTAATTTTAGATGATAATGCTCATCAATCCAGCTCATCGATCCAGCAAAACAAAATCGAGTGGCAGACTGTTAGCACTCAATGACATTTTTGACCCTACAGTGTAATGTGGCTCCTGCCTCATTTCTCCCTGACTCTCTGTGGTCCAAACACACTAAAAGTCATTCAGTTTCTTGAATGTTCTTCTCTTGATACTCAAAATGTGATCTGAGGACCAAAAGTATCACCTGGGAACTTGTTAGCAATGAAAATGCCAGGTTCAACTTTGGATCTATTGCTTTTTAATAAGACTCCCCCCAAAAATTCTTTTTCAATTCAACTGTGAGAAGCATTGCCCACATCACTTCTCTTCTTAGGGACATTGCACATGCTTTTCTTTTTTTCTGGGATATACTTGCCCTTCTTTTTAATTTCCCAACTCAAACATTTCAACTCAAACTCAAACTTCCCTAATATTTCAGACTGAGACGGGAGCCTCCCATGTGTTCTCTCAGAGCACTCTGTACTGTTTCTTCATAGCATAGCATTTGTCACAGATCATTCTTAAATACTTATTTATATGACTGTTTAGTTAATGTCTTGCTCTTTCTCTAGACCATAGGTCCTTGAGGGACCATGTCTGTTTGGTTCACTCTTGCTTCCAGTGCCCAAGGCTTGGCTTACAGTAGTCATTCAATAAATCTTTGTAGAATGAGAAAATATAGTGGAAAGTCTGATCTACATGGCACCTTCCTCTTGGTTATGAAAAGAACTTTTTATTATCATTGCAACTTAAACCTTGCTTCAATTATTTAGTTAATTTATACAACAGGATAATTTAACCTGAAAAAATGTCCTTCATTATCCTAAACAAGGCATTCTTTTTGTATTTGTTTTAAGATATAGAGCTATAAACTTGTGATTCTCAATCCTGGATGAACTTCAGATCACCTGGAGGTTAAAAATGTTCCAATTCCTGGGTTCCATCCCAGAGACTTTGATTTCATTGGCCCAGACACTGATGAAAATGTTGTCTTTGATACTCAAGTGTTCAAAAGTAAAGTCAAAGAAAATCAAATAATATTACCTTTCAGTATTCATATAAGTAAATTATGAACTGGTCACCAAGGCAAAGCTTATCGTAAACAAAAGTTGCTGAATTACAACTTTTAAAAAGTGAAGTAAAAAAAAATTATATAAAACTTGAAGGATTATATCATCTGGTGTTAGGTGCTCTAAACCATGATGTCTATGTCATTTTTTTGGGTTCCTTCTAGGAACTGATTGGTATTACAGCTTTAACAATCTTTGAATTATATTGTTATTAACTTCTTCAGATAGGTGATTAGTAGGCACTAAATGTCTAAGGCTTTTCTCCATCATTTATTTATTTTTTATTAATTTGTATTGGAGTATAGTTGCTTTACAATGTTGTATTAGTTTCTGCTGTACAGCAAATGGAATCAGCTACACATATACATATATCCCCTAGTTTTTGGATTTCCTTCCCATTTAGGTCACCACAGAGCATTGAGTAGAGTTCCCTGTGCTATACAGTATGTTCTCCTTAGTTATCTATTTTATACATAGTATCAATAGTGTATATATGTCAATCCCAATCTCCCAATTCATCCCACCACCCCCCTTCCCCCTTTGTATCCATACATTTGTTCTGTTTGTTCTCTATGTCTGTGTCTCTATTTCTGCTTTGCAAATAAAATCATCTATACCATTTTTCTAGATTCCACATATATGCGTTAATATACGGTATTTGTTTTTCCCTTTCTGACTTACTTCACTCTATATGACAGTCTCTTGGTCCATCCACGTTTCTGTAAATGATCCAATTTCGTTCCTTTTTATGGCTGAGTAATATTGCATTGTATATATGTACCACATCTTCTTTATCCGTCCCTCTGTTGATGGACATTCAGGTTGCTTCTATGTCCTGGCTATTGTAAATGGTGCTGCAATGAACATTGAGGTGCATGTATCTTTTTGAATCATGGTTTTCTCTGGGTTCCTCCATCATTTAGATGGCTCACACTACTCAAGAAAATTCATATTTCACACTCTTACTCTTAGGTTATTATGTCTACAATTGCTAGAAAGTCATATCAGAGCTTTCCTATCCCTCACGGAGGGAAATGGTATTAAATCTTTGGCTGAATTGTGTCAAAGCCACCAGGCAAAGACTACAGGAAATATATTTGTAGTTAAAATTAGGGTTTTTATTCCTTTGGCTACAGCAAAGAGAATGCACTTGGAAGGAACCATGGGGTGTGTCAGAAAGGGGGAGTGGGGAAGAGCTTCCCATAAGGTTTGGGCTTGTGTTGAGTGGTTCTAAGGAGAGATTAGGGTAGAGGGAATACAGTCTGGATTGGCTAGTCTGGAAACAGAGATGCTTCAGCAACTTGATATTTCAGAATCCTTTCCCTTTCCCACCTGAATAAGCCAGCGAGCAAACTCTTTTTCTTTTTGAACAATTAGGAGTCCATGTCTGTTAACTTCACTCTCTGAAGCTTCCGCAGGTCTGGTTTTTCTTCTTCCAGTTTTTATTCATGTTATGTGTTTCCTTTATGTGCCTGGTTATTTTTGATTATGCCAGATTGAAATTGGAATCCTAGGAAGATGTAAACTTCCTCCAGGGTGGATTTAAATTTGCTTCTATTCGGGTCCTTCATATTATTCCAACTCTGGGCATTGAGATAATCGAAGCTGAGATACATTTTCTTCATTTTCTGGGCCGTCAACTTCTAGTTCACCCCTGCTCCTAGACTGCAATTCTCTTTTCTCGAAATTAAAGAAAGAAGGCTCATCAGACACACTTTTGGTAGGTTCTGGACCTCATTCTCTGTTTCCTTGTGAGGCTGTTAAAGCACCATTCAACCTCAGCCTCTGCCTCTGGGGTTGGTAAAGGAGTCCTCCAGGATTGGCAAACATCCCCAGGGGAAAAGTGACCCCAAACTCCAGACTTTCTTCCCAGGCCTATGTCCTCCACTGGCTTCTGGCTCAGTAATTCTTCCCCATTTTATTAGCTCTAACATTCTATCAAGTCATTGATTTTCTAGCTGTCTAGATTTTCTAGCTGTCTAGATTTTCTAGCTGTCTTCAGTGGAAGCCTTGGTCTGCCATTCCCAGAAACACAAATCCATACCATATAATTTTTGAAAATTAATTATATTTTATTATACTTAAAGTCCTTGCATAAAATTGTCAAGCTAGGTATGGCATAGTTATAATTCTTTCTTAGTAATAATAAGTTGTTATCCAGTGCCTCACTCTCCCAAACCATGATAGATAACCAAATTAATTTTACTCTCTAGAAGATCAGTTTGCATTTCTTCAAAGGAAGAGTCGTATGAAATTTAATTTCTAGAAACTTGTTGTTACATCCCAAGGCTCCACGATTAAGTCAGCTAACTCTGCATTTCTCCTACTGGGTCCTCTTTAATTAATTTAGAATGCAACTCTCAATTTATGAAACATTAACGCCCTCATGAGTAGAAATACCTGTTATAATCCTCCACAAATTGAAGTAACAAATTTATTCATTTAGCTGTTGCTTTTGCAAGACTTGCCACCAAAGAAGGTAGAATGTCAATGGTAATTTTAGAGACATTACTTCATTATAAATGGATCTCAGGCAATAATCGGTTTCTTTTTTCTAAACCATGTGTATCATGCACGTGTGTTAAAAGAAGGGTTGTTTGCATCAATGCAGTTTTGCCATTACAAAGGGGCACAGCAACAGAGTCCCTTCCAAACTTACAGTTGAAACATAATATTTTTCTTTACCTACTTTCCTGATGAAGTTAATTTAAACTTAAAGTAAGCTGAAGGAAGTTTATGGTTTGAAGGAAAATGCCCAGTTGGAGCCACAGGGTTGATGGAGCAGAGATGGAACCTTTCCAAACTGAAAATGTTTCATAGTATGATTTAATGGTGACAAAACAGGAGTTCCCAGAAAAATATAATTTCCATTTCCCTTGCTGCAAGTGTTCATCCAGTTTGAATTGTTAATATCCCTGAGCCTAGATGAACATCAGAAAGAGTCCTGAAAATAAGTCACTTTCCAGTTATTTTCCCCAGATATGGTAGGCAAAAATGCAGCAGAATAGAAATGAGCACAATTATTTGTATTACATGTATCTTGAAGAAATTGATTGAGGCCAGAAGTATTGAAAGATTATAAAGTATACATTTAAGAGTATTAGAGATATATGAGATAAATGGGAATATTAACGGCCATCTTCACAACTGGGCAAACTTGGACTAGATGCTCATTCTGAATAATATTAACTAAGAAAGACATTAACAATGGAAACTTAACAAATCAGTAAGTTAGAAAACATGAAAGGAACCGATGGTGGCATTGGTTATATTTTTACCTCTCAGGATTGCAAACAAATGAACAACAACAAAGACACCTTGAAACACAAATATCTTTAATCACTCTAAACTCAAGAGAGGGAAAATAAATGACCAAATAAAAATCACATCTGACCTCCAGCATAGAGACTACATGTAGTTGCTGATCGTTGCCTGCCTGGTCTTTCCGTGTGGTTTCTGGAAAAATAGTCCCTCATTCTTTCCCTCCTGTAAGCAAGCTTACCAAGAAAACAGAAGCAACCCTTTAAAGGTTTTGTAAGAAGCTGGTATTGGGTCTAGAGTATATCATTTTATTATATTGCCCCTGTGAGCAGAGCTAATTCAGAGTGCATTATCATATAAGTCAGAAAGTTCCCTTAGGAATTGTGAAATAAATCAGTTTCAGTAAAGATGAATCAGCCTTGTTAGAAGTGTTGAGGAAATGGCCATGCTTTAACCCTTAAATATTTGGCAGGAAGTTCTACTCAGTCTTTTGTAAAGGCTCTGGGATTCAGCATGTATTGCACTTTCCCAAAGAAAGATATTTGATTTTTTTTTTTTTTTGGGCCACACAGTGCAGCTTTTGGGATCTTAGTTCCCTGACCAAGGACTGAACCCATGTCCTTGGCAGTGAAAGCACTGAGTCTTAACCGCTGGACAGCCAGGGAATTCCCAAAGATATTTGATTTTGAATCATGGACCTATTTGAAGATATATTCCTTAAAACTGTGTTGATTGTCAGTTTGCTATAAGTTCTTGATCTTCCATGGTCAACAAAGTCCATACAGATGATTGATTTAATACTATCTCATGTGGTCAGATGATATTAACACACTTTTGTTGGGCTGATCATGTAACATGGATGGTATATGAGTTTCCTATTGCTGTTTTAACAAGTTACCACAAACTTAGTGGATTAAAATAACACAAATTTATTATCTTACAGTTTTGAAGGTTAGAGGTCTTATAGTTTCAAAGGGGGCTAAAAATCAAGGTGTCAGCAGGATTGCATTCCTTCTGAAGTAAGAATCCTTTCCTTGCCTTTTCCAGTTTTTAGAGGCTGCCCACATTCCTTGACTCTTGGCTGCATCAGTACCCCTGCTTCTGTTGTCACATCTCCTTCTCTCTCTCTGACGGTCCGGCCTCCTTCTTATAAGGACCCTTGTGATTTTATATTGGCTCACTGTCAAAGATAAATGCAGTCAGGCATCAGTTAAAGTGATAAAAACAGACTTTATTCAGTGACTACTGAGAATAGGGGAAAATGCTGAGCTCAATTCTAATTTGTGCAGAGGTGATTGGGTATTGTAAAGGGAGAATGAGGGAGTAGGGAGTGGCAATGACTTGAGCAGAGACAGAAAAATGAAAAACTATAAAGAGCAGGAAGTGAGGATTGGTTCATGTAAAACCCACCTGGGTGTGCTAACTGGTGTTCATCATAGTTAGGCTCCTAATTTCCCACAGAGATTGGGAGACAGGGGCCCTACCTTCAGAGGTTGGCTGGAACAGACAGTAAATTCTTTTGGCAGCCTTGAGTTTTCTCTGGCAGGAACTTTAAGGAGGGGCTAGTATCTTCCCTAGATGCACACTTGAGCTGTTAGAAACTATGTTAATGTTTGTTCAAGTCTTCACAGGCCATGGTTGAGTCCTAGTCGAGAAGAGGGCTTAGAGGAGCCTGACCAGAGTTTGATCAAGGAGAGTCTTTTTCACCACCTGGATCATTTCTCCATCTCAAGATTCTTAACCCAATCACATCCTCAAACTTCCTTTTGCCGTATAAGGTAACATAGTCACAGGTCCTGAGGATTAGGACTTCTACATCTTTTGCAGGGCACATTAGTCTGCCTACCGTAGATAGCAATGACAGAACTCCACCCTCCAAAAAGTATATTTCTCTTATCATTTTTAAGTTTTGATAAATTTCCAATCTATGATCACTCAACTGAACCTCGTAACAGTCTTTTGAGACAAAAGGACAAATATCTTTGACCCATTTGCAAATGTGGGAGCTTAAACTAAGAGATACTAAGAACCTCTCCCAAAGGTGTGATGATGATGATTGCATTAAAACCTAAGTTTCTGATTTCTTAATTACAAGCTTTTTACACAATATGTCACTGAGTTTTTAAAAAAATTTTAATTTTATTTATTTTTGGTTGCATTGGGTCTTCGTTGCTGTGCGTGGACTTTCTCTAGTTGCATCGTGTGGGGGCTACTCTTTCGTTGTGGTGTGCGGGCTTCTCATTGCGGTGGCTTCTCTTGTTGTGGAGCATGAGCTCTAGGCATGTGGGCTTCAGTATTTGTGGCGCACGGGCTCCGTAGTTGTGGCTCTCAGACTCTAGAGCACAGGCTCAGTAGTTGTGGCACACAGGCTTAGTTGCTCTGTGTGGGAGCATGTGGGATCTTCCCGGACTAAGGCTCGAACCCATGTCCCCTGCATTGGCAGGCTGATTCTTAACCACTGCGCCACCAGGGAAGTCCCAATATGTCACTGATTTTAAAAGCATTGCACACATACAAAAATGTGAAAACAAAACAAAACAAATTTATGGCCTGAAAAAAAGGACCGCTTCAGTGCTTTAAAAGCATTTTCAACTTTTATCAAAAGCTCATATCTTTATATTCTGACTGCTTTTCATTTATCTTAATTAAAAGTGCTGTTTTGCGCTTCCCTGGTGGCGCAGTGGTTGAGAGTCCTCCTGCCGGTGCAGGGGGCGCGGGTTCGTGCCCCGGCCTGGGAAGATCCCGCGTGCCGCGGGGCGGCTGGTCCCGTGGGCCGTGGCTGCTGAGCCTGCACGTCCGGAGCCTGTGCTCCAACGACGGTAGAGGCTGCAGCGGTGAGAGGCCCACGTACCACAAAAAAAAAAAAAAAAAAAAAAAAAAGTGCTGTTTTAATTCCTTCAAGATTTTAGGTCAACAGACCCAAGGAAATGTTCTCAACTTTTGAAATCTACTTTATGCTCTGTTGACCTAATCACAGAGGATATTATAACCACCAAAGTTTTTTTTTATGGCCAACTCTGATAATACTGAGTCTATCTAGCTTCCAAATTTATTTATTCGTATGATTAAAAAATAGTGAGCATGAACTATAAAATTTCTGTTTCTTCAAGGGGTTTTCAGATAGGTTTTATTTTCTTTACCTCCATATCCCTAGTCCTTAGCACAGTGTCTTGGACTTTGATAATCAATAATTGATGAAAATAAGTAAACAAATTCCACGCAGCTATGAGAGAGGTGAGCACAAGGAGATCTCCTATGGATATGGCAGCACTTAACACAGTCGGGGGGGGAACAGGGGTCAGTTAGGCCCATTAGATGAAGGGATCTCCTAAAGTGTACTGTGAAAGAGGAGTAACAATAGAAAGAATAATAACAATAGTTCAGATGGGGATGGGGAAGGGCATTCTAGGAAAAGAAGGGAGAAGATTGTAGGGATGAAATTGTAGAGACCCTCCTATGATTTTGGTTGTCATATAATATGATATTGAAATTTTTCTCTATTTTAATTTAAGAAGTGCAGGTTATTTTCTCAGGTGTGTGAGTGTGTAAAATAATTTAACTATGTGATGCTTGATAAGCCACAATTACCTAAGTTGCCATATAATAATATCATATGAATCTACTTGTAACTGTTAAAGTATGAGGTGTGTGTGACATTAAGACATTTGGAGATGACATCATCGTTCTTAAATTTTTTTATATAAATTTATTTGTTTTATTATTTTATTTTATTTTTTTGGCTGCGTTGGGTCTTCATTGCTGCATACGGGCTTTTCTCTGGTTGCGGCAAGCGAGGGCTACTCTTTGCAGTGGCTTCTCTTGTTGCAGAGCATGGGTTCTAGGCACCGGGCTTCAGTAGTTGTGGCACGTGGGCTTAGTAGTTGTGGCTCGCAGACTCTAGAGTGCAGACTCAGTAGTTGTGGCACATGGGCTTAGTTGCTCCGCGGCATGTGGGATCTTCCTGGACCAGGGCTCGAACCCGTGTCCCCTGCTTTGGCAGGCAGATTCTTAACCACTGTGCCACCAGGGAAGCCCCCATAGTTCTTAACTTGAAGTGATCTTGTAAAAATCACTAGAAGTGAAAATCATAGAAGCAAAAAAGGGATTGGTTAGTCTTCACCATTGAAGTACAGATAATGGTTATAATTAGAGAATGCTTGGACCCTCGTAAAAATTTAGGCAAATAGTGAAAAAATGAATCTGGTGAAGGGATCTTGTAAAATGCCTCTCAAAAGCTTCCACACCGAATTCTCTTAGCATCTCAGGCAAATTAAGAAATTCAAACCTGAAGCTGCAAAGAGCTATAGAATCTGGAAATCCTTTAATTTTCTATTTTTTTTCCCTCTGATAAAAAGTGCTTAACTCATTACACTGAAATTTTCATAATAAAAACAAAGTTTTATTTTTTTTATGACTTGGAGAGAAATGGGGAGTTAGCTTTCCAGTGTATTCAACCAAGTGTCAATCCCGCTGATACTTGTCCTTTATATGTGTATTTCACATGTATTTCTTGATCAGTAACCTCTCAACGCACTTGACAAACTTGGAACACTTTCTCCCTCTCTCAGTAAATGACACCATATTCTCAGCTGCTCAGACCATCTTGAGTCCGCTCTTCCTGTCTCACCCCACATCCAAACAAGCAGGGCTTTTTTTTTCTTGTTTATTTTCTGTCTCCTCTCCTTGAATGTAAGGTCTGAGGGAGAAGGGATGGTGTCAGTCCTGTTCACAAACAAATCCTCACTGTCTAGACGAGCAGATATTAAATGCATATTTATTGAATGAATTAATAAAAAACCTTAATGACGTCTTTTTGTATAAAATTTGCATTCTCGTGAGATTTTTGAAAGGCACAGAAAAGTGTAGAGCATAAAAAAATGTGTAAGAAAACTCCCAGGAGCCCCTATAATTTTTGTTTCCAGAGATAATCACTATTAATATTCTAAAATATTCCCTCCAAAGATCTGAGTTAATATTTTCAGACACTTTATAATAGATGCTTAAAAGATGAATTAAAGCATCAAAGAAAATTAACTTTAAGGCTTTTAAGACATACCTGGATATTGTATAAGCTGTTTAGAATCTTGATTTTTCCTCTCATAACTTCATATAAGCATTTTCTCACATTATAATTTGAAGATATATTTTTAATGTTTGCATATCTCACTTCAT
The DNA here is from genome assembly GCF_003031525.2 of Neophocaena asiaeorientalis asiaeorientalis. Taxonomy (NCBI): domain Eukaryota; kingdom Metazoa; phylum Chordata; class Mammalia; order Artiodactyla; family Phocoenidae; genus Neophocaena; species Neophocaena asiaeorientalis. Next base: position 1,527,778 of record NW_020173731.1, on the reverse strand, counting down.
GAGTATACTATAATTTATTTGTTTATATTTAATTAAGACATTAAGTTGTTTACATGTTTTGAATTTATGAGAGACATCATGATGAACATCAATACATAGTCTTTCTGAATATTTCTTCGAAAAGTAGAAGATGAATTACACCAAATGATAAAAACATTTTTAAGGCTCTTGATGTATGCTGCCAAATTATTTCCTAGAAATATAATGGTTAGTACCTAATAAACTGAACATGGGTACCTGATTTATTATCCCTTTGTTTTGTATGTAAAAATATGTATATTTAATTTTTTATTTGTGAATTCAATAGACAAACTTTTTTTTCATTGCTTTAATTTTCAGTGATTTGATCACTAGTGTAGCTGAATATTCGTTCAAAGGTTTTTCTTTATTGATTTACATGTGCATCTAACTAAAATATTATTAAACATATTGCACCCAAAAATATATATGTAATTTAAATGTGCACTCTTAAGAAAATCATAAATAGTAATAATAAACTAGACCCCTGTGTAGCCATAATTCAGTTTATGGAATAGAGCTCCTAAGATTTTTAAGATTCCTGTATATCCCACCCCAACCTATCTACTTTCCTCCCTACAGAGATAACCACTGTCTTGAACTTCTTTATTTTCTTTGTAGTGTTACCAAAATAAATTTTTTCCTAAAAATATTTTTGCTTAATTTATCTTTTTAAGACTATTTAATAAAATTATGTTTTATGTATGCTCCTGTCACTTATTTTCATAATTTAACAATCTCTTTGGAGAGTCATCTGTGTTGCTATATGTAGCTGCTATTTACTTATTTTTTTCAATTCTACATAACATTCCATCATAGCAATATCTCACAATTAATTTATTCATCATAATTTAGATGGAAAATTGAATTATTTCCATTATTTAGTTATTTTAATTGATGAAGTTTTATATGTATTCTTATAACTATAATGTGTATATGTATTCTTTTATAGGAGCGAGAGTGAGTACGTGTTTAGGATGAAAGAGCTGGATGTAGGATTTATGCGTCTTTAGCTTTATAGAGGAATCCCCAATTGTTTTCCAAAGTGACTGTACAATGTACACGTGGACCAGCATGAAAATTCTCATTGCTTCCCAACTTTGCCAGTACTTGGCATTGTCAAACTTTTTATTTTTTGCCAATCTGGTGGGTAGGAAATGACAAATTATGGTAATTTTACTTTTCATTTCCCTGAGTACAAATGAAGTTGATTATCTTTTCATACTTTTCCTCTACTGCAAACATTTTTTTGTCCATTTGACTATTGGTCTGTTTCTATTTTTCTTGTTGATATAAATGTATTCTGAATACTGATCCTATGTTTGTTCTGTCCACTGTGTATATCTTTTCTCTGTTTATGGATTAACTTTTCAGTCTATTTATGGTGTCTTTGAATGAATAGAAGTTTCTAACTTTAGTGAATTAGAATATATAAATGTTTTCTTATTTTGGGTTGTGCTTTTGTGTGCATTTTAGAAACCCTTCCCTTTCTTAAGGTCTTAAATTTTCTTCCAAATAAGTTAAAGTTTTGACTTTTCACATTGAAATCCTTAACGCATTTGGCATTTATTTTTGTGTGTGGTGTGAAGCGTGGATTGAACTTTATTTTTTCCTGTATGAATAACAGATTATCTCAGCACCAGTTATTGATCAATCTGTCTTTTTCTGTCTGACCTACAGAGCTAACTCTATCATACCTTGTTTCCATAATTTATGACTCTTTCCTATCTCTGTGGTAACACCATACCATCTTAATTACTATGAAGATTTAACATAAAGTTTTGCTATTTGTCCTACCGCCTTCTTTTTCTTCATAAGTGTTTTGAACATTATTCATAAATACTTTGTTCTTTTACTTACATTTTGATATCAGCTTGAAGAGTTTCATGAAAAACTACATTAATAACATATTTTAAAGTTTTACTTTAATAATATTCTAACTAGGCTTTTAAATTTAGAATAATTTTAGGCTTATAGAAAAGTTCATATAAAAGGGAGTATGGAAAAGTTCCCACATATCCTACACCTAGTTTCCTTTATTATTAACATTTTGAATTACTACATCATAACTAATGAATCAATATTGATACATTGTTATTATTATTAAGTAAACTTTATATTTTATTCATATTTTATTAGTTTTTTTTTCTAATGTCCTTTTTCTGGTCTAGAATTCCTTCTAGGATACCACATTACATTTAGTAATCATGTCTTACCTAATCTCCTCTGTGAGTTTAAATGTGACAGTTTCTCAGATCTTACTTGTTTTAATGACCTTGTTAGTTTTGGAGAGCACTATTCAGGTATTTTTGTAGAATGTCCTCAAATTAGTTTGGTTTGATGTTTTTCTCATGATTTAACTGAGAGGTTATTAGTTTTGAGAGGAAGATCATAGAGGTGAAGTGCCATTCTTCACACATCATATCAAGAGTATATGGTATCAACATGACATGTCCTTAGAGTTAACCTTGACCACCTGGCTAAGGTAGTGTTTGCCAGGTTTCTCCACTGTAAAGTTACTTTCCCCCCGTTTTTCACACTCTTTGGAAATAAGTCCCTAAGTAGAACCTGCCCTAAAGGAGTGAGAAGTTATATTCCACTTTCTTGAGGAGGGAGTATCTACGTAAGTTATTTTGAAATATTCTGCATGGAAAATTTGTCTCTGTTCCCCCATTTATCTACAGTTGGCCTTTGAACATCACAGGGCTTAGAAGCACCAAACCCCACACAGTCAAAAATCCATGAGTAACTTTTGACTCCCCCCAAACTTGCCTACTGTTGACTAGAAGTCTTACCAATAACATAAACAGTCAATTAACACATATTTTACATGCTATATGTATTATATACTGTTTTCTTACAATAAAGCAAGCTAGAGAAAAGAAAATCATAAAGAAAATATATTTATAGCACTGTATTGTTTTTATCGATACCGTAAGTTTACATGATCTATTTACAAGATGAATTATCTGTCCCTCAGTACCTACATCAATATTGTCTTATGTGATACAAATACTATAGACGTTTTATGTGTTACTAATACTAGATATCAGAATTGAAAAGATAGTGTGAAAAAGAAATTCATGTTTATTTACAGGTATAACCAATATATGCATTGATAACAAAGAAGCAGCAATACAATTGCTTTATTGTAGCCTAGTATAATTAATATGATTGCTTCCTGGTAGCCTAGCCTATATACTAGTGAAACAATCATTGTAAAATTTTTATAAAACTGTAAAAAACTGTCCCTTACTGACAAGGTACCTCCTGACTTCAAGTACAAAGCATCAATGCAACCAATCCAGAAAAAGTGTTCTCATTGTCCAAATCTTCTCGTACAATCAAAAGACTGGCAGCTGGTGTTTATCTTTTCCCTTCAAGCCTCAGGATTAACAGCTTTATAGATAAGGGAAGTCCTAGTCATAAACCTTGACTGCATTTACACAATACAGTAGACTTAGCCTATCCCTTCCTGCCTTTAAATCCTGATGCTTGCTTCTCTTCTTTAGTGATAAAATATCCTCTGTGGCTTCCCCCCACCTCCCCAGAATAGGGCAATTTCCTCTGATTAAAAACCTGTTCAGGCAGATAATCTTTCTCCTCCATGATATTTTTAGTGACATCTGGGAACTGGTCTGCTGTCTCTTGGTTGGCAGAATCTGCTTCTCCTGATATCGTGACATTTTAAAGCCAAATCTCTCTCTAAAATTATAAATTATCAAACCTTCCTTTGCTGGCATTAAATTCTCCAGCTTTAGACCTTTCACTTCCCTTTTGCGGTAAGTTATCATGTAATGACTTCGATTTTTCTGAAATCACAGTAGAGTCTATAGGTACGCCTTTCTTATAGCAATCCTGCACCTATATAAAAGCTGCGTTTTCTTCGATGATCTGATAAAGAAAGGCAAAGTGCTCTCAGATGAGCTGAAAACATTCCCAGGAAGGTAAGCGTGGCTAGCACTTTCCCAATATGATTGGCAGACTAGAAAAAAAGTCCCTTTCCTTGGAGACTGATGTCCTGTGTGCAATAGAGAAGAGATGGGGAGAGTGGGGAGAGAGGAATGAGGCCATGCACTCAGCTGGCAATAATCACAGGAAGGTCGTGGCAGGAAGAAGAGCCAGCGCTGAAAAGCCTGTCCCCTATGGTTTCTACGGCCTTCTGATTGTACTATGCTAGGTACAGGTAACCGCTGTTCACTTTTCTTCTTCCTGCAGGAAGATTTGGCTATTCCTTGCAATATATTAGAAAAATACTCTTTTCCCGCTAATTAGAAGCCTCCTACATGGAAAGGCGACAGGTGGACCCAGCCTGCTGACCTAACCATCCGTGCACCCAAAGTAGCAAGTAGGGGTTTGGAGTTGCAGGAGAAAGACACTTAGGCATCAGAAGCATTCTATCTATTTATTTATGGCTGCATGGGCCTTAGTTGCGGCACTCAGGATCTTTCATTGTGGCGCGTGGGCTTCTTTCTAGTTGTGGTGTGCAGGCTCGGTAGTTGTGGCGCACGGGCTTAGTTGCTCTGCGGCATGTGGGGTCTTTGTTCCCTGACTGGGTATTGAACCCGCGTCCCCTGCATTGTAAGGTGGATTCTTAACCACTGGACCACCAGGGAAGTCCCTGTATCTTGTTTAAGCTACTTCTCCTTGTGCTCATATTTGATCCATTTATTTAAGAAAGAGAAGAAATATGATTATATGTAAATATAGGTGCTAACGTTAAGTATATGATAGGGTAAACCATTAAATTTTAAAAATATATTTACCAATAGGGAGTTTGAGTGAATAGGGTAGATGGAACAGGAATACAATCTAGACTTATGTGACTATAAGGGTAGATTTGCCCTTGGATCATGTAAATATATCACATACTTATAAGCATAAATTAAAATATCAATCACTTAATATAAAAAATAAGTGAAAACAATTGAGTGTCGTGTATTGAGTTAGTGACATAACCAAACAGGGAAAGACTATTTCAAATGACTTTGTAACACAGTAATTTGTCCATGGATCCCTAGTATGATATACTTTAAGAACAAAAAAAAATTGCAGAAATATCTTAAAACAATAATCATACTATTGTTGGTAGTGTTGATATTGCTATACATACAGTTGTGAGATAAATTTAATGGGCTATTTATGTTGGTGTTGTTTAGAATAAGGATACTTTTATGGGAGAAAGAAGATATAAATTAAGATTAATGATGTTAAATAAATATCCCATAGTCTAATTTAAACTGGAATTGAAAGTATGTATTCATGACGAATTTCATCTTAAAAATATGTGTTACCTAGTTCTGTTCACTGAAAAGTCCTGAAACAAAGGCCAACCCAGTAATACTGAACACTATTAGTACTAAAAGGCTTCTAAATACCCCTTCCCTTTAAAAGTTACCAGGACTTCTTGAAAAAAATGGCCGATTCTAGCTCTGGGGCAAAAAATGTACAAAATGAGACTGGAACCTTTTTTTTTTTTTTTTAACAAGTGTTTTTTACTATTGTTTTTGATAAACACTCTTAATTAAGGCCTAAGATATAAGGATATTTTCAGTCTTCTAATTTAATTTTTTTATATTTATTTTTTATTGGAATATAGTTGATTTACAATGTTGTGTTAATTTCTGCTGGACAGCAAAGTGATTAATATATATTATGTTACATATACATTATATATATATATATATATGTATATATATATGCACATCCTTTTTTATATTCTTTTCCATTATGGTTTATCACAGGATATTGAATATAGTTCTCTGTGCTATATGGTAGGACCTTGTTATTTATCTATTCTATATACAATAGTTTGCATCTGCTAACCCCAAACTCCCAATCCACCCCTCCACTCCCCCCAGCCTTGGCAACCACAGATCTGTTCTCTATGTCTGTGGGTCTGTTTCATAGATAAATTCATTTGTGTCATATTTTAGATTCCACATATAAATGATATCATACAGTATTTGTCTTTCTCTTTCTGACTTACTTCAGTTAGTATGATAAACTCTAGGTTCATTCATGTTGCTGCAGGTGGCATTATTTCATTCTTTTTTAATGGCTGAGTAGTATTGCTTTGTATATATATGCCACATCTTCTTTATCCATTCATCTGTTGATGGACATGTAGGTTGTTTCCATGTCTTGGCTATAGTGCTGCTATGAACATTGGGATGCATGTATCTATTTGAATTATAGTTTTGTCTGGATATATGCCCAGGAGTGGGATTGCTGGATCATATGGCAACTCTATTTTTTGTTTTCTGAAGAACCTCCATACAGTTTTCCATAGTGGCTGCACCAATGTACATTTCCACCAACAGTGTAAGAGGGTTCCCTTTTCTCCACACCCTCTCTAGCATTTATTATTTGTAGACTTTTTAATGATGGCTATTCTGACCAGTGTGAAGTGGTACCTCATTGTAGTTTTGATTCGCATTTCTCTAATAATTAGTGATGTGGAGCAACTTTTCATGTGCCTTTGGCCATCTGTATGTATTCTTTGGAGAAATGTCTGTTTATGTCTTCTGCTCACTTTTCAATTGGATTTTTTTGTTGTTGAGCTGTGTGAGCTGTTTGTATAATTTGGAAATTAAGCCCTTGTCAGTCATATTGTTTACAAGTATTTTCTCCCAGTCTGTAGGTTGTCTTTTCATTTTGTTTATGGTTTCCTTTGCACAAAAACTTATAAGTTTGATTAGGTTCCATTTGTTTCTTTTTGCTTTTATTTTTATTGCCTTGGAGACTGACCTAAGAAAACATTGGTACAATTTATGTTAGAGAATGTTTTGCCTACGTTCTCTTCTAGGAGTTTTATGGTGTCATGTCTTATATTTAAGTCTTCAATCCATTTTGAATTTATTTTTGTGTATGGTGTGAGAGTGTGTTCTAACTTCATTGATTTACATGTGGCTGTTAGACTGGAACATCTTATCATTCTGGAAAGCAAGATAGTACTACTATCAAATACCACTATGTTCATATCAAAAAGAAGCATGAACTAACCTAAAGATGGTATAATAAGGATACTAGTTGCAATTAATGCACATCAAATATGTTTACATCCACAGGTTAATAATGATGCCAAAAGATGAAATAAAACAAAAACTCTTGTCACCTTTGGAAGTTGTTAGTAAAACAACTCTTTATTTTGAAAGAAGTAAATAAAGGGAAAGAAGCACTTTCTTGCTTCTCCTATATGAAATATTCCTCAACGTAACTACACAGTTGATAAGAAAAAAAAATCTCTTTATAAGAGTATTCCAGCTAATGATCATGGAAGGAATGGTAAAATTAGCATTTCCCATTTCGTAACCTGAGTGAATTAGTGGATCTAGGCAATGATTTTTAGTAGCCAGCATCACAAAAAGAGACATCCGAACACTATATATGCACCACTACTTATGAAGTATTCTTGCAAAGAATTGAAGCTGAAGCCAAATAAATTTATCTAATTTCTGATAAATTAGAAACACAGGGGGCAGAGAAACACAGTAAAGAACATTACAGGGATATAATCAGCAAAATACAGACTATGGGAAACTTTACAGAAAACAAACTTTTTTCTTCAAAGAAAGATTTAAAAGAAAAGGACAGAGGATGATGGAGGGAGCACCCGTAAATTAGGAGTGACTAAGAAATTATATCCTCTGAATGCAAGGTATAGATCTTTGGATTCTGTTTAAAACATTGGTGAAGTAATAATCATTAGATAACACTGTCTGGATATCTGTCAATATGAAGGAATTAGGATTAATATTTTAAGGTGCAATAACGATATTGTGGTTTAGTTTTTAAAGAGTCCTTACTTTTTAGAGATACATATCAAAATATTTATAGATAAAGTAACATGATGTATGGAATTTTCTTTACAGTCATGTGGAGGTGGGGGAAAAAGCCATGATGAAGCAATATTGATAATTGATGAGTTGATAGTTGATGAAACAGAGTGATTCTTGGCTATTAAACTATATTTGTATATGCTTGAAAATTTTTTTAATGTAAAAAAAAATATTGATGCCTTGATTCTTTCCCAGATTCCAATTTAAGTAGATGATCTGGGTGGCAGTAAGTCCTTGAGATGATGAATTCTTATTTAGTCTGAGTTAAACAAGAAACCAGGAGCTGAAACTGCAGTTTCAGAGCAGATTGAAGAGTAGCTGTGTGATATAATAGAAAGAGCACTGGAGGGAGGTCGGGGGAATTTGATTGACTTGGTTTTACCAAGTCAAGTGGAACTAGACGAGTCAGTTTACCTCTTTGGGCCTAAGTTTCTTCATCTGTAAAAGGCAAGTTTAGGTTATTTAATTTCTAACTTTCTTTCCAGCTTTTGCTGTGCATGAGAGGAGTGAATGATCTTGAGTGTATTGAGGTGCCCAGTCTTACACCATTATTTTCTTAACTATTTTTTTTCCCAACCAAATGATCCCTTTGGTCTTTGGGATAAATGTGTTTGCTTCTCCTTGGAACCTAACTGAACTCTCTTATACTCTTAAGATTGTTCATTCACATTTAACTGCTCACCTCACTGTGGGGCTCAGCTAGTAGCAGCTGCCTGGTCCCCACGTGCGGTCCTTTTCTTTCACTGTACATACATTTCATGAGTCCTATAGAGTTAACGAAGGGTGTTAGAGACTGAGGCAAAAAAAAATTTTAAACCAAACAGACAATAATAAACCAGCATTTTTGTCCTTGTAGAATTTATGATTCTTGTGTGGAGAGTTATATAAACGTTAACACACAATGAGTTGAATGTGTAAAAAGTATAATACATGGACAGCTGGATCAGTGGGGAAGTATCAGAAGTTTGTCAACAGGGGAATGACAAGTGCATTTTTGTATATTTGATATATCTTTGTGGCAGTGGTGTAAAGTGATCTCCGTTCAGCAAGGCAGCTCAGCTTGGTGGTTAAGAAAATGGATCTCTCAATGCGAGACTTTGTGCTTGAAAACCGGATCTGCTGCTTATTAGCTGGTGACTGGGACAGGTTATTAACTTCTCTTTGCTTCAAATCCCTCATCTGTACAGTGGAGATCATTATCCGTATGGTTTCCACTAAATGCATATCACTTTCATACTATCATAAAGTTGAAAAATTGGAAGTCAAACCATCATAAGTCAGAGACCACTGTAGTACCATTTTTCACGGGGCTGTTTTAAGTATTAAATGAGTTAATAAATGTTAAGCACTTAGAATAATACCTATCTCAGAGTAAATACTATATAACAATGTGCAATACGAATAAACATTATATTTTATATAATATAAAATAATACTTCGCTATTATTATTCATTTACTTTATGGCATAAAAAATACTTCTACTAGTACCAATTCTGAAGAGAGTGGTCCCTGGAGAAGATATTTGGTTGTCATAATTCCGCTACATATAACGCAAAAGGGGGCATAAAATATACCTCCATCACTTATGAAGAAGTATAAAATAGAAGTATAAAGTAAAATAGTATAAAATAGAATGTGCAAAGCAAAGAAAATAATTCTGAGACGAAATGAAACAAATGTAGACAATTATAAAAATGTGTCTGGAGGGAATTCTCATTAGGTTGAAAATTATGGTGAGCAATTTATTTGACATATTTTAATCAAATGTCCTGAATTAGGAGTCACAGCTAAATATACCCATGATGAAATCTTGTCAGCTGGAAACACACAGACATATAATAAACACACATTTTTCTTTATTTTCAAAAACAGATGTTCTGAGGTTTTGAAATGTGTATTTGTGCCCACATATCACTAGGGAATATTAAAATTACTCCCTCCTTACAAGACTGGAAATCTGTTTCACTAAAAGAATCATGGCTTCCTTGGCTTATGTTTGGGAGGGCATTCTCAAGTTGGTCAGTTCTTGAAAACATGAGCCACATCTTCTTTTAGGAGGTTAAATCTTACCCTAATTAAATAGTAGTCACCACATACTTAGCCAATCATAACAAAAACATGTGGTGAAATATTTAAGCTGGAGAGAAAATGTATTCCTTGGGGGCCCAGTGGATCTCTTGAGGTGACAGAAGAGGCCATGTAGAGGAAAGCAAATATTCTTTGGCTCTTATGGGATAATTGGAGCCTTAACTATATTAGATAAATCAGTGGCTGGGTTGGTGATAGTGCTAAAAACTGTTAGTGTCTTTGGCCTTACACTTAGAGGATGCTTTTCAGGGCAACATCTCAGAAACATATACAAGTAACTTCTTAAAGGATGATGATAAAACATGTAGCCACCTATTCATGGAGATGAAGTGAATGTAAAGGAAAGGCCACTCCCTGGGTCCATATAAAGCTAAGATTGGAAAAAGGATTTCGATCAAGAAGGCTTCCTTTATTCATATACGGTTTCTTCGTTTAAAGACTTGAATTTTAGAGGCTCATTTTGTGAAAATTCAAGCTCCTTCCCTCCCTTCCCTCCCTAATCTCTACAGTCATCTAGCAGATTTCAGCACACTGAGGAACATTTTTTACTTTATGACGGTTGAGGAAGATGATTTTAAAATTACACATGAGCTTGTACCCTGTGATGATTTTTGCCAAACAGCAAGACTTCTACGGGAGCCCACAGAATGTGGTGTGACTGAGGGGTCCTGGGGAAAGCACCTGGGTCATGAAGGAGGTTTATTCCTTTAACTATTTAAATACATACCTTGCACAAGGAATGGTTAGAGTTATTGACTAGCTCTGTATTTGGGATCAGTCTACAACAAAGTAGTTCTTGTGAAAACAGGACCCTTGGAAGGGCTCTGGAGAGGACAGGTATTAGAAATCAAGGTATGAGGGCTTCAAAAATATAAGTGGAATGTCACAATGTAATCAAGAGCCTGACTGATTTTCTACGTGTATTTTTTCTACTTCTTGCCTGCCTCCTTTTCATCCTCTCCATGTGCACAGCAACTCACTCATTCTGTTCAGCTCTGTTACACACATTTACTCACCCTTGCCTTTCAATGGGAATGAGTATTGTACTGTAGCTGCCAACTAAGTGTCCACATCTTCATTAGGCTGTGATTGTACCGTCCCATGCTAAGGATGCCTGAGTGTCTGAGCTACCTTCCAGGTATAAATTTGTTCGTATTGTTTCCTCTTAAGCCACGTGGACTCCCTGACCTAGAAACCTGGGAAATAGATATCATTGCACATAGATGTCTAATCATGATGATGGTGATAATGATAGCTGATTAGAAACTATTATTATTCCCTTTTTACAGATGAGGGAATTGAAACCCTTGGAGCTTAAGTATCCTATCCAGCTCCACACCAGAGGTAACCCAGGCTGTGTGTTTCTGGAGCTCATGCTTTTAATTCATTACCTGTACTCGACTTTTACTTACAGATACTCAGCTCAAATAACTAAAGAATATTTATATCAAAATTTACAGATTGTTTTGTGCAACTTAGTTGAAAATAGCCTGTTTCTGCCTTTTTTTCTGTCTGCCCTTGGGGAAACCTCAAGGTCACTTGCAGATCACCAGGGCCCATTGCTTTCTGCTGGCAACAGCCACTCATATGTTCTGCTGCTCCTGCGTGTACCTGTGACCTGAGGGATCATTTCACTGAGGCTCTCCTGGGAGTTGCTTGCATATCTCCTCATTGGGAATGGCCCCCTCAACCCTAGGGTGAGAAGATGTCAGGGATCAGACGTGTGATGCCTCTCCAGTGAGTCACACACCCCTCTCCTCCTGAGATCCTCTTGTCCTGCTTCTGCCTGGATATCACCAGCTGTGCTTCTCCACTTGAAGTTACTCATCCCTGCTGTTCCTTCAGTTCTGCTCAAAAGTGGGTGGCTGTCTGACCCAATGGAACAGTTTAACTGTCTTGAATTTTCTTTTCTTTAAAATGCTGAGGTACTTCAGGCAAACCAAGTACCTATGTAAACAACAAACAGTGCCCTTCCAAATAATCGCCATGGATAATCCATATACTTACCATACACTTTCAGCCCATACAGATCTGTACATGCTTTTATGTCTCCAAGTGTAGTGGCAGGTGGTAGGCACCAGAGAGGTCTTCACCACTAAACTAAGGCAAGACAGAGGTCGCCTTGGAACAGCTAAGGATAGCCCTCTTAGTTCTAGGAAGAGAGTAAAATTAAATCTATTGTATTTTGAGAGTTTTTAAAAATTGGGATTCAACTCTGAGAGGTAGAAACATTAGATCTAAGGCTGACTAATTCTCTTGGGATGACTTGTTCAGGTTCAGGGAAGTGTCTGTGTAGGTGAACTAAGTGAACTTATTGACAGAGGATACATCAAGTGTTAGTATTCAAATGCAGTATGGACAGAGGGTCCATGGTGCTAGAGATTTTCTTTCCCCAAGGCATTGTTGGGAAAGAGCCCTGTCCTGGCACCCATAGGAGCAGCTCTAGCAGAGGATTCTATATTTACCCCTGGCTTTAGATCCAACATGTGTGAAAGGCCTTGTTGGTACAAAGAATGTTTTTCTTCCCAGCATCTTCCATCCTAAGACTCATTCTGGATTGCCTTGTGTCTTCTGCCAAAGTGACTCCACTATTGTTATGTAGCTTGGTTCTATCACAGGCCAAATTTCTATAACTTCACACCTGCAGGAAAACTGGAAACTGAAAGAACTTCCATCAATAGGACCCTGGGCATCTTGTCTGGGAGCTTTTCACTGAGCATAACACTGAGGTGTGAATAGACTGCCATAAAGCAATTGGCTTCTGTGAGGAACTATGCTGCCCCACTGGCTGTGGCTTTTATTTAAGATTGGGGCTTTGCATTACTTTATGAACTTCAAGGCATGATTCACCAAGGCCAATTTCTCATCAGAATCAGTGACTGTCTACCATAATTGCATACATCAAGAGAGGTCTGAGATGGATTGGTCTCTCTCTCCAGACTCTTAAACATGAGGGGAATCTGTAGAGGTAGGAATCTGGAGGATGATAGTTTTGATTTCTAGATAATCTGCTATTGCCACAAGTGTAGGCTCAAGCATTTGCATTTTGGAAATAGACAGGGAGAAGCCAGTGTGAACAGATACCCCAGATATCATATGTTTACAGCCGTATGTATGTATGCGGCTGTATATATATTTATGCATGTGAGGGGTAATGGGAAGGAAAAGTTTACTTTGAATAGTAACATATTGTCACTGGGAAAACAGAGTAGATACCAGACTGAGGTTCAAAAGTATGGAGTTGGTTCATCTTCTATAAATATAGAATGTCTATTCGTTCTTCCAGTAAATTCAAGCTTCTAGTTACACCTATAAATCATGACTCACCCAGTATAGACACAACATCAGAACCACGATTTAATAAAAATCAAGTTAAAAAGTTGAGCAAAATTTCAGACATGCTAAGCAGTTATAAGGATTTTACATGTCTCTGTCCTTACTTTCTTCCAAATTACTAAATATGAAACACCACCATGCATGTTGGTCTCAGTAACACTAGCTGCTGTAACAAATAAATCCCCACATTTCAGTGGCTTATCACAATAAAAACTTGTCTCTAGTTTAGGTAACATGCCAGTGAAGAGGCTCCTGGTTGGTAAAGTGACCAACTGTCCTGGTTTACCTATGATGGAGGGGGATCCAGAGATGAGAGATTGTCAGTGTTAAAACTGGGAATGTTCTGGGCAAACTAGAACAAGTTGGTTACCCTACTGATCAAACAACTCTTCTCACAGTGGTGATCAGGGTACACGGGTTTCCTGCACTTTATGGATTCAACATCTTTACCATTTTACCTCCAAGGCTGTCCTGAGGGCTATGTTCATTCCCATCCAGCCATAAAAGGAAAAGAATATGGAAGCTCTCATGGGAGTTACACATAAAAAATGCAACATCTGTGAGGTGCCATAAAGCAAAGTGCAATAAAATGAGGTCAGCCCATATATCACTTCCACTTGGCTGGAATTTGGTTACATGGCTACATGTAATTTTAACAGAGTCTGGAGGAAAATAACCTATTTGTGCTCCCAGGAGGAAAAGGAGAATATCGTCAATCTCTACCATACCTAAGGAGGTTGGACCCCAGGAGTCAGGGTTTCAACCTTGATAAAGATCCTAGCCCATAAATAAGGCTTTGGACCAGTGAAGTCACCCACCTTTGAGGGACCATGCTTTCATAGACAATTGTTTACCAGCAGTGACTTATGTGGACTAATGATCAGAGTCTCCAATGCTCTGTACCTTATGTAAGACCCCTGAGATCTTTGTGAAGGTGACATCAGTAATGACTCAGTTTGACATTTTCTCCATTCAGGGAAAAGGAAGACGTTAAGCTGACTCAGAGGATGTTTTAGCTATAGCTTCACAACAAACCACCACAAAATGTCAGTGGCTTAACACACGAGCTTTTCTCTATTATGTGTTGGCGGATGGGTTGACTTTATCTGACCTAGGCTAGGCTTGGCTCTATTCTGTGGGTTGGATACAGGTCTGTTGCATGTGTCCCTCATCCTTCTTTGGGCCAGCAACATGTTCTCCTCATGGAGAAAGGCAGAAACGCAAAAGGAGTGAACAGAAACATATGGTTTTTCTTAAGGCCTAGATTCAAACCTGGTCCAGTTTCACTTCCCTCATATTTCATTGGTCAAAGCAAGTCATATGACCAATCCCAACATCTATGGAGTAAGGAAATGTACTCCTCTCATGGAGATGGGGAGAAGAGAGTGCGAACATATGCTTGTTAATAATTTAATATACAACAGAAAAATGAAGTAAAGATTATATATTACCTGAAGTTAGAATTATGTTTACTTCTTAAAGATAGAAGACCAAATAAGGAAGACTGGAAACTATCTCAGAAACAGCACAAACTTTTGGTGTCTCTCTCTGTGACAGGATGGAATATACAGCAGGACTCCTAAAGAACTGGAATGATGGTCCATCACCATTGAAGATAAAATGGCATGTCTACTGATCCAGCCATCTTCTGTTCCCCTGATGAGTGGAAGTCTATCATTCCCACTGCTTTTTCTGAATGCACTGAAGAAAGGGTCTTATTGAGTCGTCAGTACTTGTTCCCACCCAGTATTGGGCTATGTTTCCTTCTCTGTTACCTCATGGCTTATTGAACTTCCTTGGGTGTTAGCACCAATCATTAACCCTACCAGTTAGCAGGGCACAAGACCATCTGTATAAAAAATTGCCTCTCAATGATTTCCTCAAAGGGAAGTACTGGGTATAGCAGAGATTGAAATGTTATAGATTTCCTGAACATTGTCATTCATTCATTCATTTTTTCATTTTCAATATTCATCAAATACCTGAGGATATGAGGATAAAGGCACAAAACATGTAAATAGGAAAACATAGTTTAATGGGAAAGAAAGAAATACAAATAAAACGGTGTTCCTTGAGTCTATAACATGTATCTCTTTTTACATTTTAATGTTTCTAAAATATAAAAGTATCTTATAATTGATATCCGTGAAACTTTCTAGGCATTAGGCAGTGAATAGGTGTGATATAGTTCTGAGTGTACAAACAGCTTCTTATCAAATCTATCAGTTTACTGCATTGTAGTCTTGCATAAATTGTTTATACTGGTAGCACAATCTCTGGTTTGAATTTCAATTTAAATCCTGATTTTAACTTGAACTTAAAACAAAAACTAACCTATGATGCAATATTAAAATGAGAAAGTATTGTATATCCAGAAGGTTGCCCACTGAAGCCAAAATATTTAATTACTGAAAATGTGAACTGCTAAATATCCTAGAATAGATTATAGATTATGCAAAATTGGGAAGATTTGGTGTGATCGATTAATGTATAGTGAAGAAGTATTTCTCAGGTAATAATCATATTTGTCAAAACCTTCTGACTTTCAATAGGAGCTTTTAAATTCCATGATATTTAATTCATTAAAGAAGAGAAAATTATGAATTTAGTCCATAGGAAATGCAGAAGATATTATGTTCTTTGATAAACCTCAAATTTATAATGTGATCCCTAAATACACTGTTGAAGTAGAGGTCATGAACACAAACTCTGGAAGCAGTGTTGCTGTGATGAGATGACTGACTACTGATTACCAAAGTTGATTTAAAAGATCTTAGATATTTTTTTTGAATTTATTTGATCCTTTATTTTATTTCATACGGAAAAGCTAATTTCTTCTTAAATTTATATTGCTTATGTTCTCACTAGCTACGTTCTACAATCCAAATGCTGCCTTTTAGTGTAATATCATCTAAACAAATGCAGACAAATGGAACGTTCTCTATCAAATTACAATTATACCTTGAAATATAAAAGAGCCTGATAAAGTTTTCTATTCAAAATGTGTTTCTTTCAACATTGTTTTGCCCAAAAAACATAAATGAAGTTCCAATCAACCACTTTTTTCCCCTTGAACTTCAAGATAATTCTGTGTTAACTTTTCTAGATGTAGCTCCAATTTATAATTCACTGTTATAAAATCAATTATTTCAGTTTTCTGAGAAAATAGTCCTTTCATTAATAACAGCAACAAAACTATTCAAGTTTACAACAAATAAGCTAAATTCAATCCATAAATTCTTTTTTAGAACTAAAGTTTAATATATCTTCATATAAAACTAATTATTCTCAAAAAACTTCCATTAAATATTATCTATCACTTTGACCAATTATCTATTCCCAATAGTCTTATTTAATTATTTATTTATTTCCCCCAATAGTGTTTATTTATTTATTTATTTTTAACATCTTTATTGGAGTATAATTGCTTTAAATGGTGTATTAGTTTCTGCTGTATCAAAAAGTGAATCAGCTCTACGTATCCATACATCCCCATATACCCTCCCTCTTTCATCTCCCTCCCACCCTCCCTATCCCACCCCTCTAGGTGGTCACAAAGCACCAAACTGATCTTCCTGTGCTATGCGGCTGCTTCCCACTAGCTATCTACTTTACATTTGGTAGTGTATATATGTGTATATATGGCCATGCTACTCTCTTACTTCATCCAGCTTACGCTTCCCCCTCCCTGTGCCCTCAAGTCCATTCTCTACGTCTGCGTCTTTATTCCTGTCCTGCCCCTAGGTTCTTCAGAACCATTTTTTTCTTTTCCCTTTCTTTAGATTCCACATATATATGTGTTAGCATAAAGTATTTGTTTTTCTCTTTCTGACTTGCTTCACTCTGTATGACTGACTCTAAGTCCATCCACCTCAATACAAATAACTCAATTTTGTTTTTTGTTTCTTTTTATGGCTGAGTAATATTCCATTGTATATATGTATATACATGTATATATATGTATATATACATATATACGTATACATTTGATCTTCATCCATTTATTTGTAGATGGACACTTAGGTTGCTTCCATGTCCTGGCTATTGTAAATAGTGCTTCAGTGAACATTCTGGTACATGACTCTTTATGAATTATGGTATTCTCAGGGCATATGCCCACTAGTGGGATTGCTCGGTCATATGGTAGCTCTAGTTTTAGCTTTTAGGGAACCTCCATACTGTTCTCCATAGTGGGTGTATCAATTTACGTTCCCACCAACAGTGCAAGAGGGTTCCCTTTTCTCCACACCCTCTCCAGCATTTACTGTTTGTAGACTTTTTGATGATGGCCATTTTGACCGGTGTGAGGTGATACCTCACTGTAGTTTTGATTTGCATTTCTCTAATGATTAGTGATGTTGACCATCCTTTCATGTGTTTGTTGACAATCTGTATATCTTCTTTGGAGAAATGTCTATTTAGATCTTCTGCCCAGTTTTGGATTGAGCTGTTTGTTTTTTTGATATTGAGCTGCACGAGCTGCTTGTATATTTTGGAGATTAATCCTTTGTCAGTTTCTTCATTTGCAAATATTTTCTCCCATTCTGAGGGTTGTCTTTTCATCTTGTTTATGGTTTCCTTTGCTGTGCAAAAGCTTTTAAGTTTCATTAGGACCCATGTGTTTATTTTTATTTCCATTACTCTAGGGGGTGTGTCATAAAGGATCTTGCTGGGTTTCCCTGGTGGTGCAGTGGTTGAGAGTCTGCCTGCCAACGCAGGGGACATGGGTTTGTGCCCTGGTCCGGGAAGATCCCACATGCTGTGGAGCGGCTGGGCCTGTGAGCCATGGCTGCTGAGCCTGCACATCTGGAGCCTGTTTGTTAGGAAGTGTTCTAAATTGATTCTTTCACATGTAGCTGTCCAGTTTTCCCAGCACCATTTATCAAGAGGCTGTCTTTACTGCATTGTATATTCTTGCCTCCTCTATGAAAGACAAGATTACCATATGTGCGTGGGTTTATCTCTGGGCTTTCTATCCTGTTCCATTGATCTATATTTCTGTTTTTGTGGCAGTACCATACTGTCTTGATTACTGTAGCTTTGTAGTGTAGTCTGAAGTCACAGAGCCTGATTCCTCCAGCTCCATTTTCTTTCTCAAGATTGCTTTGGCTATTCGGGGTCTTTTCTTGTTTGTTAGAAGATTTTTAACCGCCGTTTCAATTTCAGTTCTTGTTATTGGTTTGTTTATATTTTCTATTTCTTCCTGGTTCAGTCTTAAAAGGTTGTGCTTTTCTAAGAATTTGTTCATTTCTTCCAGGTTGTCCATTTTATTGGCATAGAGTTTCTTGTAGTAATCTCTCATGTTCCTTTGTATTTCTGCAGTGTCAGTTGTTACTTCTCCTTTTTCATTTCTAATTCTGTTGATTTGAGTGTTTCCCTTTTTTTCTTGATGAGTCTCGCTAATGATTTATCAATTTTGTTTATCTTCTCAAAGAACCAGCTTTTAGTTTTATTGATCTTTGCTATTGTTTCCTTCATTTCTTTTTCATTTATTTCTGATCTGATTTTTATGATTTCTTTCCTTCTGCTAACTTTGAGTTTTTTGTTCTTCTTTCTCTAATTGCTTTAGGTGTAAGGTTAGGTTGTTTATTTGAGATTTTTCTTGTTTCTTGAGGTAGGATTGTATTGCTATAAACTTCCCTCTTAGAACTGCTTTTGCTGAAACCTGTAGGTTTCGGGTCATCGTGTTTTCATTGTCCTTTGTTTCTACATATTTTTTATTTCCTCTTTGATTTCTTCAGTGATATCTTGGTTATTTAGCAGTGTGTTGTTTAGCCTCCATGTATTTGTATTTTTTACAGTTCTTTTTTCCTGTAATTGATATCTAGTCTTATAGCATTATGGTCAGAAAAGATACTTTATATGATTTCAATTTTCTTAAATTTACCAAGGCTTGATTTGTGACCCAAGATATGATCCACCCTGGAGAATCTTTCATGAGCACTTGAGAAGAAAGTGTATTCTGTTGTTTTTGGATGGAATGTCCTATAAATATCAATTAAGTCAATCTTGTTTAATGTGTCATTTAAAGCTTGTGTTTCCTTATTTATTTTCATTTTTGATGATCTATCCATTGGAGAAAGTGGGGTGTAAAGTCCAGTATTATGATTGTGTTACTGTGGATTTCCTCTTTTATGGCTATTAGCATTTGCCTTATATATTGAGGTGCTCCTATATTGGGTACATAAATATTTACAATTGTTATATCTTATTCTTGGATTGATCCCTTGACCATTATGTAGTGTCATTCTTTGTCTCTTGTAATAGTCTTTATTTTAAAATCTATTTTCTGGTATGAGAATTGCTACTCCAGCTTTCTTTTGATTTCCATTTGCATAGAATATCTTTTTCCATCCCCTCACTTTCAGTCTGTATGTGTCCCTTGGTCTGACATGGGTCTCTTGTAGGCAGCATATGTATGGGTCTTGTTTTTGTATCCATTCAGCCAGTCTATGTCTTTTGGTTGGTGCAGTTAATCCATTTACATTTAAGGTAGTTATCAATATGTATGTTCCTATGACCATTTTCTTAACTGTTTTGGGTTTGTTATTGTAGGCCTTTTCCTTCTCTTGTGTTTCCTGCCTAGAGAAGTTCCTTTAGCATTTGTTGTAAAGCTGGTTTGGTGGTGCTGAATTCTCTTAGCTTTTGCTTGTCTGTAAAGCTTTTAATTTCTCTGTCAAATCCAAATGAGATCCTTGCTGGGTAGAGTAATCTTGGTTGTAGGTTTTCCCCTTTCATCACTTTATATATGTCCTGCCACACCCTTTTGGCTTGCAGAGTTTCTGCTGAAAGATCAGCTGTAAACCATATGGGGATTCCCTTGTATGTGACTTGTTGCTTTTCCCTTGCTGCTTTTAATATTTTTTCTTTGCATTTAATTTTTGATAGTTTGATTAATATGTGTCTTGGTGTGTTTCTCCTTGGATTTGTCCTGTATGGGACTTTCTGCACTTCCTAGACTTGATTGACTATTTCCTTTCCCACACTAGGGAAGTTTTCAACTATCATCTCTTCAATTATTTTCTCAGTTCCTTTCTTTTTCTCTTCTTCTTCTGGGACCACTATAATTCTAATGTTGTTGTGTTTAATGTTGTCACAGATGTCTCTGAGACTGTCCTCAATTCTTTTCATTCTTTTTTCTTTATTCTGCTCTGTGGTAGTTATTTCCACTATTTTATCTTCCAGGTCACTTATCCGTTCTTCTGCCTCAGTTATTCTGCTATTGATTCCTTCTAGAGAATTTTAAATTTCATTTATTATGTTGTTCATCATTGTTTGTTTGCTCTATAGTTATTCTAGGTCCTTTTAAAACATTTCTTGTATTTTTTCCATTCTATTTCCAAGATTTTGGATCATCTTTACTATCATTACTCTGAATTCTTTTTCAGGTAGACTGCCTATTTCCTCTTCATTTGTTTGGTCCGGTGGGTTTTTACCTTTCTTCTTCATCTGCTGTGTATTCCTCTGTCTTCTCATTTTGCTTAATTTACTGTGTTTGGGGTCTCCTTTTCAGAGGCTGCAAGTTCGTAGTTCCCATTTTTTATGTTGTCTGCCCCCAGTGGGTAAGTTTGGTTCAGTGGGTTGTGTAGGCTTCCTGTTGGAGGGGACTGATGCCTGTCTTTTGATGGGTGAGGCTGGATCTTGTCTTTCTGGTGGGCAGCACCACATCCTGTGGTGTGTTTTGGGGTGTATGTGAACTTATTATGATTTTAGTCAGCCTCTCTGCTAATGGGTGGGGTTGTGCTCCTGTCTTGCTAGTTGTTTGGCATAGGGTGTCGCACTGGAGCTTGCTGGTTGTTGAGTGGAGCTGGGTCTTAGTGTTAAGATGGAGATATCTGGGAGAGCTCTCACTGATTGATAATATGAGGGGCCAGGAGGTCTCTGGTGGATCATTGTTCTGAAATCGGCTCTCCCACCTCAGAGGCTCAGGCCTGACACCTGGCTGGATCACGAAGACCCTGTCAGCCACACGGCTCAGAAGAAAAGGGAGAAAAAGAAAAAAACAAAGAAAGAGAAAAATAAAATAATTAAAATTAAAAATTATTAAAATAAAATATTAAAAAGTAATTAAAGAAAATAAAGAAGGGAGCAACCAAACCAATAAACAAATCCACCAATGATAACAAGTGCTAAAAAGTATACTAAAAAAAAAAACGGACAGATGGGACCCTAGGACAAATGGTAAAAGCAAACCTATACAGACAAATTCACACAAAGACACAGACACATACACACTGCAAAAAAGAGAGAAGGAAAAAAAAGTGTATACGTATATATATGTATATATATATATATATATAGAAAGGAAGAGAGCAACCAATTCAATAAACAAATCTACCAATGATAATAAACTCTAAATACTAAACTAAGATAAAGATATAAATCAGAAACTAGTCAGTTGTATACAACAAACCCCAAGTCTACAGTTGCTCCCAACGTCCACCTCCTTAATTTGGGATGATTCATTGTCTATTCATGTATTCCACAGATGCAGGGTACATCAAGTCGATTGTGGAGCTTTAATCCGTGGCTCCTGAGGCTACTGGGAGAAATTTCCCTTTCTCTTCTTTGTTCGCACAGCTCCGGGGGTTCATCTTTGGATTTGGCCCTGCCTCTGCGTGTAGGTCGCCTGATGGCGTCTGTTCTTCGCTCAGACAGGACAGGGTTAAAGGAGCAGCCGCTTCGGGGCCTCTGGCTCACTCAGGCCGGGGGTGGGAGGGGCACGGAGTCCGGGGCGGGCCTGCAGCGGCAGAGGCAGGCGTGACGTTGTACCAGCCTGAGGCGCGCCGTGCGATCTCCCGGGGAAGTTGTCCCTGGATCACCGGACCCTGGCAATGGCGGGCTGCACAGGCTCCCGGGAGGGGAGGTAGGCATAGTGACCTGTGCTTGCACACACGCTTCTTGGTGGCGGCAGCAGCAGCCTTAGCGTCTCATGCCCGTGTCTGGGGTCTGCACTGATAGCCTCGGCTGGCGCCCGTCTCTGGAGCTCCTTTAGGCGGTGCTCTGAATCCCCTCTCCTCGTGCACCAGGAAAAAAGGAGGAAAGAAAAAGTATCTTGCCTCTTCGGCAGCTCCAGCCTTTTTCCCGGACTCCCTCCCAGCTAGCCGTGGTGCACTAGTCCCCTTCAGGCTGTGTTCACGCCGCCAACCCCAGTGCTCTCCCTGCGATCCGACCGAAGCCCAAGCCTCAGCTCCCAGCCCCACCCGCCCCGGCGGGTGAGCAGACAAGCCTCTCGGGCTGGTGAGTGCAGGTCGGCACCGATCCTCCCGGTGCGGGAATCTCCTCGCTTTGCCCTCCGCACCCCTGTTGCTTGCTCTCCTCCGTGGCTCTGAAGCTTCCCCCTCCACCACCCACAGTCTCAGCCCACAAAGGGGCTTCCTAGTGTGTGGAAACCTTTCCTCCTTCACAGCTGACTCCCACTGGTGCAGGTCCCATCCCTATCTTACGTGGGGAGTTTCTTGCCTTTTGGGAGGTCTGAGGTCTTCTGCCAGCGTTCAGTGGGTGTTCTGTAGGAGTTGTTCCACGTGTAGATGTATTTCTGATGTATTTGTAGGGAGGAAGATGATATTCACGTCTTACTCCTCCACCATGTTGAAGGTCCTCTTGATCTTAGATATTTGAGTGAAGAAGATTTAAACTCATATTTCAGAGGGGAATCAGGGAAGGCTACTGGGAAAGAGAAAAAAACCTGAATTAAATTTTGAGTATGAATGGCAGTTAGCTAAATAAATAAGTGAAGCAAGGACATTCTCTGCAGTGGTAATAGAATATGCAAAGGAATGGAGATGTGATGAAGGCAGTGGGGTTCAGTGAAGTACTTCTACTTAACCAAAACCTGTGATACAAATGCAATGGTGGAGAGAGATAAACAGGGAGAAACAGGACAAGAGTCAGGACAAGAAACATCTTTTGTCCCATAGTTAGGGTTTGGAATGTATAATGAAGGCACTGGGGAGGCACTTCACATCACGAGTGAAATGATCAGATCTGTTTCAGAAAGATCGCTCAGGAAAGAGTATGGATGTGGATAATGGGTCAGCCTAGATGTCTCACCCCAGAGGAGGACTAGAGGCAAAAAGCCCAGGTAGGAAATGATAAACACAAGCCTAACCCAGGGCAATGGTGGTGGGGATGGAATGGAAGGTATGTATTTGAGAAATATTAAGAATATAGTGTTACAAAATGTGCTGGTGAGATAGTAAGACAGGTAAGGCTCCAGAATAACTTGGGTAAATGGGTGGATGGTGATGCCATTCCCTCAAAATAGGGAAAAAAGGAGGTAGATCTGGGAGAGGTGGGAAGCAGAGACTATGAGCTTAATTGTGGACTTGTTTGAGGTGTCTATGAGACATCTAAGGAGAGACATCACATGTACTGAAAACATAAGAGAGTGCATTATTCTTGTCTGTGATGAAACCACAGTTCACACTTAGCATATTTCAATCCTAGTTACCCTCTTCCATAGGCACCTCACACTAAAATAAAACAATGTGTGTTTCTCATGAGGTCTAGATTCCAGGTGTTAGGCACCAGGAATTTTCCATGTGAATATAATTGGAATTTCTTTATAAAAATATGGAAAAAACATATAGCCCTAACCTGTAATATTTTAATGAAACTAGATGAGGTAAATTTTAACTTAATCAAATCTAGGTGAACTGAGACCTCAAAACATGGAAGTAGGCTAAGATGAAAACAGTAAAGTATTCTTACCCTAGAGGATAGTTAACTTACAGACCTAGGGTTACAAAGGTAAAATACAGGATGCTCAACTAAACAAATTTTAGATAAAAAAAAAGAATGTTTGTAGTATGTCCCAAATATTGAATGGGACATATTTATACTAAAGTATTACATGTTGTTTATCTGAAATTTAAATTTTACAGTGTAGGGGCTTCCCCAGTGGCACAGTGGTTAAGAATCTGCCTGCCAATGCAGGGGACACGGGTTCAAGCCCTGGTCTGGGAAGATCCCACATGCCATGGAGCAACTAAGCCTGTGTGCCACAACTACTGAGCCTGCGCTCTAGAGCCTGTGAGCCCCACCTACTGAAGCTCACGCACCTAGAGCCCACGATCTGCAACAAGAGAAGCCACCGCAATGAGAGGCCTGTGCACTGCAACAAAGAGTAGACCCCCTCACTGCAACTAAAAAGAGAGCCCACGCGCAGCAATGAAGACCCAACGCAGCCATAAATAAATAAATACATTAATTAATTAAAAAAAAATTTAACGGTGTACTCTGTATTTTTATGTGGTAAATTTGACACCCCTAATAGGAGGCATTCATTTTATGCTGAAAATATGAAATCTAGTAGCTGTATTAGTTTCCTATTGGTTCTATAACAAATTACTGTAAATTGAGTGGCTTAAAATAACACAAATTTATTACCTGACAGTTTTGGAGGTCAGAAATCTGAAATGGGTTTCACTGGGCTAAAATTCAGGCATTTTCAGGCCTGCATTCATTCTGGAGGCTCTAGGGGAAAAATCGTTCCCTTGCCATTTCCAGCTTCTAGAAGCTTCCTACTTTCCTTGGCTCTTGGCCTCTTCTTCCATCTTCAAAGTCATCAGCATTGTATGTTTCAATCTCCAACTGTTTCTGCCTCCCTCTTTTAAAGATTTTGTGTTTACAGTGAGCCGACCTGGATAATCCAGGATAATCTCCCTATCTCATGATTCTTAATCACATCTGTAAAGTTTCTTACATAAGGTATATTCACAGGAAAGGTTAAATATTCACAAATTCCAGGGGATTAGGACATGGGCATTTTGGGGGTCATCTTTCTACCTCCCACAGCAGCTTTTCAAAAACATTAGATTCATGGATGTCAAGTCTATAATGGACTAACTTTTTTATCCTGTATGATATGTCACCTCCAGTTTTCTGCGATTTTTCACCAGTTTTGTCTGCCAGTCTTAGGACAGAATCCTGTAAAGTTGCTGGTTTACTAGCATGGCAGTAACATCTTTCAAATCCTCCTGAGCTGAGTATGAGGAAATCCAACTATACTAGGGTACAAGACTATCTTGAGTTATAACAGGGCAATGGAGGTGATGGGCTGGGGGATGAGGCTGAGGGAGAGTACATTATTTTAAAGATGCCCTGAAGCTCCTCCTGGATGCTGCCAAAGCTATGGATATTAGAAGGCAGAGGGATGTGACTGGAAGGAATTCTAAAGCGTATTTCTCTTATTTTTACCTAAACTTTTTTTAAATTAAGAAAGAAAAAAGCATCAAGGAAGATGCAGACAAAGTAACTAACAGGCCGGTGTCTTATTCCATTTGGGCTGCTATAACAAAATGCCACAGACTAGATAGTTGATAGACAACAGAAATTGATTTCTCACAGTTCTGGAGTCTGGAAGTCTGAGATCAGGGTGCCAGCAAGATTGGATATGGATCGTCTGTCCAGTCTCAGACTTCTCATTGTATCCTCACATTTTTAATTGTTCTTTGTTCCTCCCGAGGAGAAAGCCCTGTTGGTCACGTATAAATATCCTTCAGCTGCATGAGAACAGCCATGTAGCATTTACTTTACAAGGATAACCATGTCCCTTTATAGAAGAGAACAGAACTTTGCTTTCCATTCTCTTTGTAGCCCATCCCTTCCTTCCCCCACGTAGCTCAATATTTGCTTCATGAGGTGATTAGACTGAGGTAATACATTCTGAATGTTGAGGCATATTTTGGTCTGCTCTGGACGAGACATGGATTTCTGGCTCTCCTTCATGTTCCTGTTTTGTTCTTTGTACAGTGAAGCTCCAGGGAGCTTTCTCTTTTTTTCCACCAGGATTTCACTGTCCTGAGACATTCAGGGATTGAAAACCCAACACACTAGTGAGCCAGCGAAAGGCGTTGGCCCATGGTCAGACCCAACCCAATGACATAAACTGAGACAATCTCAGTCTGCTGCAAATGTGTTTTTCTGAACACACCCAAATCCCAAAGATTTTCATCTTCTCTTGGCTCTCCAACATCTGCTTTGTCAAATCACAGGCTATTAGAGAGAAGCAAAACCAGTCTAGATTCCCAGAGTCAATGGGTTTCAGAATCGTCTTTGAACATTTTATTGGTCGAAGATTTTCAAAATCATTTGTTTTGATTGAAGAATCCAGAGAAAGGGAACCAGGTACAACGCTGTCTGAGTTTGGCAAATGCGAGGATCCTTTAGCAGCAAATGACTTAACAGAAATACATGGAATGTTTTGAAATGAACTTGGTGATTTCTTTTTCATTCTTGGCTTTCAGTTTTCTTTTATAAGTAGCTGCATAATTAGCTGGCAGGGAGGAGCAAGTTGGTACTTAAGCATCTATCAACATGGAAAGCAGCACAGCATGGGCAAGTGAGGCAAACCTGGGCTTCAGTCCCAGCTCTGTCACTTACTGACAGTATCACCCTAGATAAATGTTTGAACTTTTCACATCTTTAGCTTTCTCAGTTGTGACTTAATAATGCTCTTCTTGGGATGCTAACATGAAGATCTATGTAAGTTGCTTGGTATACAAGATGTAACTCAATATGCAGTAGCTAATATTCTTCCTTTTTGAAAAATAAATTTATTTATTTTTGGCTGAGTTGGGTCTTCATTGCTGCACATGGGCTTTATCTAGTTGCAGCAAGTGGGGCTACTCTTCGCTGCGCTGTGTGGGCTTCTCATTGCGGTGGCTTCTCTTGTTGCGGGGTACGGGCTCTAGGCGCACGGGCTTCAGTAGTTGTGGCACATGGGCTCAGTAGTTGTGGCACATAGCCTCAGTAGTTGTGGCTCACGGACTTAGTTGCTCTGCGGCATGTGGGATCTTCCCGGACCAGGGCTCGAACCCATGTCCCCTGCATTGGCAGGCAAATTCTTAACCATTGAGCCACCAGGGAAGCCCTATTCTTCTTCCTTTTTTTGTCCTCAGCACCTGGAACATAGTTGGACTTTAATCAGTTTTGGAGGAAAGGAAGGAAAGAGGATGATGCCTAACGTCACAAAAGCTTCCCTTCTTCCAAATGCCATTTCCCTTTCCCAAGCAATCATTGAGCTTCTCTCTTGTTCCTCCTTGCTTTGCTCATGCTGATCCTGCTTGCTATTGCCCTCCATCAACACTTCTTTACCTCTTGATTATGATGAATCAACATTCCTTGAACTTCTATGAAATAATTACTCTGGCATCGCTGAGAAAATAAAAATAAATAAGACAAAAATCCTTCCTTCAAAGCACTTACCGGTTACTGTTCAACAAAACGTATAAGACATAAAACTAATATGAAGGAGGGGAAAAGCATGTAATATAAGTCTACTAACATGCTTTGGAATAAAGACGGGGAAGGGCTTCCTATAGGCAGCAGCATTTGTGCTGGACTTAAGCAGGATTTGGACTTGCAGAAAAGGAGCCAAATGACATCCCAGAAAGGAACCATCAAAAGCCAATGGATGCTGCATAAAAAGGGTAACACAACTCACCATAATAACTACAAGGAACCAAGTACCTACTATGCATCAGGTGCTATTCTAAACGCTTATGATTTCGTTTAATTATGAAAACAGACTATGAAGATAAATTATGATAGGCCCAAGATAGCTGTTTCTGTCTTGGTTAAAATTAATATGTACCCAGAGGGCACAGGCTCCAACAGAAGGAACTTAAAGGGAGTTAGAACAGTTGAGCTATTAACACAGTGCTTTCAGAATATAGACCACTAAGTAACCTTAACTTCCTTTTTATACTAAATATAAGAAAGAAGATGAGACTATTCACCATTCTGGTAGTTTGAATATATAAACACAGGGCCTGAAGGGGTGAAGAAACTTTCTTATCATATCTATACTTATCCCGTACCTTGTCATTATAAAATTGTGTGGTTTGTTTATAAGAAGATCCCTGTGGGAATCATCTCCTCTAACTACAATAATCCTTAACTTCGAGTCTATGATACAGTTTTAAATTAAGAAATTATATTCATTGTTTGAGAAGATTGCATTTACTTATGAATCCTATCATAATAATTGATTTTCTTATACTTAACCTTATAAAAGGCCATCATATTCTCTTGGAGTTAGAAAAAGTTTGTTTCTTTCCTTGCAAAATTATGTAAGGAAAAATTAAATAGTGATGTTAAAAATTAAATTAAAAATTAAATAGTAGAGTTATCTTTAACAGACAATGCAGATACCTTGGCATTTCACTGACATGTGATTTTGGTACTACCCCATTCGAAAGACAAGGAAGCTGATTCAGAGAAGTTCAGTGTGGAAGCCATAAGAATGCACCTTGTAGAACTCCAACTAACTCCAGCTTTGTTGTAAAAAAACTGCTTTTGCATTTGCTTCCACCAGAGCCCTGCTTCTCAGTGGCCAGTGGCCAGTTCATCAGGGATACTGGCAGATCCATTCCTGAGAGACACAGGACTCCTCTGACAGCTGACTTTGACTTGAGGTTGTCTGATGGCCTTGCTGAGCTCTCCTTAGACTGCCAGTCATTTCCTTCCCTCCTTCTATCTGTCACTAAGGGTCAGGTTTGCACCATGGTCTGACAGCTCTTCCAGCCTTCCCCATTCCCCCTGTTTTCTCTCACAGATGTTTCCCTGACACAATCCTTGCTCATTTAATCCTGTGTGGACATCTGTTTCTGGGGGTCCTGGACTAACATAACCAGTGACTGACCCAAGGTCACATGGTGATAAAGTGTCAAAGCTAGGTCTTATGCCCAGCTTTTGCACCAGAACATGGGGGTGAGTGGTAGGAAATATGGCTGGAAGAGTGGTTGCTAAAAATAATAATAATAATAAAATTCTGTCTAAATCTCCTTGGTGAAGAGGTTGGTCAAATTACAGTCAATAATTCCCCAAGACCTTATTTTAGAGATAAGGTAGTCAAACACAATTTGGGTTTCTGTCTCAGTGAGTTCCCTTTTAGAAGGTAAATGCCTGCTAGGTTGGTATTTCTTAAATCTTATACAATTTAGCTAACACTTTAGTTGACACATAGGTGTGGGTAAGCCTCTACTATAATTGACAAGAGGACTGACATGCTGGGTTTGGAAGTTGAGTACCCAGAGGGAAAGGATGAGGCTTGCTAGAGGTGAGAAGAACTTCCCAACAAAAGGGGAGATATTCTTTATTTTACAACTGTGCCTCAAGCCAACCTGAGGTGAGCCTTTGTAATAGCCAAAGCGAATCTTGCAGAAGCCCTAAAGGATTATGAGTGAGAAGTTCTACTATAAACTATTAAGCCCTACTCCTGAAAATTGGCCTAGAGTCTAAAAAATGAGTTCAAGAGCCCAAGTTATGGTTAAATCACAATGCATGTTGATGACCCTGAGACTGACAGGACAGGGACCTTTAGGCAAGCTGTAGGCAGGAATGTGAAGTTTGCCAAGTGGACTCTACTTGCCTTTTCGTGTTCCTTCTAATTGGCAATGATAGACTGACCAATCAGATTGCAGTTCTGCCCTTATTTGCTGTATGACCCTAGGAAATACACTAAACCTTTCAGAATCTCAGATTTTTCCACTACCTGTAGAGTGAGTAATTGTGAGGATTAGAAGAAAAAAAGAAAGAAAGGCTCTTGATCTACTTCTACCTACCACTCTTTCCCCATTTCCCTATCTTGCTCTGCTCCCCACACTTGTGTTCCTGCTGTTCATCAAATTGCTCAGCCCCTTGGTGTCTCGAGGCCCTTACACATGTCTATGACTTTTAATAGGGAAGACTCTTTGTACTCTATTACAAGTTAATCACTAAGGGGATGTTGCCTATGAGCTTAAATTATACATAATGGCCCATCTCTGGGAACCCTGCCACCCAGGTAATGAGCATTAAGTTAAAATACCTTTGTTTAGCTCACAGGGAACATCCTGACTAGATCCACCTGTGCATGACTGCAGGATGGCTGAAATTAACACATTCCCTCCCGGAGGCTGACGGGAACCAGGAAATGTTTGGCTTTACTCCCTCCCCTTTTAGTATAAAAGAAGCCTGAACTCTGACTCAGGCAAGATGGTTCTTTCGGACGCTGGTCTACCGTCTTCTTGGTCTGCTGGCTTTCTGAAAAAGCCAATATTCTTTGCCCCAGTAACTCTTCTCTTGATTTACTGGCCTGTATTGCAGCGAGCAGTACAAGCTTGGACTTGGTAACAAATATTTTTGTTTGTTTGTTTGCGGTACGCGGGCCTCTCACTCTTGGGGCCCCTCCCGTTGCGGAGCACAGGCTCCAGACGCGCAGGCTCAGCGGCCATGGCTCACGGGCCCAGCCGCCCCGCGGCATGTTGGATCTTACCGGACCGGGGCACGAGCCCGTGTTCCCTAAGTCGGCAGGCTACTCTCAACCACTGCGCCACCAGGGAAGCCCTGGTAACAAATTTTGAGGAGCCATCCAGGAGTCTTACTGCTCATGGCCAGCCAGCTCCACTTGGGAATTTTTGGGCTAGGCCCTAGCAGCTGCTGGGACCACTTATTCTGAGGACCTGCCCTTCAAAATACCCTGAAGCAACACCTGCTGCTCCGGTGCTTGGCAGTTGGATCAAGGACTCGACATTTGGGAGACAATGGGCTCCATATAGTAGGGTAAGTCACTCTGGTGTGTACAGCCAGAACTTTATTTCCTCTCCATTTGGGGCTTTTTCTCTGGAATAAGTCAGTTTGTTTTGTATTTGGGTGGGTTACCC
The DNA here is from genome assembly GCF_003031525.2 of Neophocaena asiaeorientalis asiaeorientalis. Classification (NCBI taxonomy): domain Eukaryota; kingdom Metazoa; phylum Chordata; class Mammalia; order Artiodactyla; family Phocoenidae; genus Neophocaena; species Neophocaena asiaeorientalis. The sequence goes on along the minus strand of NW_020173731.1, from coordinate 1,496,843 downwards.
TGTTGGAGAGAGGAAAGAGTTGTTAGACTTTAGCCGATTTGTGAACTGGTTAGTTTGTTTCTTTGGATGCTAGCATTTGTGTGTTCCATTTGTGGTTTGTCTTGAATTTGTCTTTAAAAATGGGGAATATTTCAACTATCCCTAAAGAAAGTCCTCTGAGTTGCATTTTGGGTAAGTGATCTGATTAAAGCCGTGAACGCATGAGTGAGAAGATGCTATTTTATTGTAAAAATGTGTGGTCCAGTACCTATCAGGATCTCCACAAGGGGTTTATGCAGGGTTATTTTGGGACCCTGTGCACCATGTACTGCTACCCTTGCTGTGTCAATTACGTTGTTTGCGGTCTCCTGTGTTGTTGGCATATGTAAAACCCTGAGACCAAACTTGGGGGTTTATTTAGGATTTTGGTTGTTCCTTGGGTGTTTTGTTTCATTTTGTTGGATACTGTTTCTCCATTTACAGCCAAATAAATTTTGTGATATTTGAAACTTTTACTGATGTCAAATGAAGGAAAGGAATAGAGAAAAAAAAAAAAAAAAGACCTGTCTGTGGGATATTTACAGGGAGAAGAGAAAGGTTCCACTCGATTCCTAAAATCACCAAAAACCTCAGCCCATAATTCAGCCCAGCTGGTAGATGTTAAGGCAAAAAGGCATCCTTTTAGTGGTTGGACGTGATGAATTGCTATCTATAGTTTTATGGTGGCTAGTCTGTGAAGAAGAGGGGAAGAATGATGGAATTCTTTATGTATAAGCATTTGTGCTATTACATCAGGGAAAATAAGAAAAGGGGACGAGAGTGAGGATATGTTGCTTCAAACTTTAACTCCTCCACCTGAACTAGCTGTTCCAGTCACTCCGATATATCCACCCCTTCCTCCACCTTTCATTCTTACCCATCCCCAGTCCCGACACTGAGGCTCAGGACTGCCCTTCCTTATAGGGACCACTTAGAAAACCTGTGTTAGTTCCTTGGGCACAGGGTCTTGGTCTGATGTCACCACCTAGGACCTGACAGGCACTCAATTTGGGCCAGGAGTTGCTCCCAGGGCAGGGAACTTTCCCTTATGCCCTTATCTCATAGGGGGCTTAAATGCAAATGACCAGCCAGCTGGGTTTCTCAGACTTGTTTAATTGGAAAGATTGCAGCCCTCCTTTACAGGGAGGATCTTCTACACTTGAAGCCTACTTAGCAGAACCCACAGCTGAACCAAATTGGGACCCCAATGAGGGAGGAACAGACTTATTAGGGCACTGGTTTTTGGTGCATCTTCGCAGGGCTTTGAAAGGAGAACCAAAGCAATAGAGTTTGAACAAAATTCAAGAAGTTCAGCAAAAACAAATGAAGACAACTCCAAATTTTTGGAAGAGATTTATCAGGCCTACAGATGTTATACTAATGCAGATTCCAGGGCCCCTGGAAACATTAGAATGGTAAATTTGATCTTTTTTGAGCAAAGTGCCTCAGGTATCAGGAGAAAGTTGCAAAGATTAGACGATGCATTTGGAATGAACCCTCTCAATGGGCAGATTTGCTTTTAAAGTGTTGAGCAGGGAGGAACAACAGAAGGAAGATGCAAAATGAAATGAAATGCCACTTTTTTGGCAGTGACATTGGATTCCCAGTGACCTGAAGAGAGGGGAGCCACCATTGAAGAGGAACAATGCACTTACTGTAAGGAAGAACATTGGAAAACAGATTGCCCTAGTCTAAAACATAAAAAGAAAAACAGTAAAAGATGAGAGCCTCCCATATGGTAGACAGATAGAAACACTCTGAATGAAGAGGCCCAAGGGCTCCCTTGGACTTGAGGTGCCTGTTCCCTACAGGAGCCCTTGGTGAAATTGAGTGAGGAATGAGCTGATAAACAATCTGATAGACCTCACCCTGAAGTTTTTCACTAGAACAGCTTGACATCAGAGTCTCACCAGAACACACTTTAAGCCTACAACAGGTGATGATCATGAAAACCCCAGGAAAAGAGACAGAGCTCTTTCCCCCAGAGGCCTAGGAAAAGGCAAGGCCAGAGTATGTGCTCACTGCACCCCAGGGAAGGCCAGAAACACATGGCCAATAGGAATCCCATTAAAAAAGAATGCTGGGACACCTAATCTAAAACCATATGCTCTGAGGCAAGAGGATCACTTCTCCCACAGATTGATTTGTCTGAATACCAGCCAGTGTATTCAGAAAGGACAAAGAAGGCCAAGAGCTGATTTCCCTTAGATCTCACCTTGCCAGGCTGGGAATGTAGTGCACAGTTGGTTTGATCCCTGAGGTGATCTGGGCCACTGTGCTGCAGCACATTCGTAATAGTACCCACTATGGGAGAGATGCCACCTTACAGTGGACTCAAACGTATCATGGGGCCTAACCTACAAAAGACTATCCAGCCAGTCACTCAGAATTGCATGATTTGTGCTAAAAATAATGCAAAGGCTGCTGTTGAGCCTCCCCAGGTGGGGATCCAATACAGAGAAACTTGCACCACTGAGGACTGGATGCAAATGTCTTGAGCTGTAGGAAATTGCAGATACCTGTTAACGATAGTGGACACTTTTTTCAGGATGTGTGGAAGCATATCCCACTTGGGCAGAAAGTCTCTGAAGAGTATGCCTGGGTCTTGGACAAACTGAAAGCTGAACATGAGTATGGTTTCACCATTGACATCTCCCTGTGGAAATTGGAGACCAGCAAGTACTATGTGACCATCATTGATAACCCAGGACACAGAGACTTGATCAAAAACATGATTATAGGCACATCTCAGGCTGACTGTGCTGTCCTGATTGTTGGTACTGGTGTTGATGAATTTGAAGTAGGTATCTCCAAGAATGAACAAATCCGTGAGCGTGCCCTTCTGGCTAACACTCTGGGTGTGAAACAACTAATTGATGGGGTTAACAACAAAGTGGGTTCCACTGAGCCACTCTGCAGCCGGAAGAGATATCAGGGAATTGTTAAGGAAGTCAGCACCTACCTTAAGAAAATTGGTTACAACCCTGGCACAGCATTTGTGCCAGTTTCTGGCTGGAGTGGTGACGACATGCTGGAGCCAAGTGCTAACATGCCATGGTTCAAGGGATGGGAAGCCACCCATAAAGATGACAATGCCCGTGGAATTATGCTGCTTGAAGTTCTGGATTGCATCTTGCCACCAACTCGTCCAACTGACCAACCCTTGCGTCTGCCTCTCCAGGGTGTCTACATAATTGGTGGTATTGGTACTATCCCTGTGGGTCTAGTGGAGTCTGGTGTTCTCAAAACCTGGCATGGTGGTAACCTTTGTACCGGTCAACTTTACAACTGAAGTAAAGTCTGTTGAAATGCACCATGAAGCTTTGAGTAAAGCCCTTCCTGGGGACAATGTGGGCTTCAGTGTCAAGAAGGTGCCTGTCAAAGATGTTCATCACGGCAACATGGCTGGTGACAGCAAAAATGACCCACCGTTGGAAGCAGCTGGCTTCACAGCTCAGGTGACTATCTCGAACCATCCAGGTCACATCGGTGCTGGATATGTCCCCGTGCTGGATTGTCACACAGCTCACATTGCTTGCAAGTTTGCTGAGCTGAAGGAGAAGATTGATCGTCATCCTGGGATAAAGCTGAAAGATGACCCCAAATTCTTGAAATCTGGTGATGCTGCCATCGTTGATATGGTTCCTGGCAAACCCATGTGTGTTGAGAGCTTCTCAGACTATCCTCCTCTGGGCCGCTTTGCTGTTCGTGACATGAGACAGACGGTTGCTGTGGGTGTCTTCAAAGCAGTGGACAAGAAGGCAGCTGGAGCTGGCAAGGTCACCAAGTCTGCCCAGAAAGCTCAGAAGGCTAAATGCATATTATCCCCAATACCTGCCACTCCAGTCTTAATCAGTTGTGGAGTAACGGTCTCAGAACTGTTTGTCTCAATTGCTCATTTAAGTTTAATAGTAAGACTGGTTAATGATAACAATGCATCGTAAAGCCTTCAGAAGGAAAGGAGAATGTTTTGTGGACCCTTTGTTTTGTGTGTGCCAGTTTTAAGTTTTTAACACCAGTACCTTTTAATTGGTTAAAGCCCGTCTTAAGGAAATTATCCCCTGATTTGGATTAAGGCATTGGAATTACATTCATCCTGGAGACCACAATCAACAGAAAAACTAAAAAAATGAATACTAATTTAACTTGGGATAAGGCCTTGTCAGTTGTCCTGTTACAGATCCATGGCTCCCCAGAGCAGGCTTAAATTAAGCCTAAGCCCCTTTGAAATATTGTATGATAGGCCACTCCAGGTGTCTGCCCAGGCAAGAGAATCTATAAATTCTCTAAAAGACCTAGCAGTTGACAATTATGTTAAAACTTTGGGCACTATACTAGCATATATACATACATATATATATTATAACATATATAACATATATATATACATGAGTTTGCCTCCAACAGGTCTGCCTATCCAACTGAAGTAAATGGTGATTTCATTATAGCTGGAGAAGGGTCAGATCAACCTGTTTGCTTAATTTTGTCCAAATACTAAATTCCTGTGCCACTTATATGTATTGGGAACTGGAACTAAAACCCCAAGTTCAGTTACGAATTAGACAACAAAGTGCTAAGGGTTTTTATCAGGTTCAAATAGCTGTAGATAGAAAAGGAAAGCAGATTTTACTACTGACTAAAGTCTCTAAGGCAGCGGTCCCCAACCTTTTCGGCACCAGGGACCGGTTTCGTGGAAGACACTTTTTCCACGGACTGGGGAGGAGGATGGCTTCGGAACGATTCTAACGCATTACACTTCTTGTCCACTTTATTTCTATTATGATTACATTGTAATATATAATGAAGTAATTGTACAACTCACCATAATGCAGAATCAGTGGGAGCCCCGAGCTTGTTTTCCTGCAACTAGATGTTCCCATCTGGGAGTGATGGGAGACTGACACCCGAAGTGTGTTGTTTGTCTAGTCTACTCCATAATCTCCTTTCGGTTGCTGTCACTGCAGAAAACGCTGCTTCACAAAGATAGGATGTTGGAAATGGAAGCAGGCTTTTCAGGGCTTTTGCGGCAATCTCAGGATATCCTGCCTTGACGTTAATCCAGAATGTATGGAGATTTGAAGTTATCTCAAATATACTTTTAAGGCCACCGTCATTTGCGATCTCAAGCAGTTGATCCTTTTCTAGCACGGACAAAGTCGATTCACCTGGCTTATTCACAAATGGGTCGTGGATCCATTCCTGCCCAGTTTGGGGGTCTTACTTCTTGGGAAGTAACGCTCAAACTTTTGAAAGCTGAAATAGGTGATCATGCATCAGCTGGGAGAAAGAAGGCCCTGGCTCAGTCTCTTTCAAAATCTCTGCTAATGTTTGAAACATGTCAAAAATCCCAATGTGCACTCATCGCCCCCAGAATTCCAGTTTGGCTTTGAATGAAGCCACTTGATCTGCTGACTTGAACACAGTTGTCGCTCTCCTCTGAAGTGACAGATTGAGTTCACTGAGCAGGTTGAATATGTCACACAAGTAAGCAAGTTTTGCGACCCATTCTGTGTCGCTGAAATGTGCTGCCAGATTTCTAAAAGAAATCTCTAGAGCAGCTCTCATAACTCAGAAACTCTGGCCAGTGATCTACCTTTAGAAAGCCATCTCACTTATGTGTATAAGAGAAGACGTGTGTGCTCTGCGTCCATCTCCTCACAGAGCTGTGCAAACAGACGTGAGCTAAGGGCATGTATTTTAATACATGATAATATTAATTGATAATAATATTGATAATTGTTCATTATCAACTTAATCACATCCTGCAAAATGCTGTTAAGTTCAGTTGACATCTTTCGGCTAGCCAGCATTTCTCTGTGGAATGACACAGTCTGTAGACTCACATTCAGAGGCTACCTCTTTGACCCGAGTAGTGAAACCAGAAAGCCGTCCAGTCATGGCAGCTGCTCCGTCCATGCATATACTGACACAAAATGACCAATTCAGTTTTCCTGATATGTAATCATTCAAGGACTTGAATATTTCTACAGCTGTGGTGTTGGTTGGCAACAATAGTGCACATAACATATCCTCATGCACATCCTCCTGAAAAATATATCGCACAAAAACAAGCACTGTTGCCTTGTTGTCAACATCAGTAGACTTGTCAACCTGGATTGTGTACCACAGTGACTCACTAATCCTCTTTAACAATTGTGCCTCAATATCCTCTGCTATTTCATCAATTCCTCTAGTTATGGTGCTAGCTGAAGAAGGAACGCATACCGCCTTTTGAACTGCAGCCTCTCCTAAAAGTTCACGACTAATGTCCTTAGCAACAGGCAGGATCAACTCTTCACCAATAGTAAAGGGCTTCTTAGCTTTAGCAATGCAGTTAGCCACTAAGAATCATGCTCTCAGTGCAGTCACATTTGATGAAGTGGTAGCCTTTAATAATTGCTTCTGTTCTTCGTGTTAACGTTTTTTTCTTTGGAAAAATTTCAGAGGCTTGTCTTTTAATGCAGGGTGCTTGGTCTCCATGTGGCGAAGCACTTTTGAAGGTTTCATGGCTTTGTCGGATAGCTGGTTGCCACATATCATTCAAAGCGGGCTTAGAGAATGTGAATCACCTGTTGCAATGAACCCGTAATTTAGGTAGGACTCTTGGTATTTTCTTTTTATTTTTTTAAAAATATTTATTTTCCTTATATTTTCTGGCTGTGTCAGGTCTTAGTTGCAGCACACAGGATCTTTGTTGAGGCATGTGGGACCTTTTTTATTCATGGCGTGCAGTCTGCTTGGTTTTCTCTCTGGTTGCAGTGCTTGGGCTTCTCTCTAGTTGCGGCACGCAGACTTCTCCCTAGTTGTGGCGTGCAGGTTTTCTCTCTCTAGTTGTGTCGCGCAGGCTCCAGGGCATGTGGGCTCTGTAGTTTGTGGCACACAGGCTCTCTAGTTGGTGTGCGTGAGCTCAGTAATTGTGGTGCATGGAGTTTGTTGTCCCATAGCATGTGGGATCTTAGTTCCCCGACCAGGATTGAACCCACATCCCTTGCATTGGAAGGTAGATTCTTTATCACTGGACCAACAGGGAAGTCCCTTGGTATTTTCTTTCTTTTTGAGGGGGGAGGGGGTGGATTTAAACTTTTTTAAAAAATTTTTTATTTTTTTGGTATTTTCTTTTAAATGCAGCTTTCTTTTTGTTGGCAGTCTTAGAGTCTTCTGCTGTCTCATCATTGGGTCTTTCCCTGTTTTCAAAGAAGCTCTCCAGCGCCTTTTGTTTTTTACTCATTTTGGCTAGGATTAGCTTGTGGGCTTACCAAAACTGAAACTGAGTGCACAGTGCAGGAAAGAGGTGCAGATGGAAATGGTAAATAAAATAATGGGCAGGCCATGTGTGGACTAAAATAAGTGTCAGATTCTGACTTAAAGCCTGCCACCAGATGCAGCTTGATTGTCACTTGCCACTCACTGATAGGGTTTTGATATGAGTCTGCAAGCAGTTGATTTATTATGGTCTCTGTGCAGTCAAACCTCTCTGCTGATGATAATCTGTATTTGCAGCCGTTCCCCAGCGCTAGCATCACCGCCTCAGCTCCTCCTCAGATCATCAGGCATTAGATTCTCATAAGGAACCTAGATCCCTCGCACGCGCAGTTCACAGTAGGGTTCCCGCTCCTATGAGAATCTAATGCCGCCGCTGATCTGACAGGAGGCGGAGCTCAGGCGGTGATGTGAGTGATGGGGTGCGGCTGTAAATACAGATGAAGCTTCGCTCACTTGCCTGTCACTCACCTCCTGCTGTGCGGCCCAGTTCCTAACAGGCCACGGGCTGGTACTGGTCTGTGACCCAGGGGTTGGGGACCCCTGCTCTAAGGAATATTCATCACCCCTGTTCAGTAGGAAGTAGCTAGAGCCGTCTTCATCCCTTTCCCCACAGATTATGGAATGGACATTGACCATGGGGATTTGTAATAGGGAAGAATCTTTGTACTCTATTACAAGTTAATCTCTAAAGGGATGTTGCCTATAAGCTTAAACTATACCCAATGGCCCATCTCTGGGAACCCTGTCTCCCAGGTAATGAACATTAAGCTAAAATACCATTTTTAGCACACAGGAAACATCCTGACTAGGCCCACATGTGAATGACTGCAGGAAGCATGAAATTAAGACATCCCCCTGGAGGGTGACCGGAACCAGGAAATGTTTGGCTTTACTCCCTCCCCTTTTAGTATAAAAGAAGCTTGAATTCTAACTGAGGCAAGATGGTTCTTTGAGACATGAGTCTACCATCTTCTTGGTCTGCTGGCTTTCTGAATAAAGTCGCTATTCCTTGCCCCAACAGCTTGTTTCTTAACTTATTGGCCTCTCGTGTGTCAAGCAGTATGAGCTTGGTGTTGGCAACACTTTACCTGGATATTCTTCTGCATATCTTTGCATGACTTCCTCTTCCCTACCATTCAGATCTCTGTTTAAAATTTCTCTTCTGAGTGGCTTCCTTAGACTTTTTTAAAAATTAATTTATTTTATTTTATTTATTTTTGGCTGCATTGGGTCTCTGTTGCTGCACATGGACTTCATCTAGTTGCAGCGAGTGAGGGCTATTATTCGCTGTGGTGTGCGGGCTTCTCGTTGCGGTGGCTTCTGTTGTAGAGCACAGGCTCTAGGCTTGTGGCCTTCAGTAGTTGTGGCTCATGGGCTCTAGAGTGCAGGCTCAGTAGTTGTGGCGCATGGGCTTAGTTGCTCTGTGGCATGTGGGATCTTCCCAGACCAGGGCTTGAACCCATGTCCCCTGCATTGGCAGGCAGATTCTTAACCACTGTGCCACCAGGGAAGCCCCTTCTTGGACTTTTCTATACAAAATAGGAATCATTCACCCATCATTGTCTATTTCTTTAGTGTTATTTTATTGTCTTCATAACTCTCATCATGAAAAGAAATTATATAATTTATGTATTCATACTTACTTGACTAGCTCTCCCACTAGCTGAAGGCAGGGTGAAGAGGGCAGGGTGTTTTTTTCATTGTTGCATTGTTTTTCATGGCTGAATCCCTGCAGTGTAGGAAAGCACCTGGTATGTGGTAGAGGGTCATTAAATATTGTTGCATGAATGAACAAATAAATGAATAAAATGAATGTGCTCAGCTCGAAGTAGATCTTGTGAAAATCTTTGCTTCTTTCCCTCTGGCATCCCATTAAAGAGTTTTAAGTTTAATAGTTTTCCAAGAATATGTACATTTAAAAGGGAGTGTCTGAGAGGCAATGTCAAACCATAACCTAGTCGAATGACTGTCTAATACGAGCATTCAGAGCCTGTGCCTAATTGATATTTTTTTAATATAAAAGAATTTATTTAATATGGATCAAATTTGTCTATCTACTTCTATTTTTATGGTTTTCATATATACAGACAGCAACTAGATAGAAACTATTTTAAAACATTAAAGTTTCTTTAATAATAGCAAAAGACATAAAATATATACAGAAAACTTAACTAGCAATGTAGACAAACTATACCAAGAGAACTGTAAAACTCACTTGATAAACAATGTAAACTTTTCTAATTGATATTTTTGAGCAGAGGTATTAACCCTTGTCTTCACACACCAGCTAACTGCTAAGCTATGTCAACACTAAGAGTCATAAAAGATGACAATGTTAAATTTTAACTGATCCTGGAAAACAGTGAAGGTTAAGAAATCGCCTCTACCTTTGTGTTCTGGAAAATGGCTTGTGTTCTGGAAATGTGTTCTGGAAAATGGCTTGTGTTCTGGAAAAGGTGCAAAATATCACCTTTCTTCTTATGACTTACATAAGACTCATGGATTCCCCATTTGTTTACCTATGACAAGGCCAGACACAGTCCCTTCAAATTCCCATTCTTTGTCTCATAAGTATTTAACTGAACTACTTGTCCCTATTGATCAATGAGAACAAAATACTTGTTAGCAAGTGATTTTGCACTTCTCTCCTTCCCCTGAGTGCCTGAACCTTACTTGCCCCTCACTCAAGTCGGCACACAGCCTCTTCTGAGAATGCACCAGGCTCAGGGTGAAACATTCTCTAATCTACCATCTGATCATGCCACCCTTTCATCCTGCCTCCCCACACTTGGTTCTTCCCAACCCTGTTTATGACTATCACTTTGCCTAACTCTCGAGACTTTTGCAGATCTTAGGGTCACAGTGCTCTTACTGCAACAGTCCCTCCCCCTCCCAGCTTGCAATAATCTCTTTCATAATAAAGTCTCTCCTTAATAGGTCTGAATTTGTTGTTATCTAACAAAGACTAAGAATATTGCTTTTTGATGATGGGTCATGGAGGGAAGTGCTTTGGTCAAACACTCATAGCTGAGACTATAGTGCTTTATTACAACACCACTCTTACACATTCTCTAGATTCTTTAGTTACTTTAATAGTGTCTCTATATCAGGGTTGCTGTGAGGACTAAAGATCTAAACACACATACATAGAAAGAGTGTTGCTGACACCTTCCTTCTCTGACGCCCACCAGTCCATAATGATGTCTTTGGGTTTTACCTTTCAAATATATTGGCTATTTCTCCATCTCCACTGCCATTGCTCCTTATAACTGCTTGCCATCTATCTACTCTTGTCAAGATTACTGCAGTGATCTGCTCACCGATCTCTTCATATTCCTTTTTATCCCACCCCAGCTAAAGCAATGGTACCAAAAAGCAAATCTGAGCAGGTCATTGTACTATGTTCAGCACTTTTGTAGGTGGCAGTATAAATTTTTGGAAGTATAATTTAGATTTATTTTTCCTCTTAGTTTTCTCCCTTTCCTTTTTTTTTCCCCCCCATTTGTAAAGGGAGCTGATTCTGGGCTTTTTTTCTTCAGAGGAGGTTTATGGCATGGCTCCCTGTATTTTTGTTTTTGTTTCACCAAAAATCCCATCGAAGAGACTCTGAGAGGAATTCTGGCAGCTTTGAGAATAGAGGGAGTGTCTATGAGAGAAACTTGGTGAAGAATTCCTACTCCCCCCACATTCGCCCTCCTGCCCTGGACAAAATAAAATACAATAAAAGACCTGGGGAGGGGAGAGTTAGAGATCTAGGGATTCCAAAATCTCTAGGGCAGTTGAGCTGGGCTCTATAGCAGGGAGCTGGTATCAAAGGGCTGAGGCCAAGGAAGGACCTGGGCAAAGCCAGTGCTGGTGGGCAGCATGCAGCTGCTCTCAGAAGCAAAATGGTGTCCTACATGTGGATCTGGAGTCGGAACAACTTGGATTCCTATCCAGCTCTTGCACTAACCAACTCTAAAACAGTTATTTCACCTCTTTTGTTTTATAACCTTGAATTAATTTTTTTATTTTAAAATTATTTTAATGTTTAAATTTTTATATGATTTTTAAAGGTTACTTTCCTTTCACAGTTATTACAGAATATTGGCTATATTCTCCATGGTTTTTTGGGTTTTCTTAAATAAATTTATTTATTTATTTATTTTTGGCTGCATTGGATCTCTGTTGCTGTGCACGGGCTTTCTCTAGTTGTGGTGAGCAGGGGCTACTCTTTCGTTGCAATGCACAGGCTTCTCATTGCGGTGGCTTCTCTTGCTGTGGAACGTGGGCTCTAGGCGCGTGGGCTCAGTAGTTGTGGTGCATGGGCTTAGTTGCTCTGCAGCATGTGGAATCTTCCCAGACCAGGGCTCGAACCCACGTCCCCTGCAATGGCAGGCGGATTCTTAACCACTATGCCACCAGGGAAGCCCTCCATGGTTTTTTAATTTAATTTTTATTTTATATTGGAATACAGTTGAGTTACAGTATTGTATTAGTTTCAGGTGTACAGCAAAGTGATTCAGTTACACATATACATATATCTATTTTTTTCAGTTTCTTTTCCCATATAGGTTATTACAGAATATTGAGTAGAGTTCCTTGTGCTATACAGTAGGTCCTTGTTGATTATCTATTTTATGTATAGTAGAGTATATATCTTAATCCCAAACTCCTAATTTATCCCTCCTCCCCCAGCCTTTCTACTTCGGTAACCATAAATTTGTTTTCGAGCTCTTTGAGTCTGTTTCTGTTTTGTAAATAAGTTCATTTGTATCATTTTTTTAGATGCCACAGATAAGTGATATCATACGATATTTGCCTTTCTCTTTCTTACTTCCCGTAGTATGATAATCTGTAGATCCATCCATGTTGCTGCAAATGGTATTATTTCATTCTTTTTTATGGCTGAGTAATATTTCGTTGTATATATATACCACATCTTCTTTATCCATTCCTATGTCAATAGATATTTAGGTTGTTTCCATGGCTTGGCTATTGTGAATAGTGCTGCAATGAACATTGGGGTGCATGTTCATTTCTTGAAAGAAATCTTTTTGAATTACGGTTTTCTCTGGATATATGCCCAGGAATGGGATTGCTGGATCATATGGTAGCTCTATTTTTAGTTTTTTAAGGAACCGCCATACTGTTCTGCATAGTGGCCGTACCAATTTACATTCCCACCAACAGTGTAGGAGGGTTCCCTTTTCTCCACACCCTGTCCAGCATTTATTGCTTGTAGATTTTTGATGATGGCCATTCTGACTGGTGTGAAGTGATACCTCATTGTACTTTTGATTTGCATTTCTCTAGTAATTAGTGATGTTGAGCAGCTTTTCATGTGTTCTTTGGCCATCTGCATGTCTTCTTTGGAGAAATGTCTATTTAGATCTTCTGCACATTTTTTGATTGGGTTGTTTTTGTGATAATGAGCTGCATGAGCTCTTTGCAAATTTTGGAGGGTAATCCCTTGTCGGTTGCATGGTTTGCAAATATTTTCTCCCATTCCGTGGGTTGTCTTTTTGTTTATGGTTTCCTTTGCTGTGCAAAAGCTTTTACGTTTAATTAGGTCCCATTTGTTTCTTTATGGTTTTATTTCCACTACTCCAGGAAGTGGATACAAAAAGATATTGCTGTGATTTATGTCAAAGTGTGTTCTGCCTATGTTTTCCTCTAAGAGTTTTATGGTATCTGGTCTTACATTTAGGTCTTTAATTCATTTTGAGTTTTTGTATAAGGTGTTAGAGAATGTTCTAATTTCATTTTTTAATGTGGTTTTCCAGTTTTCCGAGCACCACTTATTGAAGACTACCTTTTCTCTCTTATATATTCTTGCCTCCTTTGTTGTAGATTAAGTGACCATAGGTGCATGGGTTTATTTCTGGACTTTCTATCCTATTCCATTAATCTATATTTCTGTTTTTGTGCCAGTACCATACTGTCTTGATTATTGTAGCTTTGTAATATAGTCTGAAGTTAGGGAGCCTGATTCCTCTGGCTCCATTTTTCTTTCTCAGGATTGTTTTGGCTATTCGGGTCTTTTGTGCTTCTATACAAATTTAAAGATTTCTTTGTTCTATTTCTGTGAAAAGTGCCATTGGTAGTTTCATAGGGATTGCATTGAATCTGTAGATTGTCTTAGGTAGTATGGTCATTTTGACAATATTGATTCTTCCAATCCAAGAACATGGTATATCTTTCTGTTGTGTCTTCAGTTTCTTTCATCAGCATCTTATACTTTTCAGAGTGCAGGTCTTTTGCCTCCTTAGGTAGGATTATTCCTAGGTATTTTCCTCTTTTTGATGCAATGGTACATGGGCTTGTTTCCTTAATTTCTCTTTCTGATCTTTCAGGGCTAGTGCATAGGCATGCAAGAGATTTCTTTGTATTAATTTTGTATCCTTCAGCTTTACCAACTTCATTGATGAGCTCTAGTAGTTTTCTGGTAGCATCTTTACTTTCCATTTACAGTTATTACAGAATATTGACTACATGCCACACGTTATACAATACATCCTTGAGCTTATCTTACACCCAATAGATTGCACCTGTCGCTCTCACCCTTCTATTCCCCACTTCCACTCCCCACTTGTAACCATATGTTTGTTCTTTATATCTATGAGTCTGCTTCTTTTTTGTTTTATTCACTAGTCTGTTGTATTTTTTAGATTCCATATGTAAGTGATATCATACAGTATTTGTCTTTCTCTTTCTGACTAATTTCACTTAGCATAATGCCTTCCAAATCCATCCATGTTGCTGCAAATGGCAAAATTTAGTTCTTTTTTATGGTTGAGTAATATTCCATTGTGTGTGTGTGTGTGTGTGTGTGTGTGTGCATATGTGTGTGTGTGTGTATCACAACTTCCTCACCCATTCATCTGTTTTTTTTTTTTTTCTGGAGTAATTTAAAGTTTTTATTTTCACAATCCACAAGTGCCATTTAGAAGTTACATGAGTATCTTAAATACACATCACACAATTAACATATTAAGAAAGATCATTAACTTTTTTTCCAGTGGCATTATTTAATCAAAATAATAAAATAAATATACAATCAAATCTACATGAGTAATTAGGCAAATATCACCCCACCTACACCAGTGAATTCTTTTTTTCCCAACAACTCACACACATACACTGTATTTTATTTTTACAAGAGATAAATAAACTGGCATCAAGAATTGTAAATGGATGACCACAACAAAGGCAACAATGATTGCAATTACCAAACATGAAACACACTCATACTATGTCATAATATTGACATTCAGTCCAGTAATCCTCCACTGTAACAGCTCCTTTACTTTACAGTGAAAATTGATTTGTATATTTTTTGCCTCTGAGTCCTTGTGGGATTTTTTTTTTTATTCAAACAGAAAGTCACAAATATTATAATCATCCTCATCAGTTCACTCAGTCCCACGTAATTAATTTTTTTTTCATCTTGACCTTTTGTTAGTACTTTTATGAATTCATCAGTTTGCCATTAGAGTTCTGAAAACGCTTACTTATTCAGTTCAGCAGTATAGTCAGTTACCAGAAACCTGTACTTGTCAGTCTTTTCCATGAATTCCTTGAAGATGAAACACTTTTATAGGAAAATTTTTGCGAAAGCATCAGAGTACACCCAGAATTGTCTGTAAATGACAAAAGACTTAACAATGACCATGGTTAAAGATTTGATGAAAGTTCATAATAATGCAATTGACAAGGAAATTTAGTTATTTCTGAGATATACATTTTAAAGTAATAACTAGAATTATGACTTATAACATTATACCAGGACATATAAGATCTTTAGAAATTACATGTAATGTCCGAAACATTTTTATTAACATATTTCCATACAAATAACCCAAAGAAAGTTTAGTATTAGTTGTTTTTTTGTTTGTTTTTTTATACTGCAGGGTCTTATTAGTCATCAGTTCTATACACATCAGTGTATACATGTCAATCCCAATCATCCAATTCAGCACACAACTATCCCCACCCCACTGCGGTATTCCCCACCTTGGTATCCATATGTGTTGTTTCCATGAACTGGCTATTGTAAATAGTGCTGCAGTGAGTGTTGGGGTGCATGTGTATTTTTGAATTATGGTTTTCTCTGGGTATATGCCCAGTAGTGGGATTGCTGGATCATATGGTAATTCTATTTTTAGTTTCTTAAGGAACCTCCATACTGTTCTTCATAGTGGCTGTATCAATTTACATTTCCACCAACAGTGCAAGAGGATTCCCTTTTCTCCACACCCTCTCCATCATTTGTTCTTTGTAGATTTTCTGATGATTTTTTTTGTTTTTATTTCCATTACTCTAGGAGGTGGATCAAAAAAGATCTTGCCGTGATTTATGTTAAAGTGTGCTCTTCCTATGTTTTCCTCTAAGAGTTTTATAGTGTCCGGTGTTACATTTAAGTCTCGAATCCATTTTGAGTTTATTTTTTGTGTATGGTGTTGGGAGTGTTCTAATTTCATTTTTTTACATGTAGCTGTCCAGTTTTCCCAGCAGCACTTATTGAAGAGACTGTCTTTTCTCCATTGGGTATGCTTGCCTCCTTTGTCATAGATTAGTTGACCATAGGTGCGTGGGTTTATCACTGGGCTGTCTATCTTGTTCATTGATCTATGTTTCTGTTTTTGTGCCAGTACCATATTGTCTGATTGTTTCCAAGAACATGGTATATCACTCCATCTGTTGGTATCATCTTTAATTTCTTTCATCAATGTCTTATAGATTGCTGCATACAGGTCTTTTGTTTCCCTACGTAGGTTTATTCCTAGGTATTTTATTCTTTTGGTTGCAATAGTAAATGGGAGTGCTTCCATAATTTCTCTTTCAGATTTTTCATCATTAGTGTATAGGAATGCAAGAGATTTCTGTGCATTAATTTTGTATCCTGCAACTTTACCAAATTCATTGATTAGCTCTAGTAGTTTTCTGGTGGCATTTTTAGGATTCTCTATGTATAGTATTATGTCATCGGCAGACAGTGACAGTTTTACTTCTTCTTTCCAATTTGTATTCCTTTTATTTCTTTTGCTTCTCTGGTTTCCGTGGCTTGGACTTCTAAAGCTATGTTGAATAATAGTGGTGAGAGTGGACATCCTTGTATTGTTCCTGATCTTAGAGGAAATGCTTTCAGTTTTTCACCATTGAGAATGATGTTTGCTGTGGGTTTGTCATATATGGCCTTTATTATGTTGAGGTAGGTTCCCTCTATGCCCACTTTCTGGAGAGTTTTTATCATAAATGGGTGTTGAATTTTGTCAAAAGCTTTTTCTGCATCTATTGAGATGATCATATGGTTTTTATTCTTCAGTTTGTTAATATGGTGTATCACATTGATTGATTTATATATATTGAAGAATCCTTGCATCCCTGGGATTAATCCCGCTTGATCATGGTGTATGATCCTTTTAATGTGTTGTTGGATTCTGTTTGCTAGTATTTTGTTGAGGATTTTTGCATCTATATTCATCAGTGATATTGGTCTGTAATTTTCTTTTTTTGTAGTATCTTTGTCTGGTTTTGGTATCAGGGTGATGGTGGCCTCATAGAATGAGTTTGGGAGTGTTCCTCCCTCTGCAATTTTTTGGAAGAGTTTGAGAAGGATGGGTGTTAGCTCTTCTCTAAATGTTTGATAGAATTCACCTGTGAAGCCATCTGGTCCTGGACTTTTGTTTGTTGGAATATTTTTAATCACAGTTTCAAATTCATTACTTGTGATTGGGCTGTCATATTTTCTGTTTCTTCCTCGTACAGTCTTGGAAGTTTATACCTTTCTAAGAATTTGTCTATTTCTTCCAGGTTGTCCATTTTATTGGTCCATTGGTGTAAGTGAGGTGTTAAAGTCCCCCACTATTTCTGTGTTACTGTCGATTTCCTCTTTTATAGCTGTTAGCAGTTGCCTTATGTATTGAGGTGCTCCTATGTTGGGTGCATATATATTTATAATTGTCATATCTTCTTCTTGGATTGATCCTTTGATAATTGCATAGTGTCCTTCCTTGTCTCTTGTAACATTCTTTATTTTAAAGTTCTAATTAAATGTTCTAATTAAAAGTTCTAATTAAAAGTTATATTTTAATGTTGTTTAACATTCTCTATTTTATCTGAATATAGCTATTCCAGCTTTCCCTTGAATCCCTTTGCATGGAATATCTTTTTCCATCCTCTCACTTTCAGTCTGTTTGTGTCCCTAGGTCTGAAATGGGTCTCTTGTAGACAGCATATATATGGATCTTGTTTTTGTATCCATTCAGCTAGCCTGTGTCTTTTGGTTGGAGCATTTAATCCATTCAGGTTTAAGGTAATTATCGATATGTATGTTCCTATGATCATTTCCTTAATTGTTTTGGGTTTGTTTTTTAGATCCTTTTCCTTTCTTGTGTTTCCCACTTAGAAAAGTTCCTGTAGCATTTGTTGTAGAGCTGGTTTTGTGGTGCTGAATTCTCTTAGCTTTTGCTTGTCTGTAAACCTTTGGATTTCTCCATCGAATCTGAATGAGATCCTTGCCAGGTATAGTAATCTTGGTTGTAGGTTCTTCCCTTTCATCACTTTAAGTATATCATGCCACTCCCTTCTGGCTTATAGAGTTTCTGCTGAGAAATCAGCTGTTAACCTTATGGGAGTTCCCTAGTATGTTATTTGTCACTTTTCCCTTGCTGCTTTCAATAATTTTTCTTTGTCTTTAACTTTTGCCAGTTTGATTACTATGTCTCTCAGCATGTTTCTCCTTGGGTTTATCCTGTATGGGACTCACTGCACTTCCTGGACTTGGGTGGCTATTTCCTTTCCCATGTTAGAGAAGTTTTCGACTGTAATCCCTTCAAATATTTTCTCTGGTACTTTCTCCCTCTCTTTTCCTTCTGGGACCCCTATGCGAATGTTGTTGCATTTAATGTTGTCCAAGAGGTCTCTTAGGCTGTCTTCATTTCTTTTCCTTCTTTTTTCTTTTTTCTGTTCCTCAGCAGTGAATTCCACCATTCTGTCTTCCAGGTCACTTATCCGTTCTTCTGCCACAGTTATTCTGCTATTGATTCCTTCTAGTGTAGCTTTTTCATTTTAGTTATTGTGTTGTTCATCTCTGTTTGTTTGTTATTTAATTCTTCTAGGTCTTTGTTCAACATTTCTTGCATCTTCTCGATCTTTGCCTCCATTCTTTTTCTGAGGTCCTGGATCATCTTCACTATCAGTATTCTGAATTCTTTTTCTGGAAGGTTGCGTATCTCCACTTCATTTAGTTGTTTTTCTGTTGTTTTATTTTGTTCCTTCATCTGGTACATAGCCCTCTGCCTTTTCATCTTGTCTGTCTTACTGTGAATGTGGTTTTTGTTCCACAGGCATCAGGATTGTAGTTCTTCTTGCTTCTGCTCTCTGCCCTCTCCATTCATCTGTTGATGGACACTTAGGTTGCTGTTATTCCCCCTCTTTGAGCTTCAACTTCCTCACAAGTAAATAGACATAATGATTTAAAAAATATATAACTTTCTTATAAGAAAGCTATGAGACAAATACATAACTTGGTGCTGGCATAGACTAAGCACTTAGTAAATATGAGTTCCACTTCCTCTATCAAAACCTCAAAGTGTGGTTTAAATAAACATGAACACGGGGGCTTCCCTGTTGGTGCAGTCGTTAAGAATCTGCCTGCCTCTGCAGGGGACACGGGTTCAAGCCCTGGACCGGGATGATCCCACATGCCGTGGAGCAACTAAGCCCATGCGCCACAACTACTGAGCCTGAGATCTAGAGCCCACAAGCCACAACTACTGAAGCCTGCATGCCTAGCTCCTGTGCTCCACAACAAGAGAAGCCACCACGATGAGAAGCCCGCGCACCACAACGAAGAGTAGCCCCTGCTTGCTGCAACTAGAGAAAGCCTGCGTGCAGCAGCAAAGACCCAACTCAGCCAAAAATAAATAAATAAATAAATTTATAAAATAATGAACATGAGCACGGCTATGTCCCATTGAGCCGGTCAGAGGAAAGTCTTGTTCATATAGATCTTTCTCAGCAGAGATAAGCAGCAAGACTCTACTTAGATCTGTGCTATTTGTGAACAATTTTGTATTCACCTCCCAAGGGGAATCTAAGCCACCCACCATTAAATGAATCTACAAGGACACGTACAGCATACATGCATTGACTCTTCTTGATTTGGAATCTCCCATAATATTTTTCTGGGCTCCTCTCTTAGATTCTCCAGTGTTTTGGATTGGGTGCTCATTTATTTTAGGGCTTTCTTATTCTGAGTCCCCACATTTTTAATGCCTTTTAGGCATGAAGGCATGAGTTTTTATCAATTCTGTAGCATTATTCATGCAATATGCTTTCTTTTTACTATAATTTCACTGGAAGACTGCTCTTTTTGTTTGTCACACAAGCACAGACTTGCTGTGAAGAAATTTCTGTTGACCAAATACAGCAATACCTTGTATTTTCATGTTCAGCATTCTGGTATTTAATAATCCCTTCATACCAAACTGCTTATGCTAAATAATTGTTTTATTTTTAAGAATTTATTTTCCCTGGTATTAGTTTTCAATATGGAATGCAAAATACTGATTTATTTAGTCTCATATATTGTGCATATACTCTATATTTGAATTCTAAAAATAACTCAATACTCTGATCAGATTCCAAAGCAATTATAATTAGCTCATAAAGGTCAAATATCCAGAGTGCCTCAACTTGGAGTATTCAAAAGGCAATTATTGCCAGCAGCCTAATTAAGTCATGATAATTCACAACCTATGGCAGGTTTCAATGTATCTTAATGAGATTTAACAGAGATTTTCCTTTGGTACTTTTAGGTCTCCTACTCACTTAAGCATAGAGTACTTAAAAGTATGATATCTGGGGACTTCCCTGGTGGCCCAGGGGTTAAGAATCCGCCTGCCAATGCAGTGAACATGGGTTTGAGCCCTAGTCCGGGAAGATCCCACATGCTGCGGAGCAACTAAGCCCGTGTGCCACAACTACTGAGCCTGTGCTCTAGAGCCCACAAGCCACAACTACTGAGCCTGCATGCCACAACTACTGAAGCCCACGTGCCTAGAGCCCGCTCACTGCAACAAGAGAAGCCACTGCAATGAGAAGCCTGTGCACCACAATGAAGACCCAACACAGCCAAAAAAAAAAAGAAAGTGTGATATCTGGATCACTTATATGTGGAATCTAAAATATGACACAAATGAAACTATCTACAAAACAGAAACACACTCATAGGCATAGAGAACAGACTTGTGGTTACCAAGGGGCAGTGGGGGAGGGAAGGATTGGGAGTTTGGGGTTGGTAGATGCAAACTATTACATTTAGAACGGATAAACAACAAGGTCCTAATGTATAGCACAGGGAACTATATTCAATATCCTGTGATAAGCCATAATGGAAAAGTATACAAAAAAGAACATATATATGTGTATAACTCAGTCACTTTGCTGTACAGCAGAGACTGGCACAGCATTGAAAATCAGCTATACATCAATAAAAAAAATATATGATATCTGGTTACCTTAGTCACCTATTTGCAAGCGGAGACTAATTTTTGATCTGTCATGTGCTTTATTCTGAAAGCTGATATTATAAATCAAATATAATAAGAATTCAGTAAACTCACAATTTTAATTGTCTATTAGTAGAGAAGACTGTAGCTCGCATTTAATTCCATACTAAACTGCATTAATCCATTTTGCGTGGATTAACGTTATCTTTATCAAAATTAAGCTGCCTTTGGTTAATCAATTAAGCATTGATTAAGCTGTTCAATCCATCAAGTCTGGAGAGATTTTTGGAAATGGTTGAATGTGAAACTGCATTGTAAGGACCAGAGACACATTCCACTGCTGTTAGAGCCTGTCCTAAATGCAACCCTGTTGAGCAGCAACCCCTTGAAGAACTTCTGAAGCCTCCAGGATCATAAGCTTTGGTTGTTATTTCAGTAATGCCAAAGCGGGGCGGGTGGGAAGCTCTGTGGGCAGCCGCAGGTATACAGAATCACACTATGTGTAATTGGAGGGTGTAGTCTCAGATTCCAGCTGCATAAAGTCATGAGCAGACTGAATCTCGTGTCGTCAATGGTTGTATTAAAAAGCCTAGGTCTCTGACATGGGACTCCTGCCGCTTTCACCAAAGTGATACTTGCTTCCTGGGGATGATGACATAGAAGGAATTCAAGTGGATATTGAGATTGTTTAAGAATGTTGGTTTTTCTCAGAATGCATATGGCTTTTTAAAATTTTATTGAAGTATAGTTGATTTTCAATGTTGTGTTAATTTCTGCTGTATAGCAAAGTGATTCAGTTATACATACATATACATAATTTTTCATATTCTTTTCCATTATGGCTTATCACAGGATAACTGTGCTATACAGTAGGACCTTGTTGTTTATAGCTTTTATGTCCATTTTCCATTTTCTTGATTCCTACAAGCTACTTTCATTAGGTCAAACACAGTATTTATGCTGTTACTCCTCATGACTGGGAGCCTATTTTCTTAGTTATTATCTGGCCATCAGATTGGAATTGACATATAATTTAGTTAAGTAAGCCAAAGATCAGCCTTAGTAATGCTTTAGAGACAGAAATAACTCATATTTACATAAGACATTGTACAAAATAATTGTGTATTGTGCTTTGCATTGTCTTGTGTCAACTTAACCTAAGTTGGAACTAGGTTTCCCAGTATTTTCCATGGTTTTAGGCTAGTGTGGGTCATAAGAAACACCTTGCATGTGATTTGGAAGGTGTAAATAAGCAGCAGCCATATTATTTTTACACTCAGACAGTTGGTGCAGCTTGCACACATAGTTCTGGATCTGTTGGCTCGTCTTGTCGACATGGGACAACAGCTGAACACCTCTAGCTCCCACCACTTGTGCTTCAGCTCCTACTCCTGGGAAAATGCATGTCTAGCTCCATTATGAAGAGTGCCAGCTCCTCCTATAGGTTACTCGCATCATTGAAGTTGGAGACTTGGAGCGTGTAAGAGACCAACATGGTTTCCAGCTTGTCCTATGGGTTCCAATTTGTCATTGCTCTCCATCATTTCACAACCACCTTTCTTCCTTCCTGATTTCTTGCCTTGCTGCCCTCAGGCCCAGCAAGAGATATAGAAACAACAGCAGAAAGTAAACTATTTAACCAGCTCCCATAATTTTGTGAGATAAGTCTCTACAATATAATCTCCTATTACATGCATAACTTTCTAGAGATTTTGCTTCTCTGATCAAACCATGACTGATACAACTGGGATTTGTTTTGGTGCCCAAGAGCATATAAGCCAGAATTTCTTTCCCTAGAAAAATGTGGCTCACAAGGAGTTACAAACTAAGGACCCATATTGATGCAACTAGACTGCTAATAGGTGAGCTGGAAGGAAATTGAACAAGAATCTGAACGTAAAGAAGAAAATGGCTTACCAATTTTGATGACTTTCAAGATTTCTTTTCCTATATATTTATAATCTTACTATGTCTGGTAATAGTTTTATGGAGGGATAATTTTATAGGAATAGAAATTCTCTACTGAATCTATGATAGATACATCCTTTTATAACATAAAATAAGATACAGGCTAGAAAGCCTGGAATAAACAGTATGCTTTGTCTTTGATTTATGAGCTAAGCTGATGGATTGCATTGGGTGGTAGTCAAAGCTTGGGTTTTGGAATCAAGCCAAACTGGATTCAGACTTTTATTGTTGTGTAACTGTGGGCAGGTCACTTAACCTCTCTGAGCCTTGGGTTTCCCGTACATAAAATTCTGCTTACTCTAGAATTGTTGTGAGGGCTAAATTAAAATAATATATCAAGACAAAACAAGGTCACAGATGAATGCATGGCTTGCCATGTATTTCCATGTCCAGTGCATCTTTTTTTCCCCCCAATTTGAAGATGCCCTCGAGGATATGGCTGCGTCTTTTTCATCATTGTTCCTAGCACTGTGTGACATTCAGTTACAGGCATGTAGTTCATGCTCAGTATTATATGTGAGACAAATGAATGAATGTCCAGAAGCACATCTTTGTTGTTAATGCAGCACATCTAGACCTGGTGGTTATTCTGTCTTCTCTTCTGAGATTCAAAGTAAGTGAAGCTGGTTGCTATGTTTGGAAACTTAGGAGAATTCCATGGATGGATGTCTGAGAAGCACCATGCCTGATATAATGTTTAAGTTAAGGATTTCCTGTTTGCAGATCTTCGAAGCCCTGGCATATGCAGTTATGATTACACACCAGTGGATGTCACTCTCAGAACACACATATGTGCTCAGACCCTCTTTGGGAAGGCAAGGCAGACAGTCCACAGATGTTTGCTTCTTTTCCCAGGGTCATGTGAGAAGTAATGTTGGTCTCCAGATGTCACTCATCATAACAGAGCTCTCCACACTGTGTCTTCATCCAAGGGTAAAAACAAAAATTGTGGAATGCTTTGCAAAGCATGCTTTTATCTATAGGAATGGTGTCCATTGATGGATGGAATTTGGGGAATGCCTCTTAGTTAATTAATAGCACTTAAAAATGTTGTTTGGCTGTAATCATAGTTGCCTCTGGGAAGGGAAGTAGGAGATTCAGGCATAGACATGGGCAGAAAACTTACTTTTCACTGTATCTGTTGTTTGTGGTTTTGTTTGTACTTTGTTGATAATGCTAACAAATCACTCATTCAAAAGTAAAGATTAAAGAAGAATAATATTTGGCAAAATGTTCATAGTGTACTCTTTCTTCTTTTGAATTGTTTGTCCTGTTACTTACTAAGGACATTTCTGTTGTGAAAAAAAAAAAACACTGATAATGTTCTCTGCAATGTTTCTTATTTCTTTTCCTCAAACTGGTCTCTCATTCATTTATTTAAATTCATTTATTCATTTATTCAAATTCATTCATTTATTTAAATTCATTTATTTAAATTTTTATTATGCACGTAACTATGTGTTACCTGTTAGACAGATGCTGAGGTACACTGGCAAATAGAAAAAAACCACAAGATCTTAAAGAGAACTCTAATAAGAATTAGAGTTGAAGAAATACATCGGCTGTAAAATTATCCTTGTCTGGTTTATAGTTTATAGGTAGATTTACAAATAGGTAAGTTTACCATAAAATGTACAGCTTATAATTTTATAAGAGTAAAAATATATTTCAAAGTTGACAAAATCAAATGTTTTCCACCTGGGAGTGTAAATTGGTATAATTTGTTCTCAGAACAATTTGGAGATTTTCTCTGAAACCTCAGGCGTTATCATGATTTTTGACACAGCAATTCCACTTCTAGAAATCATTCTTAGGTGACAGAGATATACTTTAAAAGTAGGTAAAAGAAACAACTATTTATGATGAAGAAAAATCAGAAGCAAGAAGGAAGAGGTATAGTAATCACACCTTAGCAGAAAAAAGCAGCAGGATGTAGCGGTTGACAAAGCGTAAATGCAAAGTTGCCTCAAAAAATCCAACCATCCCTTCCCCACTGGGTTGCTTTGTGTCACTTGTGCCTTATGTAAAGTCCCAGATAGGAGGATGGCAAGAGGTGAGTCCTTTTTACTTTGTCTTTTGGGGCAAGGACTGAATAAGGTACTGTGTGTGCCAGCAGTACTACACACAATGCAAGATACCCCACCAGATAGGCAGAGGTGTGTTTTCGGCAAAAAACAGACACAAGTCCACATGATTAGCTTGGGGAAATGGAACTTCTCCAGATCTAATTGGTTTCGGTTCTGTCTATTGATAAGATTAAACTTCAGGTTGAAGAAGATAGAACATCGTCAGGATGACACTACAGCGTGAGCATGGGTTGAGATTCACCTGGCTGCCTTCAATGAGTTCCAGTCTCTAGAACTGGAAGATTAAATCCTAGGCTACTGACACAGCTGGCAAATGAAATCATCAAGTTGGCTTCAGAGATCTCTGTCCCACTGTGAAGAAGTAGAGAGATGCTGAAAAGCTAAACATAAGCAAAGGTTGTTTTGATTTTCCAAAGGGTAAAGATACTGACCATGTTAGGCCTTTGAGCTGAGGGGTGAAGCTCCTTAATTCTACTTCACAACAGGGTACAGTTGGATGACGTCAGGTGCAGGCTTCTCCTCGTGTGCCCCATATTAGTTTCCCAGGGCTGCTAAAAGAAAGGACCACAAACTGGGTGACAGAACAACAGGGATTCATTCTTTCACAGTTCTGGAGGCTTGCAGTCCCAAATCCAGGTGTCGAAAGGGCTCTAAAACCTGTAGGGGAGGACATTTCCTTGCCTCTTCCTGGCCACTGTTGGTGGCTGCCAATCCTTTTTGTTCATTGACTTGCAGCTGTATCACTCCAATCTCTGTCTCTGTCATCCTTTGACATTCTCCCTGTGTGTCTCTCTCTTCACATGGCACTTTCCTATTCTTATAAAAACACCAGTCACCAGATTAGAGCCCACCCTAATGACCTCATTTTAACTTCATTGCATCTGCAAAACCCCTATTTTCAAATAAGGTCGCTTTCACAGGTACAAAGAGTTAGGACTTCAACATTATATTTTTTGAGGGACAAAATTCAATCTGCAGCAAGCACCCTATTTCTTTTTTCTTTATCTCTGTCTCACTTTATTCTCCATATTTTATAGTCTATTTCTTATTCTGTATGTCCACACCCACAACTCCTACTGCCTCCAAACTCTTTCCCATATTTATTTTTATTAGGATTATTTCCATTTTCCATACTCAGGTGACTGAGGCAAATTTTGATTTATAAGTGTAACCAAAAATGAAAAGATTGGGAAATGCCCTATTGAGTGGCATCCAGCTTAGGGTAGGACCTAAACAACTTGACCTTACCCATAGCAGTCACCCTTTCTGCCCTCAGCTTTCTCACGTTGTAAAATGACCTCTAAACTTGCCAGCTTGAAAAGTAATAGTATGTGTGAACAAACTGTGGTAGCCAACGTTTCTGAAACAGAGGTCTTTGATTAGGGACAGAGATTAGGACAGCCTGAAACAAGCCCTACTCTTGGGCATACTGGGATCTGCAGATAAACTGCCTCCTTATTTGGTACATCCTCATTTCTCTATTGGAGCAGACGTATCAACAATCGTTCTCTTGTTGTTTTTGGCTCACACCTCAAGGTTTCCTCAAAACCAACATCTGAAGCAACCTGCAACAGAATGGAGGCACTGCGGAAGCAGCAGTTTGAAAGAACCTACCAGGCAAACAGTCGAGTTCAGTCTGTAGGTCTGGTCATTGTTTCTGTTGCATATCAAAGATGCCTATTTTTCATCTCCATGCCATGTTGCCAAAGAGGTAATAATAACGAAGTGTGATGCTGTGAAGCAACAGCCCTTATATCAAACGCGTGTCCTTCTTTGATCGAACAGAGCCAGATGATAGTGATTTTGCTGTCAAGAGAACAATGACAAAAGGCCAGCCAGTGCTGCAACATTTTAGCTGAGTGTGTGTCAGTTGAGGACAGATGCGTGTGCCTGTTCTAACTGGAGGCTAAGGAAGCTCAGCTTCATTTGCTCAGAAACCAGATGTAGCCATTGGTACTCAAAAGTCAGTGTATAGAAACGAAGCTCCTGAGGTGTGAGAAAGATTAAAGTGTCTCCAGTTTTTTACCTTTTGTCTATGGAATAATACCCTGAAGGCAGGAAGCTGAGTGGATCGATAGAAGCGTTACTTCTTGTTCATTCTCATCTGTTTTGAATGAAAGATAGTTTTTGTGCTACGAGGCAATAAAGCGTTCTCTCTCTCTCTCTCTATCTCTCTCTCTCTCTCTCTCTCTCTCTCCTTCCCCCCGCTCCATGTATACTTCTACTTTTTTGAAGAACCATTTTCCTAGAGTGCAATCAGATATTGAGTTGTGGTTTACTTCACAGTTAAAAACTGCAAACAGGATGGATCACTACTTAGCTTGATAATGTCAATTTAATAAATTTTATCCTTGCTTTTAATCTTACTTGATAACAAGTACTTAGGAATTTTGCCTGCCTATTGTAATGGCTTTCCAAATGCTGCCGAAGTGCTCTATTTCCTTCTATAATTTTCCACAACTCTTGGTACCTTTGACCTCACACCAGGGATAAGAATTATCGTGAAGACAAACACCCCATGTATCAGCTGCAGCAAGGACGCTGTTTACCTTTTAATGACCAGATTCAGGCTTTTCCAGGGAAGCAGTGGTTGGGCAACCTCAAAATATTGAGGGAACCCCATTTCTTTTTTTTCTTTTCCCCAGTATGTGGGCCTCTCACCGTTGTGGCCTCTCCCGTCATGGAGCACAGGCTCCGGACGCGCAGGCCCAGTGGCCATGGCCCACGGGCCCAGCCGCTCCGCGGCATGCAGGATCCTCCTGGACTGGGGCACGAACCCGTGTCCCCTGCATCGGCAGGTGGACTCCCAACCACTGTGCCACCAGGGAAGCCCGAGGGAACCCCATTTCTAAGACAGAGAGTAGTGGTCTTCTGGTGCCAGTAATTCCACCTTTGGCTTCCCGGCCCCCTGGCTAAGTATCTGGTACATCTCATTTAAGAAAGATGAGACTAGAACTCGTTCGACTTCACCACCTAGAATAAGGGCATTCACTCTTGCTTTATGGAAAATAAATGAACTTTAGCAAAGGATGAAACAATCCATTCCTAAATTTCCTCGTTAACATGCCTCAGTTTGGGACAAGGACCAACTTCCCAGGGTGGGTCTCATTAAGTCTAGCCTTTCTGGGTCTCTCAAAACATTCTCTTTAACATTACTCTGGAAATAAAGTCAAAACTCCTTACAAGGCTTTATGGGACCAATATTTTAGCATCTGCTTAATTCTCCAGCCTTTTAGCCACACTGAACTACTCACTCACCTCTGAGCCTCTACAAAACCGATGATCTCTTTAGAAAATGGCCTTTATCCACTGACTCACTATAATCTAGGAATAAATTACAGTCCCTACCTCAAGGAATTATTAAAGTATTCATTAACCAATTTAGGTAATATATGTAACTCATGTAGAACTGTGTCTGGCTTAATAAGGGTTAACTAATGCTACTGTGATTCAGATTTTCGCCTAGCTGTTACGTTCTTCGGGGACCACTTTGTCCTGGTTTAATGACCCTGCACGCGCCCTAATTGTTTTCTGTGATTACCGCTTTCATATCACTTATCATGCAGTATTTGAATGTGGGAAAGACGTCTATGCTGAGATGAGGTAGCACAGTCCTATGTGTGGTATTTAATACTGTCACCACAGAGTAATTATACTTCATCTCTTTTTACTCTCTCCTGTATTCAATAGTCAAGTCACTTAAAGGAATGCTCCTTAAATTCCCAAACCACTAACCTTCAAAGATACCACCTAAAAAGTTTTGCTTTCAAAGGAGGGCAAGATGAAAGCCGTATCTGTGAAACATCCTGTTCCTTTCCTGCTGGGTCCTCGGAACTTCTTTCATATGCTCATTCTCAACAGTGAGTCCAGGAAGCTGTGTTATTTCCTTGGAACGTGACATACTCTTTTTTACCAAGTTTCTCTATCCCAAAAGGATAGGCTGCTTTGTGGAGTTCAACCTCTGTCATGGATCTATTTCCAGTCCTACATCACACTTGATGATACATATTCAGGTGTATGTAGTACACAGGCAGGCACATATGTCTCATCACACATCTTCTACTACTGCTTCTAAGGCTGTTGTTCATATCCTGGAAATGCCATAGGATATACACAAAACCTTGCCCTGTTGGCAGCTGTGATCATTTGGCACTAGGAAATCACTGTTTTTCCAGCCCTGTGCTTACTGGGGGTCTGAGGCTTGACTGCCTCATCACACAAGAGAAACCCAGGAGAAAGATGAAGCATTCATCCACCCTTCTGAATGCTTTCAGATATTGGGGAGTGAGGTTTTGTGTAGACCAAACATCTGGGAAAATGACTGATTTTTCATTTGCCATCCAGATGGTTCTATGTTCTGGCCAATTTCTTTCATCTCATTTGGTCTCCTTGACATCAAGACAGCTGATCCATTTAGTAACCACTCTTCTCCAACCTCTCACTAAATACTTCATTTGGTCTTACTCTGGACTCCCAAGCTCCTGCCTGTTCCACTTAATTGTTAACTCTTTAAACAGTTCTGATACTGTAATCTACATGGAAGTGAGTATGAAGCATGAAGTGAATATAATATGACATGGCAGAAAATTGGCAGCTTTCATCCCATTAGCCATAACTTCAGGGATCTTTGATTTTGGAGACAAAGATGTCATCCTAAAGAGTTTCTGAACAACTTTCAAGGATCTTTAAGTTAATGCTTAATACAGGTTTTCTCCTTCCACCTAAAACCAGGCAAATCAATAAACTTTCCTTACTGGGCTTCCCTGGTGGCACAGTGCTTAAGAATCTGCCTGCCAACGCAGGGGACACGGGTTTGAGCCCTGGTCCAGGAAGATCCAACACGCCACAGAGCAACGAAGCGTGTGTGCCACAACTACTGAGCCCGCATGCCACAACTACTGAAGCCCGTGCACCTAGAGCCCGTGCTCCACAACAAGAGAAGCCACCGCAGTGAGAAGCCTGTGCACTGCGACCAAGAGTAGCCCCTGCTCGCTGCATCTAGAGAAAACCTGTACACTGCAACAAAGACCCAACGCAGCCAAAAATAAATAAAATTTAAAAAAGCAAAACAAAACAAAAACTTTCCTTACGGACCACAATGGGGTTAGGCATATGTACATTCACCCATACATTTATCAAAAGTTCATCAATCCTACTATATGCTGTGCTGAGTGCAGGAGATATATTTATTAAAAAAGGCATTAGTATGCACTTACAAGAATTGTGTAAACAGATAATTACCATATAGTATCATTAGGGACTGAATTATGTCCCCTCATATTCATTTATCAAAGTCCTAACCCCCAATACCTCAGAGTGTGACTGTACTTGGAGAGAGGGCCTTTATTTTTTTATTTCATGTTTTAAATTAATTTATTTATTTTTGGCTGCATTGGGTGTTCACTGCTGCATGCTGGCTTTCTTAGTTGTGGTGAGCGGGGGCTACTCTTCGTTGTGTTGTACAGGCTTCTAACAGTGGTGGCTTCTCTTGTTGTGAAGCACTGGCTCAAGGCACATGGGCTTCAGTAGTTGTGGCACGTGGGCTCAGTAGTTGTGGCTTTCAAGGCTCTAGAGTGCAGGCTCAGTAGTTGTGGCGCATGGGCTTAGTTGCTCCGCAGCATGTGGGATCTTCCCAGACCAGGGCTCGAACCTGTGTCCCCTGCATTGTCAGGCGAATTCTTAACCACTGTGCCACCAGGGAAGTCCTGAGAGGGCCTTTAAAAAGGTGATTGAGTTAAAATGAGGCCAATAGAGCAGACCTTAATCCAGTCTGACTGGTGTCCTTATAAGACGCATTTTGAACACACAGAAACACCAGGGCATGTGTGCACAGAACAATAACCACGTGAAGAAGCCAGGATGTCAATGACTTTTTTCACATTTATAAATGTATACTATAAGAAATATAAAGTATATAAACAATTAAGTAAACTCATGAAGAAGCTGACCAAGATACATGAATTAAGAGATACAAGTGGCCATCCAAATTTTCTATATTTCTTTTTTTTCTTTTACAGGATATTTGTTAAACTTGCTTCATGTACAATTTCTCATTTATCACTTCGGAAGTACTTTATTGTAAAGACAATTCTTTTGTCTGATGACAAAAAACAGCCACCTTGTCAGTGATTATGCTGGACCTCCATGGTGGAGTTAAGGAGTGACACATTTAATGAAAGCAACAGAAGGGTTAAAAGCTTGGGCTTCTATTTGGTGTGTTCTCTTTCTTTCTTTCAACTTTCTCCCTTGGGATTCACAATCTCTCTTGAATTCTATAGTCTATCTCCCATGCATCTATGGGAGCTACCCCTTTCCTAGAAATGCCCAGGAAAAAGAAGCCCAAAATATCCCTTAGTCTGATTTTGGTGAGGTCCTTGGACCTACTCATAGTGTAAACAAGTGTTCCAGCTCAAGAAGGGCCTATAGTGTGATCTTAACTTTGTATATCTCTCCATGTAAGCCGACTGTAATTGGGTGGCAAATGGTTGAGAATCATGCTTGTTGGCTTAATACCAACTCTACATCACGAGCAAGTATTACTGCAGGTTCCAAGGTGGGAGACAAATCCTAGTAGAGGTGATTCTGCTATTGAGTGCAGACTGATGTGAAAGGAGGGAGAACCTACAAAGATGGAAGTAAGCTGATGCAACTAAGATGTCTCATGGCCAGCATGAGGCTTGAGGTGGTAGAAATGAGGAGGGAGGAGCTCGTCCAGAAACTTCTGTGAAGAACTTCCAAATTCCCAGGCTGTTCCTCTGAGAATAGAGAATTTGAAACAGAATCTTGGCAGAAGACTGTGATTGGGAAACTGCATTTGTTCTGACCGGTTACACGTTCTACTGATGCTCCAGCTTGGCAGTGAGCTTTCTGACTCAGTGGAGAGGTGAATACACACTGAAAACTTGGCTTCAGCTTCTCCCCTCCAAGGACCCCTGGGACGCTGCGGTTAATCAGCAGACTGGTCATCAAGGGTCACTTGACATTTTGCAAATGTGTCTTAGATACCTGGGCAAGTCTGTTGATACATTCTTTCAGTGTCCCTACAGAGTTGGAACAACCTGCAGCCAACGGGGCATGTCAGGCATTGTCTCCACACATGGAACCGCTTTACTGGGTAGCCTGGGCCAGAGCACAATGAGCTCCATCCTGCTGTCTGTCTCGGAGGTGGAGGAAACTGGGAACATCAGCATAGTGTGGATTACAAGCTTGAAATCAGGCCGTCTGGGAGCTGAAAATGAATAGGATAGGACAAAGTGGCTCAGGGTGCAAGGGTAGCCTCCTAGCACCAGAAAATCATGTAGACTTGGTCCCATTGGATCAAAGTCCATTATTATCATTGGGAACATTCTTAGAGTGGCAAAAACACAGGGCTTCTCCTTGGGCTTGAGCCAAATAACACCCCTCCTCTAACACAAACACATCCACCTATTGGCACATTATTACTCTGTGAAATCGAGTAAGAATGGTCATTAGTCTTGATAAGAAAAACAAGTCTCAACAGGAGAGGGAGATAAAACAAAATGCCTTCTTGGCCATTTTTTCCATGAGAATAGTGAGTAGGTAGTTTGGGTGTTGGTTGAATGAATGTAAAATCATGGGAAGTCTTACTTTTTAAAGGCAGCTGGTGGAGTCAATACTTCTTCCTTTTCACAGTCTTCCTACTAGGCTTCATCCTCCCTGTTCCCCATCAACACCCATGCTACCTTATTATCTACCCACTCAAAGCAACAAAAGCAGAGGATCCCAGGCAATCTCATTCTCTTGCAGAAAGACGTCTTCAACCTGTAACTCTTTTTATCTTTAGTTGCCTACATAGTTCAGGGCATAGAATAATAAATGCCAATATGACAGTCATAGCTGAAAAGAAACACTGTGCTATGGGCTTAATAGGAAATGTATCTTTGGATCTGAAGAAGTAGAAGCAGGTATTATTATTATTAGTTTAATTTTTGAATTTTATTTTTTATACAGCAGGTTCTTATTAGTCATCAATTTTATACACATCAGTGTATATATGTCAATCCCAATCGTCCAATTAAGCACACCACCATCTCCACCCCCGCGTGGTTTTCCCCCCTTGGTGTCCATACTTTAGTTATCTACATCCGTGTCTCAACTTCTGCCCTGGAAACCAGTTCATCTGTACCATTTTTCTAGGTTCCACGTACATGCGTTAATATATGATATTTGTTTTTCTCTTTCTGACTTAACTTCACTCTGTATGACAGTCTCTAGATCCATCCACGTCTCAACAAATGACTCAGTTTTGTTCCTTTTCATGGCTGAGTAATATTCCATTGTATATATGTACCACATCTTCTTTATCCATTCATCTGTCGATGGGCATTTAAGTTGCTTCCATGACTGGCTATTGTAAACAGTGCTGCAGGAATATTGGAGTGCATGTGTATTTTTGAATTATGGTTTTCTCTGGGTGTATGCCCAGTAGTGGGATTGCTGGATCATATGGTAATTCTATTTTTAGTTTTTTAAGGAACCTCCATACTGTTCTCCATAGTGGCTGTATCAATTTACATTCCCACCAACGGTGCAAGAGGATTCCCTTTTCTCCACACCCTCTCCAGCATTTGTTGTTTGTAGATTTTCTGATGATGCCCATTCTAACTGGTGTGAGGTGATCCCTCATTGTAGTTTTGATTTGCATTTCTCTAATAATTAGTGATGTTGAGCAGCTTTTCATGTGCTTCTAGGCCATCTGTATGTCGTCTTTGGAGAAATGTCTGTTTAGATTTTCTGCCCATTTTTAGATTGGGTTGTTTGTTTCTTTATTATTGAGCTGCATGAGATGTTTATATATTTTGGAGATTAATCCTTTGTCTGTTGATTCATTTGCAAATATTTTCTCCCATTCTGAGGGTTGTCTTTTCATCTTGTTTATGGTTTCCTTTGCTGTGCAAAAGCTTTGAAGTTTCATTAGGTCCCATTTGTTTATTTTGTTTTTATTTCCATTACTCTAGGAGGTGGATCAAAAAAGATCTTGCTGTGATTTATGTCAAAGAGTGCTCTTCCTATGTTTTCCTCTAAGAGTTTTACAGTGTCCAGTTTTACATTTAGGTTTCGAATCCATTTTGAGTTTATTTTTGTGTATGGTATTAGGGAGTGTTCTAATTTCATTCTTTTACATGTAGCTGTCCAGTTTTCCCAGCACCACTTATTGAAGACGCAGTCTTTTCTCCATTGGATATCCTTGCCTCCTTTGTCATAGATTAGTTGACCATAGGTGCGTGGGTTTATCTCTGGGCTTTCTATCTTCTTCCATTGACCTATGTTTCTGTTTTTGTGACAGTACCATATTGTCTTGATTACTGTAGCTTTGTAGTATAGTCTGAAGTCAGGAAGTCTGATTCATCCATCTCCATTTTTTTCCCTCAAGACTGCTTTGGCTATTCGGAGTCTTTTGTGTCTCCATACAAATTTTAAGATTTTTTTGTTCTAGTTCCTTAAAAAATGCCATTGGAAATTTGATAGGGATTTCATTGAATCTGTAGATTGCTTTGGGAAGTATAATCATTTTCAAAAAGTTGATTTTTCCAATCCAAGAATATGGTATATCTCTCCATCTGTTGGTATCATCTTTAATTTCTTACATCAGTGTCTTATAGTTTTCTGCACACAGGTATTTTGTCTCCCTAGGTAGGTTTATTCCTAGGTATTTTATTCTTTTTCATGCAATGGTAAATGGGAGTGTTTCCTTAATTTCTCTTTCAGATTTTTCATCGTTAGTGTATAGGAGTGCAAGAGATTTCTGTGCATTAATTTTGTATCCTGCAACTTGACCAAATTCATTGATTAGCTCTAGTAGTTTTCAGGTGACATTTTTAGGATTCACTCTATATAGTATCATGTCATCTGCAAATGGTGACAGTTTTACATCTTCTTTTCCATTTTGTATTCCTTTTGTTTCTTTTTCTTCTCTGACTGCCGTGGCTAGGACTTCCAAAACTATGTTGAATAATAGTGGTGAGAGTGGACATTGTTGTCTTGTTCCTGATCTCAGAGGAAATGCTTTCACTTTTTCACCATTCAGAATGATGTTTGCTGTGGGTTTGTCGTATATGACCTGTATTATGTTGAGGTAGGTTCACTCTGTGCCCACTCTCTGGAGAGTTTTTATCATAAATGGGTGTTGAATTTTGTCAAAAGCTTTTTCTGCATCTATTGAGATGATCATATGGTTTTTATTCTTCAGTTTGTTAATACAGTGTATCACATTGATTGATTTGCGTATATTGAAAAATCCTTGCATTCCTGTGATAAATCCCGCTTGATCAGGGTGTATGATCCTTTTAAAGTGTTGTTGGATTCTGGTTGCTAGTATTTTATTGAGGATTTTTGCACCTGTATTCATGAGTGATATCGGTCTGTGATTTTCTTTTTTTGTAGTATCTTTGTCTGGTTTTGGTATCAGGGTGATGGTGGCCTCATAGAATAAGTTTGGGAGTGTTCCTTCCTCTGCAATTTTTTGGAAGAGTTTGAGAAGGATGGGTGTTAGCTCTTCTCTAAATGTTTGATAGAAATCACCTGTGAAGCCATCTGGTCCTGGACATTTGTTGGAACATTTTTAATCACAGTTTCAATTTCATTACTTGTGATTGGTCTGTTCATATATTCTGTTTCTTCCTGGTTCGGTCTTGGAAGGTTATATCTATCTAAGAATTTGTCCATTTCTTCCAGGTTGTCCATTTTATTGGCATAGTGTTGTTGTAGTAGTCTCTTAGGATGCTTTGTGTTTCTACGGTGTCTGTTGTAACTTCTCCTTTTTCCTTTCTAATTTTATTGATTAGAGTCCTCTTTTTCTTGATGAGTCTGGCTAATGGTTTATCAATTTTGTTTATCTTTTCAAAGAACCATTTTTTAGTTTTATTGATCTCTGCTATTGTTTTTTTTGTTTCTATTTCATTTATTTCTGCTCTGATCCTTATGATTTCTTTCCTTCTGCTAACTTTGTGTTTTCTTTGTTCCTCTTTCTCTAGTTCCTTTAGGTGTAAGGTTAGATTGTTTATTCGAGATTTTTCTTGTTTCTTGAGGTAGGCTTGTATAGCTGTAAACTTCCCTCTTAGAACTGTTGCTTTTGCTGCATCCCATAGGTTTTGGATTGTTGTGTTTTCATTGTCATTTGTCTCTAGGTATTTTTTGATTTCCTCTTTGATTTCTTCAGTGATCTCTTGGTTATTTAGTGATGTATTGTTTAGCCTCCATGTGTTTTTTACGTTTTTTTCCCTGTAATTCATTTCTAATCTCATAGAGTTGTTGTCAGAAAAGATGCTTGATACGATTTCAATATTCTTAAATTTACTGAGGCTTTATTTGTGACCCAAGATTTGATCTATCCTGGAGAATGTTCCATGCACACTTGAGAAGAAAGTGTAATCTGCTGTTTTTGGATGGAATGTCTTATAAATATGAATTAAATTTATGTGGTCTATTGTGTCATTTAAAGCTTCTGTTTCCTTATTTATTTTCGTTTTGGATGATGTGTCCATTGGTGTAAGTGAGGTGTTAAAATCCCCGACTGTTACTGTCAATTTCCTCTTTTATAGCTGTTAGCAGTTGCCTTATGTACTGAGGTGCTCCTATGTTGGGTGCATATATATTTATAACTCTTATATCTTCCTCTTGGATTGATCCCTTGATCATTATGTAGTGTCCTTCCTTGTCTCTTGTAACATTGTTTATTTTAAAGTCTATTTTATCTGATATGAGTATAGCTACTCCAGCTTTCTTTTGATTTGCTTTTGCATGGAATATCTTTTTCCATCCCCTCACTTTCAGTCTGTATGTGTCCCTAGGTCTGAAGTGGGTCTCTTCTAGACAGCATATATATGGGTCTTGTTTTTGTATCCATTCAGCAAGCCTGTGTCTTTTGGTTGGAGTATTTAATCCATTCATGTTTAAGGTAATTATCGATATGTATGTTCCTATGACCATTTTTTTAATGTTTTGGGTTTGTTTTTCTAGGTCCTTTTCTTCTCTTGTGTTTCCCACTTAGAGAAGTTCCTTTAGCATTTGTTCTAGAGCTGGTTTGGTGGTGCTGAATTCTCTTAGCTTTTGCTTGTCTGTAAACCTTTGGATTTCTCCTTTGAATCTGAATGAAATCCTTGCTGGGTAGAGTAATCTTGTAGGTTCTTCCCTTTCATCACTTTAAGTATATCATGCCACTCCCTTCAGGCTTGTAGAGTTTCTGCTGGCAAATCAGCTGTTAACCTTATGAGAGTTCCCTTGTGTATTATTTGTCATTTTTCCCTTGCTGCTTTCAATCATTTTTCTTTGTCTTTAATTTTTGCCAATTTGATTACTATGTGTCTCAGCATGTTTCTCCTTGGGTTTATCCTGTATGGGACTCTCTGTGCTTCCTGGACTTGGGTGGCTATTTCCTTTCCCATATTAGGGAAGTTTTCAACTATAATCTCTTCAAATATTTTCTCTGGTTCTTTCTCTCTTTTCTTTCTGGGACCCCCATAATGCGAATGTTGTTGCATTTAATGTTGTCCCAGAGGTCTCTTAGGCTCTCTTCATTTCTTTTCATTCTTTTTTCTTTATTCTGTTCAGCGGCAGTGAATTCCACCATTCTGTCTTCCAGGTCACTTATCTGCTCTTCTGCCTCAGTTATTCTGCTATTGATTCCTTCTAGTGTAGTTTTCATTTCAGTTTTTGTGTTCTTCTCTGTTTGTTTGTTCTTTAATTCTTCTAGGTCTTTGTTAAACATTTCTTGCATCTTCTCAATCTTTGCCTTCATTGTTTTCCCGAGGTCCTGGATCATCTTCACTATCAGTATTCTAAATTCTTTTTCTGGAAGATTGCCTATCTCCACTTCACTTAGTTGTTTTTCTGGAATTTTATCTTGTTCCTTCATCTCGTACATAGCCCTCTGCATTTTCATCTTGTGTATCTTTCTGTGAATGTGGTTTTTGTTCCACAGGCTGCAGGATTGTAGTTCTTCTTGCTTCTGATCTCTGCCCTTTGGTGTATGAGCCTATTTTGAAGCAGGTATTATTAATACCTCCATTTTAAAGATGAGGAAATTGAAGTTTAGAGACATAAACTTGTCCAAGATTATACATGGGAAATAGAACTAGAGGTGAATTCAGGTCATCTGACTCCAGTATTTATTTTGCGACCATTTCTCTATGATTCAGGAATAGTTTTAATCTCCCAAATTTATCTATAGCTTTAATATAATCTCTACCAAAATCTCACAGGCTCTGTTGCAGAAATTGACAAGCTAATCCTAAAATTTATGTGCAAATGCAAGGGACACAATATAGCTAAAATATTGAAAAGGAACTAAATATTAGAGGACTTGCACTTCATGTTTACAAAACTTACTATAAAGTGACAGTAATCAATTTTTGGTCAATTGATTTTTGGCAATAATACCAGGGCAATTCAATGGGAAAGAGTAGCTTATTCAAAAATGGTGCTGGGACAACTGGGTATCCTTACACAACAAGATGAATTTAGATCTTTACCTCATAGCATAAACAAAATTAAATCACTGTATCATAAACATACATGTAAAATCTAAAAATCTAAAGTTTCAGAAGAAAACATAGGAGAAAAAATTTGAGACCTTAGTTTAGACAAAGATTTCTCAGCTACAGCAGTAAATGCATGATCTATTATGAAAACAGTTAATAATATGGACTTCACAAAAAATAACATTTTTGAACTTCAAAAGACACTATTTAAAAATGAAAAGGTAAGTGACAGACTGGGAAAAATATTTCCAAATCAGATATCTGACATATATAAAGAACTCCTACAATACAGTAATTAGACAACCCAATTTAAAATGGGCAAAATATTTGAATAGATACCTTGCCAAAGAAGATATCCAAGTAACCAATAAGCACATGACAAAAAATGCTCATAATTCGTAGGGAAAGGCAAATTAAAATGAGATACTACAAAAGGATTTCTGGACCCATTTCCAAGATATGTTCATGGAGGCATCCCTACACCAGCAAGCAATACTTGGACTCCAGCAGGGTGTGTGAGAATTCAATTCAATTCTATATACCTGGGATATTGGTTCAAGATGGTGGAGTAGAAGGACGT
Source organism: Neophocaena asiaeorientalis asiaeorientalis (assembly GCF_003031525.2). Classification (NCBI taxonomy): domain Eukaryota; kingdom Metazoa; phylum Chordata; class Mammalia; order Artiodactyla; family Phocoenidae; genus Neophocaena; species Neophocaena asiaeorientalis. The sequence continues at coordinate 1,457,932 of NW_020173731.1, read as the reverse complement.
GTGCTCACTCCCTCTTGTGAGAGCAGCAGAATCACAACTAACTGCTGAACAATTATTGACAGGAAGACACTGGAGCTCACCAAAAAAGAAATCCAACATCCAAAGACAAAGGAGAAGCCACATTGAAACAGTAGGAGGGGTGCAATCACAATAAAATCAAATCCCGTAACTGCTGGGTGGGTGACTCACAAATTGGAGAACACTTAGACCACAGAAGTCCACCCACTGGAGTGAAGGTTCTGAGCCCCAAATCAGGCTTCCCAACCTGGGGTCTGGCAATGGGAGGAAGAATTCCCAGAGTATCAGACTTTGAAGGCTAGCAGGATTTGATTGCAGGACTTCAACAGGGGGAAACAGGGACTCTGCTCCTGGAGGGCACTCACAAAGTACTGTGTGTACCAGGACCCAGGGGAAGGAGCAGTGACCCCAGGGGAGACTGAAGCAGACCTACTTGCTAGTGCTGGAAGGTCTCCTGCAGAGGTGAGGGGTGGCTGTGGCTCACCGTGGGGACAAGGACACGGGCAGCAAAAGTTCTGGGAAGTACTCCTTGGTGTGAGTGCTCCTGGAGTCCACCATTAGCCCCACCAAAGAGTCTCTAGGCTCCAGTGCTGAGTCGCCTCAGACCAAACAACCAACAGGGTGGGAACTCAGTCCCACCCATCAGCAGACAAGCTATTAAAGTTTTACTGAGGTCTTTCCACCAGAGCAACACCCAACTCTAGCCACCACCAGTCCCTCCCATCAGGAAGCTTGCACACGCCTCTTAGATAGCCTCATCCACCAGAGGACAGACAGCAGAAGCAAAAAGAACTACAATCCTGCAGCCTGTGGAATGAAAATCACATTTACAGAAAGATAGACAAAATGAAAAGGCACAGGACTATGTATCAGATGAAGGAACAAGATAAAACCCGAGAAAAACAACTAAATGAAGTGGAGATAGGCAACCTTCCAGAAAAAGAATTCAGAATAATGATAGTGAAGATGATCCAGGACTCAGAAAATGAATGGGGTCAAAGACTGAGAGGATGCAAGAAACATTTATAAAAGGCCCAGAAGAATTAAAGAACAAACACCTAGAAGAATTAAAGAACAAACAAACAAATATGAACAATACAATAACTGAAATTAAAAATACACTAGAAGAAATCAATAGCAGGATAACTGAGGCAGAAGAACGGTAAGTGACCTGGACGACAGAATGGTGGAAATCACTGGCATGGAACAGAATAAAGAGAAAAGAATGAAAAGAAGTGAAAACAGCCTAAGAGACCTCTGGAACAATATTAAATGCACCAATATTCGCATTATAATGGTCCCAGAAGGAGTAGAGAGAGAGAAATTACCCAAGAAAATATTTGAAGAGATTTTAGTCAAAAACTTCCCTAACATGGGAAAGGAAATAGTCACCTAAGTTCAGGAAGCGTAGAGAGTCCCATACAGGATAAACCCAAGGAGAAACACTTTGAGACACATAGTAATCAAATTGACAAGAATTAAAGACAAAGAAAAATTATTAAAAGCAACAAGGGAAAAACAACAAACAACATACAAGGGAACTCCCATAAGGTTAACAGCTTATTTTTCAGCAGAACTCTACAAGCCAGAAGGGAGTTGCACATTATATTTAAAGTGATGAAAGGGAAGAAACTACAACCAAGATTGCTCTGCCCAGCAATGATATTCACATTCGACGGAGAAGTCAAAAGCTTTACAGACAAGAGGAAACTAAGAGAATACAGCACCACCAAACCAGCTCTAGAACAAATGCTAAAGGAACTTCTCTAAGTGGGAAACACAAGAGAAGAAAAGGACCTACAAAAACAAGCCTAAAACAATTAAGAAAAAGGTCATAGGAACATAAATATCAATAATCACCTTAAATGTGAATGGATTAAATGCTCCAACCAAAAGACACAGGCTTGCTGAATGGATGCAAAAACAAGACCCGTATATATGCTGTCTACAAGATACCCACTTCAGATCTAGGGACACATACAGACAGAAAGCGAGGGGATGGAAAAAGATATTCCATGCAAATGGAAATCAAAAGAAACCTGGGGTAACAATACTCATATCAGATAAAATAGATTTTAAAATAAAGAATGTTACAAGAGACAAGGAAGGACACTATGTAATGATCAAGGGATCAATCCAAGAAGAAGATATAACAATTATAAATATATATGCACCCAACATAGGAGCACCTCAATACATAAGGCAAATGCAAACAGCTCTAAAAAAGTATATCAACAGTAACACAATAACAGTGGGGGACTTTAACACCTCATTTACACCAATGGATAGATTATCTGAACAGATAATTAATAAGGAAACAAGCTTTAAATGGCACAATAGACCAGATAGATTTAATTGATATTTATAGGATATTCCATCCGAAAACAGCAGATTACACTTCCTTCTCATGTGCACATGGAGCATTCTCCAGGATAGATCACATCTTGGGTCACAAAGCTGCAGTAAATTTAAGAAAATTGAAATCATACCAAGCATCTTTTCTGACCACAGCGCTATGAGATTAGAAATGAATTACAGGGAAAAAAACATAAAAAACACAAACAGATGGAGGCTAAACAATACATTACTAAATAACCAAGAGATCACTGAAGAAATCAAAGAGGAAATCAAAAATTACCTAGAGACAAATGACAATGAAAACACGATGATCCAAAACCTATGGGATGCAGAAAAAGCAGTTCTAAGAGGGAAGTTTATAGCAATACAATCTTACCTCAAGAAACAAGAAGAATCTCAAGTAAACAATCTAACCTTACACCTGAAGGAACTAGAGAAAGAAGAACAAAGAAAACACAATGTTAGCAGAAGGAAAGAAATCATAAAGATCAGAGCAGAAATGAAAGACATAGAAACAAAGAGAACAATAGCAAAGGTCAATAAAACTAAAAGCTGGTTCTTTGAGAAGATAAACAAAATTGATAAACCTTTAGCCAGACTCATCAAGAAAAAGAGTGAGAGGACTCAAATAAATAAAACCCTGGTGGCACAGTGGTTAAGAATCTGCCTGCCAATGCTGGGGACACAGGTTCAATCCGTGGTCCGGGAAGATCCCACATGCCACAGAGCAACTAAGCCCTTGCGCCATAACTAATGAGCCTGTGCTCTATAGCCTGTGAGCCACAACCGTTAAGCTTGTGTGCCACAACTACCAAAGCCCACAGGCCTAGAGCCTGTGCTCTGAAACAAGAGAAGCCACCGCAATGAGTAGCCCACGCACTACAACAAAGATTAGCTCCCATGTGCTGCAACTAGAGAAAGCCCGCACACAGCAATGAAGACCACTGCAGCCAAAAAAAATATTTTTTAATTAAAAAAAAAGAAATAAAAAGGAGAAGTTACAACGGACACCAAAAAAATACAAAGCATCTTAAGAGACTACTACAAGCAACTCTATGCCAATAAAATGGACAACCTGGAAGAAATGGACAAATTCTTAGATAGGTATAACCTTCCAAGGCTGAACCAGGAAGAAACAGAAAATATGAACAGACCAATCACAAGTAATGAAATTGAAACTGTGATTAAAAATGTTCTAACAAATAGAAGCCCAGGACCAGATGGCTTCACAGGTGAATTCTATCAAACATTTAGAGAAGAGCTAACACCCATCCTTCTCAAACTCTTCCAAAAAATTGCAGAGGAAGGAACACTCCCAAACTCATGCTACAAGGCTACCATCACCGTGATACCAAAACCAGACAAAGATACTACAAAAAAAGAAAATTATAGACGAATATCTCTGATGAAGATAGATGCAAAAATCCTCAACAAAATACTAGCAAACAGAATCCAGCAGCACATTAAAAAGCTCATATACCCTGATCAAGTGGGATTTATCCCAGGAATGCAAGGATTCAATCAATGTGATACACCGTATTAACAAATTGAAGAATAAAAACCATATGATCATCTCAATAGATGCAGAAAAAGCTTTTGACAAAATTCAACACCAATTTATGATTAAAAACTCTCCAGAAAGTGGGCATAGAGGGAACCTACCTCAACATAATAAAGGCCATATATGACAAACCCACAGCAAACATCATTCTCAATGGTGAAAAACTGAACGCATTTCTTCTGAGATCAGGAACAAGGCAAGGATGTCCACTCTCACCACTATTATTCAACATAGTTTTGGAAGTCCTAGCCATGGCAATCAGAGAAGAAAAAAAATAAAAGGAATACAAATTGGAAAAGAAGAAGTAAAACTGTCACTGTCTGCAGATGACATGATACTTTACATAGATAACCCTAAAGATGCCACCTGAAAACTATTAGAGCTAATCAGTGAATTTAGTAATGTTGCAGGATACAAAATTAATGCACAGAAATCTCTTGCATTCCTATGCACTAATAATGAAAGATCAGAAAGAGAAATTAAGGAAACAATCCCATTCACGATTGCAACAAAAAGAATAAAATACCTAGGAATAAACCTACCTAAGGAGGTAAAAGTCCTATACTAAGAAAACTATAAGACACTGATGAAAGAAATCAAAGATGACAGAAACAGATGGAGAGATATACCATGTTCTTGGATTGGAAGAATCAATATTGTGAAAATGACTGTACTACCCAAAGCAATCTACAGAGTCAATGCAATCCCTATCAAAGTACCAATGACATTTTTTTACAGAACTGGAACAAAAAAATCTTAAAATTTGTATGGAGACCTAAAAGACCCGAAATAGCCAGAACAATCTTGAGGGGAAAAAAACGGAGCTGGAGGAATCAGACTCCGTGACTTCAGACTATACTACAAAGCTACAGTAATCAAGACAATATGGTACTGGCACAAAAACAGAAATATAGGTCAGTGGAACAGGATAGAAAGCCCAGAGATAAACCCACGCAAATGTGGTAAACTAATCAATGACAAATGAGGCAAGGATATACAATGGAGAAAAGACAGTCTCTTTAATAAATGGTGCTGGGAAAACTGGACAGCTACATGTAAAAGAATGAACTTAGAACACTCCCAGGCATCATACACAAAAATAAACTCAAAATGGATTAGAGACCTAAATGTAAGACCGGACACTATAAAACTCTTAGAGGAAAACATAGGAAGAACACCCTTTGACATAAATCACTCTTTGACATAAATGACATAAAGATCTTTTTCGACCCACTTCCTAGCGTAATGGAAATAAAAACAAGAATAAGCAAATGGGACCTAATGAAACTTAGAAGCTTTTGCACAGCAAAGGAAACTATAAACAAGATGTAAAGACAACCCTCAGAATGGGAGAAAATATTTGCCAACGAATCAACAAAGGATTAATCTCCAAAATATATAAACAGCTCATGCAGCTCCATATTAAAAAAACAAACAATCCAATCCAAAAATGGCCAGAAGATCTAAATAGACATTTCTCCAAAGAAGACATACAGATGGGCAAGAAGCAGATGAAAAGCTGCTCAACATCACTAAAATGCAAATGAAAACTACAAAGAGGTATCACCTCACACCAGTAGAATCGGAATCATCAGAAAATCTACAAACCACAAATGCTGGAGAGGGTGTGGAGAAAAGGGAACCCTCTTGCCCTGTCTGGTGGGAATGTAAATTGATACAGCCACTATGGAGAACAGTATGGAGGTTTCTTAAAAAACTAAAAATAAGAGCTACCATATGACCCAGCAATCCCACTACTGGGCACATACCCAGAGAAAACCATAATTCAAAAAGACACACGCACCCCAATGTTCATTGCAGCACTATTTACAATAGCCAGGTCATGGAAGCAACCTAAATGCCCATCGACACACGAATGGATAAAGAAGTTGTGGTACATATACACAATGGAATATTACTCAGACATAAAAATGAATGAAATTGGGTCATTTGTAGAGACTTGGATGGATCTAGAAACTGTCATACATAGTGAAGTAAGTCAGAAAGAGAAAAACAAATATTGTGTATTAATGCATATATGTGGAATCTAGAAAAATTTTACAGATGAACTGGTGTGCAAGGCAGAAATAGAGACACAGATATAGAGAACAAACGTATGGACACCAAGTGGAGAAAGTGGGGGTGTGTGGTGGTGGGATGAATTGGGAGATTGGGATTGACATATATACACTAATATGTATAAAATAGACAGCTAAAAAAAACGTTCTATATACCTGCAGATAGAATCAGATTCCACAGTTAAAGGGCTCAGTCCCACAAGACCACCCTCCACTTTAGATGCCAGTTGCAAGCCCAGGTTGTTACCCGTGCTTCTGACAATTTGGATATCAGACGTTCCCACAACCCCATCCTTGGGTTCGATTAATTTGTTATCGTGGCTCACAGAACTCAGAAAAACTCATTTACTCACTAGATTATCAATGTATTATAAAAGAATAATAAAGAATGCAAAACAACAGCCAGATGAAGAGATACACAGAGCAAGGTTCTGAACAAAGGAGCTCTGTTCCTCATAGAATGTGGTGGCATGCGGAGGCTTTCTGGTTCCCCAACGTGAAAACTCTCTAAAAGAGGCCAAGAAGCTGTCTTTTGGGGGTTTTTATGGAGGCCTCATTTAGTCTCAGTTGAGCAAATCATTGACCAATGGTGATTAATTCAACCTCAAGCTTCTCTCCCCTCCCTGGAAATGAGGGAGTGGGACTGAAAGTTCCAACCTTCTAATCACAAGGTTAATGCTCCTGGCAAACAGCCTCCATCCTTAGGTGCTTCCAAAAGTCACCTCATTCACATAACAAAAGACTCTTTTATGACTCTCAGCACTTAGGAAATTCCAAGGGTGTGGGAAGCTTTGAGCCAGGAACTGTGGACAAAGACCAAATATATATGAGAATGACCTGAATGATCAAATATATATTTCTTATAAATCACACTATTGGAGATACCACTCCATACCCACTAGAATAGATAATAACTAGTGTTGATGTGGATGTGGCGAAACTAGAATCTTCATATATTACTGATCAGAATATAAGCGTTGCAGCCACTTTGAAAAACAGGTTGACAATTTCTTAGAAACGTAAACATAAATTTACATGTTAAGTCTTTGTGTAGACATCTCTTGCATAGATACCCAGGAGTAAACTTGTTAGGTTCTTGGGTATCCAAGGTACCTATGCAAGAGAAATGAAAATATATGTCTGCACAAAGACTTACGTGTGAATTTTCGTGGCAGTGTTATTCATAATAGCCTACATCAGGAAACTGAGTCACAGATAAATAAAAGTGGCATATTCACACAATGGAATACCATTCAACAATAAAAAGGAATGAGATACTGACAGTATGGATGAACCTCAGTAATGTTGTACAAAGCAGAATGAGCCAGATGCAAAAGACAACATACTGTATAATTCCATTCATATGAAATGTCTAGAAAAGGCAAATTTATAGAGACAGAAAATGAATTACTGGGTTGTATAGTGTTAGAGGTAAAATTAGGGAATATCTGCAAATGGATATGAGGGATCTTTTTGGAGTGATGGAAACATTCTAAAATTAGATTGTCATGATAGTTGCACAACTGCAAATTTATTAAACGTGATTAAATTTTACACTTACAATGGGTAAAATTTATGATTTATAAATTACACTTCCAGTAAAGCTGTTGAAAAGAGAAATAGTTTTCAAATGAGCAAATTAATAAATCTTCATGCCTTTAACTTTTCCTTGCTTTTTTTGTCTATTATTTATTTCTTGGTTCCACATTTTTTTTCTCTCTGGCCTACAATCCATCATGCATTTCTTTAGACATCGCTCTCAGTAGCACCATCAACTCCATTGCCCCAACTTTCCTGCACTTTACCTGGTCAGAAAAGCTCAGATTGTGGACAAATTGAATCATCTACATTCTTCCCTCCATTTCAGCTGCTGACACAGCATTATCTGTACTGTTGTCCATAAATATTCAAGTTTTCTGATGATCTCTATTATGCTCTTAACAACATTTGCCAATTTTAGTGCAGGTCCCTGTGATTCTGATTCTTCTTGGCTGCTATTCCACAACTTGACTCTTCTTCTCAAACCCCCAATTCCTCTATTTTAACATCTATTTCACAGAAAAAGCAGAGGCTGTCTAGTATGAACTCTTAACTTCTTGTCTTCATAATGACAATGATGTATCCATTTGTAATGCCAATTATCACTCCACACATCAAACATTCGTTGAGTTTGACAATGTTTCTCCTCTCTTCAAAGCCTGTAAACCCTTAACTCTGCATCAAAATATCTGAGGAGGCTCAGAGTCTCTTGTAAGGGCTTTAGGAGAGGCCATTACGGGCTATTTAGACAAAGAAGACTAATTTCCTCAGAGGAAGCACTGTCTCTATTGGTGGAAAAGACACATCAGATTTGGGATTTGAGTTTTCTAGCTTCATCAAAATCTGCTCATACGCTTCTATCCCAAGTTTTAGGATCACACTTCTTTTTCAATCAGCTCTCTAACTTTAACATAAGAGATTGGGAGTTAAGTTTGTACTATAATCTAAGCACTCTCAGAGCTAGACCTTTGTTTTGGTTTTTGGAGAAATTGGCTCTGCAGTTATAGGACATAAAGGTTTCTTTTTGGTCATTCAATTTTTTTTTTAATAAAGTTTTAATTTTAATTTTACTTTTGGCTGCATTGGGTCTTTGTTGCTGCGTGCGGGCTTTCTCTAGTTGCGGCGAGTGGGGGCTACTCTTCCTTGTGGTGCGTGGGCTTCTCATTGTGGTGGCTATTCTTGTTGTGGAGCACAGGCTCTAGGCACGTGGGCTTTAGTAGTTGTGGCACACGGGCTCAGTAGTTGTGGCTCATGGGCTTAGAGCGCAGGTTTAGTAGTTGTGGCGCACAGGCTTAGTTGCTCCACGGCATGTGGAATCTTCCCGGACCAGGGCTCGAAGCTGTGTCCCCTGCATTGGCAGGCAGGTTCTTAACCACTGCACCAGCAGGGAAGCCCTCATCATTCAATTTTATATCATTTTGCAGAACTTTAGGTGGGTATTTAAAGCCCTGAACTCACTATTTTCTTTCTCCTCATTCTCCAGTGCACTAAGAAGCAAGCAAGCAACATACTTTCCATTTTCACCAAAATGATCTGTGGGAGTAAATACTTGACTGTTCAAAGCCTTGCCTTCCATAAACACTTGATAGAAATGTCTATTGGAGACAATTTGAGTACCATTTTGGCACTGCCTCCCATGAACTATCAGTGTCTACTGTACCACTTGAGGCAGCTTATTAATGCTATTAAATCTGACTAGATCACACAACCAATTCACGTTAACTCAGAACCAATTCAGAGAATCCATTTAAAGTCTGTATCATCTTTATCCATTCATCTGTCCATGGACACTTAGGTTGCTTCCATGTCCTGGCTATTATAAATAGTGCTGCAATGAATATTGTGGTACATGACTCTTTTTGAATTATGGTTTTCTCAAGGTATATGCCCAGTAGTGGGATTGCTGGCTCATATGGTAGTTCTATTTTTCATTTTTTAAGGAAACTCCATACTGTTCTCCACCGTGGCTTTATCAATTTACATTCCCACCAACAGGGCGGGAGGGTTCGACAGATGAGTGGATAAAGAAGATGTGGCACGTATATACAATGGAATATTACTCAGCCATAAAAAGGAATGAAATCAAGTTATTTATGAGGTGGATGGACCTCGAGTCTGTCATACAGAGTTAAGTAAGTCAGAAAGAGAAAAACAAATTCTGTATGCTAATGCATACATATGGAATCTAACAAAACAGTACTGATGAACCTTGTGGCACAGCAGGAATAAAGATGCAGATGTAGAGAACAGACTTGAGGACATGGGGTGGGGAAGGGGAAGCTGGGACAAAGTGAGAATAGCACTGACATATGTACACTACCAAATGTAAAATGGATGGCTAGTGGGAAGCAGCTGCATAGCACAGGAAGATCAGCTCCATGCTTTGTGATGACCTAGAGGTGTGGGATAGGGAGGGTGGGAGGGAGGCTCAAGAGGGAAGGGATATGGGGATATATGTATACATATAGCTGATTCACTTTGTTCTACAGCAGAAACTAACACAACATTGTAAAGTAATTATACTCCAATAAAGATATTTTTAAAAAAGTCTGTATCAGGTTCTATCACAGAGACTTAATCACTAGGAGATTGTGTGTGTGTGTGTGTGTGTGTTTGAGCTTTTGCAATGGGAGTATGAATTAATATCACTATAGAGGCCCTATAAAACATTGCCTCTGGGGTGGGAGTTGGATGTCAGCAGAGCAGGGACTTGGGAAGATGGATGTGCAAGGGAGAGCAAGGCAAAGCTGAAATCCACGAATATGAGTTGGAACCCATGAGGACAGACTGGAAACGGTGTTAGTCTCTCATTTCCAATCTTCTGGCTTTGATGGTGTGGGTCTCTTGCAGGAAGAGATGGGGCTCTTTGACACAGAGATAAATACTTATGTGACCCAGAGGTTTTAAAAGGAGATCCATTGAGAGGTAGGATAGCTGACCTGCACCAATGACTATCATACCAGCAAGGGGAGCCAGACTATAGTGACAATGTACATGAGTTGCCACGGTACCTGGGACCCCTGCACTGACCTTCAAAGTATAAAAGCAGTTGACTGTATCTTCACTTCTGCCTCCCAAGTCTTGTGAGAAATGTCTCTTGTGGACACACTCTGAACTGTGCAGAGAAAGGATAGTAGTTCCAGCTTATCTAAGCTGACACATTAGGGAGGAACCAGATCATATATGAGTTTTAGCCATGAAAGAAAAGAATGGAAAGTCATTGATGGAATGACATGGTCTGATGTTTTTAAAAGATCAGTCTGGTAGAAAAATGGAGTATAGCAGAGAAGTGGAGAATGAACCAGTAAGGAGTGTATTGTGTGAGATGATGGTGGTCTTGCTTAGTGTCTTAGTCAGTTCTGGCTGCTTTAACAGAATATCATAGCCTGGGTGGCTTATAAACAGAACTTTATTTCTCACAGTTCTAGAGTCTGGGAAGTCCGAGGTCAAGGCATTGGCAGATTAGGTGTCTGCTGAGGGCCTGCTTTCTGTTTTAGTGATGGCTGTGATTATGTTGTGTCCTCACATGGTAGAAGGGGCTAGGGATCTCCCTGGGGTCTCTTTTATAAGGGCACAAATTCTATTCATGAGGTGGAGTCCTCAGAACCTAATTATCTCCCAAAGTCCCCTCCTGCAAATACCATCACATTGGGGGTTAGGTTTCAACATATGAATTTGGGGGAGATACAAACATTCAGTCTATAGCACCTAGGGTAATAGCAGTAGAGGTGGAGAGGTATCATTTCATGAATTGAATTTGGGGAGTTTGGGTGAGTGAGACATTATGAGTGAATCCCAGGGTTTCATCTGGAGTGACTGGTTGAATTGTAGTACCGCTAACTTAGTTGGGAAAGACTAGGGAAGGATTAGATTTGGAGGGTCATGCCCTAGGCATGAATGTATAGACAATGCAACAAACAAAGGATTGAATAAGCAAGGGGTTTATCGCCCTCATACAACCAGAAGTTATTCCAGTGCTTATAGGGTGGTTCAACAATATCTCAGCTCTTTCCGTTTTTTTTTTTTTTTCTTTTTTGCGGTACGCGGCTTCTCACTGTCTTGGTGGCCTCTTCCGTTGTGGAGCACAGGCTCCGGACGCGGAGGCTCACGGGCCCAGCCGCTCTGCGGCATGTGGGATCTTCCCTGACCGGGGCATGGAGGCAGGCGGACTCTCAACCACTGCGCCACCAGGGAAGCCCTCACCTCTTTCCTTCTTTCTCCGCCCTTAGTATGTAGGTCTTCATCCTCAGAGTTGTTGCCTCATTGTTGCAAACTGGCTGCTACATTTCTCTCCACGTTCTGAGCATGGAAAAATGGAAAATGGCAAAAAGCCAAACTAGCATGCCACCAAAACTTTTATTTGTTTTGGAGGGGTAGAGATGTCATTTTTTAGGTGTGCCTGGCTTCTTTTGCTTCTTTTTTTCTTTTTAATTAATTATTTGAATTGAAGTATGATTGATTTACAATGTTGTGTTAGTTTCAGGTACAGCAAAGTGATTCAGTTATATATATTTTTTCAGATTCTTTTCCGTTATAGATTATTACAAAATATTGAGTATAGTTCCCTGTGCTATACAGTAGGTCCTTGTTGGTTCTCAATTTTATATATAGTAGTGTGTTTAACTCCTAATTTATCCTAAATTAGGAGTTTGTGATTAACAAGACCCTCCCTTTTAAAGCAGTTTCCCCAAAATCCCACCAAGTGACTTCTGCTTACATTTTATTGGACAGAATGGAGTCACATGACCACTGTCGTAACTCGAATGTTGCTAGGGAACAGGGAATATGTAGACAGGGTTTGGGTTAACCATATGTTGGATTATAAATTTGAGTTGATCAGGAGACAATAGCAAGTAGTCAGTTTGACAAAGGGTCTTGGAAGGGAGTGTCATATCTCCTCCCTACCTTGTTCACCCAGACGGACTGAAATGTAAAATAAGTTCTGGCGAGTGTGCTGTTATATAGCCCTGCAAAGCATGTTCCTCTGGGCATGGCTGTGTTTATGAAGGCAGTGTGAGGCTTGAACGTGATTGCTAACTTAACAACTAAGTCTACGGACTGGGATAATGTAAAGATTGAGAATGGGTTAGAGAGATGCGGTAGGATTGCACATGCAGACTCCTGTTACAAAACTTGATCAGAGCCATTGCCTATACTTTGAGCTTGGATTAGGCTGAATGATAAAAAGAATTATACTCATTGTGTAGAGCATAGGTTCAACTATGTCCCACAGGCCAAACCCAGCCTGATTTTGTAAATAAAGTGGAACACATGTATACATACTATCTGTGGCTGCTTTTGTGACAAAACAGGAGAGTTGACTAGTAGCAAGAGAAACCATATGGCCGAGAGAGCCTAAAATATTACCTATTATTCCCTTTACAGAAGAAGTTTGCTGACCACTGGTGTAGATCACACTTCTTTGTATGTTAGCATCAGATTACTTAATTATATCGTAGGTAGACTTCCTATGACATATAAGGAATTGTAAATATGTGAGTCTACTATTACCTATTAGATTTCTCACTTGCCCCTGGGTTTCCTGCCCTTGGAGACCTTCCCTTTTATGCTATTATGATTGTAATAGCAACATACAAGATGTGGACTTGCTCCTTACAGCTTTGCTAGATGCCATGGAGGGCTTCAGCACCCTGTCCTGTCATCCTAAGGAAATAGTCAAGCTTGATAATTGCTATCACTGTCAAACTCTGCTCAACCACTAAGGTTGTAATAGAGAAGAAACTTTGTACTCTATTACAAGTTAATCACTAAGGGGATGTTGCCTATAAGCTTAAATTATACATAATGGCCCATCTCTGAGAACCCTGCCTCCCAGGTAATGAGCATTAAGCGAAAATGCCTTTGTTTAGCTCACAGGACCAGGCCCACCTGTGCATGACTGCAGGAAGGCTGAAATAAACACATCCCCTCCGGAGGCTGACGGGAACCAGGAAATGTTTGGCTTTACTCCCTCCCCTTTTAGTATAAAAGAAGCCTGAATTCTAACTCAGGCAAGATGGTTCTATGGGACACTAGTCTACCACCTTCTTGGTCTGCTGGCTTTCTGAATAAAGTCACTATTCCTTGCCCCAGAAACTGATCTTTCAACTTTTTGGCCTGTTGTGCATCAAGCAGTATGAGCTTGGACTTGGTAACAAATTGTGTGGAGCCAGCCAGGAAACTTGCTGCTCGTGGCCAGCCAGCCTGTTGGGGAATTTTCAGGTCAGGCCCCAGCAGCTGCCAGGACCACTTGTCCTGAGGACCTGCCCTTCAGAATTCCCCAAAGGGGCACCAGCTGCCCCAGTGCTTGGAAGTTGGATCAAGGAATTAATATTTGGGACCCAACGGCCTCCATCCATTAGGGTAAGTTGCTCCGGTGTGTACAGCCAGAAACTTTATTTCTTCTCTGTCTGGGGCTTTTTTTCCCCCTGGAATAAGCCAATTTGTTTTGTATTTGAGTGGGGTACCCCACTGGAGAGAGAAGAGAGTTGTTGGACTTTTACCTGATTTGTGACCTGGGTCATGATTCAATGGATGCTACATTTGTGTGTGCCATTTGTGTTTTGTCTTGAATTTCTGTCTATAAAAATGGGGAATGTCTCAACTATTGCTAAAGAAAGTTCTCTGAGGTGAATTTTGGATAAGAGATTTGATTCCAGCCATGAACTCATGAGTGAGAAGATGCTCTTTTATTGTAACCACGTGTGGTCACAGTACCTGTTAGGATCTCCACAAGAGGTTTAGGCAGGGTTATCTTGGGACCCTGTGCACCATGTACTGCTGCCCTTGCTGTGTTAATTATGTCCTCTGTGGTCTCCTGTGTCATTGGTATATGTAAAACCCAAGACCAGACTTGAGGGTTTATTTAGGATTTTCTGTTTGACCTTTGGGTTGTTCATCTCATTTTGTTGGGTACTCTTTCTCCATTTACAGCCAAATCAGTTTTCTGATATTTAAAACTTTTACAGGTGTCAAATAGAGGAAAAGAATTTTTAAAAAGACCTGTCTGTGGGATATTTACAGGGAGAAGAGAAAGGTTTCACTTGGTTCCTAAAATCACCAAAAGCCCCAGCCCAGAATTCAGCTCAGTTGGTTGATGTCAAGGCAAACCGGCATCCTTTGAATGGCTGGACATGATCAATTGCTATCTATGGTTTTATGGTGGCCCTTCTTGAAGAAGCAGAGAAGAATGATGGAATTCTCTAATATGCAAGCATTTGTTCTATTACATCAGGGAAAATAAGGAAGAGAATGAGAGTGAGAATAGATTGCGTCAAACCTTAACTCCTCCACCTGGGCTAGCTGTCTCAGCTGCTCCAGTATATCCACCCCTCCCCCACCATCTGCTTCTATTCAACCCCAGTTCCCGACACTGGGGCTCAGGACTGCCCCTCCTTATAGGGTCCACTTAGAAAATCCTGTGTTAGTTTCTGGGGCACAGAGACTTGGTCTGGTATCGCCATTCTAAGACCTGACAGGGCACCCATTTTGGGCCAGGAGTCACTCCCAGGGCAGGGAAATTTCCCTTATGCCCTTATCTCATAGGTGGGCTAAATGCAAATGACCTACCAGCTGGGTTTCTCAGACTTGTTTAACTGGAAAGATTGCAACCCTCCTTTATAAGGAGGATCCTTTACACATGAAGCCCACTAGGCAGTACCCAGAGCTGAACCAAATTGGGACCCCAATGAGGGAGGAACACCCTTATTAGGGCACTGCTTATTGGTGTATCTTGGCAGGGCTTTCCCTGAGAAAGTTCCCCTGAAAAGGGGAACCAAAGCAAAAAGTTTGAGCAAAATTCAAGAAAATCAGCACAAAACCAAATGAAGACCCTTCCAAAAATTCGGAGAAAATTTTTGGAAAAGATTTATCAGGCCTACAGACATTATACTAATGCAGATCCCGAGGCCCCTGAAAATATTAGAATGGTAAGCTTGAACTTTTTGCGGGCAGAGTGCCTCAGATATCAGGAGAAAGTTGCAAAGATTAGATGATGCATTTGGAATGAACCCTTCTCAATGGGTAGATGTTGCTTTTAAAGTGTTGAACAGGGAACAACAACAGAAGAAGGAAGATGCAAAACGAAATGAAATGCCACTTTTTTGGCCTTGGCATTGTCCCAAGAGAGGAAAGCCACTACTGGGGAAGGTACAATGTGCTACCATAGGAGGAAGAACATTGGAAAACATTGCCCTAGAGTAAAACATGAGAAAAAAAACGAGATGAGAGCCTCTCATATGGTAGAAAGAGAGGGTCACTCTGATGAATGAAGTGGCCCAGGGGCTCCCTTTAACTTGAGGCACCTAATGCCCCACAGGAGCCCCAGGTGAAACTAACAGTGAGGAATGAGCTGATGAACAGTCTGATAGACCTCACCCTTGTAAGGAACGGCACCAAAGACGCAGGAGCGCTTAAACAAGCTTTATTAGGGAGCGCTCCCGGGCGAGGTTCACTGGTCCGAGAGGAAGGGGCCAGAGAAGTCGCACCCGGGCGAGGGTTTGGGCAGAATTTATAGGGGAAGAAGGGAAAGGGGTGTGGTGAATCCGGGAGGGCGCAGGGTATTCCTTATTTGGTGGTCTTTTCGGGTATCGTGAGGGACCGTTAGTCCCGCCCCTTGAAAGGCGGGAAGGCTGGGCCGGGTGGAAAGTCCCCAGGTCAGTTCCTGGAACTGAGTGGTCCGGAAAGTCTCTAGGTCAGTTCCTGGAACTGGGTGGTCCGGAAAGTTTCGGTCTGATGCAACCTGTGAGTCTGATTGCGTTCCCCTGCCTCGGGCCAGTTGGCCTTACATCCCGACATCTTTGGTGTAATGGGGTGGCGTTCTGATCTCTGGCTACTTCTTGCTGAATGGGGGCGTCAGAAGGGGAGTCGGGCGACCAGAGGTCCGAGGCTTAAGGGAGACCAGTGGGGGGTCCTGTAGGAAGCAAAGTGTAAGGCCCGAGGAGCATTTGGTTTGTGGCCACCCGAGAGACTTCCTCCATGCGCCTGCAAAGGAACCTAAGAAAACAGGGAGCAAGCATGCTACGAAGAGGGTGCGGTCCGGGTTTGAAAGAGGGGTGTCAAAGAGTCCCTCTCTCGGCGGGCTGAGGGCCTCTACGACTTGGGGGCAGGAGTGGGAAGGGGAGGTCCTGGTATCGGAGATAGGCAACAGGGAGGCCGGGTTTAGGCGGTGTGTGGGCGGGGGGAGGTCGAGGGAGACAGCAGGGATTTCAATGAACAGTAGGTGGAACTCCTGGATGCGGGAGGGGCCCAGGAGGGAGAGAGACTTGTGGTCTAGGAGGTCGACCAGCCGGTGGGAGGAAAACACGGTTAGTGGGTGGGCCAGAGTCAGTTTGAGTGTTTG
>NW_020173731.1:1382807-1437748 GCF_003031525.2 Neophocaena asiaeorientalis asiaeorientalis | reverse complement strand
GGGGGGGGGGAGGAGCGGTCTGCACGGTAACCCGCGGGGCTTAGTACCCCTCCCGGGTTTCGGCACCAAATGTAAGGAACGGCACCAAAGACGGAAGAGAGCTTAAACAAGCTTTATTTGGGAAGGTTCCCCGGTGAGGTTCACTGGTCTGAGAGAAAGGGGCCAGAGAAGTCGCACCTGGGCGAGGGTTGGGCAGAATTTATAGGGGAAGAAGGGAAAGGGGTGTGGTGAATCCGGGAGGGCGCAGGGTATTCCTTATTTGGTGGTCTTTTCGGGTATCGTGAGGGACCGTTAGTCCCGCCCCTTGAAAGGCGGGAAGGCTGGGCCGGGTGGAAAGTCCCCAGGTCAGTTCCTGGAACTGAGTGGTCCGGAAAGTCTCTAGGTCAGTTCCTGGAACTGGGTGGTCCGGAAAGTTTCGGTCTGATGCAACCTGTGAGTCTGATTGCGTTCCCCTGCCTCGGGCCAGTTGGCCTTACATCCCGACATCTTTGGTGTAATGGGGTGGCGTTCTGATCTCTGGCTACTTCTTGCTGAATGGGGGCGTCAGAAGGGGAGTCGGGCGACCAGAGGTCCGAGGCTTAAGGGAGACCAGTGGGGGGTCCTGTAGGAAGCAAAGTGTAAGGCCCGAGGAGCATTTGGTTTGTGGCCACCCGAGAGACTTCCTCCATGCGCCTGCAAAGGAACCTAAGAAAACAGGGAGCAAGCATGCTACGAAGAGGGTGCGGTCCGGGTTTGAAAGAGGGGTGTCAAAGAGTCCCTCTCTCGGCGGGCTGAGGGCCTCTACGACTTGGGGGCAGGAGTGGGAAGGGGAGGTCCTGGTATCGGAGATAGGCAACAGGGAGGCCGGGTTTAGGCGGTGTGTGGGCGGGGGGAGGTCGAGGGAGACAGCAGGGATTTCAATGAACAGTAGGTGGAACTCCTGGATGCGGGAGGGGCCCAGGAGGGAGAGAGACTTGTGGTCTAGGAGGTCGACCAGCCGGTGGGAGGAAAACACGGTTAGTGGGTGGGCCAGAGTCAGTTTGAGTGTTTGGTCATTTTGGCTGCCGCTGCTAGGGCCCGAAGGCATGGTTGCCATCCCCGAATGGTTGGGTCTAGCTGTTTGGAGAGGTAAGCCACTGGGCGGTAGGAGGGCCCTACAGGCTGGGCAAGGAGTCCAGTGGCTATTCCGGCCCGTTCATGCACAAAAAGGTGAAAAGGTCGGTTTGGGTTGGGCAGAGAAAGGGGAGGAGAAGATATCACAACGTTACGGAGGGTGAGAAAGGCCTGTCGAACGGCGGAAGGAGAGGTGAGGGGTCCTTGAGGGGTTTCTTTAGCGGCTAGATATAAGGGTTTAGCGAGGAGAGCAAAGTTAGGGATCCAGTGTCGGAAAAATCCTATAAGGCCCAAAAAGGAGAGAATTTGTTCCGCTCTTTCCGGAGGCTGGAGTTCACGGATAATCCGGGTGCGGTCGGCTGTTAGACCTTTTGTGGTAGGGGTAAGGTGGAGCCCCAGGAAGGTTACAGAAGTTACAGATAACTGAGCATTGGCTGGGGAGACCCGATAACCGCGAGAGCCAAGGTAATTGAGGAGATCTGCAGTGTGTTATCTTGAGAGGCTGAGAGATGGGCTACAAAGGAGGAGGTCATTTGCATATTGAAGGAGTGTGCTGGGGGTAAGGGAGCAGGAAGTGAGGTCCCGTACCAGCGCCTGACCGAAGAGGTGAGGACTGTCGCGGAAGCCCTGGGGAAGAACTGTCCAGGTGAGCTGACTGGAAGTATGAGTATCCGGCTCCGTCCAGGTAAAGGCGAAGAGGAAGTAGGAGTCGGGATGTAGGGGGATAGTGAAAAAGGCATCTTTGATATCCAGAACCGTAAAGTGGGTTGTGGATGGGGGGATATGGGAGAGCAAGGTGTATGGGTTTGGTACTACTGGGTGGAGAGAAATTATGGCCTCATTGATTAGTCGGAGGTCCTGGACCAGGCGATAATCCCCAGAGGCCTTGTGGACAGGCAGGATGGGGGTGTTGCAGGGAGAGTCACTGGGGATAAGGAGTCTATTATGGGCTTAGAAGTATCCCAAACTTGGGGATTGATTGGGTTCGGTGTGATTGGAAGAGGGGAATAGGAGGGGGAGGGTTCTAGAGACAGGCCGAGAAGAGGAAGCAGGAGTTGGGAGGAGGGGACCTTAGGGTCAAGTCTAACCAGCTGGAGGGAGGTCCCTAAGTGGAAAAGGACATCTTGGCCTAGCAAGGGAACTGGGCAGGATGGTATGACTAAGAAAGAATGAATAAAAGGGAGTCCTTCGATAAGACATGGGAGTGGACCAGTCTGGAGTGGGAAGGATGGTTTGCCATCAATACCCATGACCGAAATCTGGGAAGGAGAAACTGGCCCGGAATAGGTAGGCAGGACCGAATAGGTAGCCCCCGTGTCTACCAGAAATGAGATGGACTTACCCGCTACCTGTAGCGTTACCCTGGGCTCGGCGAGGGTGATGGGGGTCTTCGAGTCCGGGCGCCGTCAGTCGTCAGCCAATCCCAGCAGTTCGAGTGGTAATGCCGTTGGGTCGGCCTGCCCCCCGCATGGAGACGCTGAGGGAGGGCCAGTCGTAGGGCAGTCACTCTTCCAGTGGCCTGTTAGCCCGCAGCTGGGACAGGGCTTAGAAGGAGGTCGGGGATTGGGACATTGGCGAGCCCAGTGGCCTTCTTTTCCGCATTTGAAGCAGGCCCATGGCGGGGTTGCCTTTTGCGGACCCCGTGGATGCTGTGATCCATGGGAGATGGCCGGCCGCAGGGCGGCTACAACAGCTTGGGTTTGGAGGGCCACCTTTTGGTGCATCCGAGCCTGTCGGCTGGATTCTGCCAAATCCTCACGGCCATTATAGACTTTAAAGGCCATCTTTACCAGATCTCGAATAGGGGTCTGAGGGCCGTCTTCTGCCCGTTTTAATTTCTTTCAGATGTCCAGGCCTGATTGGGTAATAAAATGGGTGGCTAGTACCGTTGCTCCTGCCGGGGTGTCGGGATCCAGCTGGGTGTAGAGAGTTAAGTCCTCTGTAAGGCGATTGAGAAAGATAGCTGGATTTTCGTTGGGTTCTTGGGTTATCTCTTTTAGTTTTTCAAAATTGACTACCATATGAGCGGCAGCCTGCGTGCCAGCCAGGAGGCGTTGGATCATGAGGTCGCGTTTACGACGGCCATCTTGGCCATCCTGATAAGTCCAGCCTGGATCGGTGCCAGATACGGCAGTCGCTCCGACGGGCATGGAGTTGTCGGTAAGGTGAACCTGATCTGCATGGTTTCGGGCAGCAGTTTGAATTCTTTCTCCCTCGTCAGGGGTCAGAGTAGAAGATAGGATCACAAAGATATCGTGCCAGGTTAGATCGTAAGCTTGAGAGAGGTAACGAAATTCTTTGATGTAGCGGGAAGAGTTGGCAGAAAAGGAGAGATCTTGGAGGGAAAAGGGAACATGAACTCTAATCCTTCCGCTCCTGCTACCTCCCTCGGAGGGCAGTGGAGATTTGGATCTTGGGAGTCGTGAGAGCGTGTACGTGCACTAATTGGCGAAGCAAGGGGCGTGGGAGGAGAAACCGTTGAGGGAGGCGGGGGAGCGGTTGGAGGGACCGGAGCGGGTTCGGGAGGAGGAGGGACCGCTTCAGGGTAGGGTGGAGGTTGGAGAGGAGCTCTGGAGGGAGGAGAGGCGAGAGATTCGGGTGGGTCGGCTAGTGGAGAGGGGTCATCGTCAAAGGAAGTTAGGGGCTTGGATGTAGGAGATGTGGCAAGAAGGATCTGGGAAGTGGAACAATCGACGCAGAGGGAAGGGCGGGAGCGTAAACACCAGAAGGCCTGGACGTAGGGGACCTCGGACCATTTGCCCGTCCTGCGGCAGTAATTATCTAGATCACGGAGGACGTTAAAATTGAAAGTCCCTTCAGGAGGCCATTTGGATTGACTGTCTAGAGGATATTGTGGCCAGGCCACAGTGGAATAGAAAATGAGCCGTCGGCGACGGAGATCTTGGGAGAAACCGAGGGCTGTAAAATTGGCTAGGAGACACCCCAGGGGCGTCTTAGGATCTGGTTTCGAGTGTGAGGTTCCCATGACCCCCGGTCTGTCCCCTGTCCCTGCGTGAATGGAGAGGGAGAGAGGCGTCCCTGGGTCTCAGTCTCCAATTCACGGCAGGTCGGAGGGCGGTCAGGCGATTGGACATCTCCACAATCACCCGAGGCCCTGCGGGTCGGAGAGCAGTCAGGCAATTGGGACGTCTCCACAGTTGCCTGAGGCCCGGAGAGAAGACGGAGGAATCCCTGACGCGGCCGCGATTAGGGACAGGGAGTCCGGTGGGCAGGGACTCTGGGGGTCGGAGGGAACAAGGGAGGGGGACTTACCCCGTTTTCTGCCGGATCGGGTGGATGAGTAGAGGTCCCCTGGTTGTTTCCTGGGGGGGGGGAGGAGCGGTCTGCACGGTAACCCGCGGGGCTTAGTACCCCTCCCGGGTTTCGGCACCAAATGTAAGGAACGGCACCAAAGACGGAAGAGAGCTTAAACAAGCTTTATTTGGGAAGGTTCCCCGGTGAGGTTCACTGGTCTGAGAGAAAGGGGCCAGAGAAGTCGCACCTGGGCGAGGGTTGGGCAGAATTTATAGGGGAAGAAGGGAAAGGGGTGTGGTGAATCCGGGAGGGCGCAGGGTATTCCTTATTTGGTGGTCTTTTCGGGTATCGTGAGGGACCGTTAGTCCCGCCCCTTGAAAGGCGGGAAGGCTGGGCCGGGTGGAAAGTCCCCAGGTCAGTTCCTGGAACTGAGTGGTCCGGAAAGTCTCCAGGTCAGTTCCTGGAACTGGGTGGTCCGGAAAGTTTCGGTCTGATGCAACCTGTGAGTCTGATTGCGTTCCCCTGCCTCGGGCCAGTTGGCCTTACAACCCTGAAGTTTTTCACCAGAACAGCTTGATATCAGAGTCCCACCAGAACACACTTTAAGCCTACAGATGGCGATAGTGAAAACCCCAGGAAAGGAGACACAGCTCTTTCCCCCAAAGGTCTAGGAAAAGGTAAGACCAGAGTGTGTGCTAACTGCACCCCAGGGAAGGCCAGAAACACATGGCCAATAGGAATCCCATTAAAAAGGGATGCTGGGGCACCTAATCTAAAACTGTATCCTCTGAGTCAAGACGAACACTTCTCCGACAGATTGACTTGTCAGAATACCAGCCAGTGTATTCAGCAAAGACCAGAGAGAGGGCCAGAGTGGGATCTGACTTGGATCACACCTCGCTGGGCTGGAAATGTAGTGCACTGTTGTTTTGATTCCTAAGGCGTTCTCAGACACCATGCTACAGCACAGTCATAGTAGTACCCATTACGGGAGAGATGCTCTTGCAGGAGAGGGAAATGTCACATCCTGGGACCTGCAGGAGTCCTTAGGACGGACCACCAAGTGAGGGTTCTTGGATCTGAGCAGGAAGGAATTCAAGAGCAAGCAAGACTAAAGGGAAAGCAAGTTTATTTCAAGAGGTACACATTCCATAGGCAGAATGCAGGCCCTCCCAAAGTGAGAGCAGCCCCAGGGTATGGGGTCATAGGTTTTTATGGGCTAAGTAATTTCATAGTGGGAGGAATATTCTTGCTATTTTGGGGTAGGGTGGGGATTTCCCAGGAATTGGGCCACTGCCCACTTTTCGGCCTTTTTTGGTCTTCCCCAGAACTGTCATTGTGTAAGGGGTAGTGATTTTTAGTATGAAAATGAAGGTTTATAATGAGCTAAATGTCAATGCCTGGACTATTCTCTGCTAGTGTTCAGTGGGTGTTCTATAGGAGCAGTTCCACGTGTAGGTGTATTTGTGATGTATCTGTGGGATGGAAGGTGATCTCCGCGTCTTACTCTTCCACCATCTTCCTCAACTCCTCTCCCTGCCTGGACTATTCTCAAAGCCCCCTTGGTTTCAGCTGGTTCCAGCCAGGCTTTACTGCTTCCTAATGGCTGCACCCCTTCTTCAATATCTAGTGTTTGTGTCCTGCCCCTTTCCCTCCTGACGCATTCCTCCCTTGAAGATTTTACTCCTATTCTTATGGGAAGCAGAGAGGCAATAGTGCATCTTCAGTAGTTGCTTCAGGGCTGGGCAGTGGTGTTGACCCTGCCTGTCAGGGAGTGAAAATCTCTGGATGCCTGGTCTGGGGTCCCAGGGGCAGGACAGTTTCTTGTTTTAAGTCAGGGTTTTAGGGGTTGGAATCCTCACATCGTTTTGATGTGGAACTGTTGTAACCTGGAAGACACGAACTTAACCAAGAGGTTAAAGATGAAGGGTCCAAAGGGGAGGAGGAAGAGTATGACCCTTATTGGGTCCAGGAGGGGCAGGAACCAAGTAAGCCTAGGGAGGGTGCTCTTAATCATGGACCACATGGCGTTAGGGCCTGACCCCTGGTTGTAGTGGTGTAACCATGATGCTTGTTCATATATCTTTTTGATGTCATCTCAATCTGGACCAAACTATTAACATGGGTACAGCAGGTTTTGTTTATGACCGCACAAACACCACCCTGCTCAGTCAGCAATAATCCAAGGCCAATCTATTCTCCTAACTACATTGGCCAGTGAGCTTAAAGTAGCTGAGTCTATTTAGGGCATTTTCAGTGGTCAGGGCTAGGATCTCCCAAGTATTGGTTAGATTTTCTAGGGTTACCTCATGGTAGGCAAAGCCTCCCTGTAGAGCTGCCAATTCCTCTGCCAGTCCTATTCCCGCCAATATTAATCTGATGGCCCCCCTAGGATGGTGTTGACTATTACGTATTGTGACTGTGAATGAGACCAAGTGTCCTAATGTACAAGCTTCCTTGTGCCACACATTATTGATATAAGGATAAGCAGTTACATAGGGGCCAAATATTCACTGGCGTGCCCTTGTCTTTGGGCCCTCATTCTAGGGAGTGCTACATAACCAGATATATCCTGAAGGTTCAGTAAGAGATATGGGAATAGAAGAATTTAACAAGGAAGCAGCTATCCGGATCCATGGAAGGGACAAGTTATGAACACAATGTGGAGACGAGGGCCCATTAGTATATTAAAAATCATGACGTCTGGGTGTACTCCATGCCCTCGGCTTAGATGAGATGGTGAAGCAAGAGGATTTCACCCATTGTTGCCATGGAGCCTGGCAATTTCTAGCCCAACTTTTAGTCCATTCCATCCCTATCCAGTAGGCACCTTGATTCTGGTCTTCATTATAAGCACACAGAGTAGAGTTATTTGTGGGAATGCAGTTTTGGTCTGGGTTCCAAAACACTGGTGATATTAGCATCTGGTGGCCAGGGGTTGTTCCAGAGAGGCTCACCATACCCAAGAGAACCATTAGAGGTGTAGTGGCATTGGAAGCATGACTGGTTTTCTGAATAACAGAAGTAGCCATGATTAATGCAAAAGGTATGAAACCCTTTTAAAAGGAGTCTAACATAGGCAAGGTATTGGGCCTGACGGGGATATTGCCCACTGTGCTCGAATTGGTGGAGAGGGGGATTTTCCCTGTGTTTGAATGGATAAAACTCGTTGTATGAACATATTTGTACCTGTAAAGGTTGTTGTAAGCCAGGATTTTTATGGCAGACCTGACAATTAACTAGTTTTTCTCCCTGGGGCACTATTTTAGGTGTTTACTGAAGCATGATTTTCCATTCTCTCTGAACTGCAACCATCATCAGAAGTCCTACTAGGAGTATCATGGCTTTTGACATCATATTACATATTTTTTTTCAGACCCAGCAGGGGCAAATGTTTATCAGGGGGAGGGGGTTCTGAAAAGCAACAGAATAAGTGCATGGTAGTGAGGAACACAAGGAATACTAGGCCTGCCCACCACCATGGCCACATGGAGTCACTTAACTGTTTGTTTTGTTTTGTTTTTTGGGGCTCACTGCACTATTCATTTGTTAATTGAAGTATAGTTGATTTACAATGCGTTAGTTTCAGGTGTATGACAAAGTGGTTCAGTTGCACATATACATGTATCCATTCTTTTTCAGATTCTTTTCCATTATAGGTTATTACAGAGTATTGAGTAGAGTTCCCTGTGCTCTACAGTAGGTCCTTGTCAATTATCTATTTTATATATAGTGGTGTGTATATGTTAATCCCAACCTCCTAATTTATTCCTCCTCCCTTTCCCCTTTGGAAGCCATAAGTTTTTCTATGTCTGTATATAAGTTCATTTGTATCATTTTTTTAGATGCCACATGTATGCAGTCTCATATGATATTTGTCTTTCTCTCTCTGGCTTACTTTGTATGATAATCTCTAGGTTCATTCATGTTGCTGCAAATGGCATTATTTTATTCTTTTTCAAGACTGATTAATATTCCATATATATATATATATATATATGTACACACACACACATATATATACACACACACACACATACCACATCCTTTTTATCCATTCATCTGTCGATGGACATTTAGGTTGCTTCCATGTCTTGACTATTGGAAACAGTGCTGCAATGAACATTGGGGTGCATGAGTCTTTTAGAATTATGGTTTTCTCTGGATATATGTCCAGGAGTGGGATTGGTGAATCATATGGTAGCTCTATTTTTAGTTTTTTAAGGAACCTCCACACTGTTTTCCATAGTGGCTGCACCAATTTACATTCCCACCAACAGTGTAGGAGGGTTCCTTTTTCTCCACACCCTCTCCAGCTTCTATTACTTGTAGATTTGTTGAAGATGGCCATTCGGACTGGTGTGAGGTGATACATCATTGGAGTTTTGGTTTGCGTTACTCTAATAATCAGTGATACTTAGCATCTTTTCATGTGCTTTTTGGCCATCTGTATGTCTTCTTTAGAGAAATGTATATTTAGATCTTCTGCCCAGTTTTTGATTGGGTTGTTCCCATACTGAGCTGTACAAGCTGTCTGTATATTTTGGAGACTAATCCCTTGTTGGTCGCAGCATTTGCAAATATTTTCTCCCATTCTGTAAGTTGTCTTTTCATTTTGTTTGCTTTCTTTGCTGTGGAATAGCTTTTAAGTTTAGCTGGTCCCATTGTTTACTTTTGTTTTTATTTCCATTACTCTAGGAGATGGATCCAAAAAGATATTGCTGTGATTTAAATCAAAATGTGTTCTGCCTATGTTTTCCTCTAGGAGTTTTATATTATCCAGTTTCACATTTAGGTCTTTATTCCATTTTGAGTTTATTTTTGAGTATGGTGTTAGAGAATATTCTAATTTTATTCTTTTACATGTGGCTGTCTAGTATTCCCAGCACCAATTATTGAAGAGACTGTCTTTTCTCCACTGAATATTCTTTCTTACCTCCTTTGTCATAGATTAACTGTAGGTGCATGGGTTTATTTCTGGGCTTTCCATCCTGTTCCATTAATTTATATTTCTGTTTTTGTGCCAATACCATACTGTTTGATGACTGTAGCTTTGTAATATAGTCTAAAGGGAACCTGATTCCTCCAGCTGCTTTTCTGTCTCAAGATTGTTTTGGCTATTTGGGGCCTTTTGTGTTTCCATACAAATTTTATAATTATTTGTTCTAGTTCTGTGATAAATGCCATTGGTAATTTGATAGGAATTGCATTGAATCTGTAGATTATTTTGGGTAGTATAGTCATCTTGACAGGAGTGATCCAATCTGAGAACACAGTATATCTTTTGATTTGTTTGTATCATCTTTGATTTCTTTCATCAGCATCTTATAGTTTTTGGAGTATAGGTTTTTTGCCTCCTTAGATAAGTTTATTCCTAGGTATTTTATTCTTTTTGATGTGATGGTAAATGGGACTGTTTCCTTAATTTCTCTTTCTGATCTTTCATTGTTAGTGTATAGAAATGCAACAGATTTCTGTGTATTAATTTTCTCTCCTGAAATTTTACCAAATTCATTGAAGAGCTCTAGTAGTTTTTTGGTAGTATCTTTGGGATTTTCTATGTATAGTATCATGTCATCTGCAAACAATGGCAGTTTTACTTCTTCTTTTCCAATTTGTATTCCTTTTATTTCTTTTTCTTCTCTGATTGCTGTGGCTAGGATTTCCAAAACTATGTTGAATAAAAGTGGTGAGAGTGGACATCCTTGTCTTGTTCCTGACCTTAGAGGAAATATTTTCAGCTTTTCACCATTGCATACGACGTTAGCTGTGGGTTTGTCATATATGGTCTTTATGTTGAGGTAGATTTCCTCTATGCTCACTTTCTGGAGAGTTTTTTTTTATCATAAGTGGATGCTGAATTTTATCAAAAGCTTTTTCTGCATCATATGGCTTTTATTCTTCAATTTATTAATGTGGTATATCACACTGATTTGCAGATATTAAAAAATCCTTGCATCCCTGGGATAAATCCCACTTGATCATGGTGTATGATTCTTTTAATGTATTGTTGGATTTGGTTTGCTAGTATCATGTTGAGGATTTTTGCATCTGTGTTCATCAGTGATGTTGGCCTGTAATTTTCTTTTTTGTGGTATCTTTGTCTGGTTATCAGGGTGATGATCTCATAGAATGAATTTGGAGATGTTCTTTCCTCTGCAATTTTTTGTAATAGTTTGAGAAGGTTGGGTGTCAACTCTCATCTAATTGTTGATAGAATTCACTTGTGAAGCCATCTGGTCCTGGACTTTTGTTTGTTGGAAGTTTTTATTTTATTTTTTAAAATTATTTTTGTTTATTTATTTGGCTGCATTGGGTCTTTGTTGCTGTGCGCGGGCTTTCTCTAGTTGTGGTGAACGGGGGCTACTCTTCGTTGTGGTGTGTGGGCTGCTCATTGTGGTGGCTTCTCTTGTTGAGGAGCATGGACTCTAGGTGCACAGGCTCAGTAGTTGTGGTGCATGGGCTTAGTTGCTCCATGGCATGTGGGATCTTCCTGGACCAGGGCTTGAACCCATGTCCCCTTCATTGGTAGGCAGATTCTTAACGACTGCACCACTAAGGAAGCCCCAGTTGTTGGAAGTTTTTAAATCACAGTTTCAACTTCAGTACTTGTGATTGGTCTGTTCATATTTCCTATTTCTTCCTAATTCAGTCTTGGGAGATTGTACCTTCCTAAGAATTTGTCCATTTCTTCTAGGTTGTCCATTTTATTGGCATCTAGTTGCTTGTAGTAGTCTCTTATGGTCCTTTGTATTTCTGTGGTGTTGGTTCTAACTTCTCCTTTTTCAATTCTGATTTTACTGATTTAGGCCGTCTCCTTTTTTCTTGATGAGTCTGGCTAAAGTTTTATCAATTTTGTTTATCTTTACAAAGAACCAGATTTTAGTTTCATTGCTCTTTTCTATTGTTTTTTAGTCTCTCTTTCACTTATTTCTGCTCTGATCTTTATGATTTCTTTCCTTCTACTAACTTTGGGTTTAGTTTGTTCTTCTTTCTCTAGTTGATTTAGGTGTAAGGTCAGGTTGTTTGAGATTTTTCTTGTTTCCTGGGGTAAGCTTGTATCACTATAAACCTCCCTCTTAGAACCACTTTTGCTGTGTCCCACAGGATTTTGGATCATTGTCTTATCATTTTCATTCGTCTCTAGGTATTTTTTCATTTCCTGTTGATTTATTCAGTGATCAATTGGTTGTTCAGTAGCACATTGTTTAGCCTCCATGTGTTTGTGTTTTTTGCAATTTTTTCTCTTGTACAGTAAGTCCCCTGTATATGAACCTTCAAGTTGTGAACTTTCTTTTTTTTTTTTTACATCTTTATTGGAGTATAATTGCTTTACAATGGTGTGTTACTTTCTGCTTTATAACAAAGTGAATCAGTTATACATATACATTTATTCCCATATCTCTTCCCTCTTGTGTCTCCCTCCCTCCCACCCTCCCTATCCCACCCCTCCAGGCGGTCACAAAGAACCGAGCTGATATCCCTGTGCTATGTGGCTACTTCCCACTAGCTATCTACCTTACGTTTGGTAGTGTATATATGTCCATGCCTCTCTCTCGCTTTGTAACATCTTACCCTTCCCACACCCCATATCCTCAGGTCCATTCTGTGGGTGTTAAAGTCTCCTACTATGAATGTGTTACTGTCGATTTCCCCTCTTATGGATGTTAGTATTTGCCTTATGTATTGAGGTGCTGTTATGGTGGGTGCATAAATATTTACAATTGTTATATCTTCTTCTTGAATCGATCCCTTGATCATTATGTAGTGTCCTTCTTTATCCCTTTTAATAGTCCTTATTTTAAAGTCTATTTTGTCTGATATGAGAATTGCTACTCCAGCTTTCTTTTGGTTTCCATTTGCATGGAATATCTTTTTCCATCCCCTTACTTTCAGTCTGTATGTGTCTCTAGGTCTGAGGTGGGTCTCTTGTAGACAGTGTATATATGGGTCTCATTTTTGTATCCATTCGGCCAATCTGTGTCTTTTGGTGGGAGCATTTAGTCCATTTACATTTAAGGTAGTTATCAATATGTATGTTCCTATTCCCATTTTCTTAATTGTTTTGGGTTCATTATTGTAGGTCTTTTCCTTCTCTTGTGTTTCTTGCCTAGAGAAGTTCCTTTAGCATTTGTTGTAAAGCTGGTTTGGTGGTGCTGAACTCTCTCAGCTTTTGCTTGTCTGTAAAGGTTTTAACTTCTCCATCAAATCTGAATGAAATCCTTGCTGGGTAGAGTAATCTTGTTTTCAGGTTTTTCTCCTTCATCACTTTAAATATGTTCTGCCAGTCCCTTCTGGCTTGCAGAGTTTCTACTGAAAGATCAGCGGTTAACCTTATGAGGATTCCCTTGTCTGTTATTTGTTGTTTTTCCCTTGCTGATTTTAATATGTTTTCTTTGTATTTAATTTTTGATAGTTTGATTAATATGTGTCTTGGCATATTTCTCGTGAATTTATCCTAATGGGACTCTCTGTGCTTCCTGGAGTTTATTAACTCTTTCCTTTCCCATATTAGGGAAGTTGTCAACTATCATCTCTTCAAATATTTTCTCAGTCCCTTTCTTTTTCTCTTCTTCTTCTGGAACCCCTACAATTTGAATGTTGGTGCGTTTAATATTGTCTCAGAGGTCTCTGAGACTATCCTCAGTTCTTTTCATTCTTTTTTCTTTATTGTGCTCTGCTGTAGTTATTTTCACTATTTTATCTTCCAGGTCACTTATCCGTTCTTCTGCCTCAATTATTCTGCTATTGATCTCATCTAGAGTATTTTTAATTTCATCTATTGTGTTGTTCATCATTGCTTGTTTCATCTTTAGTTCTTCTAGGTCCTTGTTAAATGTTTCTTGCATTTTGTCTATTCTATTTCTAAGATTTTGGATCATCTTTACTATCATTGATCTGAATTCTTTTTCAGGTAGACTGCCTATTTCTTCTTCATTTGTTAGATCTGGTGGGTTTTTATCTTTCTCCTTCAACTGCTGTGTATTTTTCTGTCTTCTTGCTTTGCTTATCTTACTGTTTGGGGTCTCCTTTTTGCACACTACAGGTTCTCAGTTCCTGTTGTTTTTTTGTGTCTGTCCCCAGTGGGTAAGGTTGGTTCAGTGGGTTGTGTAGGCTTCCTGGTGGAGGAGACTAGTGCCTGTATTCTTGTGGATGAGGCTGGATCTTGTCTTTCTGGTGGGCAAGTCCACCTCTGTTGGTGTGTTTTGGGGTGTCTGTGGAGTTATTATGATTTTAGGCAGCCTCTCTGCTAATGGGTGGGGTTGTGTTCCTGTCTTGCTAGTTGTTTGGCATAGGATGTCCAGCACTGTAGCTTGCTGGTCATTGATTGAAGCTGGCTGCTAGTGTTGAGATGGAGATCTCTGGGAGATTTTCGCTGTTTGATATTATGTGGAGCTGGGAGGTCTCTTGTGGACCAGTGTTCTGAAGTTGGCTCTCCCACCTCAGAGGCACAGCACTGACTCCTGGCTGCAGCACCAAGACCCTTTCATCCACACAGCTCAGAATAAAAGGGAGAAAAAGTAGAAAGAAAGAATTAGTAGAAGTAGAAAGAAGAGAAAGAAAGAAAGGAAGGAGGGAGGAAGGAAGAAAGGAGGGAAGGAAGGAGGGAAAGAAGGAAAAAAGAAAGACAAAGTAAAATAAAATAAAGTAAGATAAAATAAAGTTATTAAAATAAAAAATAATTATTAAGAAAGAAAAATTAAAAAAACGAAACGGACGGATAGAACCCTAGCACAAATGGTGGAAGCAAAGCTATTCAGACAAAATCTCACACAGAAGCATTCACATACACACAAAAAGAGGAAAAGGGGAAAAAATCATAAATGTTGCTCTCAAAGTCCACCTCCTCAATTTCGATGATTCGTTGTCTATTCATGTATTCCACAGATGCAGGTACATCAAGTTGATTGTGAAGCTTTAATCCGCTGCTTCTGAGGCTGCTGGGAGAGATTTCCTTTTCTCTTCTTTGTTCTCACAGCTCCCAGGGCTCAGCTTTGGATTTGGCCCCGCCTCTGCATGTGTGTCGCCGGAGGGTGTTTCTTCTTCGCTCAAACAGGACGGGGTTAAAGGAGCAGGTGCTTCGGGGACTCTGGCTCACTCAGGCCACTGGGAGGGAGGGGTACGGAATTCGGGGCGAGCCTGCGGCGGCAGAGACCGGCAGGATGTTGCACCAGCCTGAGGCTCGCCGTGCATTCTTCCGGGGAAGTTTGTCCCTGGATCCCAGGACTCTGGCAGTGGCGGGCTGCACAGGCTCCCCGGAAGGGAGGTGTGGATAGTTACCTGTGCTCTCACACAGGCTTCTTGGTGGCGGCAGCAGCAGCAGCCTTAGCGTCTCATGCCCGTCTCTGGGGTCCGCGCTTTTAGCCGCAGCTCGCGCCCGTCTCTGGAGCTCCTTTAAGCAGCACTCTTAATCCCCTCTCCTCGCGCGCCAGGAAACAAAGAGGGAAGAAAAAGTCTCTTGCCTCTTCGGCAAGTCCAGACTTTTCCCCGGACTCCCTCCCGATTAGTTGTGGTGCACTAGCCCCCTCCAGGCTGTGTTCACCCTGCCAACCTCAGTCCTCTCCCTGCTCTCCAACCGAAGCCCAAGCCTCATCTCCCAGCCCTGCCCGCCCCGGCGGGTGAGCAGACTAGCCTCTCGGGCTGGTGAGTGCCGGTCGGCCCTGATCTTGTGTGCGGGAATCTCTCCGCTTTGCCCTCCGCACCCCTGTTGCTTGCTCTCCTCCGTTGCTCCGAAGCTTTCCCCCTCTGCCACCCGCAGTCTCCGCCCAGGAAGCGGCTTCCTAGTGTGTGCAAACCTTTCCTCCTTCACAGCTCCCTCCCACTGGTGCAGGTCCCATCCCTGTCCTTTTGTCTCTGTTTATTCTTTTTTCTTTTGCCCTACTGATGTACGTGGGGAGTTTCTTACCTTTTCGGATGCCTGAGTTCTTCTGCCAGCGTTCAGTAAGTATTCTGTAGGAGTTGTTCCACGTGTAGATGTATTTCTGGTGTATCTGTGGGGAGGAAGGTGATCTCTGCGTCTCACTCTTCTGCCATCTTCCGGAAGCCTAAGTTGTGAACTTTCAAATATGTGAACATGCATTTGTATGTCCAGTCATGTAAGTTAGTTCACATGTCTGGTGTACATTGTCATGTGCATGCTTCCTCTACAAGTGGTTGTGCTTTTGTGTACTTTACTGTACAGTGCTGTATAGAGTACAGTAGCACAGTATCTTTATTTCAAGCCTGGGATGTCCAGAAGCAATCGTAAAAGCAGTAGTGATGTAACTGGTCCTGCTAAGAAGTGCCAGGAATTGGAGGCCCGGAGAAAGGATGAAGAGAGACAAGAGAAAGAAGTAACTGAAGAGATTCACAATGCAGAAAATGGCAAGGGAATTTTCTTTATTTGAGGAGGCACTGTTAGTTTTTGAGGCACAGGACCCAGATGTAGAACAATACATGAAGGTTGCAGCAGCCATCCAGAATGTAAACCAGGGCTACCATGTCATCTGCGATGAGAAAAAAAGAGCTACCACCCAGACATCACTGGATGGTTTTTTTCAAGAGGGTAAATTGAATCCAGCAAGGAACCAAAACCTGCACCATTGATGTCAGGCTTGAGTGAAATTGCAGCTTGCCCTTTGCTCTCCATCTCCTATTGCTGATGATCCTTCAGCTCTACCATTTCCCACCTCCTCTACTGCCTCCAGTAACTCTTCTTGCCTGTTCACTCGATGCTGGCCCCTGTATGCCATCTGTTGTATTACTGTAGTTTTAAAGGTACTGTAAGATTAAAAGTGTTTTGTTTTTTGTGTTTTTTTATGTATTATTTGTAAGAAAAGTATTATAAACCTGTTACAGTACATTACTATATAGCTGATTGTGTTAGTTGGGTACCTTAGGCTATCTTTGTTGGACTTACGAACAAATTGGACTTGTGGACGTGCTTTTGGAATGGAACTCATTTGCATGTAGGGGACTTACTGTAGTTGATGTCTAATAATAGTGTTGTGGTCGGAAAAGATGCTTGATAAGATATCAACTTTCTTAACTTTACGGAGGTTTGCTTTCTGGCCCAGCATGTGATCTATCCTGGAGAATGTTCCATGTGCACTTGAAAAAAATGTGTATTCTGCTTTTCCATGGAATGCTCTATAAATATCAAGTCCATCTGGTCTAATGTATCATTTAAGGCCTGTGTTTCCTTATTGATTTTCTGTCTGGATGATCTCTCCATTGATGTAAGTGGGGTGTTAAAGTCAGTGTGGTTCAATTAAGAAGAAGCTCAATGGTCAAAGTCATGTGCTGGAATTGTTTACCAAAGTAGGCTGTAAAGTATCCTTTCTAGGGACTAAGGAGTTGAGCAGATATCTTGACTATATTAAACCAGCATTCTCCAAATGTTCAGTGATACATTACAATATGTTGGGGACAAATGTTTGTGATTAAATATTTTGGTAATTGTGGACTTGAACAATTTAAATTTGTTTACTACTGAATTTCTAAGATTATTTAAGTATCAGTACTCATAGTAAATATTTAATAGGAGGACATGATATATAGTGTTTCACAAACTTCTTGATATTGGAACTCAGTTGACTCAAAGTACCTTCCCTGGGCTATTGTTCTGTAGAATATTCTTTGGCAAACATTGATTTAGATAATCACCCTCCTGACTGCCTGGCTGTGGACTAGATGATTTTTCCAGGTTTCTTTGAATAATGTGAGCTAGGTAAACATTCTTCAATCATAGGCCATGATCAGACCTTTGCTAGCTTATTACCTATCACAGGTAGATGAAGTCACATTGTGTGATACAAAACTGTTTAGCTAGGTGAGAAAACTGTCATGAAATGGAGATACTCTTTAACGTGGAGTCATGGGAGGTAGAAGGTATGACATTTTTGTGACTAATTAGCTGTATTGTCTTAAGGAAGTTACATAAGTTATCTGAATCCTAGGATCCTGACATATAAAATGTGAATAATACTATCTCAAGAGCTGTGATGACTAAATTATGATATGTATGACATACACATATATGTATGTGCGTCTATAAACTTTAATACTTCAGCTATAAGGAAACAAATTTTAGGTTTTCAAAAACGTTAAGAAAAAGGATGTGAAAATTTTATTGAGGCAGGTTTTACTGTAACAATGTTATTTTTTTATAAAATAACTTTATAAAAGAGTCCGTCAAGATATTATATAGAAAATACACACGAAGGAAATATATGTACACTTCATAAAAATAGAATACATCCTGCCAATTGCTTCCAGAGTCTGTTACCACCATTTACAGTGTATTGACGTTTAACGTTTATGCTAATTTGAACATACAAGATTTTCAAGAAAAACAAAACTGTCCCACCTGTATTTAAAATAAATTGTTTCCAATTGACAGGAAAATTTAAAAAGTCTAGAACGTAAAAGTTATGGAGATGGGACTTCCCTGGCAGTCCAGTGGTTAGGACTTTGCCTTCCAATGCAGGGGGTGTGGGTTCAGTCCCTGGTTGGGGAGCTAAGATCCCACATGTCTCATGGCCAAAAACCAAGACATAAAACAGAAGCAGTATTGTAACAAATTCAATAAAGACTTAAAAAAAAAGTTATGGCGCTAACTGAATGGAAGGCCATGTCAAAAATGTTAGAGCAAAGATCCATGCCATAAATAATCACTGAGGACAAAAATATTTTTTCCTGTTATCCTAACTGGTTCAGCTGGTTCCATAAAGTCACTGAAAATAATCTCCTCATTTTGGATGTTCAATCAAGGTGAGCATCATTTGGTATCAAAACTTTCTAGAAGCTGTACTATATTTCTACAATGAGTGGTATTTCTTTCCTAAGTGAACATAAGTATGTAAGTCCTATTATAAAGTATTAATACATAAAAAAAGCATCTTCATAAGTTACTCGGTAAGCTTTGATCAAAACACATAGCAACCAGTTTTATTATTCTAAAAATGGTTAAATGCTCAAATCCACTTGGCTTTTTTTTTCTTTTTTTTACAGGAAATTATCTTAGCTACTATGTTACTATAACACATCACTGATGGGTCCTGTTAGATGTTCAGAATAATCTTTGCGAAGTATCTGCTCCAGTGTAATAAATAAAGAAAATACTAAGGGACTTTTCTAGACCTTACCAAAAGATATGACCATGGTGGGATCATGAAAATACCTCAGCAGTACCAAGGAAGGCACACAAAAGAGCATAGCACCATTTTCAAGTTGCCAAGATTGCAACTGCTCAGGAGACAGTAATCTGGAAGAGAACTTGATTCCCATGATATATGCAGTTTAATTATGTGGATTAGGCTTTGGAGAGCTGCTTAGTATGGATAGGCAGACACAGCTATATAAACTATGAATGTGGTCTGATAGTCAATGGTCCCGTTGGCACTGTAGGATAAGGCTTGAACCCTCATGCGGTAGGTCTCTGGTTCTCGTAGAGGTCGTGTTGTGTACACCACTCCTTTAAGGTTTTCATCCCTTAAGGCAAAAGGAACAGTCTGTTCCTCATCTATCATGAGGAAAGTTGTCCTGGGATGCATCACTCCATCCTGTGTGTATGCAACCAGCCGGATCAAATCCTGATTGGCGTCTATTCCAAATGGGAGGGAGACAAGTTTGTATTCCAAGGCATACGGGCTCAAGGCACATTCCAGATCATTGGGTGGACAGTTCTTGAGGCAGAACCTGAGGACCACAAACACATGAAATGTATACAGTTATCTTGGCTTGGAAGCAGGAGAAAGCATGATGCAGGTGATCGTGATCCATGACAACTTTTGGGCATTAAAGGCAGGAGACAGTCTGACTGCAAAGCACTAAGGCTCACCCCATGTTCTGTGTCATTAACGGAAACCAGATGCCAGATGGTGAGGAGACTGTGCTGGTCTGGAGTCATATATCTCTTCCTCAGCTCTATTAAAATCAGAAGCTTTTGAACCATTGAAAAAAGTATGAGTACCACAAGATTGCCTTTAAAATGAAGTCAGTTTTGGAAAGAGAAGCATCTGCACATATATTGGAAACAAGGACTTCTTAAAGAGAAGAATGTAAATGATTTAAAAATTTTAACATCTACCCTAAGACTACTTGAAAGCGGAAATAGAATATCTTGATATTTGGTTTACTTTTCTAAAAATAATAAAAGGTCAATTAGGACTCCTGAAAAAAAACTTCCTTCTGTATTTGCCTTCCACATGATTTTAGATTAAAAATACTATATTTTCTTTTTCCAGGGCCCACAGTGGTTGTTTTTGAGTCATCATGACTTTTAAATTGTCTGCCAGAAATCACTGGTAATAAAGAGTAAAACTAAAAAAAAAAAGTACAAAGGATAATGTTCTGAAGATAGGGATTCTTCAGTCATAGTATTTTTAAAAGTATCCTAAGTCTGCACTTTTAATTTTTTCCCTTTCCTTCCTATTACCCTCAGACAGATTACAAATAGGTTTTTGATGGATCCTGGCCAGTCCACACTTGAACATGTTACAGTAACATGGTAGTCACCGCTGAGAGGAAAACGAAGTGTGAGATCCAACCAGCATTTGGTTTCAGAACCACCTTATTAGTGGATCCTATTCATTATGGCTATTATCTCATTTTCCAAGCACCCCACTAACTTGGTACCTAAACAGAATACAACATTTCTGTAAGGGGAGGGAGAAAATAGAAGAGTGGTTTATTCAGGACCCAGAAAAGACAGTGTTTCAGACAGCAGGATACGTAAGCAAGATGAGATGTAAATGGACAGACCACTGACTCATCTTTGCTCTCCTCCACGCTCTCATGGAGTCATGTTGACTCATCACCATAACAGCCATGATACTTCTTGGAGCGCTCTAACGTCTGAGAGCCCTGAAAACCCTGAGGCAACACCAACGGAAATGAGACAATTTCAAAGAAAAGCAGGCTCTATCACCCTATAAAATGTTTCCTGATGAGGCAGAATTATAGATGTTGCTTGGTGGATTACATGCTGGGGAGACATGCTCCAAGAAACCCTGCAGCTCAAAGTGATGGTTTCAGCTGCAGTGGCTGCTGCAGGATGAGCTCATTTTTTGCCAGTTCACTGAAGAAGGAACACATCGTAACTCTCTATCCCCTGGGGGGCTATTGACTTCCTGTGAGTGAAACATGACTGCAGACAGGGGTTGTTGGTCAAGGAGAGAGAGGAAGAAGGATTTTCAAAAGCATGTCCGGGAAGAGAAGGCAAGACATACCCTGACACAGGATCCCGTTGGTAGTCAGGTGGACAGGGCGTCTGGATGCACTGGTAACTTCCTCTCATATTGAAGCACATGCGATTCGGTCCACAGTGTACATTCTGCTCCAGACACTCATCAACATCTACAATAGCACAAGGAACATGCACCATCAGCAACTTGGGTCACAACACACCATCAGGGCAGGCATTGTGGATACTGGACTGGAACGTTGAGCGCTAGCTTTCTCCTTGCCATGAATGAACTTGGTAGCTGCACTTAAGCTTCTTCACCCACCAAGTGGGGATCCTGATTCCTGGTGTGCTATTTCCCAGACTCCTCTAAGTTTTTTTTTCTTTTAACATCTTTATTGGAGTATAATTGCTTTACAATGGTGTGTTAGTTTCTGCTTTAAGACAATATGAATCAGTTATATATATACATATGTTATGTTCCCATATCTCTTCCCTCTTGCGTCTCCCTCCCTCCGACCCTCCCTAACCCACCCCTCCAGGTGGTCACAAAGAACCGAGCTGATCTCCCTGTGCTATGCGGCTGCTTCTGACTAGCTATCTACCTTACGTTTTGTAGTATCATAAATGGGTGTTGAATTTTGTCAAAAGCTTTTTCTGCATCTATTGAGATGATTACATGGTTTTTATTCTTCAATTTGTTAATATGGTGTATCACATTGATTGATTTACGTATATTGAAGAATCCTTGCATCCCTGGGATTAATCCCGCTTGATCATGGTGTATGATCCGTTTAATGTGCTGTTGGATTCTGTTTGCTAGTATTTTGTTGAGGATTTTTGCATCTATGTTTATCAGTGATATTGGTCTGTAATTTTCTTGTTTTGTAGTATCTTTGTCTGGTTTTGGTATCAGGGTGATGGTGGCCTCATTGAATGAGTTTGGAAGTGTTCCTTCCTCTGCAAGTTTTTGGAACAGCTTCAGAAGGATAGGTGTTAACTCTTTTCTAAATGTTTGATAGAACTTGCCTGTGAAGCCATCTGGTCCTGGGCTTTTGTTAGTTTGAAATATTTTAATCAGTTTCACTTTCAGTACTTGTGATTATTCTGTTCATATTTCCTATTTCTTCCTGATTCAGTCTTGGGAGATTGTACCTTCCTAAGAATTTGTCCATTTTTTTCTAGGCTGTCCATGTTATTGGCATATAGTTGCTTTTAGTATGGTCCTTTGTATTTCTGTAGTTTCAGTTGTAACACCTCCTTGTTCGTTTCTGATTTTATTGATTTGGGCCCTCTCACTTTTTTTCTTGATGAGTCTGAAGGTTTATCAATTTTGTTTATCTTTTCAAAGAACTGGCTTTTATTTTCACTTTAATACTTTCAATTATTTTTATTTTATTAAAAAAAACTTTATTGGAGTATAATTGATTTATAATGTTATGTTAGTTTCAGGTGTATAGCACAGTAATTCAGTTATACATATACATAGGTTCATTCTTTTTTAAAGAACCAGATTTTAGTTTTACTGATATTTTCTACTGTTTTCTCTTCATCTCTATTTCATTTATTTTTACTCTGATCTTTATGATTTCTTTACTTCTACTAACTTTGGGTTTTGTTTATTCTTCTTTCTATAATTGCTTTAGGTGTAAGGTTAGGTTGTTTGAGACTTTTCTTATTTCCTGAGGTAAGCTTGTACAGCTATAAACTTCTCTCTTAGAACTGCTTTTTCTGTGTCCCATAGGCTTTGGATTGTCATGTTTTTGTTTTCATTTGTCTCTAGGTATTTTTTGATTTCCTCTACTTTCTTCAGTGATCTGTTTGTTTAGTAGCATACTGTTTAGCCTCCATGTGTTTGTGTTTTTTGCAGTTTCTTTCTTGTAGCTGATTCCTAATCTCATAGCATTGTGGTCAGAAAAGATTCTTGATTATGATTTCAATTTTCTTAAATTTACTGAAGCTTCCTTTGTGGCCCAGAATGTGATCAGTCCTGGAGTATGTTCCATTTGAACTTGAATGTGTATTCTGCTGTTTTTGGATGGAATGCTCTATAACCATCAATTAAGTCCATCTGGTCTAATGTGTCACTTAAGTGCTGTGTTTCCTTACTGATTTTCTGTCTGGATGATCTGTCCATTGATATAAATGGGGTGTTAAAGTCCCCCACTATTACTATGCTACTGTCAATTTCTCCTTATATGTCCGTTAATAACTCCCTCACATATTATGGTGCTCCTATGTTGGGTGCATATATTGGGTTGGCCAATAAGTTCGTTCGGGTTTTTCTGTAACATCTTAAGGAAAAACCTGAAAGAACTTTTGGTCAACCCAATATAGTTACAATTGTTATCTCTTCTTAGATTGATTCCTTGATCATTATGTGGTGTTCTTGTCTCTTTTAGCAGTCTTTATTTTAAAGTCTCTTTTGTCTCATATGAGTATTGCTACTGCAGCTTTCTTTTGATTTCCATTTGCATGGAATACCTTTTTCCATTCCCTCACTTTCAGTCTGTATGTGTCCCTATATCTGAAGTGGTCTCTTGTAGACTATATATATACCAGTCTTGTTTTTCTATCAATTCATCCATTTGTAAACATGTCTTTTGGTTAGAGCATTTAATCCATTTACATTTAAGGTAATTATTTATATGTATGTTCTTACTGCCATTTTGTTAATCCTTTTGGATTTGTTTTGTAGGTGTTTTTTCTTCCCTTCCTCTTTTGTTCTCTTCTCGTGATTTGATGACTATCTTTAGAATTGTATTTGGATTCCATTTTTTTTTGTTTGTGTGTGTGTATATCTATTATAGATTTTTGGTTTGCATTTGCCATTAGGTTTTCATATAGCTGTCTATATATATACATGATTGTTTTAAGTTGCTGATCTCTTAATTTCAAGTGCACTTCAAGTATCCTGCATTTTTACTGTCTTCTCACGATTACTGGGTTAGATATCATATTTGAACGTGGATGATTTCCTACCTTTACTGTAGGTTTGCCTTTACCAGTGAGCTTTCCCATTTTGTAATCTTCTTGTTTCTAGTTGTGATCTTTTCTTTTTCACCTAGAGACGTTCCCTAAGCATTCGTTGTAAAGCTGGTTTCGTGGTACTGAATTCTTTTGGCTTTTGCTTGTCTGTAAAGCTTTTGATTTCTCCATCAAAATCTGAATGAGAGCCTTGCTGGGTAGAGAATCCTAGGTTGTGGGGTTTTCCCTTTCATCAGCTTATTTATATTGTACCACTCTCTTCTGGCCAGATTTTCTGCTGAAAAATCAGCTGATAACATACAAGAGAAGCCCCATGAGGTTATTTGTTGCTTTTCCCTTGTTGCTTTTAATATTTTCTCTTTGTCAGTTTGATTACTATGTGCCTTGGCATATTCCTCCTTTGGTTGATCCTATATGGTACTCTCTCCACTTCCTGGACATGGGTTACTGCTTCCTTTTCCATGTTAGGCAATTTTTGGCTATTATCTCTTTATATCTCCTCAGGCCCTTTCCCCCTCTCTCCTCCTTCTGGGACCTCTACTATGTGAATGTTGGTATGTTTGATGTTGTCCCAGAGGTCTCTTAAACTATCCTCATTTCTTTTCATTTTTTTCTTTATTCTGTTATGTGGCAGTAATTTCCACCACTCTGTCTTCCAGCTCACTAATCCATTATCTGCCTCACTTATTCTGCTACTGATTCCTTCTAGTGTGTTTTGCACTTCAGTTATTGTATTCAACTCTGTTTGGTTGTTCTTTATATTTTCTAACTCTTAGTTAAAAAGTTCTTGTAACTTCTTGCTCTGTGCATCCATTGTTTTTCTGAGTTCTTGGATCATCTTTATGATCACTACTCTGAACTCTTTCTCAGGTACATTGTCTATCTCCACGTCACTTAGTTGTTCTTCTGGGGTTTTATCTTGTTCCTTGGTCTGGAACATACTCCCCTCTCCCTCGTTTTGTCTAGATTTCTATTTGTATTTTTATGTATGTGGAAGGTTAGTTATGTTTCTTGACCTTGGAGAAGTGGCTCCCTGTACGGGATGTCCTATGTGTCCCAGAAGTACACTCCCTTCTTGTCACCAAGGGCCAAGGACCAGCTAGTCCTGGGGTAGGTTCTTATCTGTGTCTGTGGACTCAGTTCTGCAGGCTGCCAGACTGTAGTTTTCTTGCTTCTGGTGGGTGAAGCTGGGTCTTGACCCTCTGGTGGGTAGGGCCATGTCAAAGGGCATGTCTAGAGGTGGCTGTGGGCTAAGGAAGTCCTTATGCAGCCTGTCTGCTGATGTGTGGGGCTGTGTTCCTGCCCTGTTGCTTGTTTGGCCTGAGGTGTCCAGCATTGGGGCCTACAGGCTGTTGGGTGGGGCCAGATCATGGTACCAAGATGGCAGCCTCTAGGGGAGCTCATGCTAATAAATAATCCCCCGTACCTCTGCCAGTGGTGTCCTTGTCCCCACAGTGAGCCACCTCCTCAGGAAATCCTCCAGGACCAGCAGGTAGGTCTGGCCCAGGCTTCTAATGAAGTCACTGCTTTTGCCCTGGGTCATGGTGTACACAAGACCTTCTATGCACCCTCCAAGAGTGGGTCTCTGTTTCCCCTACTCCTGTGGAGCTCCTGGACTCAAGCCCTGCTGGCCTTCAACATCAAGTGCTCTGGGGGCTCCTTCTCCCAATGCCAGAACCCCAGGCTGGGAGCTTGACATGGGGTTCAGAACTCACTCCTGTGGGAGAACTTCTGTGATATAACTGTTCTCCAGTTTGTGGGTTGCCCACCTGGGGGTCATAGGGTTTGATTATAGC
Organism: Neophocaena asiaeorientalis asiaeorientalis; assembly: GCF_003031525.2. Classification (NCBI taxonomy): domain Eukaryota; kingdom Metazoa; phylum Chordata; class Mammalia; order Artiodactyla; family Phocoenidae; genus Neophocaena; species Neophocaena asiaeorientalis. The sequence continues at coordinate 1,412,452 of NW_020173731.1, read as the reverse complement.
GAGTGAGCCCCTTGTACCGTCTTGTTGGGTTTCTTCTTCTTTTTTTTTTTTTTAACATCTTTTTTGGAGTATAATTGCTTTACAATGGTGTGTTAGTTTCTGCCTTGTAACAAAGTGAATCAGTTATACATATACACATGTTCCATTTCTCTTCCCTCCTGCATCTCCCTCCCTCCCACCCTCCCTATCCCACCCCTCTAGGCGGTCACAAACCACCTAACTGATCTCCCTGTGCTATGTGGCTGCTTCCTACTAGCTATCCACTTTATGCTTGGTAGTGTATATATGTCCATGCCTCTCTCTCACCTCGTCACAACCTACTCCTCCCCCTCCCCATATCCTCAAGTCCATGCTCTAGTAGGTCTGTGTCTTTATTCCTGTCTTACCCCTAGGTTCTTCATGACCTTTTTTTTTCTTAGATTCCATATGTGTTAGCATACGGTATTTGTTTTTCTCTTTCTGACTTACTTCACTCTGTATGACAGACTCTAGGTCCATCCACCTCACCACAAATAACTCAATTTTGTTTCTTTTTCTGGCTGAGTAATATTCCATTGTATATATGTGCCACATCTTCTTTATCCATTCATCTGTTGATGGACACTTAGGTTGCTTCCTTGTCCTGGCTATTGTAAATAGTGCTGCAATGAACATTGTGGTACATGTTTCTTTTTGAATTATGGTTTTCTCAGGGTATATGCCCAGTAGTGGGATTGCTGGGTCGTATGGTAGTTCTATTTGTAATGTCTTTGGATGTAGACTATCTTTTTTGGTAAGTTCCAGTCTTTTTTTAAATCAGTGGTTGTTGAGTAGTTAGTTGTGATTTTGTTGTGCTTTTGAGAGGATGTGAGCTCAAGATCCATCTACTCCACCATCTTGTCCAGAAATGCCATTTGCATTTCTGTGTCAAAAATGATCATTTTTAGATTTGGTTCCAAATACCATTTCTTAAGGAAATGACATACAATGTAATTAGTTTCTTTAAACTTAACAGTAGTCTGTACAAAGTCAAAAGATATTAAGCTAGAATGATATGGAGTAAATCACTTACTTGACTTTTTAGTTACTTAGATGTGCTGATAATGACATAATGTGCTTTCTATTACTCGTTTTATATTAGGACTAGTTTTCCTCCAGGAATGGAACAGAGTGAAACATGTTTTATTTCAGTTAAATCTTGCCTTTTGTCTCTGTAAACCAATTTCTAATTATGATTTTATCTGCCAGTAGTGCTCCATCTCCTTGACAAAATGAGATTGTCTCAGAATGAAGTGAAAAGCCCTTTAGGAAAATGTGAAAGAAATTCAATTAACCTTATCTTCTTTTCTCTCCATAAAAAAATTCCCTGCCCATCCATACTCCAAATTTCATTTTAGCTTTAATTTTTAGAGTGAACTCATGCAGAAACGTGGAGGCCAGTGGGCTGCTAGGGTCCATGCAAATGGTGATTGGAGGCCAGAATCTGGACACACGTCCAAGCATAATAAGAAGAGCTACCTTATCACAGATTTTCATTGGCTGAAAATAAATCTATCAGAGATATGAGGATCTAATATACAAAGTGTTTGTCTCTAGCTCCATAATAATGTACACTTCCTATAGAAGAGCTTTCATAAAGTATTTGAGCTTTGGGGAAGGTAGCCCTCCTTTGTCTTCTGTCTACTGCTATCTCCTCAGGAGTAAGTATCCTGTAGGCATTCACTCTAGTCACTTTGTTCATTCATTTTACTCATTGGTCTTAAAAAAAGAAGCTAGAAAAGATGGAGAAATCAGACTGTCTTCTGTTAACTGACAGTGTGGTGATGTCTGGTTTTTATAAAATATTATTAGAAAATTATTATGATAAAAATTAAAGTATAGGGATTTCATAACATAAATATTATTGCTACAAGAAAAGAATACCAAGATGAGCTGAAAAACTTTCACAATAATAGCTTTAGAACATATGAATGCATTTAACCAAGTGCTCTGGATACATTAAAAAAGTAGTTTAGGATAAGCATACTTGAAACATTTGTCTTATAGAGGGTGTAGAGTAATTCAGATTCTTGACAAACATTATGAATTGCTTCTTAAAAACTTGGATAGATTAGAACACTCATTTCGAATGCAATGCCAACATGTAGTGTTCTTACAGTTTTAGAATTAGATTAATGGTGCTTAAAATTAGCATATGGATTTTTTAGTTTCTCCTCTCTGCTTCTGGGGCAAATTATAATTGGTCATGTTTTTTGTTTTTCATTTTGCAGTCTGGTGACTTCCACTTTAGACTAGTTTTTGTCCTCATTCAATGTCAAATTCATTTTAATATCCCTTTTATTACTGACGTTTCTATCACTAATGTATAAAGATTCAAAAATTTATCTGTGAATGAAAAGTAGCATTTTGTTCCTCATAAATACCTCAAACACTTTCTAAAGCTATAAAGACTCCAAGTTATTCTTTAGAGTAATGACTTCCTTAAAGGTCATAATTGTGGTCTCTGATGTCTTTTCTTAGACAACTTTTTAAAAAATTAATTAATTATTGGCTGCATTGGGTCTTCGTTGCTGCGTGCAGGCTTTCTCTAGTTGCGGCGAATGGTGGCTACTCTTCATTGTGGTGCATGGGCTTCTCATTGCAGTGGCTTCTCTTGTCACAGAACACGGGCTCTAGGCACGCGGGCTTTAGTAGGTGTGGCACGTGGGCTCAGCAGCTGTGGCTCTCGGGCTCTAGAGCGCAGGCTCAGTAGTTGTGGCACACGGGCTTAGTTGCTCCATAGCATGTCGTATCCTCCTGGACCAGGAATCGAACCCATATCCCCTGCATTGGCAGGCAGATTCTTAACCACTGTGCCATCAGGGAAGTCCCTCATGTCTGTTTTTAAAACCACAAAAATATGTAACTCATTTAAATTGCAAACATTTTAAATGACACCTGTTTCTGATTTGTGCACATTATTTTCCACTCTCGAGTACAAGTGAAAGCTGAAAAATGTTTTGAACTGAAGGAGTGACAAGGGCAACGAACTAAAAAACAAACTGGAATAATTTACAGGAGAAAAAATCCTCTAATGAGAATATGACATAATATAACCCTTAAAAATCTGGCTAAAGGGGCTTCCCTGGTGGCGCAGTGGTTAGGAATCCACCTGCCAATGCAGGGGACATGGGTTCGAGCCCCAGTCCGGGAAGATCCCACATGCTGCGGAGCAAATAAGCCCGTGTGCCACAACTACTGAGCCCATGTGCCACAACTACTGAGCCCATGTGCCACAACTACTGAAGCCCACATGCCAAGAGCCCATGCTCCATAACAAGAGAAGCCGCTGCAATGAGAAGCCCGTGCACCACAATGAAGAGTAGCCCCCGCTCGCCACAACTAGAGAAAGCCCACGCGTGGCAACAAAGATCCAATGCAGCCAAAAATAAATAAATAAAATAAATAAATAAATATAAAAAAATCTAGCTAAGGCGTTTGCAGTCTGGCTGGTTATTCCAATGCTTAGTATCTACCCGCTTCCTTCCTTGGCGCCTGGTGCACCTGCTGGGAGTGTAACGTTAGCGTTGTGCACTGCCACCTCTTCAGGAGGGTTCTCGGGTTGAAGAGCTGGAGAAGTTATAAAACATGGACAATGTAAGTGCTCTCATCTCTGTCTGCTCCCACAATACAATGACCCTGGTGTTCACAGCATCACAGGAGAGACAAAGGACCATTCCTGACGTTGTGAGATCTGTGATCAAGTCCTACCCTTGCCCTTGATGGTTCTAGGACATTGAGACTCACATAACCACTCTGGGAATTAGTTTTATCATCTGTAGAATGGGTACAAATTATTGTTCTTGAAAAAACTATACTGCTGATTAAAATGAGATAATAGTTGTTTTGGAAAAACATAAAACTATAATGTACATATGTTCTTCCAGTATTTCAAAACTTAGTAAGATGTTCCTCAAAGGGTAAGTTCTTCATAAATGTTTCAGTGATGGATGGGAGTAAAGGTTATTATTGAGTTCATTTTCCTTCTCCAGCCCACAGGATCAGTGGGGGCTCTCAGGGAGTGTGATGGGTGAATGGGTTGAGTAAGCGTTTGGAAGCTCATGGTAACTCAGGTGAAGCCATTGTGCATCCTGGTCTTGGCTTCTGGAACACATTTCCATGAGCTGCATCCTAGCAAGTCTTTTGTGAAGGGAAGTCTTTTATACATGACAGAAACTAATAAAATTCAGAGGCTTATTAAGACCTATATAATATTCTTAGATTTTGTCCGTGGAATTGAGGTGGTTTCTTAGAAGATTTTAACTATTTATACAAGTTCATATTCTTTTGATCAAGGACACGTTACAACATACTAAACCTCATCAATACACAATGCTCCTTTCACATTTCTGTTTAACAATTTTGCTATTGAGATTGATTTTTTCTACCATCACTACACATTATCTAAAACAGTTATAACACCTACAGCCTTGTATGTTGATTATGCACTTATTTGCATGTCTGTCTCCACTAGACTCTAAGATCATAAAGGGAAGAGAGTGTACATTATTCATCTGTTTTAACCTCCTGCATCCTGCAACTCTGTCACATGATTGTTACTCATCATTTGACTCAAAGAATGAGTGGATTAATCAATTACCCACTGATCACTAAGACAAAGTATAAAATAATACCTAATACTGAGGTACATTTACTGAGCACTCTTCTCATTTCTCCTTTCTTCTTAGCTGAACTGTGAAAACATGTTTCAAGAGGTCTATTTCCATTTAGTTTTAAATATATATGATATGAAGTGGCTTAGGCATTCTTGCTCCTTCTAGTAAGACCATACCAAAAGTGTTTCCCAACTCTTCCTTTGCTTAATTGCTTTCTCCTGCTTGCAAATGCAAGGATTATAGATAAGTCTGACCCATGGGAATGTGAGAGGAGAGGAAGCAACTAGAAGAAAAATTATTCAAAAAAAGAGACATTTCTCACACTATATTCATTTTACGTTAAGTTGTAGCAATAAATGTCCCAATGTTTTCTCACCTTGACATGTCTTTCCATTGAGCATGAGTTGATAGCCAGGCGGGCAGATACACTGATAGCTCCCAAAGGTATTTTTACACTCATGCTGGCAGGTGTCTCTATTTTCACACTCATCAATATCTGTGCAGAAAAAAAGCAGTGTGTATAACCATGCAAAACAAAGGCAGAAACTGTGGCAGAATCAACTATAAACAAGTTGTTGACATAAAACAGAAAACTTGATTTTATACTTGTGCTTAAAAATGTTCAAAGCTCTTTCATATCAGTATATTTTTAATGGAGTACAATATAAACTGTCCTGTATTATAAAATATGAACATCTCTTCTGTGTATAAGCATATATGAGCTGAAGCCCCAAACTGGCCAACTGCAATATTAGTTAAGTAATTAAGATTGGAATGACAGATGAAACAGACCTGTACAGGATCCTAAACCACCAAGGTACTAAACTCTTGACAACACAGTAGAATTTACCTAAAAAATAAAGTTTCTATTGAGATTAATTGGGAAAAGAAATACTCATTTCTTTTTTGTTTAAAGTTTAGTGGCCTCTCTCTCTCCAACAGCCATCCTATAGCTTTCCCATATGCAGATATCATTAAGTGGAGGCGGTTTTATCTTTGTGATAGGAATATTCATCCAACTTCATACAACTGTAAAGTACTAATGGCAACTAGATATACATATAGTTGCTATATTACTTTGGGCCAGCCACTTAACTTCTCAGGATCTCAGTTGATTCTTCTGCCAACAGGAGTCACTGATACAATCTCCCTACTTCACAGGCTTGTTGGAAGGTTCAAACACGTAATATATGAAAAACATTTTATAAATTATAAAGAGCTAAGCTACCTGCTATTACTAAACAAAGTCAAGAAAACAGCAATAAAAAGAGTGGGAATAGATAGTAAAAAAAATTAATTGATATTTGCTTTCAGAATCAGGGATGGGATTTGAGAGGCCTCAGATTTCTTGTCTCAGTTGTGTTTTGCCTAATATTAAAATGTGCCAACCAGTGTTAGAAGGAAGAGAATGTGGTATGAAATGGAAGCAGGAGTGCTCAGGGCTGGAAGTAAAGGGAAGACAAAGTGAAACCCTGGAGATGGCTCAGCAAAAGGACCTGTTCATTGTGCATACGCTCAGATGATAATTCAATGACTCAAAATCTGTTAATGACAAACGCTCATCCAATATTTGTCATTGTTTTTGCCCCAGTTTGGTTAACCAAAGCACTCACTGGAGAACTTTTGATATATTTTTACTTTTTCCCTTTATAATCGGCTTTAACCTAAGATAACAACAGAAATGTAAATGACATTGAACTCCAAGTAGTAGACATCACACTTTCCAGAGTATGAATTTTAAAGTGGCCCCAAGTGTGATTTTGGTGTTCAGAAGCAATGCAACGTTTGTTTTCCCTATTAAGCTTTGGAATCAATTCCCTAAAAAGCTAAATCTTAGCCCAAGTCTAACAAAATTCCATGGTGTTAATCTGAATCCTTTGTAAACTGTCTATCCTAGATGGTTAATTAAAGGCATTTGGTGTTTACTGCAGGTTGCTTATTACATAATTCCAAAGCTGTCTGCAATCTTAGTGTAAATTTCTTTATTAGTACCAACGCCAGAAAATACTCACCATATGTTAAGAAATATTTCTAAATGTCTTAGTCTATTTATTGCCCCCAAATAAAACTTAAATATCCAGTCATAGACTAGTTATAGAAATTTACTTTAGAGTCTCCAAGATTGGTCCTCACTCTGAAATAGTAGCTGCCTCACATAGTAGATGGTTTTGGGAAGGTAATTCATATAAACATATTAGTGTAATATAAACACAAAGGCACAGAAAACATTCATAAGACTCTACTGTGATGAAACTACAGGGCACAGATTGTGATAAAGAAATGGAGAACTGGTTATTAATCAGGGACTCTTTCTTCAAATGGCTTGGACCTTCAGATGATCTAGAAATCAACTAGATGGTATATGGTGTGGGAAATACCGTTTCACTCATTTATCAGAGCATAAACAAGGATTTTTGGAGCAGGAGAGTAAAGGTAGAAGAGAAGAGTTGTCTAAGATGAAGGCAGAGAATGGAATGTTAATAGGATATGAAAACCCTTCAGTGGGAATGATTATTTAGAAGAAACATTGAAAGACAAAATGTCAGATGTTAATTCTGTCAATAAAATAGCGAAAAGTTTCACTAACAGAGGTAAAAATTGGCATGAAAAATTACCAAAATTACCAATGGAAAAAACCCAGTAAGAATGGTTTGGAGCAGGCTGAGAGCAATGTTTGACATACTCCCAAGGACAGTGGAGTCCACAGGTTTAGTAATTAAGTAGTGTTTGACCATATGGGGCAAAATGTTGAGAGTTGTTAATGAACCCATGAATGTTTCAAGTTCAAGGAGTAAAAGAAACTAGCACTGTCCACAGTTCTAGGAAGCTGATCACAGGGAGGAGATTCCATGTGCATCGTATTACACTTTAGGTACTTCAAGACAGCCAGACAGAAAAGTTCTGGGAACATCTGGGCCTAGAGACTAAAGGTTAAAGAGTAAGGATCCAGAGGGTTTGAAGGTCCAGCTGAGTGGAGATAATGTGAGAAGCTGAGTCCGCCTAAGAGTGACTAAGGAATCATGTCTAAGAAGGTAACGATGCAGGAACAGGGCTTGGAGAAGGGTAGAAAAAGATATGACAAAAACTGAAGTCAGAAGATATTTCTTTTAAATATCTAAAAAATGTTTAACAGAGCATATCTGGGAGAGAATAAGCAACGTGTGGAATGCTTAAGAAAAATTCAAGAACGTGAGGTTAGCATAGGTCTTCAAATTTAAACAGAATTTCCTTCTTCCCTCCCCTCTTGCCTCCCTCCTCCCTTTCTTCTTCGGTTTCTCATTTCTTCTAACAAACTGTGGGGCTAATTTGTGTTTGCTAATTCCCCTTGGTGCATAGCTCAGTGACATGCAAACTGTGGCTACTCGCAGAAAATTGAATTAAATGAATGACAGATGGAATTGTTTGCAACTTAACTGAAGACAAGGTCTCAATTCTTGAGTTGGAAATTACACTTCACTTTTGCAAACAAATTAAATTACAGACTTGAGTTTAGGTAAAGATACTGAAAGCACATATGTTAGAACAATGGAAACAAGTTAGTTTTGTCCTGGCTTACATTGTCTTTTCAGTGACTTACATATATACAAAATAATTGAACTGAGAGGTTCCATGGGGAGTGGGTAACAACAGTCAGGGCAGTGCTGGTTGCAGACAGAACAAGCAGTCGACACAGTAGCTGAGAGTTTCACTTTTAACCCACTGCTTTGGCATCCATCAGATAAAGCCATAGTCTGATAGTATTATATTATGGTGGCAATATGCATATTCTTTTTTTAAGAACCATATTCTGGATGCCACTGAATTTTGTTTCTATATAGCGTTAAATTTAGTAACACTTTCAGGGGTGATCAAAAAAGAGAAACTGCCAATACAAAACAATAAATTATCAGAATGTACACGTGTAAATACATCATTTGATAAAACTGGTAATAGTTTTAGGTGCCGGAGTAAATGTCTTGAAACTTGGGTCATCCCAGATTTGAGATCAGATGTAGTTCACTACACCCAAACTCTCACAGGTGCTGTATATATGCTTAGACTCTGGTCCGTTAAGTGAGCCCACAGAAAGGAAATGGAATATGGCTGACATTTACCTATACATGTGTCATGGCTCGCCTCAGAGCCTTCAGGGCAAGTTTTTCTAATAGTCCTTCTAGTCCTGGAGAGAGACGTTCTGCTGTTCCTATACTCTGAGTAGGAGCTGTAGAGATGTGAGTACTGTCTGTAATGCTGTTGAGGTTGATAGTTGTTTCTCATGGGGGAGAACCGTGCAAGGTTATAGCTATTGTACTGAGTGCCATAATTTGGCAGCCTCTCCAATCCAGCGCAAGATTTCCCGTCCCCTAATAAATGTTGTCCTGGTGGACAGATACACTTGAAGCTGCCGGGGGTGTTGGAGCACTGATATGCACAAGGCTTAGGCACTTGTTCACATTCATTAATGTCTGCTCGTGTGCCATGATACATAAAAAAGAGAAAAAAAAACATACACACATATACACACAGAAAACACAGGAATAAAGAATCAGTCTGTGAAACAAACTGAAGACATTATGTTACCCTCCAAAGTAGGGAATACAGTAATTTCTCAGCTGTTGTGAACTTTTGAAAAAGCTTTCATCATTCAGCTATGAATAAATAGAAAGATTCTATGACTGTCCCTGAAGATTGTTTTACATGTACAGTAGAATCATATAGGGTCATAATGGAAAATGTGGTCTTGAATCCAGAAAAACTAGAGTTCAAAGCTAACATATAGATCTTAATTTTGTTGGTGGAGTGAAGAATGCAGTCAGATCTCTAGTTCGCATTTAATTACAATATTGATCACTAGTGCTTCTAATCTTTCATATAATTACAAGTTTCAGATGCAAGAATGTACAATGTACACCTACAGTTTTATTTTCCTTTGTTTCTTTTGCATCAGTAATTATTAATGAATAATCATATCAAGCACATTTTCTTAAAAAAATTAAAAAGAAGGAAATGAAGATACAGAATCATTCTTCCTAAGATAAACTCAAAGTTCAAAAATTAAAGTTATTTTTCTTTCTATTCCTAGGTCAACACAGAGTATGTACTCCTAACTCTTCTTGTAAATTGAAAAAGTGAATAAAGACCAGAGATCAAAACCAAATTCCTTAATTCATTACCACAGTGGCATGAAAGAAAACAATATGAATAAGTAGAATAAAAGTAGTAAATTGTGCTTTAAAAATTATTTTAGTAGGCAAAAGTTAAAATTAACATTTTAAATCTCTTTAAGGCAATGGCCCTACCTTCTTCACTGATTTATCCCCCAGCCCAATTTCTGACATTCAGCTTCAAGTCAAACTAGTGAACAAATAAACACATTTCATTCTGCTAGGTCACTGTAATGACTGATCAAAATGTTAAATTATATACAAATTACAATATCTAAATAGAAGACTAGCATGATATATATTCCTGCTATTAAAAAGTATTTATTTTAAAACCATTCATAATATTGATACTACATTAAACATTTTCTATGTGCAAAGTACTATGCTAGGGACTACATAAAGATAGAACTAAGTCTTTATGGAAGAATTTGCTATAAAGAATTAAACAGACAACCAAGGCATCCAATTTTAAAACTATTGATATGATAGCATGCAAACCAAAAGCTAGTATTTAAAAGCTCACACAGTTTTTTTCCTGCATATAAATGTAAATATTCTGAGGTGAGATATAAGTTTAGAGGTCAGTTTCTTGATTGTAAATGTATTAATTAAAAAAAAAGCATATGGTTACCTTCTTATAGACATCTTCTACTATCGTTACCTGCCTTACTTTACATTCAACTATAACTAAGATGGAAACAAATAGGCAATTGGGAGAATTAAATGAGATTCTTAGCACAGGGAATGGCATATAGTATGCACTAAACATATGGTAGATAAAGTAATAATTATCAATTCACTTAAAATGTGTGTTCACATTTTAATCCTTCATAACTAAACCTTCATAGTACATACAGGTATACTTCATATTCAAATAAAATGTATCTATGCAAACATTTACATCACATGCATAGAGAGATAATCAATGAGCTAATCTTCATAATTAAGTTGTCCTGGTAATTATACCACAGCCTCACTTTGATATGTACAGTGCATAGTAAGCACTCCGTAAGTAGTTATTATTATCACTTGAAAGTCAGTGTAAATTGAGCTCAATATGAAGTCTCTTAAGAAGTAATTCAACTTATGTAATGGACTCCTTAAACCAACTTACAAATCTAATTGTAGCAAGAAAGTATTTGAGGATAGAGTGGTCCTAACCAAGCTGGTAAAATAGTTGCCCAGCCTTTATTACTCAATAAGAGTTCCTGTTAACTTACCCATACAGGGTCTTCCAATTCCTTGAGACCGGTAACCTCTTGGACATACACAACGATAGCTGCCTCTCGTATTCTCACATATTTGGTTATATCTGCACTGATGGGTCCCATCTCTACACTCATCAATATCTAGAGACATGGAGGGCAATAAAAAGCAATAACATTTCCTATTTCAAAACCTAAAGTCATTATATTTATTTATTTATTAACATCTTTATTGGAGTATAATTGCTTTACAATGTTGTTAGTTTCTGCTTTATAACAAAGTGAATCAGCTATATATATACATATATCCCCATATCCCCTCCCTCTTGCATCTCCCTCCCAACTCTCCCTATCCCACCCCTCCAGGTGGTCACAAAGCACTGAGCTGATCTCCCTGTGCTATGCGGCAAGTCATTATATTTAAAATGAACATTTTAATTGCTTAGGACGTTGCATTTCTCACCACGTGGTTGAGACCTGGAGTCAGAAGACCTGGGTTCAAGTCCCAGCTCTGCCACTTGTTAACGGGCCCCTTTTCCTCTTCTTGCGCCCTACTACGGGAAGAGTTTTCTTCTCAGCTTTCCCCCCTTCGCTATATCCCTCCTTTTTTGGCCATCCTATTTATACTAGTGACACTAGTGAGCTTGCTGATGTGGACTTCCAGCAACATTTCCACATTGCTACTTATCCACAGTCCCATATTTCTAGCTGCTGGCTGCTCATCTCCATCGTCATGTTTTACTAGTACTTCAAACGCAGCATGTCTCCAGTATCTTATCACTACTCCCTTATTTATAATAACAGTATTCTTTTATCCCCAGTCAACCTGGCTGCGAACCTCAGAGTTATCTTTAAACGTATTCTCTGTTTCCAAGATTGGGTAATTCTACTTTCTTCAAACAAACCCATATATCCCCACTTTCCATTTCCTCATTTAGCTATATTTTTGCTGTAGCTTCTTAAACATCTTCTGATACTTCAGCTTCTCTCATTTCTAATTAATCTTATACATAATTACAGGATCAATATTCTTAAAAATACTTAGTTACACATAACTGCATATGATGCTGTGAGTTGGCTACTATTCTTAGGAATTAAGAAAAATATTTACCTATATCCATATTGCTGAGGAGTCTTTGAAATCTGATAGTCCACACCCTCCCCATGTTTTTTTTAAGTATACTAAACTTCCATTTACCTCAACTATTATCAACAAGTGGTCAATACTCCCTCATTTACATCTGCACTCTCCCCTCACTCTTATATTATTTTGAAACAAATCCAAGACAGATTGTAACTTTATTAATAAATACTTCAGTAAGAAATTCTAAAAAGGTCCCATTTTTTAAAATGAGAAACTTACACTCAAATTTCTGTGTCATCTTAAGACTTGTTCAAGGTCAGATAGCTGTCAAGAAGGGAGGAAGAATTTTAACATGTTTTCTCTAAGTCCAGCTCTTTCCCCCTCATACAGGGCTATTTTTCTTTCCTTTTTCTACCACCTCCATCTATTAACATTCCATTCAAGACTATATTTAAATGTGATCACTTCTATGACACTGCTGATAGTCACTCCTATTAGATATGATCATTCTTTTGAGTACTCTGGTACAATTTTATTTGTACCTCTTTTATGATATTTCATCCCAACTTGCATAATAGTTTTTTTTTTTTTTCTTTTGGTGAGGGGAGTGGAGTTGCCCAATCTATCCCAGTTGATTGTTTAACTACATGAGAGCAGGAATGCTATAAGTTTCAGTTTTGTATATTGTGCAGCTCATAGTTCTGCTAACTATGGCAGACTGGTACAGAATAGGCACACAAAGAACAAATTTAGGGAGAAATATAATTTACTTTATTGCCTGGTTATTGATTTGACATTTAAAGAATATTTGGTTTTAAAATAATTATATTTTGAACTTTTTTTTAAAACATCTTTATTGGGGTATAATTGCTCTACAATGGTGTGTTAGTTTCTGCTTTATAACACAGTGAATCAGTTATACATATACATATGTTCCCATATCTCTACCCTCTTGCATCTCCCTCCCTCCCACCCTCCCTATCCCATCCCTCCAGGTGGTCACAAAGCACCTAGCTGATATCCCTGTGCTATGCGGCTGCTTCCCACTAGCTATCTACCTTACGTTTGGTAGTGTATATATGTCCATACCTCTCTCGCTTTATCACAGATCACCCTTCCCCCTCCCCATATCCTCAAGTCCGTTCTCCAGTAGGTCTGTGTCTTTATTCCTGTCTTACCCCTAGGCTCGTCATGACATTTTTTTCTTAAATTACATATATATGTGTTAGCATACGGTATTTGTCTTTCTCTTTCTGACTTACTTCACTCTGTATGACAGACTCTGGGTCTATCCACCTCATTACAAATGGCTTAATTTTGTTTCTTTTTATGGCTGAGTAATATTCCATTGTATATATGTGCCACCTCTTCTTTATCCATTCATCCGATGGGCACTTAGGTTGTTTCCATCTCCGGGCTATTTTAAGTAGAGCTGCAATGAACATTTTGGTACATGACTGTCTGCAGGTTCATAGGTCCCGTTGTTTTTGGTGTCTGTCCCCAGTGGCTAAGGTTGGTTCAGTGGGTTGTGTAGGCTTCTTGGTGGAGGGGACTAGTGTCTGTGTTCTGGTGGATGAGGCTGGATCTTGTCTTTCTGGTGGGCAGGTCCACCTGTGGTGGTGTGTTTTGGGCTGTCTGTGGACTTATTATGGTTTTAGGCAGCCTCTCTGCTAATGGGTGGGGTTGTGTTCCTGTTTTGCTAGTTGTTTGGCATAGGGTGTCCAGCACTGTAGCTTGCTGGTCATTGAGTGAAGCTGGGTGCTGGTGTTGAGATGGAGATCTCTGGGAGATTTTCAGCATTTGATATTATGTGGAGATGAGAGCTTTCTTGTGGACCAGTGTCCTGAAGTTGGCTCTCCCACCTCAGAAGCACAGCACTGACTCCTGGCTGCAGCACCAAGAGCCTTTCATCCACATGGCTCAGACTGGTATATAGTTCATTGAAGTTACAGCAACGCTGTGAGATGTTGGACCAGAAAGTCTCTGAGTGACTCAGTGAAGGTTTCCAACGCTTTCAGACACCGATGTCCCTGACCCGGGCTATCTTCAAAGAACCTATTGTTCCGGCTTTTGGAGGAGGTTGTGGGGAGGATGTGATCGCTGTTTTTTCTATTTTGAACTTTTAATAAATCTCTACAAACATAATTTTTTTCTTCATCCTTCCAACAAAATTCTTAATATATATTAGAAATTATATGACATAATATTAATGTATGTGGATATGAAACTATATAAACCAATTGTGTAACTGATGGGAGTTAAAATGGGCTAAGTCTCCCTGGTGAGCTTTCATTTCCTGGTATAGCCATGACCCTGGGACCCCAGAGCTCAACAATACTAGAAGTTGGGAGTAAAAAGCCTTTAGAAAAAGATATTTCCTTGTTAGATTGTATTTATTCTAATCACTTGTTTTAAGAATGAATGCCTTATTTGGCTTGTTGATGGTAAATGAATCACAGTAGCTGAGACAGCCAGACACTCACCAATGCAGGTTCCGTTTTCTGCCTTGGTCATTCCGTTTGGGCAAAGATCAATGCATTTATAGCCACCGCGGGTGTTCTTGCAGTGCTGATCTGGTCTGCATACATTCTGTCTACACTCATTTACATCTTGATGAGAGAACAAAGGTAATGCAGATTGAGAAAGTGATTTCTTCCGACTTTGCATAAAAATTATACCTTCAGATTTTAAGGATATCATAAACTAATATAGATGATTATATAATCATGGTGAAAGGTTAAAGTGTTTAAATCAAGTTATGTAACGCACTTTATTTTAAAATGTTACGATAAAAAAATATTACTTCACATAGCTGGTAGCCATACCAACCACTTCCTCCTCCTAGAAAAAGAAAAATTATATATTTATACATTATATATAAGTATATATATATAAATTATGATTTTGTGAAAAAATTGGTAACAAAATAGGGGAAATGTTTAAAAAAATGGTTATGTAATTAGAAAATGAAATCTGTAATGTATAGCATTTGCTTCCACTTTGTTTTTGCATGGATCACATACATGATGCATGGTATTACAATCTAGCCCAGGACACGGCACATGGATTAGATAAGGCACCATTAAGAAGTTACAAAGGGAGAGTGGAACCAAGATGGTGGAGTAGAAGGACGTGCTCTCACTGCCTCTTGTGAGAACACCAGAATCACAACTTGTTGCTGGATAATCATTGACAGAAAAACACTGGAACTCACCAAAAAAGATACCCCACATCCAAAGACAAAGGAGAAGCCACAATGAGACATTAGACGGTAGGAGGGGCACAATCACAGTAAAATCAAATCCCATAACTGCTGGTTGGGTAAGTCACACACTGGAGAACACTTATACCACAGAAGTCCACCCACTGGAGTTAAGGTTCTGAGCCCCATGTCAGACTTCCCAACTTGGGGGTCCGGCTACGGGAGGAGGAATTCCTAGAGAATCAGACTTTGAAGGCTACTGGGATTTGATTGCAGGACTTTGACAGAACTGGGGGAAACAGAGACTCCACTCTTGGAGGACACACACAACGTAGTGTGTGCATCGGGACCCAGGGGAAGGAGCAGTGACCACAGGGGAGAATGAATCAGACCTACCTGCTAGTGTTGGGAGGTATCCTGCAGAGGCGGGGGGTGGCTGTGGCTCACCGTGGGGACAGGACCCTGGCAGCAGAAGTTCTGGGAAGTATTCCTTGGCGTGAGCCCTCCCAGAGGCTGCCATTAGCCCCACCAAAGAGCCCAGGTAGGCTCCAGTGTTGGGTTGCCTCAGGCCAAACAACCAACAGGGAGGAACTCAGCCCCACCCATCAGCAGTCAAGTGGATTGAAGTTTCACTGAGCTCTGCCCACCAGAGCAACAGTCAGCTCTACCCACCATCAGTCCCTCCCATCAGGAAACTTGCATAAGCCTCTTAGTAGCCTCATCCACCAGAGGACAGACAGCAGAAGCAAGAAGAACTACAATCCTGCACCCTGTGGAACAAAAACCACATTCACAGAAAGACAGACAAGATGAAAAGGCAGAGGGTTATGTACCAGATGAAGGAACAAGATAAAACCCCAGAAAAACAACTATATGAAGTGCAGATAGGCAACCATCCAGAAAAAGAATGCAGAATAATGATAGTGAAGATGATCCAGGACCTCAGAAAAAGAATGGAGGCAAAGATTGAGAAGATGCAAGAAATGTTTAACAAAGATCTAGAAGAATTAAAAAACAAACAAACACAGATGAACAATACAATAACTGAAATGAAAGCTATACTAGAAGGAATCAATAGCAGAATAACTGAGGCAGAAGAACGGATAAGTGACCTGGAAAACAGAATGGTGGAATTCACTGCTGCAGAACACAATAAAGAAAAAAGAATGAAAAGAAATCAAGACAGCCTAAGAGACCTCTGGAACAACGTTAAACGCAACAATCTTTGCATTATAGGGGTCCCAGAAGGAGAAGAGAGAGAGAAAGGACCTGAGAAAATATTTGAAGAGATTATAGTCAAAAACTTCCCTAACATGGGAAAGGAAATAGCCACCCAAGTCCAGGAAGCACAGAGAGTCCCATACAGGATAAATGCAAGGAGAAACTCTCCGAGACATATAATAATCAAATTGGCAAAAATTAAAGACAAAGAAAAATTATTGAAAGCAGCAAGGGAAAAATGACAAATAACATACAAGGGAACTCCCATAAGGTTAACAGCTGATTTCTCAGCAGAAACTCTACAAGCCAGAAGGGAGTGGCATGATATACTTAAAGTGATGAAAGGGAAGAACCTGCAACCAAGATTACTCTACCTGGCAAGGATCTCATTCATATTTGATGGTGAAATCAAAAGCTTTACAGACAAACAAAAGCTAAATTATTCAGCACCACCAAACCAGCTCTACAACAAATGCTAAAGGAACTTCTCTCAGTAGGAAACACAAGAGAAGAAAAAGACCTACAAAAACAAACCCAAAACAATTCAGAAAAGGGTCATAGGAACATACATATTGATAATTAAGTTCAACGTGAATGGATTAAATGCTCCAACCAAAAGACACAGGCTTCCTGAATGGATACAAAAACAAGACGCTTGTATATGCTGTCTACAAAAGACCCACTTCAGACCTAGGGACACATTCAGACTGAAAGTGAGGGGATGGAAAAAGATACCCCATGCAAATGGAAATCAAAAGAAAGCTGGAGTAGCAATACTCATATCAGACAAAGTAGACTTTAAAATAAAGAATGTTACAAGAGACAAGGAAGGACACTACATAATGATCAAGGGATGAATCCAAGAAGAAGATATAACAATTATATATGCACCCAATATAGGAGCACTTCAATAAATAACGCAACTGCTATCAGCTATAAAAGAGGAAATTGACAGTAACAAAGTAATAGTGGGGGACTTTAACACCTCACACCAATGGACAGATCATTAAAATGAAAATAAATAAGGAAACAGAAGCTTTAAATGACACAATAGACCAGATAGATTTAATTGATATTTATAGGACATTCCATCCAAAACAGCAGATTTACACTTTCTTCTAAAGTGCACATGGGACATTCTCCAGGATAGATCACATCTTGGTTGACAAATCAAGCTTCAGTAAACTTAAGAAAATTGAAATCATATCAAACATCTTTTCTGACCACAACGCTATGAGATTAGAAATCAATTACAGGCAAAAAAAACATAGAAAACACAAACAAATGGACGCTAAACAATATGTTACTAAATAACCAAGAGATAACTGAAGAAATCAAAGAGGAAATCAAAAAATACCTAGAGACAAATGACAATGAAAACACGATGATCCAAAACCAATGGGATGCAGCAAAAGCAGTTCTAAGAGGGAAGTGTATAGCTATACAATCCTACCTTAAGAAACAAGAAAAATCTCGAATAAACTATCTAAACTTACACCTAAAGGAACTAGAGAAAGAGGAACAAACAAAACCTAAAGTTAGAAGAAGGAAAGAAATCATATCAGAGCAGAAATAAATGAAATAGAAACAAAGAAAACAATAGCAAAGATCAATAAAACTAAAAGCTGGTTCTTTGAGAAGATAAAGAAAACTGATAAACCATTAGCCAGACTCATCAAGACAAAGAGGGAGAGGACTCAAATCAATAAAATTAGAAATGAAAAAGAAGAAGTTAGAACAGACACTGCAGAAATACAAAGAATCCTAAGGGACTACTACAAGCAACTCTATGCCAATAAAATGGACAATCTGGAAGAAATGGACAAATTCTTAGAAAGGTATAACCTTCCGAGACTGAACCAGGAAGAAACAGAAAATATGAACAGACCAATCACAAGTAATGAAATTGAAACTGTGTTTAAAAATCTTCCAATAAACAAAAGTCCAGGATCAGATGGCGTCACAGGTCAATTCTATGAAACATTTAGAGAACAGCTAACACCCATCCTTCTCAAACTCTTCCAAAAATTGTGGAGGAAGGAAGACTCCCAAACTCATTCTACGAGGCCACCATCACCCTGATACCAAAACCAGACAAAGATACTACAAAAAAAAAAAGTTACAGACCAATATCACTGATGAATATAGATGCAAAAATCCTCAGCAGAATACTAGCAAACAGAATGCAACAACACATTAAAAGGATCATACACCATGATCAAGTGGGATTTATCCCAGGGATGCTAGGATTCTTCAATATACGCAAATCAATCAATGTGATACACCATATTAACAAACTGAAGAATAAAAACCATATGATCATCTCAATAGATGCAGAAAAAGCTTTTGACAAAATTCAACACCCATTTATGATAAAAACTCTCCAGAGAGTGGGCATAGAGGGAACCTACCTCAACATAATAAAGGTCATATACGACAAACCCACAGCAAACATCATTCTGAATGGTGAAAAAGTTAAAGCATTTCCTCTGAGATCAGGAACAAGGCAAGGATGTCCACTCTCACCACTATTATTCAACATAGTTTTGGAAGTCCTAGCCATGGCAATCAGAGAAGAAAAAGAAATAAAGGGAATACAAATTGAAAAAGAAGAAGTAAAACTGTCACAGTCTGCAGATGACATGATACTATACATAGAGAATCCTAAAGATGCCACCAGAAAACTACTAGAGCTAATCAATGAATCTGTTAAAGTTACAGGATACAAAATTAATACACAGAAAATCTCTTGCATTCCTATATACTAATGATGAAAAATCTGAAAGAGAAATTAAGGAAACACTCCCATTTACCACTGCAACCAAAAGAATAAAATACCTAGGAATAAACCTACCTACCTAGGGAGACAAAGACCTGTATGCAGAAAAGTATAAGACACTCATGAAAGAAATTAAAGACAATACCAACAGATGGAGAGATATACCATGTTCTTGGATTGGAAGAATCAACATTGTGAAAATGACTGTACTACCCCAAACAATCTAGAGATTCAGTGCAATCCCTATCAAATTACCAATGGCATTTTTTACATAACTAGAACAAAAACTCTTAAAATTTGTATGGAGACACAAAGGACTCTGAATAGCCAAAGCAGTCTTGAGGGAAAAAAATGGAGCTTGAGGAATCAGACTCCATGACTTCAGACTGTAGTATAAAGCTACAGTAATCAAGACAATTTGGTACTGGCACAAAACCAGAAACATAGATCAATGACACAAGATAGAAAGCCCAGAGATAAACCCCCACACCTATGGTCAACTAATCTATGACAAAGGATGCAAGGATATACAATGGAGAAAAGACAGTGTCTTCAATAAGTGGTGCTGGGAAAACTGGATAGCTACATGTAAAAGAATGAAATTAGAACACTCCCTAACACCATACACAAAAATAAACTCAAAATGGATTCGAAACCTAAATGTAAGACTGGACACTATCAAAGTCTTAGAGGAAAACATAGGAAGAACACTCTTTGACATAAATCACAGCAAGATCTTTTTTGATCCACCTCCTAGAGTAATGGAAATAAAAACAAAAATAAACAAATGGGACCTAATGAAACTTCAAAGCTTTTGCACAGCAAAGGAAACCATAAATAAGATGAAAAGAGAACCTTCAGAATGGGAGAAAATATTTGCAAACGAATCAATGGACAAAGGATTAATCTCCAAAATATATAAAGAGCTCGTGCAGCTCAATATTAAAAAAAGAAACAACCCAATCCAAAAATGGGCAGAAGACCTAAATAGACATTTCTTCAAAGAAGACATACAGATGGCCAAGAAGCACATGAAAAGCTGCTCAACATCACTAATTATTAAAGAAATGCAAATCAAAACTACAATGAGAGATCACCTCCCACCTGTTAGAATAGACATCATCCGAATATCTACAAACAGCAAATACTGGAGAGGGTGTGGAGAAAAGGGAACTGTCTTGCACTGTTGGTGGGAATGTAAATTGATATAGCCACTATGGAGGACAGTATGGAGGTTCCTTAAAAAAGTAAAAATAGAATTACCATATGATCCAGCAATCCCACTACTGGGCATATACCCAGAGAAACCATAATTCAAAAAGACACATGCAGCCCAATGTTCACTGCAGCACTATTTACAATAGCCCGTTCATGGAAGCAACCTAAATGCCCATCGACAGTTGAATGGATAAAGAAGATGTGGTACATATATACAGTGGAATATTAGTCAGCCATAAAAAGGAACGAAACAGTCATTTGTTGAGACGTGGATGGATCTAGAGACTGTCATACAGAGTGAAGTCAGAAAGAGAAAAAAAATCATGTATTAACGTATATATGTGGAACCTAGAAAAATGGTACAGATGAACCGGTTTGCAGGGCAGAAATAGAGACACAGATGTAGAGAACAAATGTATGGACACCAAGGGGGAAAAGCGGTGGGGGGGTGGGGATGGTGGTTTGCTGAATTGGGTGATTGGGATTGACATGTATACACTGATGTGTATAAAACTGATGACTAATAAGAACCTGATGTATAAAAAAATAAATAAAATTAAATAAAAAAAAAAAAGAAGTTACAAAGATGTTACTGCTTTGAATTCATAGCCCTCTTCTTACCCACACATTTTCTGCCTTTGAGTTGATACCCAGGTTCACATCCACAGTGAAAACTTCCTATGGCATTGAAACAGTGGTGGTGACAGGGGCTGGATTCTTGACATTCATTAATATCTGTTAAAGAAAACAAAACTTGCTTTACATGCTGTTAGAAAACTTGGCTTAATTTATCCCAAATGTTAAATATTTTAGTGATCATGATGTTTAAGATCTTCCCTAAAAAGAATCCAATTGAAGTGCTCTCAAAGGATCTGCTAGATAATTGATAGAATTAACTGCTGGAGAGGGTTATTCTCTTCAACACTACTCCAAGGTAGAAGTTTGCTAGTGATTCAGAACTATGTTGATGCAAAACTTCTCTATTTTAACTATTTTATTTACCATATGGCTCCCATTCCAGTTTTAGGAACTTTTAGCCCTGGAATGTTGCAGACAG
The DNA here is from genome assembly GCF_003031525.2 of Neophocaena asiaeorientalis asiaeorientalis. Classification (NCBI taxonomy): domain Eukaryota; kingdom Metazoa; phylum Chordata; class Mammalia; order Artiodactyla; family Phocoenidae; genus Neophocaena; species Neophocaena asiaeorientalis. The sequence goes on along the minus strand of NW_020173731.1, from coordinate 1,390,908 downwards.
ACTGGAGTACTGAAGGTAGAAAAAAAAAAAACAATAAAGTTAAGTCTTCTGCAACAACTTTTGCAATTTGACCCTTCTTCCCAATTTTTGCTGCTATTAGTCTGATGCAGGTGTTTATTACCTTGCACTCAAATGACTGCAGCAACTTTAGCTTTTCTCCTCATTTGTAGTCACTGCCAAATTAATCTTCCTGAACACCATCTGGGTCATAGTGCAATGGAAAAAAAACCCTGCAGGCATGAATTTACCAAACTTGTGTGCACCTGCCTGTATTTTGTAACTTCTCCCCTTTCCTTCCTTTCATTCCAGAAAAAGGGAGACCACTCCTTCCATTTAAGAAGAGTTCCTCTATTTCAGTTTTTGATCTCTGCAGCCCATCTCCTCCTTCCTCATCATGATGACTGTGGTCCACTGATCATGCCCTCCTCTTCTGTATTTTTAATGCCCTTCTCCTTACTGTCATCTTTCGCACAACCCTGTAGACATAATCAAATCTTTCCTATCCCAACAAAATTCCTCCCTCAGGTCTCTACTCACCTCAAGCTCCTGCCACTTTTCTATTGTTCTATTACAAACCCTCAAAAGAACAATCTCACCATATTTTAGGCTCTCCATGTTCTAATCTTACATTCCCAAGTTCGAGATTTCCAATGTCTTATTTTGTTCTTGTTTTCTATTTCAGATTTTCTAATTTAATCTTTCAAAACCTGTACATGTCACATAAATGCACAAATGTGATAACATGTTTTTAAGTTTAATTTTTATTTTATATTGGGCTACAGTTGACTTACAATGTTGTGTTAGTTTCAGTTGTACAGCCAAGTGGTTCAGTTGCACATATACATATATCCATTCTTTTTCAGATTCTTTTCCCATATAGGTTATTACAGATTATTGAGTAGAGTTCCGTGTGCTATACAGTAGGTCTTTTTCAATTACCTATTTTATATATATTAGTGTGTATATGTTAATCCCAAACTCCTAATATATCCCTCCCCCCACCACCTCTCCCCTTTGGTAACCATAAGTTTGTTTTCAAAGTCTGTGAGTCTGTTTGTTCTGCAAATAAGTTCATTTGTATCATCTTTTTAGATTCCACGTATAAGTGATACCATATACTATTTATCTTTCTCTTTCTGACTTACTTCACTTAGTATGATAATCTCTAGGTCCATCCATGTTGCTGCAAATGGCATTATTGCATTCTTTTTTATGGCTGAGTAATATTCCATTGTATATACGTGCCACATCTTCTTTACCCATTCCTCTGTCAATGGACATTTAGCCATTCCATATCTTGGCTATTGTAAATAGTGCTGCAATGAACATTGGGGTACATGCATCTTTTCGAAGTATGGTTTTCTCTGGATATATGTATGGTTTCTCCATACAGTTTTCCATAGTGGTTGTACCAGTTTACATTCCTACCAACAGTGTAGGAGGGTTCCCTTTTCTCCACATCCTCTCTAGCAATTATTATTTGTAGACTTTTTAATGATGGCCATTCTGACTGGTGTGAGGTGATACCTCATTGGAGTTTTGGTTTGCATTACTCTAATAATTAGTGATATTTAGCATCTTTTCATGTGCTTTTTGGCCATCTTTATGTCTTCATTAGAGAAATGTATATTTAGATCTTCTGCCCATTTTTTGATTAGGTTGTTAGTTTTTTCATATTGAGCTGCATGAGCTGTTTGTATATTTTGAGGTTTATCCTTTGTTGGTCACTTTGTTTGTAAATATTTTCTCCCATTCTGTGGGTTGTGTTTTCATTTTGTTTATGATTTCCTTTGCTGTGCAAAACTTTTAAGTTTAATTAGTTCCTATTTGTTTATTTTTGCTTTTATTTTCATTACTCTAGGAGGTGGATCCAAAAAGATGTTGCTGCAATCTATGTCAAAGAGTGTTCTTCCTATGTTTTCCTCTTAAGAGTTTTATAGTATCTAGTCCTACATTTAGGTCTTGAATTCATTTTGAGTTCATTTTTGTGTATGGTGTTAGAGAATGTTTTAATTTCATTCTTTTACATGTAGCTGTCCAGTTTTCCCAGCTCCACTTATTGAAGAGACTGTCTTTTTTCCATTGCATAGTCTTGCCTCCTTTGTCATAGATTAATTGACCATAGGTTGTGTGGGTTTATTTCTGGGCTTTCTATCCTGTTCCACTGACCCATATTTCTGTTTTTGTGCCAGTACTATACTGTTTTGATTACGGTAGCTTTGTAGTATAGTTTGAAGTTAGGGAGCCTGATTCCTCCAGCTCTGTTTTTCTTTCTCAGGATTGCTTTGGCCATTCAGGGACTTTTGTGTTTCCATACAAATTAAAAATTTTTTTTGCTCTACTTCTGGGAAAAATGCCATTGGTAATTTGATAGGGATTGCACTGAGTCTGTAGATAGCTCTGAGTAGTATAGTCATTTTGACAGTATTGATTCTTCCAATCCAAGACCACAGTATATCTTTCCATCTGTTTGTGCCATCTTCAATTTCTTTTATCAGCATTTTAGTTTTCAGAGTACAGGTCTTTTGCCTCCTTCGGTATGCTTATTCATAGGTATTTAATTCTTTTTGATGCGATGGTAAATGAGACTGTTTCCTTAATTTCTCTTTCTGATCTTTCATTGTTAGTGTATAGAAATGCAACAGATTTCTGTGTATTAATTTTGTATCCTGCAACTTTACCAAATTCATTGAGCTCTAGTAGTTTTCTGGTAGCAAAATCTTTAGGATTTTCTATGTATAGTATCACTTTACCTGCAAACAGTAACAGTTTTACTTTTTGGATTTTTTTACTCTTTGGATTTCCAATTTGGATTCCTTTTACTTCTTTTTATTCTCTGATTGCCATGGCTAGGACTTCTAAAAGTATATTAGATAAAAGTGGTGAGAGTGGACATCCTTGTCTTGTTCCTGACCTTAGAGGAATGCTTTCAGTTTCACCACTGAGTACAATGTTAGCTGTGGGTTTGTCATATATGGCCTTTCTATGTTGAGGTAGGTTCTCTCTATGCCCCCTTTCTGGATGGAGCATTTTTATCATAAAGGGGTGTTGAATTTTGTCAAAAGTTTTTCTGCATCTATGGAGATAATCATATGGCTTTTATTCTTCAATTTGTTACTGTGGTGTATCATACTGATTGATTTGTGCATACTGAAAAATCCTTGTATCCCTAGGATAAATCCCAATTGATCATGGTGTATGATCCTTTTAATGTATTGTTGAATTCAGTCTGCTAGTGTTTTGTTGAGGATTTTTGCGTCTATGTACATCAGTGATATTGGCCTGTAATTTTTTTTTTGTAGTATCTTTATCTGGTTTTGGTATCAGGGTGATGCTGGACTTGTAGAATGAGTTTGGGAGTGTTCCTTTTTCTGCAATTTTTGAAACAGTTTCCAAAGGATATGTGTTAACTCTTCTCTAAACGTTTGGTAGAATTTGCTTCTGAAGCCATCTGGTTCTGGACTTCTGTTTGTTGGAAGTTTTTAAATCACAGTTTCAACTTCAGTACTTGTGATTGGTCTGTTCATATTTCCTATTCCTTCCTGATTCAGTCTTGGGAGATGGTACCTTCCTACAAATTCGTCTGTTTCTTCTAGGTTGTCCATTTTATTGGCATCTAGTTGCTTGTAGTAGTCTCAGGATCCTTTGTATTTCTGTGGTGCCCATTGTAACTTCTCTGTTTTCATTTCTAATTTTATTGATTTGGGCCCTTTCCCTTTTTTTTTCTTGATGAGTCTGTCTAAAGTTTTATCAATTTTGTTCATCTTTTCAAAGAACCAGCTTTTAGTTTCTTTGATCTTTTCTATTGTTTTCTTCATCTCTATTTCATGTATTTCTGCTCTGATCTTTACGATTTCTTTTACTAACTTTGGCTTTTGTTTGTTCTTTTTCTAGGTGCTTTAGGTGTAAGGTTAGGTTGTTGTTTTTGAGATTTTTGTCTCTTGAGGTAACATTGTATTGCTATAAACTTCCCTCGTAAACTGCTTTTGCTGCATCCCAAAGTTGCTGGATTGTTTTGTTTCTGTTTTCATTTGTCTTTAGGTATTTTTTGATTTCCTCTTTGATTTCTTCAGTGATCCATTGGTTGTTTAGTAACATATTATCTAGCCTCCAGGTGTTTCTGTTTTTTGCAGTTTTTTTTCTTGTAGTTGATGTCTAATCTCATAGCATTGTGGTTGTTAAAGATGCTTAATTTCAGTTTTCTTAAATTTACTGAGGTTTGCTTTCTGGCACAGCATGTGATCTATTGTGGAGTATGTTCCGTGTGAACTTGAAAAGAATGTGTATTCTGCTGCTTTTGGATGGAGTGCTTAAATATTAAGTCCATCTTGTCTAATGTGTCATTTAAGGGCTGTGTTTCCTTATTGATTTTCTATCTGAGTGATCTGTCCGTTGAGGCAAGGGGGGTGTTAGAGTCCCCCACTACTATTGTGCTACTGTCGATTTCTCCTTTTATGGCTGTTAGCATCTGTCTTACATATTGAGGTGCTCCTATGTTGGGTGCATATATATTTACAATTGTTATATCTTCTTCTTGTATTGATCCCTTCATCATTATGTAGTGTCCTTCTTTGTCTCATATAACAGTCTTTATTTTAAAATCTATTTTGTCTGATATGAGTTTTGCTGCTCTAGTTTTCTTTTGATTTCTTTTTGCCTGGAATATCTTTTTCCAACGTCTCACTTTCAGTCTGTACATGTCCCTTAGTCTGAAGTGGGTTTCTTGTAGACAGCATATGTACGGGTCTTGCTTTTGTATCCATTAAGCCAATCTATGTGTTTTGGTTGGAGCATTTAATACATTTACATTTAAGGTAATTATCAATATTAATGTTCTTATTGCCATTTTGTTAATTGTTTTGGATTTGTTTTTGTACGTCATTTTCCTTCATTTCTCTTTTCTTCTCTTCTGTTGTGATTTGATGACTATCTTAGAGTTGTGTTTGGATGCTTTTTCCTTTTTGTATGTGTATCTATTGTAGATTTTTGGTTTGTGGTTACCATGAGGTTTTTTTTTTTTTTTTGTGGTTATATATATATATATATATATATATAAGATTATTTTAACTTGCTGGTCTCAGAATTTCAAATGCATTTCTAATGTACTGCATTTGTACTCTCCTCACGATTGCTGGTTTTGATGTCATATTTGTGTATAGATGATTTGCTACCTTTACAGAATGTTTGCCTTTACTGGTGAGCTTTCCCATTCATAATTCTTTTGTTTCTAGTTGTGGCCTTTTCTTTTCTGCCTAAAGAAGTTCCTTTAGCATTTGTTGTAAAGCTGGTTTGGTGGTGCTAAATTCTCTTAACTTTTGCTTGTCTGTAAAGCTTCTGATTTCTGCATTGAATCTGAACAAGAGCCTTGCTGGGTAAAGTATTCTTGACTGTAGGTTTTTCCCTTTCATCACTTTAAATATATTGTGCCACTCCCTTCTGGCTTGCAGAGTTTCTGCTAAAACATCAGCTGATAATTGTATGGGTGATTCCCTTGTATGTTATTTGTTGCTTTTAATATTTTCTCTTTGTGTTTAATTTTTGTCAAGTTGATTAATATGTGTCTTGGTGTGTTCCTCCTTGGGTTTATCTTGTATGGGACTCTGTGCTTCCTGGACTTGAGTGAGTGTTTCCTTTCCCATGTTAGTGAAGTGAAGTTAGTGTTAGTGAAGTTTCTGGCTATTATTTCTTCAAATATTTTCCCAGGCCCTTTCTCTCTCTTCTCCTTCTGGGACCCCTTTAATGCAAATGTTGGTGTGTTTAGTGTTGTCCCAGAGGTCTCTTAAACTGTCCTCATTTCTTTTCATTCTTTTTTCTTTATTCTGTTCTGCAGCAGTGATTTCCACTCATCTCTCTTCCAGCTCACTTAATCGTTCTTCTGCCTCATTTATCCTGTTATTGATTCCTTCCAGTGTATTTTTCATTTCAGTTATTGTATTGTTCAACTCTGTTTGTTCTTTAAATCTTCTACCTCTTTGCTAAACATTTCTTGTATCTCAGTCTGTGCCTCCATTGTTTTTCTCAGATCTTGGATAATCTTTACTCTCATTACTCTGAAGTCTTTTCAGGCAGATTGCCTATCTCCACTTCACTTAGCTGTTCTTCTGGGGTTTTATCTTGCTCCTTTGTCTGGAATATATTTCTTTTCCACCTCATTTTGTCTAACTTTCTGGTCTCCTTTTCTCAGGCTTCAGTACCGTAGTTGTTCTTGTTTCTGGTGTCTGCTCCTTGGTGGGTGAGGTTGGTCCAGAGGCTTGTGAAGGCTTCCTAATGTGAAGGACTGGTGCTTGCCCACTGGTGGTGGAGCTGGGTCTTGTCCCTCTGGGCAGGGCCATGTCAAGGGGTGTGTTTAAAGGTGGCTGTGGATTCAGGATGACTTTAGGCAGCCTGTCTGCTGATGGGTGGGGCTGTGTTCCTGTCTTGCTGGTTATTGGGCTTGAGGTGTCCCAGCACTGGAGCCTACAGGCTGTTAGGTGGGGCCAATTCTTGCTGCCAAGTCCTCTTGGAGAACTCACATTGATGAATATTCCCTGGGGTCTTTGCCTCCAGTGTCCTTGCCCCCACAGTGAGCTACAGGTGACCGCCACCTACCTGGGAGATCCTCCAAGACCTGTAGGTAGGTCTGGCTCAGGGTCCTATGTAGTCACTGCTTTGCCCTGGGTCCCAGTGCATGTGAAGCCTTATGTGCATCCTTCAAGAGTGGGATCTCTGTTTTCCTCAGTCCTGTGGAGCTCCTGCACTCAAGCCCCAAAGCCAAATGTTCTGGGGGCTACTCCTCCCAATGCCAGACCCCCAGGCTGGGAAGCCTGATGGGGAGCTCAGAACTATCACTCCTGTGGGAGAACCTCTGTGATATAATTATTTTCCAGTTTATGAGTCACCCACTCAGTGGTATGGGGTTTGATTATATCATGGAAGCACCCCTTCTATCATCCTGTTGGGGCTTCTTCTTTGTCTTTGGATGTAGAATATCTTTTTTGGTAGGTTCTTTTGGTAGGTCATTTTTGTCGATGTTTCTTCAGCAGTTAGTCATGATTTTGGTGTTTTCATGAGAGGAGGTGAGCTCAAGTCCTTCCACTCTGCCATCTTGTCTCCTCCCTGATCTGTGATCATATACTTTTAAAAGATTTTCTTAGTGCAGTTTTTTCTTCTTCTTTCACTTGGCTTCCCTTGTCCTCCCCTTGTCCACCAAAGCCAACTTACATTAACAATCTAATAAAAATAATAACATATCTCTTTTATGTAAACCTATATCTCCTCCTAAATATATAAGTCCATTTCCTTTTTCTTTGGTTATTGTTTGTTTTCCAGTCACATAATCTTTTCTACACAAGTTGCATACACTCTTTCATATCTTTGTGTTCTCACTCAACAACGCCTGATGGAAATTCTAAGCCAAACGGTTGTTGGCTATTTGTCTAAGCCAAATAGTTGAGCTTCATTCCATTCTTTTTAATGGCAGCATAGTGGTTCATGGTATAGATGTACCATAATTCATTCATTCTTTCTACTATTAAGAATTTCATTTTGTATCCAGTGTTTCTTCCTCTGGAAAATCCTGATAGCAGCTTTATTCATAATTGCTAAAATTTGTAAGTGCCAAGATGTCCTTCAGTAGAATGGATATATAAACTGTGGTACATTCATACATACAATGGATTATTTTTCAGCACTAAAAAGAAATAATCTATCAAGCCATGAAAAGACATAGAAGAATCTTAAATGTATATTACTAAGTGAAAGACGCCAATCTGAAAAGGCTACATACTGCATCATTCCAACTACATGACATTCTGGAAAAGGTAAAGCTAGAGAGACAATAAAAAGATGACGGGCTTCCCTGGTGGCGCAGTTGTTAAGAATCCACCTGCCAGTGCAGGGGACACGGGTATGAGCCCTGGTCCGGGAAGATCCCACATGCTGTGAAGCAACTAAGCCCATGTGCCACAACTACTGAGCCTGCACGCTACAACTACTGAAGCCTGCGTGCCTGGAGCCCAAGCTCTGAAACAAACAGAAGCCCCTACACTGCAACAAAGAGTAGCCTCCATTTGCTGCAACTAGAGAAAGCCCGGCACAGCCAAAAAATAAATTTATATATATA
>NW_020173731.1:1232018-1382725 GCF_003031525.2 Neophocaena asiaeorientalis asiaeorientalis | reverse complement strand
GAGTGGTTTCTGGAGGTTGGGGGAGGAAAGGATGACTAGGTGGAACACAGAAGATTTTTAGGGCAAGGAAACTATTGTGTATGATACTATAATGGAGGATATATGACGTTATTCATTTGTCTAAACCCATAGAATATACACCAGGAATGAATCCTAATGTAAACAATGGACTTTGGGTGGTAATTATGTGTTAATGCAGGTTTATCCTTGGTTTAAAAAAAATAAAAAAATGTACCAGTCTGGTGCAGGATGTTGGTAGCAGGGGAGGCTGTGCATGAGTTGGGGCAGGGAGAATATGGAAAATCTTTTTATGTTCTACTCAAATTTGTTGTGAATCTAAAACTGCTCTAAAATAATAAGTTCTATTTAAAAAGTCCTGCAGTAAATATTCAGTCTTATGAAATGAGTTTTATTAAATGGATTCTATTAAGATCATGTTGTATGATCTCTTCTCTCAAATATTACAGGCAAGTTTTATTCAAAACCACTTTGTTACAAATACTTAAAATAGCCATGGCATATTACATTTAAACATTTTACTAAGAAGCTCAATCTATTAAAGAGCGTTTACTCTAAGTGATTCAACAGGCAGGGGTTTTAATTTGTAATACAATGAAGATAAAGCAAGGGCCTCCATTTGTATACCTTGACAACTCAGCCCATCACTGGTTCTTCGAAAGCCAGTTCCACAGCGGACCACACAGTGATAGGATCCAATGGTATTGTCACAATCCTGACCAGCATGGCAAGTGTGTCCACTCAAAGCACACTCATCAAGATCTGCAACAAAGTGAGTCATTCAACTAGGGGGGACTGAAGAAAACCAACCAAAGAACCTGTTGTGAAATGGGGATAAGAAAAGCAATGAATGACACTTGAAATATACAAGAGCAAAAACGGCGAATTTTGGGGGTGTGTCATTTCAGGTGGGTTGAGTAGCTGACAAGCTCATAGCAGGACAGTGTGATGTCTTCACAGACCAAGCCATCCAACAGACCACTTATAAATTAGGTGGCTGAATAAAGGTACTTCTCCTTTCTGACATCTCAGTTTTTTCATCTGTAAAATGAGGATAATAATATCCACCTCTCAGCATTGCTTTGAAAATTAAATGTTTATGAGGTGCCCAATCCATACTGGACATTCCATAAAAGTTACTCCTATGCCCCTGCTCTCTCTCTCTTTAGCATTTAGAAGGGCGTCTCCTTGGGCATAGAGGGAGAAATCCTTTCTTCTTTTCATCATTTTTAGTTTATTATACAACTAGGCTTTTATACAAGTTCTAACTTTGAAGCATACCTGGAATCTGATAGAAAAGTGCGTTTTTCTTTAACGTACCATGATTCTGCAACTTACTAATTTCTTTATAGCCTCTTCCTTCCTACTTTTATCCCTGTAAAAGGAGTACGGTAATAGTCCTGCCTGCCTCTTCTCATTGTGTTGTGGGGATTGAGTGAGTCACTACAGGCATTGCTGTCCACAGAGCACCCCATATGAAGGCAGTGTGTGAGCAGTATTCCCTCTTCCTTACTTTTTCAACTTAATGAAGGTGGGGGCAGAAAGCATAGGAAAGAAGAGCACTGGTCTACCACGCTTTTCCTAGGTCAGAGACTGCCATGTCCACTGCTTAAATGTGTTGATTAGACTTAGCTTTGTGACTACCTTGACAAGTTCTTCCATCCACAGCTATAGTGAGGCCTTTTGGGCAGGAGCAATAATAAGTTCCCATGGCATTGTGACAGATATGCGAGCAGGGATTCCCTGCTGCACATTCATCTTCATCTGAAAGAAGAAACAAAAAGACCCAATTAGTATGAAGAAGCCCTACTTTGAAGAAGCCCTACTTTCAAGGAGTTATTAAAGTTGGTGAGAAGAGTTGCTTATAGAGGCCAATGAATGAATCAAATGTAACAGGAAATGCTCTAAGTGCCACAGGATGGAAACACGAAATAAAAATTAATTTGGGGTCCTCAAATTATCTCTGAGAGTGAATAAATGGTTAGATTAATTCTAAAACAACGATGACAGCTGAGATATAATGACAATTTATTGTGATCTAAATGCTTTTTACCTACATTAACTCATTCCTATCCTCATTTGTATGATAAAACTGAGGAACAAAGAGGTTAAGTAAATTGCTCAAGGTCACATAGGTCATTATTCTCAGAGCTGGGATCTGAACCTGGGCAGTGTAGTTTCTAAAGACCACCTTTTTACCACTATACTACATTACATTGCCTACCAGCAAGCAAAAAGAAAGGCACTGTGGGGCTTCCCTGGTGGCTCAGTGGTTAAGAATCTGCCTGCCAGTGCAGGGGACAGGGGTTTGAGCCCTGATCCAGGAAGATCCCACATCCTGCAGAGCAACTAAGCCCGTGTGCCACAACTACCAAGCCTGCGCTCTAGAGCCCGCGAGCCACAACTACTGAGCCTGCACTCTAGGGCCCGCGAGCCACAACTACTGAGCCCTTGTGCCACAACTACTGAAGCACGCATGCCTAGAGCCCGTGCTCCGCAACAAGAGAAGCCACCACAATGAGAAGCCCGCGCACCGCAACGAAGAGTAGCCCCCACTTGCTGCAACTAGAGAAAGCCCGTGTGCGGCAACAAAGACCCAACGCAGCCAAAAATAAAAAAAATAATAATTTATTTAAAAAAAAAAGAAAAGCAAGGCACTATGTATGCTAACTTGAGCTCCTCAAGTCATTTACTTAGCTATTTACTCATCTGTGACCCTCTTGCACAGGTACTTGGATGGCACAAGGCTGGTTTAGTCATTAGTCCTCCATCCACAATCCAGCCCTATCCTACGATTAACCAATTCTCAGCTTAGGTGACTTAGAGTTGAATTACTGCTGTTCCACATTCATGGCAATCAGGTGGCCAGACGAAGTCCAGTGTTTTGTCCCTGTGTTCCCTCTACCCCTTTACTTGATCATGATCCTTGACACACTTGACTGTGGACTAATCGGAAGAGAAAGGGCTTTGTATCTATCTTAAATTCAAATCTAGCTCTGCCATTAGATAGCTGAGTGATCTTAGGCAGTCAACTTCTTCACATCTCAATTTCTTCACCTGTAAAATGGGACATTTGTAGGACTGTTGTGATTCTTAAATATCTAGCAAAATGACAGTAAATGTCCATTAAATGGTAGCATTAATAGCTTAATAAAAAATAAAAATGAATAATTTATTTCCATACTTACCAGCACAAAAGGGTCCAACTGAATCTAAGGCAAACCCAGAGGGGCACTGATTACTGCGATCTCCTACCATAGAGAGAAAAGCAAAATTAACTGGCTCGTTAGAACATTAGCATCTTGTTTCTCCCCAGGACCATCTTCTCTGGGAACATATGCCAAGGATGGAACACATGACACAGCAAATGCAATAGGTGAAAACAAGCAGAATGGAAAAGTTTTACTGTTTCTCAACCAAGAACTAAATGAATCATAATACAGAGATTGTTGGCAAGCAGCCAGCCACTGGAAGCAGATTTTCTGTTTAGGTTGTTTACATTAATCAAAAGAAAATTAATTACTCTTTGATAATGAAAAAGGATCCAAATCAATATGAATGCCAGGCATAACCACAGGCAAAGTCCTATTCTTCCAGCCATTTACTTATTCTGTTTATTCTAGAAGTAGGATTGCTATTTTGAAGCCACTTAAAATAACTTATACCAGTGAAAAACAAACTCTAGTGAAGAAACCCTCTCCTTTTGTAGATCTCCTCCATTTGTACTGTGAAGAATCTGGGTCTAAGTCCTCCTAGGTGTAACCAAGGGTTTTCCTTCCTGGTAGTCAAAGCAAGAAGAAACAGGCATATCATTATAGCAACAGAATAGATTTAAGTTAGATGTCAGAAAAAAAACTATTAACAAGAATAAAGAGGTTAGGGAATCTCCTTGGAAAGTAACTCTGTTTTGACTGGTGTTAAGCCGTTTAGCAAATATTTTTGAAACGTTATTGAGATGCAAAAACTTAAATGAAACATTTTTCAAGTTAACAAAGTAATCTCACACACACACACATACACATACCTTAAAAGACAATCTTTGATGTAATAGGTATAGTAGATTTCTCTCAAGGGAAATTTTATGTTCAGTTCATATTCAATCTCTTAGAAATTATCTTAGATTTTCCTTCAATTCTAAATGCATGAAACTGTTTGTTTATTTTTACTATTGTTTTAGGTGCTCTTCATAGAGGGAGTCTGGACATTCATTAATTTTTCAGATTCATTCTACTTTGGAGAGTCTCAATTACAATATTATTTAAGCCCTGCTGAGAACATGAAACTGTTCAAAACTCTTCTGTACATTTATATATTTGGAGGGTGGAAGAAACATGCTCCAATGAAAATATTTCTTTGACTAGAAAGCTAGAGCCCTACCTTGCTATTTCTAGGCAATCAAATTGCTATAAACCATGAAGCGAAAGTAGAGAGGTTCATGATCCATTTCCACCCTGAGTGTAAACATGACCCTGAGAGCATCCAAGCCTTCCTGCACCTTCAAGGGAATGGGGACAGGATGGATGGGATAGAAACAGCCGGAGCATGTTGCTAAATGATTGTTGAGTGTCATACAGTACTGTGAGCTTCATGTGCTGTATTTCATTTAAACCTCAGAACTGCCCTACTCCCATCATAACCAATTTTCAGATGAAGAATCTGAGACTGAGGACATGTAAACTGCTTGAAGTCAAAGTGCTAATATAATCTGGAGCAAGGATTTAGATGCAAGTCTGTGTGACTTTCAACCACTGAACTCAAGAATACAATTCAGGTGGTGATTATAATTCATGCTTCATTTTTATTTACTATTCAAACATTGCTTAATGCAGCCAGTATGTTGTGTACAGTACTGTGTTGGGGACGTAGTTGTGGAAAAATGTGTAATGTAAACATAAATTATTATCTGATAGAAGCTTTAGCTTTCTGGTTCTAAATGGGGAGATATCTTCCATTGAGTGGCATCTGGGAAGGTTTTTGGGAGAGACTTTGGTTGTCATTATAATGACATGATTTAATAGGGAAGCCTATTTAAATTTAGGGAGTGGGGAAGACCCTGGGGAAGGTTTTAAGTATTGCAATGTGTGGGATAACGATGCAAGATGAAGATGTGTCCCTTGCCCTGAAAAATTGTCATGGAAGCGAGAAAGCTGTTTGTAATTATCTAAGGCTAGAACCCATCTTCCATATATTAAACTGTTTCTTTGTGTGATTAAAATATACAATGAACTTTCCAGAAATGCAGCTGTCATATAAATGGGTGGTTGATTGTACATTGTTTTATTCAGAACATTACCAAGAATTACTCAATGTTTTTAAAAAAAATCACACTGGGCCTCTAAATATTGGTTCAGCCATGTAAATACTTATCTCTTAACTTCCAGTGTAGTAATGTCTAAAGATTTTCATATTGAAATACATAATATTTTGTTATCAACTAGTTTCCTTTTATTTATTCTTTCTGTTGTAATTAAATCATGTTATTTTGAATTATATTATGGTTTACTTTTTGACATAGTAGGGAGACAATACAAAATATTTGTTTGTGTTACAGTAATGTATAATTGTAGAAACTTTAAAAAGTATAAAATTCCCTGTAATCTTGTCACTTGGAACAAACTACTGCCAAGATTTTGGTGCTTTTCCCTGCAGTCACTTCTATCAATCAGTATATACTTGAAAAAATTAAGTTAGGATCCTTTACAGACTAACAGTTGCCAAACTTTATGATCGTAAAATCTTTTGGAGAGCTTATTAAAAATATAGATCCCTCTGGTCCTACCCCAGTCAGAATTGCCAAGGAAGAAGCCTGGGAATCTGTGTTTTTAACCAGTATAAAGGTTTCCTTACAATCACTGTGATGTGGGCAACCCAGGTTTGGATCATATTGTATACTATTTTTCAATGATTGTTATGTCATGTACATTCTCCTTTGTCACTTGTTTATAGCTATATTGTCAATACCTAGAGCAGTATCTGGTATACAGTAGGTACTCACTAAATATTTTTAAATGAATAAATAAGCAATCATTAGAATACCTTTGAAGGAATATTTAGTTTAAGAGTTTATCATACATCTGTGCCATCATTTACATATTTACCTCTTTCAGGACATTTATTCTTGGCCATTTCTGTGATTTTCTTAGGGCAGACTCCTAGAATGAGATAACTAAAAAGATGTGAACATTTGAGAGGCTACTGATACATACTGTTTTCCAGAAATGTCAAATCTACAATCTCTGCTGGCAGTGTAGGAGGGTATTTGTTTCCTATACCTCTCCAATACTGAGTGGTTATCCTATATTTTAATCTCTGACAATAACTGGAAAACAGAACCTCATTGTTTTAATTTACATTTCTTTGCTTATTAATGAGGTACAGTTTTTCACATTCATTTTGTCATTATTATTTCTTCCTTTGTGAATTTCCTGTTCACAGACTATGTATTTTTCTATTGGGGTATTTGCCTTCTTCTTATTGATTTTTAAGGTTCTTATATATATTAAGGGTAATCATAGTTGTCCATAATATGTAATGCAAATAAGTTTAAATATACACAAAGAAAAACTATATATTTTGTTTTTCTCCCATGAGGAAGCTTTAAAAATTTTATTTGTAGCTAAATTTCTTTTATCTCCTTCTGATTAATTTGTAAAACTATAAATATTTTTTATAACTATATTTTGAAAATAATTTAATTTTAAAGATATGAATTCATATAATTTTTAAAAATTGCTATATTTGTGAATTGTCTTGACTAGTAGTTTCCAAATGCCAGAGTAAAGACGGGTTACAATTCAATCATTTAGGGGCTGTGTTAAAAATACAGACTCCAAGGCCCTACCTTACTAGCTAAACTAAAATCTTTGTACCTAGAAATCTGAACTTTCTTCAAGCTCTCTGCAATTCCAATTGCATTGTAACCATAGGTTTAGTCTAGACCCAACAAAGAGAAAGAACATGCTGGTCAAGCAACCTCGTCAAGCAACTAAGAATGCAAGCTTGCTCCCTGGTGGTCAAAGAAATTGCAGGTACACAATTCTTGCAACTCACAGGAACAATATCAACAACAAATGGGCACCTACATCAGATGCAATTCATAGAATCACAGCATCCAAGATAGTAAGGGGTTTTAAATGTCCTATAATGTTTCCTTCTATTGTGGGACCCAAGTCCCAAGGAAGGTCTTAAACCATAAAGACCTTCAAGCACGACTGGGTAGAAAGTGTACATGACTTTTCAAAAATCACTTTAATGTCTCTGGTCCCAGATGATATAAATTCATTTTTAACTAAAGTCTTGTGCTAAGTTATCTTTTTAAAAATTATATGGAGTACTGGAAAAAGTAGAAACAGAGGTTAACTTTGAAAAGTAAGTATTACTGGGGAAAAGAAAACATAATTCTTCATTCCAGTGGCTCTTTTCTTTTGTCCAAGTTACCTTAACATGCATGACAATAGTAAAATGAGGTGGTGGTGACATGTGGTTGGAGTAGGTGTAGGGCTGCGGGTTCTACTGGCTACGAGGCTTCGTGAATCTGTGATTAGCTCAAAAAAATGTGAATATACTCCTGTATTACTATGACCTTAAATTTGATGAAGCAGTTCTGATAGATGCTGAAGAAGAAAACAGTCACATGCACAACTGATGAAAGCAAGAGTAAGAAAGCAAGAGTAAACAGTGAAAATGAATTTTAAGTGTATGAGCTGAGCATGATAAGCAAAATGATGGTTAAAATCTACTTGCATCTATTTTAGGAAAGCCAGCACACAGCAAAACACATACATTCACCAGGCCACTCTGAATCATTTGAAGTGTCTCGTGGGAGCCTAAAGTTCAAAGCTAAAGTCCTTCAAACAGTTAGTGCCTATAACATAACCACATGCAAGTATCTCCTAGCATCAAAACCCCGCGGGATATGGAATGCTAATTGTCGTGTTGCCTTTTACAACTGAAAAGGAAATCTCAGAGTACAGACACATCAAAGCACCACACAGCATAGGGAGACTGCTGAGATCAAGGGAAAGCAGTTCAAAAGTTTTAATTTCCAAGAACAATAAATGGCAGCTGAAATGATTGCCTCCCGGGTTTTAAAAGCTGCTTTTAAAATACGGAAACTTTTTTTGGCTAGTTCAGGTTAAGATACACCTTTACATCATGCTTCAGGAATTAAAAAAATTCTGTCAAATATAAGATTCAGAACAAGAACAAATGGACTTTATTACCCAAAGAAAAATCGTTGACAGAGGATATATTTTTAAACCTCTCTGTGTATATAGGCTAGAACAGTAACAACTCCACTATGCCACCTGAAGATGCCTATTAGTAAACTAAATGTACTAGAATGCCAATGGGATTGGCCTTACCACAGGACTTCACCTACGAAACATGGGCAACACACAAGAAAAACATGTCATCGTGTTCAGTCTATACCTTAATATCCTTATTTTGAATGGCATCAATGGGATTCTTTTACCCATTTAGGAAGGACTGCATAGCTTAAAGAGCTGTACTTTCCTTTAACCAGATTACCTTTGGAAATTGAAGCATGGATTTTAAAACCCAATGTCTCTTCTAACTGGTTGTAGTCAGATTCCACAGAGGATGCATGAAGTGTTTCTACCAAGAAAGGCATTCTTCCCTGTGCCTCATCATAGAAAACAGTGTGGTTCCATGTGTATGGGACGCTGATGCCATCAACGGTGAACAGCCGGGTTGAGTAGGCATACAGCTGCCCAGGACCTGTTTGAATGTAGTCCTCTGTGTAATCCTAAGAAAGACAGTACAGATTTGAGGATTAGCATGGCTCATCCTGTTTTTTTTTCTTGAGGGTACTATGAGATGTAGAATGAGATTAAAAAAAGGCTTAGGGGATAAAAATATATAATTCTAAATAAAATTGTAATTGTACAGTAGTGTTCAGGAACTAAAATTTGAACCTTTTAATTGTAAATACCTTAGTTTCATAATTTTAGTGTCATAAGTTATAGTTTAATAAGGGACTCAGTTGTAGGTCAAAAAAAGGGTGATTGTTACCATTCTTTAATTTCTGGAATACTTCTCAGGATGGTCTACAAAAACTTTAATGCAAGAATTAGTACTCTCTTTGTCTACAGAAAGTTAAACAAATGGCTTAAATCAACAAAGCTGTGATCTTGGTCCTGATAAGAAGGGTACTAAAACTAAGAGCTTTTAAAGGCTTGTCCCTAAAGATTTTTAAACAAAGACCAGATAGCCATTCCTAACTTCAGTGGTTTAGACATTTACTCCCCAAAATGAACAAGGGAAACTACACAAGTTTTCTGCACTCTTATTGTTACTCCAATAAACAGCGAAGGCAAGTTATCCTAGCATTTTACCTTCACAGTGACTTCAGCAGGTGACTGCAGCTGCAGGACATAGCCACTCACAACGATATCTACCAGCAAAGCTCCATCGGAATCCAAGCCCCGGGCAATGTGAGTCATCCGCAAGATTTCTCCTAGGAATTAGAATTCGTTCATTTCAATAGTATTATATATATAACCATATATATATATGGTTTGTGTAAGCACAGAGCAGATTTACTTTATATACCAGTTCAGCTATGTTATTGTACTTCAAACTTGATTAAACACAGATCATAAGAGAATTAAATTAGCACTTCGTCCCCAAATTAAAGACTTAGGTTGATTGAATTAAGTTGATTCTAAAATCTTTTTTTGTGGCAAAATGTAGCCTATGATTAGGTGAAGGATTCCACACTTTTAACTCACAAGCAAGAGAAAGGCAGTTCTACAAAAATGGATCGCTTGTCTGTGAGAAGGGATAGAAAGCTTGACCAGGCAGACTGGCAATAGCCACAAGTCTGGCCCTAGGGCTTTGTTCTTTCAGATGCTTTAAGAAGTTGCAAAGGGGATCCTCATTGCCGCGTGCGGGATATCCCATGTGCCACAACTAAGACCTGGCGCAGCCAAATAAATGAATATTTTAAAAATGCTTAAAGAAAAATAAGAAGTAGCAAAGGGGCATCTTTGTAAGTGGATTGCCATACAGAGACCCACATGTCTTCTGGGCTTATTAAAGCTATGCCCTCCCTCAGCCCTTCTTTCTCAAAGATCACTGCTGCTGAGCTGACCACCTTCAAAGATGTTAGAAATGGAGGTCTATAAAAAGCTGTAGACCCTTGGAAAGGGCCATGAATTGCTAATAAGTATTCATTAAGACTAAGGATAAAGCGAAAAGTGTTTAGATTTGCTTGTTTTCATTTCCATTTTTTTGATTAAAGACTCTCTATAAGATATCCTAATTGACTCTCAGTTTCATAGACAAAAGCCTTTAATTAATATTAGCAATGGCTCATCTTTCTGCTGTTTGGCCTTCAAAACCCTCTCTAAGGATTTAAAGAAAACAGATACAGGAAAGATGATGAAAAAAAAGCTTTCAGACTATAAAAATCACTATACTATTTGAAAACACATGGCCTCTTATAGACCCACGTCAGTAAAAGTTTATAGGAAAATATAAACTTGCTTTTATATCATTTATGCTAAGATGGCAACAAAACTTTGAAATTATTCTCTGTGGGAACATATAATGTATTTTTCTTAACCATCAACATTTAAAGCAATCATATTTTTAAATAGTAATAGAATAATAAGTTCAGCTGGTACTAACCAGTTGCAAATTCCACTTGGGTTTCTCTCTTGAAGACTGCATTGGTGAGGGTGAAGCCATTGACTGCTTCTCCTATTTCCTTTGCTGTTGTCCAATAAATGGGATTTAGAATGGAAATTATCTTTCTCATTGCTGGACCTAGAGAAAAAGGGATAAATAAGATATCAGAGCAAAATATTTACAGTCCATTATTATTATTCATAGCATGTTATTCAAAAGGATGAATCCTAAATAAACTTGAATAACAGCAAAATAAATATCAGTATCTCATGTGTCTTTAAGTGTTTACCACTGGGATAAAACTAAGGACTATTATACTGATCATGTAGTAGTAGCATCATCTAGAAATTTTAATAATAGATGAAAAAGAAAAATGTATGTTTTTTAAAAGAGGCTCATTAACAACTTTTGTAAGCAAAGAGACTTACCGAGACTGCGAGGTACATTGGTAATTCTGGCATGTATTATTTTGGTATCAGAGTTTGGGCTATCTGTTACCGTGGCATTAAGGAAAGCAATTCCAAATTCGACATCATTAATACTTCCAATAACACTTCCTCTGGCTCGCTGGGGCCCACCTATTGCGGGAAGAAAAAACATTCTTGGATAAGGAAACAATTTCATCAACATTACATGGGAGAAAAGAAAGCCAGTATTCAAAGATGCTCCAAGTCTCCTCTCAAACATTTAAAAGATCATATGACATCTGAATTTAAGAGTGAAATACGTAAGATTTCAAAACATTCTACTCTCATGTAACACTCATCAACCCATATAAATCTAGGATCCTTCCAATCTACGTACATCATAGTATTATTTCACAATCCAAAGAATTCATTCGGCACCCAGTCCCAAAGCCAAAATAAAGTATGTATTTGGTGATGAAATCATGATAATAATGAGAGTTTATTGAGCATGTCATGTGTGCTACAGTAAGCACTTAATATGCATTAACTCTTTAAATTCTAGCAAACATCCTATAAGGTAGTTTTAAACAGCCACAGTTTGCAGACTAGGAAAATAAAGTTCAGAGAAATCAAGTGACTTTTCCCATGATTACCCAGCTAAGAGGCAGTAGAGTGAGGATATGAACACAGATCTGCTTGTCATCAAAACACATATTCTTTCATCTATTGCCTCCTTCAAGAGAACACGGAGGGGAAAGGAGGGATTGCCAACAAAACAGCTCCAAAGTCTTGTGACAGGTCACTGTCAACATAAATGTGAAGTATCTAAGGGTTATTGTTCGTCTTGAGTTTCAGATCAAGGGCTTACCAAGCTCTTCATATTACAAACATATTGGAAAATGTTTAACTTGAGAAAAATTTGAGAAGAATATTGTACTTTTAACATTGTTGCAAAATTCATACCAAGACAATTATGTTGAAAAATAATCATACAGTCTTTTAAAAGTAACTCTACAGTAATTTTATGCCTTCTTTCCATTGTTCAACAAAATTATTGGTTACTAACACAGAACTGGTGGTTAAGGAGTACATGCTTTGACAAGAGAGGGAAATGTACTGTGAAGAGGCTAACAGTTAAATTTTAAAATATTCATTATTTAATGCCTTTTAATTGAATATATTTTTAAACAATCGCTAGGTGGTTCAGATACTGTTATCATGTATTATATACTGGGGAGAAATACAATTGTATTCAGTCTGAGAAAAGTCAATAAGTGTTTCACCATTTTAATTTACATTATTTTACTAGTGAGAGGAAACATTTTTTTCACATTGATTCACCCTTTATGTTCTGGATTATATTAATTTGTTCATCAAGTACTGAGGATAGAATGGTAAGAAAGAAAATAAAAAAGACATGAAGCCTGCCTTCACAGCACTTATGTCTGAATAGGGGAGATAAACATTAATTAGAATTCCACAAATAAATGTAAAAATGAAATGTATATCTTAATGAATAGGATATCTACCACTCAGGGAAGTCTGAGAAGGAGGTAAAAATAGATTGAAGATCTGAAGAAACTTAAGGTCTTAGCTCAGTCAAGGAAGGCAGGAAAAGGGCTTTCCTTGTAGAGGAAACAGCATGTGTCACCCTTTTGGGAGGTGGTGGCATGTCACATCTGAGAAGCCAAGAGTAGCGAGCTTAGTGAGTGAAGGGAAACATGCAGCAAGATGATGCAGGAAAGTACACAGGAGGGCCAGTCAGGACCTGGTTGGCTCCACTGGTTCTTATCCTTAGTCCTAAGCAGGGTGAGAGAAGGGAAGAAGGATTACTAATTTACTTAGTTCTCTGGATCATTACTAAGGAGCATGGCCCTCTCGTCTCACAGAGAAACCTCCATTAGCAGAGAGGCTGCCTAAAATCATAATAAGGCCACAGGCACCCCAAAACACACCACCAGACGTGGACCTGCCCACCAGAAAGACAAGATCCAGCCTCATCCACCAGAACACAGGCACTAGTTCCCTCCACCAGGAAGCCTACACAACCCACTGAACCAACTTTAGTCACTGGGGACAGACACCAAAAACAACGGGAACTACAAACCAGCAGCATGCAAAAAGGAGACCCCAAACACAGTAATAAGATAAGCGAAATGAGAAGACAGAAAAACACACATCAGATGAAGGAGCAAGGTAAAAACCCACCAGACCTAACAAATGAAGAGGAAATAGGCAGTCTACCTGAAAAAGAATTCAGATTAATGATAGTAAAGGTGATCCAAAATCTTGGAAATAGAATAGAGAAAATGCAAGAAACATTTAACAGGGACCTAGAAGAACTAAAGAGGAAACAAGCAATGATGAACAACACAATAAATGTAATTAAAAATACTCTGGAAGGGATCAATAGCAGAATAACCGAGGCAGAAGAATTACAGGATAAATACAAGGAGAAACACGCTAAGACACATATTAGTCAAACTGTGAAAAATTAAATAAAAAGAAAACATATTAAAATCAGCAAGGGAAAAACAACAAATAACACACAAGGGAATCCCCATAAGGTTAACCGCTGATCTTTCAGCAGAAACTCTGCAAGCCAGAAGGGACTGGCAGGACATATTTAAAGTGATGAAGGAGGAAAAACCTACAACTAAGATTACTGTTACCAGCAAGGATCTCATTCATACTTGATGGAGAAATTAAAACCTTTACAGACAAGTAAAAGCAGAGACAGTTCAGGACCACCAAAATAGATAAAAGAAAGCTGCAGTAGCAATTCTCATATCAGACAAAATAGACTTTAAAATAAAGACGGTTACAAGAAACAAGGACACTACATAATGATGAAGGGATGGAACCAAGAAGAAGACATAACAATTGTAAATATTTATGCACCCAACATAGGAGCACCTCAATACATTACCAGATGGCTTCACAGGCGAACTCTATCAAACATTTAGAGAAGAGATAACACCTATCCTTCTGAAACTCTTCCAAAATATAGCAGAGGGAGGAACACTCCCAAATTCATTCTACGAAGCCACCATCACCCTGATACCAAAACCAGACAAAGATGTCACAAAGAAAGAAAATTACAGGCCAATATCACTGATGAAGATGATGCAAAAATCCTCAACAAAATACTAACAAACAGAATCCAACAGCACATTGAAAGGATCATAACCATGATTAAGTGGGGTTTATTCCAGGAATGCAAGGATTCTTCAATATACGCAAATCAACGTGATACACCATATTAACAAATTGAAGAAAAACCATATGATCATCTCAATAGATGCAGAGAAAGCTTTCGACAAAATTCAACACCTACTTATGATAAAAACACTGCAGAAAGTAGGCATAGAGGAAACTTTCCTCAACATAATAAAGGCCATATATGACAAACCCACAGACAACATCGTCCTCAATGGTGAAAAACTGAAACCATTTCCACTAAGATCAGGAACAAGGCAAGGTTGCCCACTCTCACCACTCTTATTCAACATAGTTTTGGAAGTTTTAGCCACAGCAATCAGAGAAGAAAAAGAAATAAAAGAAATCCAACTCGGAAAAGAAGAAGTAAAGCTGTCACTGTTTGCAGATGACTTGATACTCTCCATACAGAATCCTAAAGATGGTACCAGAAAACTACTAGAGCTAATCAATGAATTTGGTAAACTTGCAGGATACAAAATTAATGCACAGAAATCTCTGGCATTCCTATACAGTAATGATGAATAATCTGAAAGTGAAATCAAGAAAACACTCCCATTTACCACTGCAACATAAAAATAAAATATCTAGGAATAAACCTACCTAAGGAGACAAAAGACCTGTATGCAGAAAACTATAAGACACTGAGGAAAGAAATTAAAGATGATACAAATAGATGGAGAGATATACCATGTTCTTGGATTGGAAGAATCAACATTGTGAAAATGACTCTACTACCCAACTCAATCTACAGATTCAATGCAATCCGTATCAACTACCACTGGCATTTTTCACAGAACTAGAACGAAAAATTTCACAATTTGTATGGAAACACAAAATAGATGAATGGATAAAGAAGATGTGGCATAT
This sequence comes from Neophocaena asiaeorientalis asiaeorientalis, assembly GCF_003031525.2. Classification (NCBI taxonomy): domain Eukaryota; kingdom Metazoa; phylum Chordata; class Mammalia; order Artiodactyla; family Phocoenidae; genus Neophocaena; species Neophocaena asiaeorientalis. Next base: position 1,367,558 of record NW_020173731.1, on the reverse strand, counting down.
ATACACAATGGAATATTACTCAGCCATAAAAAGAAATGAAATTGAGTTATTTGTAGTGCAGTAGATGGACCTAGAGTCTGTCATACGGAGTGAAGTAAGTCAGAAAGAGAAAAACAAATACCGTATGCACACATATATGTATGGAATCTTAAAAAAAAAAAAAAAGGTTATGAAGTACCTAGGGGTTAGATGGGAATAAAGACACAGACCTACTAGAGCATGGACTTGAGGATATGGGGAGGGGGAAGGGTAAGCTGTGACAAAGTGAGAGAGTGGCATGGAGATATATACACTACCAAATGTAAAATAGATAGCTAGTGGGAAGCAGCCACAGAGCACAGGGAGATCAGCTTGGTGCTTTGTGACCACCTACAGGGGTGGGATAGGGAGGGTGGGAGGGAGGGAGACACGGGAGGGAAGAGATATGGGAACATATGTATATGGATAACTGATTCACTGTGTTATAAAGCAGAAACTAACACTCCATTGTAAAGCAGTTGTACTCTAATAAAGATGTTGAAAAAGAAAGACACTTCCCAACTCCTTTTATAAAGCCAGCATTACTCTGATACTAAAACGAAGAAAATCACAAGATAACAACAGACCAATATCTCCTACAAATATGGGTGTAAAAACCCTCAATAAAATTGTAGCAACTGCTATCCATCAACATATAAAAAAAATATCACCATGACCAAGTGGGATTTATTCCATGAATGCAAGGTTGGTTCAACATCCAAAAATTAATTAATGTAATACATCATATCAGAATTTAATAAGTGAAAAGCATATGCTCACCTCATTAGACACAGAAAAAGCATTTGGCAAGATCAACACTTTTCATCATAAAATCATTCATCAAACTATGAATTGAAAGGAACTTCCTCCATATGTGAAAGAACATCTATGAAAAAACCCACATCTAACATCATACTTAATGGTAAAAGAAAGGATGCTGTCTTCCTTAATCAGGAAAAAATAAGGATATTTGTTCTCATTACCTCTATCCATCATTATAAGAGACCTTCCAGCCAGGGCAATTAGGCAAGAAAAACAAATAAAAGCCATATCCATTGGGAAGAAAAAGAAGTAAAATTATCTCTATTTGAAGATGACATGATCTTATATATAAACAATTCCATGGAATCCACTAAAAAATAAACTGACAAATTCAGCAAGATTTCAGGATACAATATCAGTTAAAAACTTCATTGTATTTTTATACAAAAAAAAAAAAAGATATGGTTACATCTGACTGATAGATACTTGCCCTTTCAGCATGCCTACGTCCTATAAATCTTTTCATGTAATTCCTTTCTCTCACTCTGCCAAATGGGCCTTCTTGATTTTCAGGGATATTTTATTTCTAAGGCAACCTTAAACCTTTGGAAAGTCCAATGGTATCTCAATATTTCAACAATGTGAAAATATTCTTTTTGGTCTTCTTATAGCACTTAGGAAGCCTATCCTTTGAGATAAGTACCCTTAGTATTATCCACCATCTCTTGGGACTCCAATAAACTCTTTTTTTATTTTGCAGTATGTGGGCCTCTCAGTGTTGTGACCTCTCCCGTTGAGGAGCACAGGCTCCGGACGCACAGGCCCAGCGGCCATGGCTCACGGGCCCAGCCGCTCCGCAGCATGTGGGATCTTCCCGGACCGGGACATGAAACCGTGTCCCCTGCATCGGCAGGCAGACTCTCAACCACTGCGCCACCAGGGAAGCCCTCCAACAAACTCTTTTTAAGGTCCATGAGTTCTAGAATTCTGACTTTGTTCCTTCTGAATTTTTGCATCACTTACAATATCTAGCCATATTGCATGACTGACTTGAATTATGGTAGTTGAACTCCCCCTAATCTTTTTCCTTGAGCTGAATTTGCCCTATTTTACTGTCTACACTCATGTTCTCCATATTTCCATCTGTGAAAGAACAGCCTCCAATTGTGTATTTCTATTAGATACTCAGTTTCTACCCCACCGTCATTTTTCCGCTTGGAACCTCAGCCTGGCTTTCCCACTCTTCCATGCCCCTTTACCCCTCAAGCCCAGGACTACTATACGGCTGTGCAGACTCTTTTCTTTTACAAGGGAGCCTGGAAGACGGCAATCAGAGACTAAAATCCAGCATGAACTTTGGTGTAGAGCTGCACCAACGAGCGGGAAAAAAGCGCACTTTTCCTATTTCTTCCTCCCAGAGTTGGTGCTATTTTGTAATTTGAGGGCTCAGAGTGACCCCTTTCTTCAATATGTGGAAAGCCTGTAAATGTGGTCCTGCCAAAGTCTAACTTAGTTGCTTACCTGGGCATGCTTGTATATTGCATCTGGATACCTGAGTAGCATCTCCTAGGCAGGGGCGACCACTTTTGGATGGTACTGGATTGTTACACTGTCGTTTTCGAGTCTTTTCACCTCCTCCACAAGAGGTAGAACACCAGCTCCAACTATGCCAGTTTCCCCAACTTCCATCCACTATGAACAAGAATAGAATGGTCGATATTAACAAATAGGTTTTAAAACCTACATTTAGGGTAACTCTGCCTATACAACTTCCATTTTAAGATCTGAAATGATGGGCTACTACAATGAGCACTAAAGAAATGCTTTACTTGTTCTACTGCCAGGAGTTGGGAAGCTCACCAGGACATATGTCAGTGTTGCATCTCTGGATCTGGGAGTCTGGGCCCCCACAAGCTCTTCCTCCATTGGAGGGACGAGGGTTATCACATGTGCGGTACCGCCGCATCTGCCCCCCATTACACGTCCGGCTGCACATTCCCCAGCCACTCCAAGGACTCCAGTTACCATGAGCTACAACACAGAATCATTGGAGAAGTGCTAAAGAATGACATTCATCCTAAAAATATGGAAAGACTCTCTCCAGGAACTGAAAAGAAACACACAAATCTATAAATGAGCAAATTCCAAAGGCAGGTGGTTTGGTTGCTGGTTTGACTAGAAACAGAATACATTCCAATGACTGTGCAATTCCATTTAACCTACATTTACTGAGCATTAGAGTTTTCCAGGAGCTGGAGGATAGGAATGAGAAAAGATCTCTGAGGAGTCAAACTATAACGTTCAGGATACAGTGAATTCAAATACTGCTATGGTCTAAAATTCTAGCTTGGTGACTAAATTAAGGCAGAGAGCCACCTGTCTGCCTCTATAAAAGAATCAACACCATTACCAGTTAGCGTGGAAGGGCGCCCTAGTCCCTGCCCTCTGCAGCTGGTCCTGTAGAGCACGTGAAACAGGACATAGCCCCTGCCCATATAAATCAGTGGCATCTATGGTATTAGACAAAACAGCAACCATGCAACATTTTGATATCCTAAACCAGAGGAAGACAAATCAAGTAACAGACTATTTTATAACTTTACTGACTTGAGTCCATAATGAAACTTAAGAAAGTATAATGTTGACTCACTATTTCCAACACTCACTTGGACAAGAGTCACTATTGCAAAAATCACTCTGCACATCACTCCCTTCACACTTGTTGCCTCCATACTGGGGAACAGGATCAGAGCAGTCCCTTGTTCGTTGTCTGGCACCTCCTCCACAGGACACAGTGCAGGTACTCCAACTGGTCCAAGTGGCCCACTTGCCATCAACTGGGTTAAAGAAAAACATATGTGCTCTGTTACTACTTAAAAATGACCAAGTTAACCTCTGGGCATTGATAGGTTGAGTGATGTTCTTATTGACCATGATTCTTATTGAAATACTCCCTAGATCAGAGATAGATGTTATTTTATTAAGGGTACAAACATTGTATTTCTCTTACCTGGACAGTGTCTTTCATGGCAAACTTGCATCTGTGTTTCTGCTCCATCACAGTAGGATCCATCAAACGATGGTGGTGGGTTATTGCACAGTCTTATTCTTGTTTGGGTACCCTTCCCACAACTTACGCTGCATGTGCCCCAAGGCTGCCAAGTACTCCATGCTCCATGAACTGCAAACATCCCAAGAGACAGAGTTTCAAGTCACAGAACCATGTTTGTTAAAATTATACAAATAAATAACTCAGTAATGAGTTACATTAGCCCAGAATCTAAAATAATTGAAATTGAACCAAAGGAAAAGTAACAAATGATGTTCTTCCTTTCCCATCTGGTTAGATTTTCATGAGAATTAGTGTCTACCAGGAAATTCAGAAGGCTACCTAGAGCCAAAATAAATGCTTTAAATTATTCAATGGATCTTCCCGCACCGGGGCACGAACCCGTGTCCCCTGCATCGGCAGGCGGACTCCCAAACGCTGCACCACCAGGGAAGCCCAAAGGGGCTATTTTATTAAAATTAAGGCGAGACAAGGGGAAGATGGTGGAAGAGTAAGACGCGGAGATCACCTTCCTCCCCAAAGATACACCAGAAATACATCTATACGTGGAACAACTCCTACAGACACCTACTGAATGTTGGCAGAAGACCTCAGACCTCCCAAAAGGCAAGAAACTCCCCACGTACCTGGGTAGGGCAAAAGAAAAAAGAAAAAGCAGAGACAAAAGGATAGGGACGGGATCTGCACCAGTGGGAGGGAGCCGTGAAGGAGGAAAGGTTTCCACACACTAGGAAGCCCCTTCGTGGGCAGAGACTACGGGTGGCGGAGGGGGGAAGCTTCGGAGCCGCGGAGGAAAGCGCAGCAACAGGGGTGCGGAGGGCAAAGCAGAGAGATTCCCACACACAGGATCCGTGCCGACCAGCACTCACCAGCCTGAGAGGCTTGTCTGCTCACCCGCCGGGGCAGGCGGGGCTGGAAGTTGAAGCTCAGGCTTCGGTCGGGAGCGCCGGGAGAGGACTGGGGTTGGCTGCGTGAACACAGCCTGAAGGCGATAATGCACTACAGATAGCCGGGAGGGAGTCAGGGAAAAAGTCTGGACCTGCTGAAGAGGCAAGAGACTTTTTCTTCCCTCTTTGTTTCCTGGTGTGCAAGGAGAGGGGATTAAGATCGCTGCTTAAAGGAGCTCCAGAGACGGGCGCGAGCTGTGGCTAAAAGCGCAGACCCCAGAGACAGGCATGAGACGCTAAGGCTGCTGCTGCTGCCGCCACCAAGAAGCCTGTGTGCGAGCACAGGTCACTATCCACCCCCCGCTTCCGGGGAGCCTGCGCAGCCGCCACTGCCAGGGTCCCGTGATCCAGGGACAACTTCCCTAGGAGAATGCACGGCGCGCCGGCCTGTGCCGCCACAGGCTCGCCCCGCACTCGTGCCCCTCCCTCCCCCGGGCCTGAGTGAGCCAGAGCCCCCGAATCAGCTGCTCCTTTAACCCCGTCCTGTCTGAGGGAAGAACAGACGCTCTCCGGTGACCTACACACAGAGGCAGGGCCAAATCCAAAGCTGAATCCCCGGAGCTGTGCGAACAAAGAAGAGAAAGGGAAATCTCTCCCAGCAGCCTCAGAAGCAGCAGATTAAATCTCCACAATCAACTTGATGTACCCTGCATCTGTGGAATACCTGAATAGACAACCAATCATCCCAAATTGAGGAGGTGGACTTTGAGAGCAAGATTTATGATTTTTTCCCTTTTCCTCTTTTTGTGAGTGTGTATGTGTATGCTTCTGTGTGAGATTTTCTCTGTATAGCTTTGCTTCCACCATTTGTCCTAGGGTTCTATCCATCCGTTTTTTTTTCATTTGTTTTCTTAATAATTTTTTATTTTAATAACATTATTTTATCTTACTTTATCTAATTTTACTTTATATTTTCTTTCTTTTTTCCTTCCTTCCCTCCTTCCTGCCTCCCTCTCTCCTTCCTTCCTTCCTTCCTTTCTTTCTTCTAGTAATTCTTTCTTTCTACTTTTTCTCACTTTTATTCTGAGCCATGTGGATGAAAGGCTCTTGGTGCTGCAGCCAGGAGTCAGTGTTGTGCCTCTGAGGTGGGAGAGCAAACTTCAGGACACTGGTCCATAGGAGACCTCCCAGCTCCACATAATATCAAACGGCAAAAATCTCCTAGAGATCTCCATCTCAACACCAGCACCCAGCTCCACTCAACGACCAGCAAGCTACAGTGCTGGACACCCTGTGCCAAACAACTAGCAAGACAGGAACACAACCCCACCTATTAGCAGAGAGCCTGCCTAAAATCATAATAAGGCCACAGACACCCCAAAACACACCACCAGACGTGGACCTGCCCACCAGAAAGACAAGATCCAGCCTCATCCACCAGAACACAGGCACTAGTCTCCTCTACCAGGTAGCCTACACAACCCACTGAACCAACCTTAGCCACTGGGGACAGACACCAAAAACAACGGGAACTATGAACCTGCAGCCTGCAAAAAGGAGACCCCAAACACAGTAAGATAAGCAAAATGAGAAGACAGAAAAACACACAGCAGATGAAGGATCAAGATAAAAATCCACCAGACCTAACAAATGAAGAGGAAATAGGCAGTCTACCTGAAAAAGAATTCAGAATAATGATAGTATAGATGATCCAAAATCTTGGCAATAGAATAGACAAAATGCAAGAAACATTTAACAGAGACCTAGAGGAACTAAAGATGACACAAGCAACGATGAACAACCCAATAAATGTAATTAAAAATACTCTAGATGGGATCAATAGCAGAATAACTGAGGTAGAAGAATGGATAAGTGACCTAGAGATTCAGCAGAAACTCTGCAAGCCAGAAGGGACTGGCAGAACATATTTAAAGTGATGAAGAAGAAAAACCGTCAACCAAGATGACTGTACCCAGCAAGGATCTCATTCAGATTTGATGGAGAAATTAAAACCTTTACAGACAAGCAAAAGACCCATATATATGTTGTCTATAAGAGACCCACCTCAGACCTAGAGACACATACAGACTGAAAGTAAGGGGATGGAAAAAGATATTCCATGCAAATGGAAACCAAAAGAAAGCTGGAGTAGCAATTCTCATATCAGACAAAATAGACTTTAAAATAAGGACTATTAAAAGGGACAAAGAAGGACACTACATAATGATCAAGGGATCGATCCAAGAAGAAGATATAACAATTGTAAATATTTATGCACCCAACATAGGAGCACCTCAATACATAAGGCAAATACTAACAGCCATAAAAGGGGAAATCGACAGTAACACATTCATAGTAGGGGACTTTAACACCCCACTTTCACCAATGGACAGATCATCCAAAATGAAAATAAATAAGGAAACACAAGCTTTAAATGATACATTAAACAAGATGGACTTAATTGATATTTATAGGACACTCCATCCAAAAACAACAGAATACACATTTTTCTCAAGTGCTCATGGAACATTCTCCAGGATAGATCATATCTTGGGTCACAAATCAAGCCTTGGTAAATTTAAGAAAACTGAAATTGTATCAAGTATCTTTTCCGACCACAACGCCATGAGACTAGATATCAATTACAGGAAAAGATCTGTAAAAAATACAAACACATGGAGGCTAAACAATACACTACTTTTAATAACAAAGTGATCACTGAAGAAATCAGAGGAAATAAAAAAATACCTAGAAACAAATGACAATGGAGACACGACGACCCAAAACCTATGGGATGCTGCAGAAGCAGTTCTAAGAGGGAAGTTTATCGCGATAGAAGCCTTCGTTAAGAAACAGGAAACATCTCGAATAAACAACCTAACCTTGCACCTAAAGCAATTAGAGAAAGAAGAACAAAAAACCTGCAAATTTAGCAGAAGGAAAGAAATCCTAAAAATCAGATCAGAAATAAATGAAAAAGAAATGAAGGAAACGATAGCAAAGATCAATAAAACTAAAAGGTGGTTCTATGAGAAGATAAACAAAATTGATAAACCATTAGCCAGACTCATCAAGAAAAAAAGGGAGAAGACTCAAATCAATAGAATTAGAAATGAAAAAGGAGAAGTAACAACTGACACTGCAGAAATAAAAAAAATCATGAGAGATTACTACAAGCAACTCTATGCCAATAAAATGGACAATCTGGAAGAAATGGACAAATTCTTAGAAATGCACAACCTGCCAAGACTGAGAAACAGGAAGAATTAGAAAATATAAACAGACCTATCACAAGTAATGAAATTGAAACTAATTAAAAATCTTCCAACAAACAAAAGCACAGGAGCAGATGGCTTCACAGGCAAATTCTATCCAACATTTAGAGAAGAGCTAACACCTATCCTTCTGAAACTCTTCCAAAATATAGCAGAGGGAGAAATACTCTCAAACTCAGTCTACGAGGCCTCCATCACCTTGATACCAAAACCAGACAAGGATGTCACAATGAAAGAAAACTACAGGCCAATATTACTGATGAATGTAGATGCAAAAATCCTCAACAAAATACTAGCAAACAGAATCCAACAGCACATTAAAAGGATCATACACCATGATCAAGTGGGGTTTATTCCAGGAATGCAAGGATTCTTCAATATACGCAAATCAATCAACGTGATACACCATATTAACAAATTGAAGGAGAAAAACCATATGATCATCTCAATAGATGCAGAGAAAGCTTTCAACAAAATTCAACACCCATTTATTATAGAAACCCTCCAGAAAGTAGGCATAGAGGGAACTTTCCTCAACATAATAAAGGCCATATATGACAAACCCACAGCCAACATCGTCCTCAATGGTGAAAAACTGAAAGCATTTCCACTAAGATCAGGAACAAGACAAGGTTGCCCACTCTCACCACTCTTATTCAACATAGTTTTGGAAGTTTTAGCCACATCAGTCAGAGAAGAAAAGGAAATAAAAGGAATCCAAATCGGAAAAGAAGTAGTAAAGCTGTCACTGTTTGCAGGTGACATGCTACTCTACATAAGGAATCCCAAAGATGCTACCAGAAAACTACTAGAGCTAATCAATGAATTTGGTAAAATATCAGGAGACAAAATTAATGCACAGAAATCTCTGGCATTCCTATACACTAATGATGAAAAATCTGAAAGTGAAATCAAGAAAACACTCCCATTTACCATTGCAACAAAAAGAATAAAATATCTAGGAATAAACCTACCTAAGGAGACGAAAGACCTGTATGCAGAAAATTATAAGACACTGATGAAAGAAATTAAAGATGATACAAATAGATGGAGAGATATACCATGTTCTTGGATTGGAAGAATCAACATTGTAAAATTGACTGTACTACCCAAAACAATCTACAGATTCAATGCAATCCCTATCAAACTACCAGTGACATTTTTCACAGAACTAGAACAAAAAATTTCACAATTTGTATGGAAACAAAAAAGACCCCAAAATGCGAAAGCAATCTTGAGAACGGAAAATGGAGCTGGAGGAATCAGGCTCCCTGATGTCAGACTATACTACAAAGCTACAGTAATCAAGACAGTATGGTACTGGCACAAAAACAGAAAGATAGATCAATGGAACAGGATAGAAAGCCCAGATATAAACCCACGCACATATTGTCGCCTTATCTTTGATAAAGGAGGCAGGAATGTACAGTGAAGAAAGAACAGCCTCTTCAATAAGTCGTACTGGGAAAACTGGACAGGTACATGTAAACGTATGAGATTAGATCACTCCCTAACATCATACACAAAAATAAGCTTAAAATGGATTAAAGACCTAAATGTAAGGCCAGAAACTATCAAACTCTTAGAAGAAAACATAGGAAGAACACTCTATGACATAAATCACAGCAAGATCCTTTCTGACCCACCTCCTAGAGTAATGGAAATAAAAACAAAAATAAACAAATGGGACCTAATGAAACTTCAAAGCTTTTGCACAGCAAAGGAAACCATAACCAAGACCAAAAGACAACCCTCAGAATGGGAGAAAACATTTGCAAATGAAGCAACTGACAAAGGATTAATCTCCAAAATTTACAAGCAGCTCATGCAGCTCAATAACAAAAAAACAAACAACCCCATCCAAAAATGGGCAGAAGACCTAAATAGACATTTCTCCAAAGAAGATATACAGATTGCCAACAAACACATGAAAGAATGCTCAACATCATTAATCATTAGAGAAATGCAAATCAAAACTACAATGAGATATCATCTCACACCAGTCAGAATGGCCATCATCAAAAAATCTAGAAACAATAAATGCTGGAGAGGGTGTGGAGAAAAGGGGACACTCTTGCACTGCTGGTGGGAATGTGAATTGGTTCAGCCACTATGGAGAACAGTATGGAGGTTCCTTAAAAAACTACAAATAGAATTACCATATGACCCAGCAATCCCACTACTGGGCATATACCCTGAGAAAACCAAAATTCAAAAAGAGTCATGTACCAAAATGTTCATTGCAGCTCTATTTACAATAGCCCGGAGATGGAAACAACCTAAGCGCCCATCATCGGATGAATGGATAAAGAAGATGTGGCACATATACACAATGGAATATTACTCAGCCTTAAAAAGAAATGAAATTGAGCTATTTGTAATGAGATGGATAGACCTAGAGTCTGTCATACAGAGTGAAGTAAGTCAGAAAGAGAAAGAAAAATACCGTATGCTAACACATGTATATGGCATTTAAGAAAAGAAAATGTCATGAGGAACCTAGGTGTAAGACAGGAATAAAGACACAGACCTACTAGAGAATGGACTTGAGGATATGAGGAGGGGGACGGGTAAGCTGTGACAAAGCGAGAGAGAGGCATGGACATATATACACTACCAAACGTAAGGTAGATAGCTAGTGGGAAGCAGCCGCATAGCACAGGGAGTTCAGCTCAGTGCTTTGTGACCGCTTGGAGGAGTGGGATAGTGAGGGTGGGAGGGAGGGAGACGCAAGAGGGAAGAGATAAGGGAACATATCTATATGTATAACTGATTCACTTTGTTATAAAGCAGAAACTAACACACCATTGTAAAGCAATTATACTCCAATAAAGATGTAAAAAAAAAAAGCACCCGCCCCAAATTAAATTAAATTAAATTAAATTTAATCAAACTACTATATGTAAATAAAATCTGAGCTTTTACCCCTAGCTAAGTATTTGTACTCTTAGCTCTGGAGAAAGTGGAAGGGACCAGAAGCTAAGAAGCAAAGCTGTATAACAAATCTAGATGCGGTTATGGACAATACAAATGTCTCCATAATGATAAGCTGGACCCCAGACTGCAAGGCCACATCTTTAAGCGTGATTCACCTTCACATTTAAAATGTACTTGGACTTTTCAACAACATGATGATTTGCACAGTTGTAACTCTTTGAAAAATTTTCCCCATTACATAATATTCATGAAATAAGAGTTCTAAATAATACTCACCTGCTTCCTAAACAACAGTAAAAATTGACCAGGAGTTTCCAAGGAATGATATTAAGGCCTTCCTTTTGGTCACTAACATATTACACCATCTGACCACAAGACTGGAACAACATTATGTTTCCTACCAGGTGCAGGGGCTGAGAATCAACATTATGGTTTCTGTTATGTATAAGTCAGTATCAGGTCATAGTTTTGTTGAGGGGTATTTTCTAGATGTAGGGCTCAAAAAGTTTGTTGTTGTGGTCACCCAGTTTAATCAAGATATGAACCATAGGGCTGTAAGGTCTTGTCTAAATATTCTCTTAACGCAATCTATAAGAATAAGTTGAAAAACAAGGAATGGAATTATCATTTGTTGCTTTGTTTAGAAAATATTTTAAAACATATCTTGAATTTTCTTTTAATTAACTGTTTTCTAGTTGAACTGACTAAATATTCTTATACTTTTTAGACACAGTCACACAAATTTATTTCAGCTGACAAAAATCTGTACTAAAAGTTATTTGATGAAACATAAAAGGAAAGAAGAAGGCCTTTAATTAAATGGCAAGTATTACTCAAGACTTCTTCTTTATTAATTCAGATTACTGATGCTCATGGATCTTATATATGGACTACGGGATTTCAAAATTCTGCCATTCCAATCATTTTAATATGTTCTATTTCTAAGGCTGTTGGTTAACAAAAGTCTTTATCTCTTACAATATAAAGACTTATGATACATGCATTTTTTGGAGGACCACAATTAGGTGACATTTGTTCATTTATTATCTGGGTAGTTTCTATTATATATGAATAGAGGTTTCCAGCTTAAGATCCTTTTAATTTTTTAAAATCAATACAGAAAACCCTAACCAAAATTAAATTTCATGGCATAAAATGCGGTAGAGTTGAAATGTTTCTTTGATGTGAGTGGAACGATAGCAAGAAAAAAGAGGAAAGACAATATAAACCAGAGAAGGCATAAAACATCATGGTATCTAAATAATATAATACAAAAGAAAACAGCTATGGAGGAATTAGTACATTGAAAAAAAGAGTAAAATATAATAGATGAGTTGGTTGTTATACTATGTTGCAGTTCTGATTCTGGAAAGGTAGGAGAGTACGGTGCTTATGAGCAGGGATTCTGGAGTAGATGCCCTGGGCCTGAATAACCACTCTGCCCTTACTAGCTGTACGATCCTTGACAAGTGACTTGGCTTCTGTGCACCTAGTTTCACCATCTGCCATATGTGGATAAGCAAAGAACCTACCTTATTAGGATGGGCATGAGGAATAATGAGTTGATAGATGAAAAGTCCTTGAGCAGTATAAGACAACACAGTATTACATGAGTGTGAGCCCTGAGCTAGTACTGCTATTCTTCACTCAAAGTTCTCATCGATTTTCAGAATAACACTTAAAAAAAGGCTCATTCTTTAAGTAATCTGTAACAATATATTTTTTATGATTGACTCAAATGGCAGCAGGATGGCCTACCCCAGAAGATACCCATCTTTTTTAGAGGGAGGATTGTCAGTTTAGAAATATCTTCTAACTGGGGGAGGACAAGATAGGCCTAAAATATCAATTCGTACCAGAAAGTCGAAGCGTTCATGAAATGATGGGGACATATCAAGAGGACACTGAAGCTAGGATCCCTCAAGGGATCTCCACTAACCAAATCTAGGACAGTTTGTGCATTACAATAAATGAAGACAGTAGTGCATTATAAACCACTGAATGGAATGGTATCTGAGTTCTTACTGATATAACTGAAAAATAAAGGAGAAAGAGAAAGAAACTTCTTTCTTACAATAGAAAGCCAGTAGGGGACTTCCCTGGCGTTCCAGTGGTTAAGATTCTGTGCTTCCAATGCAGAGGGTGTGGGTTCAATTCCTGATTGGGAACTATGATCCCACATGGTGCACAGCATGGCCAAAGAGCAAAAAAAAAAAAAAAAAAAATGCAATTAAAAATAAAAAAAGAAAGCCAATAATAGATGTAGAAGATATGACGGAGTTATAAATGTTTTGTAAGATCATAGCAATAGCTGATTTAAAACAAAAATAAATCATAAGTAGATGCTAAAACTAGTAGATAAAAGATTGAGAAGAAACAAGATGTTTATGAAGTCTTAAAGTTTCCCTACAAAATACTTATTAGTTACAAAGGTAAAAATAGTAACTACACAGTGGAAGACACCACTTTAAACAAGTGAACAAAGTTAACATCACCAGCTTGGGACAGATTCTGACATCATGCGCTATCTCATATGATGCACTGAGAAGGACACAAAACCACTTCTGTGATGTTTCTGCCAAAATGCAAAACCTGAATCTAATCATGAAGAAATATCAGACACATCTAAATGGAAACTCTTTTACAAAATGATTAGCCTGTATACTTAAAAAATAGCAAGGCCATAAAAGGTAAAAAGTGACTAAGGAATTGTTCCAGTTGAAAGGGACTAAAGAGACTTGACACATAAACACAAGTGTGATCCTGGACTAGATCTTGCAGTGGGAAAAAGAGTTATGAAGCATATATGACTGGGACAACTAATAAAATTTGAATGTGAACTGTGGATTAGGTAATAAGACTTAATTAGTATTGTATGAATGTTAAATTTCTTGATTTTGATAACTGTTTATAAAAGAGAATGTTCTTATTTTAGGAAATATACACAATAGGTGAATCCGGGTAGGGGTATACAGAAGTTCCTTGTACTATTCTTGCAACTTTTCTATAAGTTTGATTAAGCACAAATTTTTACTAAAAGAAAAATCTCATTAAACCATGTGAGGCAAAAACTAACAGAACTGCAAAGAGAAATGGATGAATCCACCATAATAGACAGAGACTCCAATACTCCTCTATCAGAAATGGACAGATCCAGCAGGCAGAAAATCAGTAAGGAAATGACTGAACTCAAGAACAACATCAATCAACTGGATGTAGTTGACATCTATATACTATTTCATCCAACAACAGCAGAATAAACAAACATTCTTCTTAGGCTCACATGGAACATTCACCAAGGTAGAACACATTCTGAGCCATAAAATACACTGTAACAAATTTAAAAGAATAGAAATCATATAATGTCTGCGCTCAGATCACAATGGACTCAAGCTAGAAATCAATAACAGAAAGATAGCTACAAAATCCCCAAATATGTGGAGACTAAACAACACACTACTAAATAATACCTAGGTCAAAGAAGAAATCTAAAGAGATATTAAAAATATTTCGAATTAAATGAAAATGAAAACATAAGTTATCAAAATTTGTGGGATACAGCAAAAGTAATGCTTAGAGGGAAGTTCATAGCATTGAATGCATATATTAGAAAAGAAGATCAAAATAAATTATCTACATTTCTAGGTTAGGAAACTAAAAAAGAAGAGCAAATTAAATCCAAAGTAAGATGAAATGAAATAGTAACAATTAGAGCAAAAATCAGTGAAAATGAAAGTAGGAAATCAATAGATAAAAATCAATGAAACCCAAAGCTGGTTCTTTGAAAAGATCATAAAATCAATAAGCCTCTAGCCAGGCTAGCCAAGAAAAAACGAGAGAGAGAGAATACAAATTATTAATATCAGAAATAAAAGAGGGGGAATCTATTAAAGAAATTGAACCAATAATTAATAACCTTCCAAAACAGAAAACACCAGTACCAGATGGGTTCACTGCTGAATTTTACCAAATGTTTGTGTTAAAAATTATACCAATTCTCTACCTTTCTTTCAGAGGATAGAAGCAGAGAGACTACTTCCTAACTCATTCTATGAGACCAGCGTTACCCTACTACCAAAACCAGACAAAGACATTATAAGAAAAGGGAACTACAGACCAATATCTCTCATGAACGTAGATGTAAAAATTCTCAACAAAATATTAGCAGGTTGAATCCAACCATGTATGAAAAGAAAATCTCTTCTGTCCCTAAGATGCTGACATACCCTCTGGATGAAAAAGACTATTTGCCCATTTTGCAGTGGTATACTGACAAATGTTTAACAACCAGCTCTCTGGGAGTAGGGAGGGAAACTCTGAATTATAGCATCTGCAATTTTTGTGGTGCAAAACACTCCCACTGTGGTCAATATCTACCTACTAACATGATGTCACTAAACTCTCAGTGGGAAGAGACACATGCTCTCAGTGGCAAGATCCAGAACACCACTGACAATATGCCAAAATAACAGCTAAATTCAATCAATATAGAGGCTGGGAGATAACCAAAGAAAGTCTGAAGAACAGTAAGCCAATAGAAAAGTGAGCAAAACAGCAGTAAGCCAATAGTTACTCAACATGAAGAGAAAAAAAATCCTGACTTTTGTTTTATGACATTTACTAGTATCATTTAGCTTTTCATTATATAGACATTAGATATCATAGCTGACAAACTGTACAAAGGTTGCTCTAATCCAGTATTTCTGGTTCTTTTTGCTTTGATATATTATTCTATTATAATTAGATTTCTAATTTTTCAAGATTAAAAAAACTTGGCTTTTGGTTTATTTTAAGATTTCATAACAGATTAATTTTTGTAACGTAACAGGAGTTCTGAACTGCAAATCAAGGTACCCAGGATCTAAGCAAACTGGCTTGGGAATCAGACAGACCTGGGTTCAAATCCTTAATTTACTTTTTAGTAGGTATGTAACCTCAATGAATTAATTATCATATATTTTCTGAATCTTAGTTTCCTTTTCTGTACAACAGAATGCAATATCCAATGCAGAGGGTAACTACTACTCATTTTTGTTTGTCAATATCCCTTTTTTAGACCATCTCAGCTAAGTGGCTCTCCCAGTTATGCTCTATCACTTCAACTCTTTGAGTTTGTCCTGTATGCTTATCAATATCTGAATGATATTCTAATTATAGCAGTTAGAATGGTACTCAATAAGTATCTGTTGGATGAATGAATGATTAAAAGAATGAATTAATGAACAAACAGCCACTCTTCTATTCCATATGATTTCTTTCAGGCTGTCAAACAAGAAACCCTGCCCCTCTTGATACAAGGTGGGCAAGTAGCCCAAGCTGGCTCTCAGAGCAGTATCCTTCTCCTGGACTACCTGAGTTCAGAGGTGAGCCTGGAACCCAAACAAAATCAAAGAGGGTTCTTTCTCAGAGGCTGATACAAATTATGAGAGAGAGAGAGAGGAACTTTTTTCCTCTTATAAGGCCGCTGTGAGCCAGCTGCCGGAAGTCATATTTCCCACCACATGGAAAGAGTTTAATGGAGAAATAAAGGCAGAGAAAGGAAAGCTGAGATGACAGATGGAAAACATGCTAGTGAAAACATGCTAGTAAAAACATTAGCCAAGTACCTGGATTCAATCATACCTGAAAGTAGAATTTTCCATGTAAGCTACGTATTTAAGTTTGATTTCTGTCACTTTAACCTGAAAGAGCCCTAATATGCCACACCCAGTATATTCACTGTAAGAATATTTGCCCCAAACAGTTTTACCACCAACTAATTGGCTGTAGGGCAATTTTGCTGTGAAAGATAGAACAATGATCAACAGGTTCGACAGTTTGGTTTCAACTATTTGACAGTGGTTTCATTTCTCCATTGACTCAGTGCTCCCATTTTTATATTATATACATCTTAGGCCTCATAATGGTCACTACAGTGACGAGCAGATGTGAGGGTCTGAAAATAGTGGACGATAACAACTATGTATAATGACTTGATAGAAAATACGGTGATAAGAAAACTTACTGGAAATGTGAAATGAGAGAGTGTAAAGCCAGATCGCATACTATACTAAAATGATAGTATATCAGTTTGCAAATCCTTTGGTGAGTACAATCATCCCTCTCACCTGTCAAAAGCAAAAGTTTACCAAGCTATGGCAAATATAAAAGGGGCGGCTAGTAATTCATAACGGTCTTCAAGAGCATTAATTATCGATTCTTTAGCTAATTCAGATGCTACAGACTGCTCTCCAAGCTGTCTTTATAAAATCTATCACACAATATTAGAAGTTGGAGGCAAAAGAATCAAGCTCCTCTTATCGCCGCAAAAGGAAACGGTTACATGCTTCCCGGTAAGTTTCCTGAAAATGGTGAAAATTTTTGCTATTTGATAGTGGAGAACATTATGTAGCCAGAATTTTGGTATTTGGGACAGAATCTGGCTTAGATGATTTGGTGAAATATAAGGACTAGAAATTGTGATGGAACATTTAAATGTAGTCCAGATATGTATGACCAGTTATGTATGTTACATATATTGATAAGGAATAGCAGCATCCCTCGTCTGTTCATTTTACGTTCAGGGATACCTGAAAAGACTTACGGTAGATTCTTTGTATATCAAAAAGAATTTATGTCCAACAAAAGATCCTGAATCCTTAATGATCAACTTTGAGAAAGGAAGTATCATCGTCTTCTAAGACATACCCCAATACAACTATAACATGAATTTACACACATTTTAAATGTATTCAAATATTTTCATTTTTCGTGACAAAATGTTTTAAAAATTTTGCATCTTAATTATATCCTTTTAAATGTCCCTCTTTTATTTTATCTTTATCTTTTACAACAAAATTGTCTTATGGTCTGTTTAGTTGTGCAGCAAAACTGCCTGCAGCAAAGGTTCTTACAGTGAAGATACCTAGAACCCTAAAATACCTATGTTGTAGTGTTGTTTCACAAAGTCAAAAACAACATGTAGATAAAGTACTGAGCATGGTTCCTAGCACATGACACATATTTAGTGAATGGTAGCTAATATTATTTTACTCCTCACCAGCTGTGTGTTTCTGGGCAGGTCTTTAACCTCTCTAGGCTTCATTTATTTCATGTGAAAACGAATGACTGGATTAGCTGTTATCTAAGGTCCTCATTATCTCTAAAATTCTATTAATTTGATTAAATCTACATGATTAAAAATACACCACAGTTTAGAGCCTTTTATCATGTTCAGTTATATCAGGTATTTGATGTAACACTGATTAATGTCATACCTTCACAAGTTCATCCATGAGACAGGACTAAGAACACAGAAAATGAATATGTTCAAGGGTTGAGGCCATAACATCTCTTCACAATAAAGAAGAAAAGGTAATTATAACTCCTTTGTAGGAGTTAGAAAGATGCAACTTTTGCTTATTGGTGGATTCTCACCTGGGCAAGGTCTAATGTTGCACATGATTATTTCCACAGCATTCCCTTCACATGGCTGCCCACCATGCTGAGCTGATGGATTATTGCAAGTTCTGGTCCTGGTTCGGTTGCCATGTCCGCAGCTCCTTGTGCATTCTTCCCAAGGGCTCCACTCTGACCAATTACCATCCACTATCCAAAGGTGACACATTACACCATTAGATATATTTCAGTTGAAAGAACTAATAGTGAGACAAGCCATAGTTAGGGAACAGAAATGCGTATCTACTGAACACATGCCTGTCCGGTGAATAAAGAGGTTTACCTGGACACAGCTTATGTTGACAGTTCCGCATTTCTGAATCCGATCCCTGGCAAGGCTTCCCACCATTGGCTGGAGAGGGGTTGTTGCACACACGACTCCTCTTTTGGATGCCTTTCCCACAGGTGACACTGCAGGATCTCCAGGTTGACCACTGGGAAAAGCCACCATGAACTGCAAGTAAAACATTGTACTTGGTCTCTGTTTTTGTAAGTAAAAAAATTGTAAGTCAGATTTCATTTAAGATATGCACTGGGTCTAGCGCTGAATCTATGAAGGCTGAGAGATTGCTTATGGAAGCTCTTCTTTACTGTAAAATTAAAACCTAAGCAAGAGAGAAGAACTTCAAACTGCTAACTAGAGTTTCTTCCCAGCTCCAGTCCTGACTCATCTGGACATGGCTGTTGAAAGAGTCAGTGACCAAGAAATTTATATGCTATTTACCTTTTGGAAATAAGTCATTCTTTAAAGCAAAAATATGCATTGATTTTTGAGAATAAATTTAACCTAGTTTTGAATACAAAATTCAGTTTGGGATTTTGAATTATTAACTTGGTATTCTGCAGCTCTCATCTGTATTGTTTCAGTCCTTTCAGTTTGTGATGTGATTTTTGTCCTAGCCCTATAATCTAGAAGTATCTTAAAGGTAGAGGAGACTTGGACTAAGATGCTTAATGATTTTCATGATTTGGATCACTCCAGGTGCTGTTTAACATGAATATCCCAGAGTGAACGAATCACACTCACCCTGGACTATTACTGGCACTCTGACAAGGACAGAACCCATCAAGTTTCGAGCAACACATTCATATTCGGATGTATCTTCTTTCTGAGCAGCGGTGATATATAATGAGTTGTTGGACAACACATTAATTCGCTCATCCCAGGGGATAGAGTGCCCCTGACGGGACCATGTAATGGTTGGATGAGGCTCTCCAGTTGCCTGACAATTCAAGACGACTTTACCACCAGCATTAATAATGGTTTCTGTTGGCTCAAGAGTGATAACAGGAGGACCTATGGACAAAAGCACATAGTATTTCTTAGCTTTTGTGGAATTATATTAACATTTTAAGCCATATTATATAGTAACATTATTTTGAAAAAAGTTAGGCTGATTCTTTAATACACTGTAGCTTCTCAACTATTAAGGTTGTAATAGCTATTGATAGAATGTTTTATTTAGTAAATGGCAAAAATGTAAAATCCCCAAGCAGTCTAGCCTAGAGCATGGGCTCTGCAGTCATGCTTTTCTGGATTCAAATTTTGTCTCTGCTCTTTACTACCTTTTTGAATCATTGTGTCCTTAAAAATGGTCCCTAGTTCACAGGATCTTGTTTGACTCGACTAAGATGATGTAAGCACAGCTCTTCACAAGGTAAGCACACAACATTATTAGTACTGTTGCTGTTATTATCATTGCTTTTGTCTGTGTTTTACATGGTGAACATTCAGTTCTTTCATTTACATTATTTTTGAGGTAGGGAGTCATTATCAACTTATTCTTTCACCAGTGGTCATCATTCTTTAATAAACGTATATTAAGAACCTACTTTTTGCCATTGTGCTAGATGCTGGGGGCACAGATATAATTTCTAGTCTCAAGGAGCTAACAGTCCACTTATAAGACAGACAAATAACCCATTATTGAGCTGTGCTATAATATACCTGTAGAATTTGGTAATAGAATAGGTAGAATAGAATTTAATATACAATAGGTAAATGTGTGGTAATCTGGGAGCACAAACAATAGTGACTCAATAGATCATACAAAAGCATGTCACTGGAAATGAAGAGGAAAAGGAAAATGTTCAAGAATTGTTAAGGTGGGAGTGATAGAACTTAGCCATTGAATGGTATGGCATAAAGGGAGGAATTGATGACTACAGGGTTTTGATTTGGGCAATATAGTATATCTCTGGGCAATCCAGTAGAACATAGGAGAAAGAACAGATTTGTTGGGAGGGAGTAAGGAATGATAATTTGCATCCATTTAGAACTGCTGAGCTTGAGATATCTGTAGGACATTCAAATGGAGATGTCTACACCACAGTTGGATATTCATATCCAGAGCTCAGAATAGAGATATGGGCTAGAAATATAGATTTGTGAGTCTTTCATGAGTGGATAAGATTGCTTCAGAAGTGAGTCTAAAATCAGAGGAAGAGATCCAAAGACATAAACTATTACAACATCAGTATTTAAGAAATGGACAGGAAATGAGCCTGTAATTGAGTTTCTTCCTTGAAGAAACTCAGGAGAAAAGGGTATCCTGGCAACCAAAGGGAGTTTCAAGAAGGAGGAAGAGGTTAACAGTATCTATACTGGATGATGGCTGTTCAAATAAAGTTGTTGGAAAGAATGTAAAAGGAATTGCAAAAAACTGCTGACAGAATGTTTATCTTTATACTGGTCCACAGTGTCAGGATAGAATATGAAAGACTTCATGGAGAAGAAACCTGGACTGGATTTTTAAGAATGAGTAAGATTACATATAGCAGAAAGGAGGCTCCCTGGAGAGAAGGAAATAGCATAGAGATGGGTTTAGTTTTGAAAGGATGATTCATCCAGGAGAGCAGTAGCATGCAGGTTCTAAACATTTGGTTAAAATCTTATAAGAAAATCAGAAGGCTTTATGTTTGAATAGGTAAGCAAAGGGGACTGTGCTTACTCTTGATAGAGTATGTCGGGACGACAGTGGTGTTTTAGTGAGACTGAATTGAATGGTGGAATGATTTGCTCAGTGAGAGTTAATGCAATCATATAACTCAAGGCAGTGGCTGCACATTATAGACCAGGAAATGTATCTGGAATGATGGAACATAAAACAAAAATAGAAGTAAAATGTGTTATATTGTGATATTCCTATGCTAGTATTTTATGTAAAGGTACCACTGACATGTCTTTTACAAAAGTAATTATTTCATATGAGGTTTGAATCCCTCAGTGAGTGTTATTAATGTATTATTCATATATATGCCCACATCATCCTATACAATTGCCTTCTTACTTGATGTTTACATAGGAACTTTCAGGGCTGGTGCTTTTCCTTCTCTCCCAGTGATGAGATTACATTATGTATTCAATAAACTGTTGCTGAATAAAGTAAATGCCTCAGACCAATCATGTAACACTAAATAACAACATAATGAATAGACGAGCTTGCCTGTTCATATTATTATGGCCAAAGAAAGTGTTAAATAAAACTTAGAATCTTAATTTAGATTGCCCATTTGAACCTTTCCAACTGCACACAAGGCTATAAATTAATTCAACAATAAAATTCCATGTGTACATCTTTCAAAGGTGAATTAATTCTATCAGTCACATAATGATCAGTTAAATACAAGCATTTTATCTAAATGAAGACATTCCTTCTGGTGCTTTAATCTTAATTTTAAACAAATTATATTTTTGGCTTTTTTATATCCCTCATTTATTACAATGAATTTATTGTCAGTATGTAGATGAGCTAATCTAATCTAATGCAGCTTTTCTTAAACTGTCAGTGGAACATTCTTCCAGGAGAGATTAATCATGAGATGACCTACCTACACTCACCCAACAAAGGGGTGAGGAAGGTTTCATGGAAATAACATTTTTTAGGGGAAATGTAGAATATTATATTTTCCTCTTGTTGAGTTATAACTAGCTCACATCTGCATATTAACATTTCTGGAAATATCTGCGGTAAGGAAATCGGTGCACCTAAGCAGGGCTTGGCATATACTAGGTGCTCTTTATATATTTAATAAATGAATAAACCTTGTTTAATCTATTTTTTTCTCAGACTTATTCAATCATGGCACTCTACTTTTTTCCTAATGACATCCCACAAAGTTATCATTTGGTAGATATGTATTTTAATAAAACATTGTCTTAGCAAGACATACAAACAACCTGAGTGTGTCTTTCAATGGATGAATGGATAAAGAAAATATGGTATATATATAGTAGTTTGGCAAACAGCCGTTAGTAAATGCTAGTCTACAGCATCTCTCAATAGTGAATAAAGAAAATGTAAATAAATTCATCCCGTTAATTACTGAGCCTAGTCTCAAAATAAGCTGATTTCCTTAAATTGTCAACCGAATAACATTGTTCTCGGGTCAGCCCCTGAAGTGGTTCTGGGGACTGTCCAGGGAGCCATTGGAGTCTTTCATGTTTTTCTAATTATGAAAACCTGTCTTCCAATGGTTTATACTGAGGGCCTTCATCATGAACATGATAATCCTGCTTGGAGCACATAGTTATTTCACGGCAGATTGACAGCAGTCGAGCTGGAGCACTCTTTTTTTTTTGCGGTACGTGGGCCTCTCACTGTTGTGGCCTCTCCCGTTGCGGAGCACAGGCTCCGGACGCGCAGGCTCAGCGGCCATGGCTCACGGGCCCAGCCGCTCCGCGGCATGTGGGATCTTCCCAGACCAGGGCACGAACCCGTGTCCCCTGCGTCGGCAGGTGGACTCCCAACCACTGCGCCACCAGGGAAGCCCCAAGCTGGAGCACTCTTGAGTTCACTTACATTAGTCTTTATTTTCAACACTTATTTTTCAAGTGCCAGAAAATGATATTTTTGTAAGTTCATTACAACAACCGTGAGGAGCTATACGAAGGGTACTCGATTGAATATATTGCAAACAACACAAAAAGCTCTGCTACCGAGCAACTGCAAGTGTGAGCTGCATGTGTTAGATAAAATATACTGCAAAATTATATCAATCTTACTCTTGGTAACAGCTGCTCCATCAGCAGCAGAAAAGCAAATTAGACAGACTCTGAAAGCTACCATTAATGTATTTGCTAGAAAGTTAAATGAACAATTAAATGGACATTTCTTAAAACAAGTGTTTCATTAGAGTTTGATTAAACAGCTTACTCTGCAGAGTCAGACTCATGCTGCGCTCCACCACCCCAGCTTCATTGGTAGCTACACATGTATAGTCACCGGCATCTTCATTCTACGGAAATAAGCAGTGTTTTATAAAAATATGTGCCTATAGAATAGTGCAAATCACTTTTTATTACCATGATGCTTGTTTATATGCAATTTTGTTTTTGAGACGGTATTTCAATGGAAATAGAGAAACTTACATATATTTAACCACATAAATAGATTTTTCTTTAAAGAAAAGAAGAGAAAGACATTCCTAGCTTAAATTTTTTCTGAACAACCTATCATTGCTCTCAGGGGACAATAACTGGCAGGAAACCTAAGCAGAAAATCACATTTTTTACAATCATTTATCCAAAATTATCTTATTAAAGAAAAATGCCAACATTATTCTTATAGATAGCTTAAAAAGCATTAAATAATCAGAACAAATCAATGAATATCTAGTTCTTTCTTATGGGGGTTATTAAAAAAAAACATTAAGCTTAGCCTCCATTTAGAAAGCTTGAAACGTAGGAAAGAAAGTGAGGAACTAATTTACTAATGATGACAAATCACAGAATGTAAGTCACAAATTTATACATATATGTTATAGAAAATAAGGACCTCATGAGTTTAGATTTGATGACTAGAGACACAGATTTTGCTAAGGTCTTGTGAACAGAAGAATTCTGGTCTTGTTAATAGAAAGAGTAAGTCAGTTAAGAGGAACTAAATTGAAGGAAGTGGAGGAGGGTGGGAGGAGAGAGACAGATGTTGATTTAGGTGTTTAATCAGGGTATCAATGCATTATCCAAATAGAGATTTCTAGTAGGAAACTGTAAATGGAACTTGAAAGAGTTTCAGGGTTGAAGGTACAGGGTTAGGAATCTGAAATTGTATGGTAGAAAAAAATTAGTATTAGTATTAATATTGATATTAGAAGAAGTACCAAGGACTTCAGAAGTAGTAATGTTTGTGTAGAGGAAAAGGGGGGTAAAGCAGTAATGAAGAAGCCTGAGATTCATTCGTGTAGCTAGAGGTAGCAATCATCTCAAAATTGAAGGGATGATCAATAACATCTAAGGTTGAAATAAAGCCAAGGAGAAGAAAAGACTGAGAGTGGCCCATTGGAGCAGGTGATTGGATAGTATATACTAATTAATTAATTCCACAGTGGGTTAACAAATTACCCTCATTTAGTCTAGTTAAGAATTTTTCAGATAAAATATCTCATTCACTTGACCCCCAAATTAGAATAACTTAAAGTACTAATCACTGTCTGAATTACTGAAGCTTTTGGACAGCCTAATATAGTTATCGACTTGGTGATGAAATCTAACATTTATTTGTAATTTACAATGTTGTAATTCTTCAATTTCCGCATTCTAAAACAGATTTGAGGAAGTTATCTTCTGATGTTGAACAATAGGTCAATGATGGAGAACAAAGCAGCAAAATTATTTTATTGCTTGTACTTCTTTGAAGGGCTAAAAATCATCAATTTGAACCATTGTTTCAGTTTTTTAAAAGAACCCATTGATTCAGATTTTATGATTAAAATAGGAATGCATGAGAAACTTTTCCCATCCATGGCACCTATAGAGAGGCATTGATTGTGACAGTTAAAGTGCATACTGACAATTCCAGTGTGACTTACTGTAGTGCCATAAATGGCCAGGGAGCCATTTCCAAGTTGCCGAATTCTGTGGCTAATTTCAATATCCATCCCCCTTCTGCTCCACTGGATAGTTGGGGCGGGATCACCTTTCACCTCACAATTCAGGATTGCATTACCACCAAGTGGTTCAATCCAGTTAGAAGGGTAATCACCTTTGAAGACTGGAGGTTCTGGGGAAATAACAAAAGATGAGTATAAGAAAAAGGAAGCTCCAATAATTTCTTTGTGATTTTGATCTACTTAAAAGATAATTTAGTGAAGAGGGGAAAAGCCACTTTTGAGCCCCATGGATCTCCCAGAATTAACTGCTCATGGTAATCAATGAGATAATTTTGTCCATTTCAATAACCTAAGTGGATGATTCCATTTTGTGCCAAATGATCTCTTTACATACTGCTTACCTACTTTTGAGTTGAATGTTCATAATTTTTTTTACGTCATGAATTTGCGTATCTGTGAAATAAGACTAAATGGATTAATAAATTGAAGTTATATTGTATTACTATACAATAAGGAGGCAAAACACAAACCATTCATCATAAATAAATTTAAAATAGAAGACTTTTTATCTACCTTTCACATAAACAAATCCAATTGCCTTCACAAAACCAACGCTGTTCTCTGCAGTGCACACATAAGTACCCGAATCTTCTTTTGACATCCTTTCAATAACAAGTTCGCTGTGTCCATTTACACTGTCAAAGTGGGCTGAAGGAAACAAGGTAGAAAGCAACATAAATATCTCTCAGTAACCTAGGAAAATAATCAGTACAGCTCAATATTTTGCAGGTTAGATTTATGAATTGGTCAGCAACTGAACCAAAGAGATCTCATTATGACATAGGAGGAGAGAGCCTTTTCCAGGGATTTCTTCCTGAGCTATTTGCTGTGTCTCTAGACACTTGTTTGAAGAATGAAAAAAAAAGAAGGAACAGGAGAAGAGAATGAAAACAAACATCTTTCAAAATGAATTTTCGATTTGAAGTACACCTTTCATCTCAAAGGGTTGCCTAAAGCTGGCTCACAGTCTCTCTGGGTTTTAAAAAATCTTTCATTCAGAAATATGACATTTTCCATTTCATTTCTCACACCACTTTTCCTCCCAGACAATTTACATCAAAATATAATTCAACTGACCTGGCAGCTCAGACAGGAAATCATGAAAATATACGCTAGTTAGGTAATAAATAATAACAACAAGATTAACTTTGTAATAATTTGAACTTCTCCATAAGTGATGATGATATAAATATTTACAAAGGTATTTACAATACTTGGAATAGAGTATAAGATAAACATGCTAATCCTAAAATAATCAATACTAAATAAGGTTTTGATTAGACCAGCCAATATCTGATTATGTTAAGTATGTTTACCTTGCATGTTCTCTCCCATTCAAATTATATTTTAAAGTTTCATACTGCTGAATATTATGTGGAAAATTAAGCTTTAAAAATTTAAATAGCTAAGTTAGTATTACGCCTTCAGAAAAGAGTACTGATTAAGTTTTTTAGAGTTTATTTTTCTTTAGTAAGATATACTATTATTGTTAAGGTGATACAGTTGGTGAATTTTAGTGATTAACATAAATCTTTATAGCAGAGAAAACTCAAGCTTATTACTAATTTTCCAGCAAGGCATTTGTAAATGCAGTACTTCAGAACTCAATTTTGGGATGCAACAATTTCTCTTTACAGACAATATCTTTATGCTGGCCATAAAGTCTAACAAATAGGGACACTTGTCCTCCCAGGGATGAGGGCTCCTGGGCTTTAAAAAAAAAAAAGGAGATTGGTTTTGAGTTCTCTATGGGTGTACTATTCACTTCTTAAGAATTAAATTACCAACCTGGGATAATATTGTTATTGAAGGTCCATGTTAACTTGGGCAATGGAATACCAGTTGCTTTACAGTTTAATCGTAGCTGTTCTCCTTTATTTAATGACACATCTCCAGGAAGTTCAGTAAAAGTGGGGAGAACATGCACAGTCAGGCTGACGGTGTGTGTGTCTTCACCTGCAGCATTGTTAGCAACGCAGGTATAGGTGCCAGAATCCTCTGGCTTAAAGAAAGAAAAATCATATGGCTTAAAATTACATAATCTTACATTATACTACATATAATACATAAAGTTACATAGCTTGGTCCCCAAAGGAGCACTCTTGTTTAAAGACAGCTTAAATTTCCATCTTGTAGTCTGAACCATCTGGCTAGCTTTTAAATAACATAATTTAAAATGTATAAGAATTTAAACAAAAGCCCATACCTTATAGAACTATAGAATTTATAATAAGATCTCAGAAAACTTTAAAGTTGATTAAACATCAACTGCTGTACTGAAATGTACAAATAAAGAGCAAATAGTCCCAAAGGCTGTTAGAATCTTAACAGCATAGTTGGCTCTCTGGGTAATGTGGCACCAAAGTCCACCAAAATTATCAAAGGAAATGGCAAGAGTAAGGGCAATAACACCTGCAATTCCAAAATTTCACCTGCTAAATCCAGCTCTTGGCACTCACTTTATTAGATGTATTGGCAGCATTTGACACAATTCTGGCTTCCTTCTTTTTAAAACCATGTCTTCACTTGGCTTCCAGGACAACCCATTCCCCTAGTTTCCTTCCTACTTCACTGGTTGCTCCTTTTCCAACTCCTTTTGCTGGCTTCCCCTCCACATTAATGTCTTTATGTTGGTATGTGAGAGGGCTCAGTCTTAGTTCTCTTTTCTTCTGTATCTGCACTCACCTCTTTGGTGATCTCATCCAGTCTTATGGCTTTAAATATCATCTATCTACTGCTGAGTAACAGGATGTCCAGCCCAGATCTTTCTTCCAAATTCCAACTACATTAAACTTTTCATTCCAACTCTCTGCTTAGATGTCTAAAAGACATCTCACACTCATGTCCAAAACTGAACTCCCCATTTCCCCTTCCTGTTCTATCTGCAGCCTTCACACCATCTCAGTTGATGGCTACTTTGTTCTTCCAGTTGTTCATGCCTTTGTTCTCAGACATTTGCGTTATCCTTTATTCTTTTTTTTTTCAGACTCTACTTGCAATCTAGCTAGGAAATCCTAGCTTCAAAGTATGTGCAAAATCCAATCACCTCTCACCCCTTCTCTGCTAATGTTCAGCTTTTTTTTTTTTTAATTAATTTTTATTGGAGTATGGTTGCTTTACAATTCTGTGTTAGCTTCAACTGCACAACAAAATGAATTAGCCATATGCGTACAGATATCCCCTCCCTTTTGGACCTCCCTCCCATTTATGTTACCACAGTGCACTAGGTGTGTTCCCTGTGCTGTACAGCATGTTCCCATCAGTTGTCCATTTTACACATAGTATCTGGATAAAGAAGATGTGGTACATATATACAATGGAATATTACTCAGCCATAAAAAGGAATGAAATTGGGCCAGAGATGAGGATTGACCTAATGTTCAGCTTTGAGTCCTATAATCTCTCCTCTGCCTCCAGACCATCTTCCCAACTGGTCTTTTCTGTTTCTATCCTTGCCTCCCTACCGTGTATTCTCACGGAATAGGAGGAGGAGGAAGAGGGGCAGGGGGAAGGGGGAGGAGGAGCCAATGCAATGTTGCAAAAACATAAGGCAGACCACATTGTTCCCCTGCTCAAAACCTGTAACGGATTCTGATTTTACTCAGAGTAAAATGCAAAATTGTTATGACCTGCAAGACACTACCTGTATCTGGCTTTCATTTTTCTCTGACTTCTTTCTCTCTCTTTTCATTCTTTTTCTTCTTTGCTTTCACTGGCCTTATGTTTCTCAAATACATCAGACATGTTCCTACCTTACATTCTCGCGTTCTTTGCACCCACCTTAATTTCTTTGCCCCTAAAATCTGGGGGAAGAGCATCCCAGTTTTCTCTGCCTGGGATGCTCCTCTTCCAGATATTTGCTTAGCTAACTTACTTCCTTCAAATTTTGCTCAAAATATCTCCTTCCCAAAGGACATTTACTCTGACTATGCTATTTAAAAATGTAACCTGGGGCTTCCCTGGTGGCGCCGTGGTTGAGAGTCCGCCTGCCGATGCAGGGGACACGGGTTCATGCCCCGGTCGGGGCAGATCCCACATGCCGCGGAGCAGCTCATCCCGTGAGCCATGGCCGCTGAGCCTGCGCGGCTCCGCAACGGGAGAGGCCACAACAGTGAGAGGCCCGCGTACAGCAAAAAAAAAAAAATGTAACCTGTACTCCTCCAACTTCTGATCCCCTTTACCCTGCTCTTCTTTTACTTTTCATACCAGTTGTTTTCTTTTGGCAACTGGTATGAAACAATACATTGTTTATTTTTATTGTCTATCTCCCTCCTCTAGAAATAAACTCCACGAGGGCAAGGATCTTTGATTCCTTTGTTCCCTGATGTATTTATTCCCAGTGCCTAAATCAGTGTTGATCACACTGATAAATAAATATTTGTTGAATTAATGACTGAATGCTTCTGATTGCGTTAAGGTCCATATTACAGACTTTTTCTTCTTTTGCATTGAAGCATCAAAAAACTGATTGGAAATGCAGCATAAAAATTGTAATTACTCATTATAGATATAATCTAAATTTGGTTGGTTGTATACTAATTTTTTTAAAGGCAAACAGGAATAAATCATATTCCATGTAAAGGTCTCCCCACTCTGACACCACTTAGCTATTCTTAAAATTCCCAGGTTATAAGAACTTAAGTTTAAAATCAAGGATTTTATGGAAGTAAAGCTTTTGAAAATCTGGATTGCACATATTATTCACAAATAGACTTCTTATCATTTGTGTCCTTCATCCAGTTTTTATAAGCTACCTTACTGTTGATATATTTCTTAATGTATCTGAGTCACTGTCTCACTAAAAGTCTAAACTTTTCTTACTTAATTTCTTCAGGTCTAAGAGTGATTAAGGGGCCTAATTCAACATTCTCAAAACTGGGAGTATTCCTTACTGGAGATATTTACCAGCTTAAACAAATAAGCAAACAAATTTATCCTTATTTTATCAATTCTAAAATCCATAGTTTTAACTTTTAATATCTCTGAATTTGGGATACAACTTAAAAATTGATGATCTTCTCTAGTTTACTTGACTATATATTTTTGTCTTAGTGGCACATAAAATATTGGTGCATCTTAGAATTGATGGAAACTTAGATTTGAATAAATACAATTTCCAATAGCACATGAGACAGAGTTAACCTATCACTAGAGCTATTTATCTGGTAATTCCAGGAGTCTGGCTAAAGGCTGAAATTATACTGTGAAGTGAATGTGATGAATTTATCATTTTAATTTGTTCAAATTTAATTCTATGAAGACTTTGTAATGAAATTTAGGCACTTTGAAGGGTAATGAAAAGGAATAAGATAGGCACAAAAGCTCTGAAAGTGATTCACATTTTAATCATGTTTAATAGTTAGTACCCAGTGTTGATACTCTCAAACCACATGGTAATTTTTTTAAAAGTCATGTGGTATGCATAGATACAGATTCCTCTTCAAGTGGGCTCACACTGAAAAACTGAGATGCTTCCCATAGCTATAATTTTGCAGACTGGAGAAGTACCACCTAAGAATATTCAAAAACCCCAGCCTACACTGATCCCTAAGACTAAGAGTTATTTAAAAACCTGAAAAGAGCAAAAAGCCTGCTTTTTGTATTTGCTTAATAATACATCAGATATTCTTACATCTCTACTCTTCTAACCATCCTCATGCATCGTTACAAACATGGAATATAACAGAGGCTTAGAATTTTTCCTGATAAACACAGATTTCCACAAAAATAAAATAATTTTAGAAGGAGGCCACTTATGAGTCCTCACGATCTGCTAAATACTATTCTCGGGGACATAAAATGAAATATGTGTAAAATTAATTTTTTGACCTGAATTTATAAGAGTACTTTCTTTCATTCATTATTAAAAAGTACATTTCCGAGCTAAGTCACTAGATGTAAAAAGGTGAATTAATAATCTGGCTTAATGTATCTATTCGTGTCTATTAAACTTACCACAACATTTTCCAGAATGAGCTCCCCATAGGGTTCGACAGTGTGTTTTCCTAACAAGTTAGCCAAAAGAACATTGTCTTTTTTCCAGTTAATTGCTGGTGTGGGGATTCCATCAGCCACGCATGGAAGAACGGCTTGTGAATTCTCATTGACGGTGTAATGTACTTCTGTACTTTGAATTCTAGGTGGTACTATGAAGAGTTTAAAAATGATAGGTATTCAGGATGTTGAATTCAATAATATCTTTATTCACACTGAAAATTAACACACAGTAGACTTTCTTGAGGGTAACTTGCTAGAAATACTAACAAAATTTATCAAGCCGTTTACTTGTTTCTTACTATGAAAGCAATCCATATTTTTGATTCTAGCAAGAATCCTAATGCATCTGTACTTGTTGAATATCAATTTCTGAAAAAATGACAGAACTGGTGAGAAATATTTAGATTTTATTTGACTTCCTGACTTTTCCTTACTTGAGTTTCTTTTGCTTATCGCAGTGAAGTAAAATGAACAAGAGCAACTAAAACCAAAGATGCTTCTATAGTTGTATAATTGCTAGATTTGTATCACAGAGATCTCGTGAGGATAGACTAATAAAAGTCCCTAGTTAAAGACACTGTAAAATACCCACCCCATATTAAATATCACAAAGTGCTAAAGAAAAAACTATTTATTGCAATATTTCACATGTGTTACAACAAATGCAAGTAAAACCAGAAAAGACATTTAATTCAGTTTTTATACTGTCACAGAGAAATTTTTACAGTGATTTCATAATTCTGTGCAAATACTGCCTTTGCCTCAAATTTTTTTGAAATAGAATTTAGGCAATATAGAAAGGACAATTGACTATTTCAGGGTACTAACAAATACTTTAGTGAACTTGGAACTAAGAATATTCACTTCTAAAAGAAAGGCATAAAAAATATTAAGAATACTTGGCTCAAAAAGTAAAAATAGAGATTGGTTCAAGACGGCAAAGTAGAAGGACGTGTGCTCACTCCCTCTTGCAAGAGCACTGGAATCACAACTAATTGCCGAACAATCACTGACAGGAAGACATGGGAACTCACCAAAAAAGATACCCCACATGCAAAGACAAAGGAGACGCTGAAATGAGACGGCAGGCAGGGTGCTATCACAATAAAATCAAATCCCATAACCGCTGGGTGGGTGACTCACAAACTGGAGAACAACTATACCACAGAAGTCCACCTACTGGAGTGAAGGTTCTGAGCCCCATGTCAGGCTTACCAACCTGGGGGTCCGGCAATGGGAGGAGGAATTCCTAGAGAATCAGATTGTGAAGGCTAGTGAGATTTGATTGCAGGACTTTGACAGGACTGGGGGAAACAGAGACTCCACTCTTGGAGGGCACACACAAAGTAGCGTGCACATCGGGACCCAGGGGAAGGAGCAGTGGCCCCACAGGAGACTGAACCAGACCTACCTGCTAGTGGTGGAGGGTCTCCTGTAGAGGCGGGGGGCACCTGTGGCTCACCAAGGGACAAGGACACTGGCAGCAGAAGTTGTGGGAAGTATTCCTTGGCGTGAGCTCTCCCAGAGTCTGCCATAAGCCCCACCAAAGAGCCCGGATAGGCTCCAGTGTTGGGTCATCTCAGACCAAACAACCAACAGGGAGGGAACCCAGCCCCACCCATCAGCAGACAAGCAGATTAAAGATTTATTGAGCTCTATCAACCACCAGTCCCTCCCATCAGGAAACTTCCACAAGCCTCTGAGATAGCCTCATCCACAAGAGGGCAGACAGCAGAAGCAAGAAGAATTACAATCCTGCAGCCTGTGGGACAAAAACCACATTCACAGAAAGACAGACAGATGAAAAGACAGAGGGCTATGTACCAGATGAAGGAACAAGATAAAACCGCAGAAAAACAACTAATGAAATGGAGACAGGCAATCTTCCAGAAAAAGAATTCAGAATAATGATAGTGAAGATGATCCAGGACCTTGGAAAAAGAATGGAGGCAAAGATCGAGAAGATGCAAGAAATGTTTAACAAAACCCTAGAAGAATTAAAGAACAAACAAACACAGATTAAAAGAATTCAGAATAATGAGTGTGAAGATGAGTCAGGACCTCGGAAAAAGAATGGAGGCAAAGATCGAGAAGATGCAAGAAATGTTTAACAAAACCCTAGAAGAATTAAAGAACAAACAAACACAGATGAACAATAGAATAACTGAAATGAAAACTATACTAGAAGGAATCAATAGCAGAATAACTGAGGCAGAAGAACAGGTAAGTGACCTGGAAGACAGAATGGTGGAATTCACTGCTGCTGAACACAGTAAAGAAAAAAGAATGAAAACAATTGAAGACAGCCTAAGAGACCTCTGGGACAACATTAAATGCAACAACGTTCGCATCATAGGGGTCCCAAAAGGAGAAGAGAAAGAGAAAGGACCCGAAAAATATTTCAAGAGATTATAGTTGAAAATTTCCCTAACATGGGAAAGGAAATAGCCACCAAGTCCAGGAAGCGCAGAGAGTGCCATACAGGATAAACCCAAGGAGAAATACGCTGAGACACATAGTAATCAAACTGGCAAAAATTAAAGACAAAGAAAAATGATTGAAAGCAGCAAGGGAAAAATGACAAATAATACACAAGGGAACTCTCATAATGTTAACAGCTGATTTCTCAGCAGAAACTCTACAAGCCAGAAGGGACCGGCATGATATACTTAAAGTGATGAAAGGGAAGAACCAGAACCAAGATTACTCTACCCGGCAAGGATCTCATTTAGATTCGATGGAGAAATCAAAAGCTTTACAGACAAGCAAGAACTAAGAGAATTCAACACCACCAAACCAGCTCTACAACAAATGCTAAAGGAACCTCTCTAAGTGGGAAACACAAGAGAAGAAAAGGACCTACAAAAACAAACCCAAAACAATTAAAAAAATGGCAATAGGAACATACATATCAATAATTTCCTTAAAAGTGAATGGATTAAGTGCTCCAACCAAAAGACACAGGCTTGCTGAATGGATACAAAAACAAGACCCATATATATGCTGTCTACAAGAGATGCACTTCAGACCTAGGGACACATACAGACTGAAAGTGAGGGGATGGAAAAAGATATTCCATGCAAATGGAAATCAAAAGAAAGCTGGAGTAGCAATACTCATATCAGATAAAATAGACTTTAAAATAAAGAATGTTACAAGAGACAAGGAAGGACACTACGTAACGATCAAGTGATCAATCCAAGAAGAAGATATAACAGTTATAAATATATATGCACCCAACACAGGAGCACCTCAATACATAAGGCAAATGCAAACAGCTCTAAAAAAGGATATCAACATTAACACATTAACAGTGGGGGACTTTAACACCTCATTTACACCACTGGACAGATCATCTGAACAGATAATTAATAAGGAAACACAAGCTGTAAATGACACAACAGACCAGATAGATTTAATTGATATTCATAGGACTTTCCATCCAAAAACAGTAGATTACACTTTCTTCTCAAGTGCGCATAGAATATTCTCCAGGATCACATCTTGGGTCACAAATAAAGCCTCAGTAAATTTAAGAAAATTGAAATCATATCAAGCATCTTTTCTGACCACAACACTATGAGATTTGAAATCAATTACAGGGAAAATAAATGTAAAAAACACAAACACATGGAGGCTAAACAATACATTACTAAATAACCAAGAGATCACTGAAGAAATCAAAGAGGAAATCAAAAAATGCCTACAGACAAATGACAGTGAAAACATGACGATCCAAAACCTATGGGATGCAGCAAAAGCAGTTCTAAGAGGGAAGTTTATAGCTATACAAGCCTACCTCAAGAAACAAGAAACATCTCAAATAAATAATGTAACCTGACACCTAAAGGACCTAGAGAAAGAAGGACAAACAAAACCCAAAGTTAGCAGAAGGAAAGATATCATAAAGATCAGATCAGAAATAAATGAAATAGAAGCAAAGAAAATAGCAAAGATCAATAAAACTAAAAGCTGGTTCTTTGAGAAGATAAAGAAAATTGATAAACCATTACCCAGACTCATCGAGGGAAAGGACTCAACTCAATAAAATTAGAAATGAAAAAGGAGAAGTTACAACAGACACCGCAGAAATACAAAGCATACTAAGAGACTACTACAAGCAACTCTATGCCAATAAAATGGACAACCTGGAAGAAATGGACAAATTCTTAGAAAGGTATAATGTCCAAGACTGAACCAGGAAGAAACAGAAAATATGAACAGACCAACCACAAGTAATGAAATTGAAACTGTGATTAAAATTCTTCCAAGAAACAAAAGTCCAGGACCAGATGGCTTCACAACTGAATTCTATCAAACATTTAGAGAAGAGCTAACACCCATCCTTCTCAAACTCTTCCAAAAAACTGCAGAGGAAGGAACACTCCCAAACTCATTCTGTGAGGCCACCATCACCCTGATACCAAAACCAAACAAAGACACTACAAAATAGAAAATTACAGACCAGTATCACTGATGAATATAGATGCAAAAATCCTCAACAAAATAGTAGCAAACAGAATCCAACAACACATTAAAAGGATCATACACCATGATTAAGTGAGATTATCCGAGAGATGCAGTGATTCTTCAATATAGGCAAATCAATCAATGTGACACACCATATTAACAAATTGAAGAATAAAAACCATATGATCATCTCAGTAGATGCAGAAAAAGCTTTTGACAAAATTCAACACCCGTTTATGATAAAAACTCTCCAGAAAGTGGGCATAGAGGGAACCTACTTCAACATAATAAAGGCCATATACAACAAACCCAGAGCAAACATCATTCTCAATGGTGAAAAACTGAAAGCATTGCATCTAAGATCAGGAATAAGACAAGGATGTCCACTCTCACCACTATTATTCAATATAGTTTTGGATAGCTATGGCAATCAGAGAAGAAAAAGAAATAAAAGGAATACAAGCTGTAAAAGAAGAAGCAAAATTGTCACTGTTTGCAGATGACATGATACTATACATAGAGAATCCCAAAGGTGCCACCAGAAAACTACTAGAGCTAATCAATGAATCTGGTAAAGTTGCACGATACAAAATTAATGCACAGAAATCTCTTGCATTCTTATACACTAATGATGAAAAATCTGAAAGAGATATTAAGGTGACACTCCTATTTACCATTGCAACCAAAAGAATAAAATACCTAGGAAGAAACCTACCTAGGGAGACAAAAGACCTGTATGAAGAAAACTATAAGACACTGATGAAAGAAATTAAAGATGATACCAACAGATGGAGAGATATACCATGTTCTTGGATTGGAAGAATCAATATTGTGAAAATGAATGTATTACCAAAAGCAATCTACAGAGTCAATGCAATCCCTATCAAATTACCAATGGCATTTTTTACAGAAGTAGAACAAAAAAATCTTTAAATTTGTATGGAGACACAAAAGACTGCAAATAGCCAAAGCAGATTTGAGGGAAAAAAACGGAGCTGGAGGAATCAGACTCCCTGACTTCAGACTATACTACAAAGCTACAGTAATCTAGACAGTATGGTACTGGCACAAAAACAGAAATATAGATCAATGGAACAGGATAGAAAGCCCCGAAACAAACCCATGCGCCTATGGTCAACTAACCTATCACAAAGGAGGCAAGGATATACAATGGAGAAGAGACGGTCCCTTCAATAAGTGGTGCTGGGAAAACTGGACACTAATATAAAAGAATGAAATTAGAACACTCCCTAACACCATACACAAAAATAAACTCAAAATGGATTAGAGACCTAAATGTAACACCGGACACTGTAAAACTCTTTGAGGAAAACATAGGAAGAACACTCTTTGACATAAATCACAGCAAGATCTTTTTTGATCCAACTCCTACAGTAATGGAAATAAAAACAAAAATAAACAAATGGAACCTAATGAAACTTCAAAGCTTTTGCACCGCAAAGGAAACCATAAACAAGATGAAAAGACAACCCTCAGTAGGGGACAAAAGTATTTGTAAATGAATCATCGGACAAAGGATTAATCCCCAAAATATATAAACAGCTCATGCAGCTCAATATTAAAAATACAAACAACCCAAAACAAAAATGGGCAGAAGACCTAAATAGACATTTCTCCAAAGAAGACATACAGATGGCCAAGAAGCACATGAAAAGCTGCTCAGCATCACTAATCATTAGAGAAATGCAAATCAAAACTACAGTGAGGCACCCCTTCACACCAGTTAGAATGGGCATCATCAGAAACTCTACAAACAGCAAATGCTGGAGAGGGTGTGGAGAAAAGGGAACCCTCTTGCACTCTTGGTGGGAATGTAAATTGATACAGCCGTATAGAAGCAACCTAAATGCCCATCGACAGACGAATGGATAAACAAGATGTGGTATATATATACAATGGGATATTACTCAGCCATAAAAAGGAACAAAATTGGGTCATTTGTAGAGACGTGGATGCATCTACAGACTGTCATACAGAGTGAAGTAAGTCAGAAAGAGAAAAACAAATATCGTATATTAACACATATATGTGGATCCTAGAAAATGGAACAGATGAACCAGTTTGCAGAGCAGAAATTGAGACACAGAAGTAGAGAAAAAAATCGTATGGACATCAAGGGAGGAAGCCTGTGGGGTGGTGGTGGTGGTGGTGGTGTGATGAATTGGGCGACTGGGATTGACATGTATACACTCATGTGTATAAAATGGATGACTAATAAGAACAAAAACAAAAATTAAAAATACACTTCCCACAAAACAATAAATTTGGAATTATTCAAATACATTGCTGAGAAATGGATCAATCTTAATGACATTTTTTAGAACAATTGGTTTCAGCAAAAATTATTTTTTTATCATTATATGAGTAAATATGCAAAGATTATGTGAATGATTATATGCATAAACAACAGATAATACGGAAAATCAAAAATCTATTTTGCTGAATGGTATGTCACAAATATTCAGTTTTCATTAATATATGCTATATTTTTATTATCTCCTTTATCCTGGTTTCCTCGGAGTTTATACTTCAACTCTTCTAATGGTTACAAAGTTGCAGCATTAGTACATTTACTTAAATTCATTCTTTTTCAAAATGAGAATTTTAAGGCTGTGATTTTATATTTGATTATAGTTTGGCCACACACCATACATTTTGATATGTGGTGTCCTTATTTTTATTATTTTCTAAATAATCTGAAAATAAAACCATATTCTTTGACCTACTTGTTGACTAGAATGGTATTTTTTAATATGGCTGGGGTTGGGGTTTTGGCATTAAAAGTTCATTACACATTTCTAGCTTTATTGCATTGTGGGCAGGAATTGTGGCCTATACTTTTAAATTATTATTAACAATTTCTTTGTTGTTTAGTATATGGTCAATTTTGGTAAATTTTCTACGAACACTTGAAAGAAGGAATATTATTTACTTGAAACTAAAGGACTAATGTGTATTAATTAGTTCAATTATATTAACTGAGAGCAGGTATAAAACTGTAGAAAATTCAAATACACCTGAAAGATAAAAAACAGCTTTCACAAATTTTTTAAAAAGGGAAAAAGTAGAAACTCATCATTAAAACAAGAGTTACCTCTGAAAATAGTAGTTGGAAATAGTTTAATTTACTTATTGTTTCTTACCACTGATATTAATAGGTATTCTACCTTTAGTCTTAAAAGTATACAATTAAAAAAATAACAAAATAACAACTAAAATATTTCAATGCTGATCTTTAGGTATTTTGTTAGTTGTCTGAATGCAAAGGAAAAAATGGTATTTTTTCTATTATTCAAATATACCTGTAAATATTTTGCTACATACTTTAAAATAATGAATCAAATAGATCTCCAATTCTCATTAGATTCACATTACATCTATAACGTAGGTCACATGGTGATTAGTTTTGAGCCGAGATGACTTGCAACTTGAAAAGTAAAGCATAAGAATAACAAAACAAATGGACTCTTCATAAGCCAAATTAAAGATCCCAATAATCACATTATGAGGGGATTGGCAACACATTAATTATCCTGGCTTTATTAATAAAATCTCTCTTTGTCACACACATATGTGCACACACGAATAAACATAGCCTACCAAAAACATATTTGAAGGGCAAGTGTACCTACATACCACATTGAACACACACACTCCACTCTTCATTACTGTTTTACATTGTTTTGATTTTCATCGTATTTTTTTCCTGGTGTTTTTTTTCTTTGCCATGGTAATGTAGCACACTAAAAATGATTTATGCTAAACAACCTACCATGGACAGTGAGCTTGGTGCTCATGCTGCTTGATCCTGCCACATTAGCTGCTGTGCACGTGTACTGGCCAGCATCACCAGGCTGAGCAAATGCTATTTGCAGAGCTCCAGAGCTGAGGATGTGCTGGCGGATTGATTCCATAATTACATGCCCATCTTTATGCCACGTAATGTCAGGTGGTGGGAGGCCATCTGCCTCACAGGGTAGCATGATGGGCTTATCCACAGCAATGATATATTCCTTAGGATGGGGGCTAATGACTGGAGGAACTAAAAGATACAAGGTTTGAATGTTATCTTAAAAGCAGGAATGTACCATTTACACACTACAGTATTACTCTAGCAAAGTGAAGTCACATTGACAAGAAACAAAGCCCTGACGTTACCATATCATCACCAAAGGATTGCTATAGCTTGTTTGCGTTGGAAAAGAAAATTCATTGAACCCATTGTAGAAAATTATTCTCTATCTAGTTAACAAATATAAATGATAATCAATTTTGAATAAGGATATAAACATGTACTCATGAGGGATTTCATGTCTAGAAAACTTAGACTGTGTTGACAGAGGTATTTTCTTTAACATACATGTATTGTGATTCATCAGCTACTTAAAACTTCCAAAATAGACCCCTTCAAGGTTTGGAAATTGTTCACCTGCTCAAAGATCCTTTTATTCATGTGTTTCCTACAGTGCTTATGATCTCATATACAGTGGCCATATTTAACAAGGTATTTTGTTAATGAATAAAGGAATAAAGAAATAGAATATGGAAAAGAATTACAATTAACCCTTGAACAACGCAAGGGTTAGGGATGACGACCCTGTGTGCTACCGAAAATCAATATAACTCATAGTTGGCCCTCTGTATCCTTGTCTCCTCTGTATCTGTGGTTTTTGCATCTGCAGATTCAACCAACCTTGGATTGTACAGTAACGTGGTATTTACTACTGAAAAAAAATCCTCGTATAAGTGGACTTGCACGGTTCAAACCGTGTTGGTCAAGGGTTGACGGTATATAGATAGAACTCTTTCCACTTCTTCAGAAAATGGTGGAAGGGCTTATGATTAGGATTTCTCTTCCTAGTGTTTACAATAGATTCCTAGTGTTTACAATAGATTACACTAAGGATATTCTACTGAGCTTTTCTTACCCTTTCCTGCCTTGGGGCTATTGCACATGCTGCCCTCTCTTCCTTGGACACTCTGCTACTTTTACATGGCTCATCCTAGCTCATCATTCAGGTCTCAGCTCCAGTGGTACCCGCCTCAGCTCCAATAGTATCCTCCCCACCAACAAGTAGTTGTTAAAGCTTACTTTAACCACTAGTGTAAAGTGGTCCCCACATTTTCCCATTTTGGAATATTGAAATGCTGTTAATTGTTCAAAGTGTTTCTTTTTCTTTTTTGAATAAAAGTGTTTCTTTTTTTCATATCAATAGTTTTAATCAATTAGTGAAGGGAAAAACCCTCACTAATTCTTTTCTATGACCTCAGTTTTGCCAAAACCGATGAATATTTCTTGGTCATCATCCTAACTGACCTTTCGCTTGCATTAAAAAAGCTGTCTACTCCCTTCTTGAAACACTGTCCTCTCCTAGCCTCCATCTAGTTTTCCTCTGTCATCTCTTCCCTCTCCTTTGTATTCTTTTCCAGTGTTCTCTCTTTTCGCAGACCTCTTAACAATGCAGAGTCCTGGGGCTTTGTCCTTAAGATATTTTCGGTCCAAATTCTCATCCAGTCTTACAGACTGAAATACCCTGATTACTTCCAAATTTATATCTTAGACTATACTTCTCCCTTGAGTTCTGAATTCATAAATATTCAACACTTTTTGACATCTCTGCTAGGATTTCTAATAGTTTCCCACATCTAACATGATTAAACAGAAGTCACGCTTTCCTTCCTCCCAAACCAGTTCCTCCCCTTGCATCCCTCACAGCACTATCTCCCATCTCTAGCTCAGGCCCAAAGCCCAGGAAACATCGTTAACTCTTCTCTTTTCCTAACCTCCCAATCTGATTAATCAGCAATCCTGGCAATTACATCTCCAAAGAGTTCTTGAACCCACCACTTCTTGTTCATTTTCCCCTGCAACTCACACACCCACTCGCACTCCCAGCCAGACCGTATCACATGATGCCTAGAGCACTTTACTAGTTCTTCCAGCTCTAGTCTTGTGCTTTCTCGAAATCATTATCTATATACCAGCAAAAGAGGTCTTCCTAAAACCAAACAAGAGTCTTGGTTAAATCGTTAAAAGGCTTCAACACTGCACACAGAAGGAAATCTTACCCCTCCTCTGGTCCTTCGGGCACTCCGTGCACTGGTCCCACTTTCTCTTCTGACCTCCTTCACATTTTCCCAGCCTTCCCAGGTTCATTACTGTCAGCCACACTGGCACGCTCCTTTTCTTACCCTTTCCTGCCTTGGGACCATTGCACATGCTGCCCGCTCTTCCTTGGACACTCTGCTACCTTTACATGGCTCATCCTAGCTCATCATTCAGGTCTCAGCTCCAATGGTAACCCCCCTCAGCTCCAATGTACCCCCATCAGTAGGTTAAAGCCTACTTTAACCACTAGTGTAAAGTGGTCCCCACATTTTCCCACCATTCTCCATCTCAGCCTTTTGTTTTCCCTCTGCATAGCATATGTCAGAATTTATCATAATTTCATTTATTTGGTAGTTTCATTTTTTTCCTTCTCCACACTATAAGGAAAGGATCGTATCTATAATGGTCAATGTATGTCTACTTATTATCCCAATAAACACTTGTTAAAGAAGTGTTGAAAAATACAAATAAATTAGATTTACAATCTGCAGGTAAGTAAGCTTTACTACAGTTATTAATTCACCATAAGAAAATCACACTACAAGGAAATTCAAATCCGCCATGCAAACTGAGCAGCTCGGAACCCATCTCTAGGTCACGTCTTGATCCACAAAAACAATGCATGTAAGATATGAATATTACATCAAGAAAATATAAGTTAAATGTGAAAGAAACCACACTGTCTTCAGAATATTTTTTTCCATCAAGCTGGTTTAATTGCAATTATGATTTATTTTTTTGTTTCATGACTCTTATTGGTGATTCTTTAAAATTTAAAAAATTTATGATGTTTTTTAAGTGGATATTACAATCCAGTATTTTGTAATGTATACAAAGTAGTATTACAGAGAGAATAGTTTTAAAAATCACCTTAAATATGTGCTACAATGCAAGTACCAAATAGAGGTTCACAGAAATTCAAAATATCATGAGATGCCTCAGTTTTCTTATACAAATAATGCCCCAAAACACCCAAGCACTAAATTTTTTCCTTCATGAGGTTAATAGAAAAACATATAGGATAATATAAACTAAGAATGTTAATTAAGAACTATGGTGGCATCATTACTTTAGATATATGA
Source organism: Neophocaena asiaeorientalis asiaeorientalis (assembly GCF_003031525.2). Classification (NCBI taxonomy): domain Eukaryota; kingdom Metazoa; phylum Chordata; class Mammalia; order Artiodactyla; family Phocoenidae; genus Neophocaena; species Neophocaena asiaeorientalis. The sequence goes on along the minus strand of NW_020173731.1, from coordinate 1,324,602 downwards.
ATTTTGATATACACTATTGTAAGCATCTTTGCAATGAAGACATAGAGATTTATTATTTAGGTACCTTGGACATTTAACTTGATTTTGCCCAAGGCTGTACCAGCTGGATTCTGAGCCACACACATGTAAGTACCAGCATCCTCTCTGACAGCTCTGGAGATCTGCAAGCCACCACGAGGAAGAACTGCATGGCTTCTACCTACATCATAGTTACAAAAGCAGAGTGAGAAGAATTTTTATTTTCATTAAAAAATCATACCGACTTCTGAATTATAAAACTGAATTGCCATTATTTTCTTGATTGAAACGGTACCTGAAGTGATGACATTGATACCTTCCTTTTGCCAAGTGATGAAAGGACTGGGAGTCCCTGTCGCTTCACATGGTAATAAAATGGGATTGTTTAGAATGACGGCTAGTTCACTTGGCTGAGGCTGAATGACTGGAGGCTCTATAAGAACCAATCAGCAGAAATAAGCAAAGGTTCTCGTTAGTAGCATAAATGTCTATAGTAGCCATGAGGTTAAACATGCCTGAATTCAAAATTCCAAAATATTAGTGATTTCATCGTCCCAGGGAAAAGCAAATAGCGGTCATATCACATTTTTTGAGTCTTGTTACTCTAGCCAGGTTCCATTAGAAGAACTCCATAGAAAAGACTAAAGTCAGAAACAGATCATAAAAATTCAAGAAGACAAATAATTTAGGGGTTGTTTTGTGTGGTTTGTCATCTGTATGTTTTCTTTAGTCTATTGAAGAACATCTATCAGGCTTTCATATCCCCAAAATATTACTGTGGTTTATGACTCTAGATGGTACCACCTGTCAAGAATAAACATGACTTAGAAAAGTACAACAGCAAAATTTTAATGAATAAATAACCTTTCATACCTTGGACATAAAGGCTCACATGTCGATGTGCAGAACCAGCTGCATTCCTGGCAACACAAGTATATCTTCCAGCATGGCTTAATTGAGTGGCAAATATTTCAATTGCTCCTAAAAAGGAAACATTTTTCATACACAGTGCATCCCTGTTTTTCTGGTTTGATAAACCATGTCTCTTTGATTTTGTGTGAGTCTGCCCCCTAGCACAGTAGTGCGTGGCTTGTACTCATACTTGTACCCCCTGTGCTTACCTACCACAGTATTTTTTTAAAAATCACTATTAACAGCTTTATTTAGGCAAAACTTACCATAAAATTCACTGATTTAAATGTACAATATGATGATTTTTAGTATATTTACAGAGTTGTACAATTATAATTTAATTTTAGAAAATTTCCATTATGCCAAAAGAAATCTCACTCCACTTATAGTCCTGCCTCACTCTCAACCCCAAGTGTAAGCAATCAGTAATCTAATTTCTATATATATTGGCCTTTTCTGGAAATTTCATATAGATGGGATCATACAGAAGGCTTTTGTGTCTGACTTCTACTGTAAGCATAGTTTTTGAGTTTCATCTGCTGCAGCAGGTGTCAATATTTTTGTTCCATTTTATTGCTAAATAGAATTCCAGCCTGTGAATTATCCACATTTTGTTTATCCATTCACCAGTTGATGGACATTTACATTGTTTCTATGTCTTTGGCTATTGTGAATGATGCTGTATGAACATTTGCATATAAGTCTTTGGGTGGACATATGCTTTCATTTCTCTAGGTAGGGACCTAGGAATGGAGTTGCTGGGTCATATGGTAACTGTTTCACATTTTGAGAAAAGTTCTAAACTGTTTTCTTAGCACAGTACTTTGTGCTGAAGAGTAGTTAATTTTTTTTTTTTGCGGTACGTGGGCCTCTTACTGTTGTGGCCTCTCCCGTTGCGGAGCACAGGCTCCGAATGCGCAGGCTCAACGGCCCTGGCTCACGGGCCCAGTCGCTCCACGGCATGTGGGAATCTTCCCGGACCGGGGCACGAACCCGTGTCCCCTGCATCGGCAGGCGGACTCTCAACCACTGCGCCACCAGGAAAGCCCAAGAGTAGTTAATTTATATTTTATGATTTTACTTGCTACCCATTTATGCAGATTTCTGAGATAGCCAAAATACTATGCTTTGAAAGCCAAGTTCTATCCTGAGAACAAATCTTTCATTATTTCCCTTCTACTGAAGAAATAAACAAATTCTCTTTGAATAATATGCCCACACTCATAAACCCTCAGGATGTTAGTTGCTACTTTAATCTCCAGTGTACCTCCCCAATGCAGGATGAATTTCCAGAAACACAAATGTGAATCACTTATACTTCCATTTAGGTGAATTTTTTTCTCTCTAATATTATAAAATTTTCAATACTTAAATTCTATAAATGATGGTTACTACCACCCTCAAAAATTATCCATATCATAGCACTTAACACCCAGCCCTACTTGCTAAATTATTGAAACCTTAAAAGCAAGAACCTTGTCTTAGTTTTATATCCTCATAAACTCAGTGGAGTATTTAGCCTATTTTAGGTACTAAATGTTTGTTGAATGAATGGACATTCTATTTGGCCAATAAAAGAAGTGTGGTTCACTCAAAGGCAACCGGTAAATTTGTTAAGCCTTAGGTTTAGTAAATATGCACATAAAATCCCAGTGGTCATGCTTAATATATTCATATCAGTCCTAGATATTATTTGTTATTTTGTTTTTAGACTTTTTTTCTATCCCTTTCCCAAGTTCCCCCTCCCCATTCTTAAGTGCATCTTTTCCCAGATGCCTAAGACCAGGAATACAGGTGTACTTTATTCTTTTATTTTGGTGCAACAGAAGTCCAAGTAAGGCCATCCAGTAAAAACGAATCCAATCAATAGCTGTGTAATCACTGAGCTGGGTCTTACCTGAGGACAGAATTTTATAGCCCTCTCCTCTGGGAAGCAGTCTTATACCATTTTTCGCCCAGTGAATTGAGGGAAATGGAACTCCTGAAGCTGTGCAGGTGATCACGGTGGGGGCGTGTGTGGTTACTAAGAAGTCAGTAGGCTCATCAGCTATGGAAGGTGGAACTAAAAGAAAAACAACAAAAAGAAAGAAAACGACATGTTCCCAACCCTTACAGATTTCCAAAGCCTCCTCATATATCCTTCTCTTTCTACACTGAAAGTGAATGCTTGGTCAGTGGAAAAGGAGGCTCTCTTGTGAAGTAGAGGAATGATGGAATGATATCATTATAATAACTTTCAGTCCACATACTAAGCCAGTTCTACCTTGGACAGTGAGATCCACAGTTCTCTTATCCTCTCCGGCGTCACTTGTCACAGTGCACTCATAGGTCGCCGTGTCATCCACAGAAGGGGAAATAATTACTAGTGAACCTGAAGAAAGGAGCCTAGAAGAGAGATTCCAAAGTAATGAGGTGCTATATATCAATTTTCATAAATGTTTCTAGTTGGTTCAACATGGTACTATCTTGTGAATTGAGGGAAATGGAACTCTTTCCTCATGTTAAAATGAGCATCATTTTATGCATCAGACTTTAAGTTTATATGGCAGTGGGTTAACAGGACCTCAACCTTGACATCCGCAGGAAGCAGTGGTGTGGAATGATTGTGTTAAGAGGGAATCTTGAATTTTCTGAATGCTTATGGCATAATCAACCATGTTCTCCCAGGTGAAATACAGTGAAATGAGCACACTGATGATAGCCATTGTTTACTGACCACTGAACACATTCCCGGCACCATCTCAAGTGCTTCACATTAATCATCTCTAAATTTCACAATAACTTTGCAGATTGGTATTTGATTATTTCTACTGACAGATGGGTAACTACAAGTCTGTCTGTCTTGCACCTTTCCCTACTTCACACGTCTCCTTACATGTGGTGGATACCTTGGAGATGCATAGTACATAAATCAAAGAGTCTTTTCCTTAACTTTGAATCAACTCAAAACTAAAGTGATCTGAATCACTTCAAATGTTCAGAAGGTTGAGTAAATACACATACATTATTTAAAGTAATCTAATGAATCACTTTGCTGTAGAGCTGAAACTAACATAACATTGTTAATCAACTATGCTCCAATATAAAATAAAAATTAAAGAAAATATGTATCAAAATGAAAAATCAATAAATCTTTTAAATTTCTAGTGGTTGAACACACTAAAAAAATTAAAATAATCTAAATAAGAATATCTGTATTCTTACTTCAAACTGTGCAATGATGAATAGAAATGATTTGATTCAATGGAAACATACTTGACCTGCTTTTTTATTCAAGGGCATTGTACATTTTCCCCATAGTATATGCTTTCAAGTCACTAAACGCCCAATGCCAAAAGATTAAAAGGGTGAGAAAGAGGGAGAAGCAACAGAGTTTCAAGTGAAACACTCCTAGTTTCATATTTCCTGATATATCAGAACTGATTTTTGTTAAGGTAGGTCTATGAGAACATTTGCTTTCAGTACTATGGCAAACCTTTTGCAAGATATCTATTAACTTGAGATACAAGAAATGATGCTTATCTAAAGCATCAGAAATTCCGAGTTTTTTTTTTTAAAGGTTAGTCTTTAAAAAGTATGATGTCATATTGAGAGCAATGGTAATCAAGCTGGAAGAGCAATGGTAGTCAAGCTGGAAGAATACAAAAAACTGGGAGAAAATGCTGTTCTTCCTCCCTCCACATGCTGCCAAATACCTATGCTGTATTTCAAGGTATAAAATTTGATTTTTATTCTGCAACTAAAACTTGTATTATTTCTACAGAACAGTTTTTCTTTTATACCAAATGATGTTTTTATCTTTTGTCTTTATAAAATTCCAAAAGATACTAAAAAAAAAAGCAGAATGGAAATCTAATTTTTTAGAGCTCAGACAGTTATCTACAGGACTTATGAATACAGAAGCTGCACCTATAATTCAGAAATAAGATTTTAGGTTGAAAAACGAATTCTACATTAAGAAAAAATAATACACTCTCTACATACTAGCTAATTCTTCATACTTTATATATTTGCTGCCCCCATTGATAGAGTTTAAATGTTAATTCTTTTAAAAATTATGTTTCTAAATAATAGGTGGGATTTTCCAGTTAAATTATTCCTTACCGGTATGAATTCTGATTTTGATCCACATTAAGAAGATGCCCATTTTTTCTCCAGTTGATTGATGGTTTTGGTATCCCAGTAGCCTCACAAGCCAGAGTGGTTTGAACATTTACTGTTACAGTTATGTTGGTAGGACCCAGAGCAATAGATGGAGGAACTAAAACGAAGTCACCAAGTAAGAAACACGTTCAGTAAATAGTATGCCATTCGAAGTATCTCTGCCAAACTGAAATTAATCATTGCTAACTTGCTTTATAGTTATGAATACAATAAGGTTCTGTGAATTTACACAGTGTTGTGATGATGCTTATAATATAGTGTAATACATTTAAATAGCACTAGATATGAAGGTCTTTATGTTATGACCTCACTGGTTTAGGCTACCAAAGAATATCTGACCCAAAGATTGGATGTTGTTCATAAAAGTACATTTACCATGGACTTGTAAATCTATTCGCCTGCGATCTGTTCCAGCAGCATTGGTAGCCATACACAAATATCTCCCACTATCAGTAACATGTGCTGACTGGATGTGAAGGAATCCATTTTCCAAGATGGAGTATCTATAAGAAAGATCACAAGTGAGGTCCTCCAGATCAGCACATTATAAAATACCCAGTTAAATCCATTTTTAGTCCTTTTCCTACTTCAGAAATTTACAATACCCTTGATGGAAAAAAAAGGATATTCTGCAAAGGTGCATAGCAGATGGGCTTGTGATCTTGGATAGATTATAATCATTACATTTTGAACATAAGCCTTAAGAATTATGCTTTTAAAATACTATATTCTGATCCTCATTTAAGATGAAGAGACTCACTTTAGAATGAAAAGACCCAAATAATGCATTGGATCAAAGATTTAAAAACTTATATTTCAGTTCTTACAGTATTTTTTATCCTTTTCCAGAATTGTTACCTTGCATGATTCTCAGATAGAACAGCTCCATCCTTTCTCCATGTTATCCTTGGGGCTGGCACACCTTCCGCAAAGCATTCCAATACAGCAGACTTATTTAAGTGAATGACAAGACTCTGGGGGCCACTCTTTATGCTTGGAGGAACTGCACAAGAGATGCATGTGGAAAACTTCCTTTATATCAATAACATAGCCTGAACTAAGACTCTTAAGAGGTAATACAAAGTGAGATTTGAGTTAAATGTATGGCTTTGCCTACAGTTAATTCAGGTTAGTATAAATAGAATTGGGGTTTAATTCCTAAAGTCTTATTCAAGGTAAGATTTTATTAAAAATTTACTTAAAAATGAAGAGTAAATGGGTGGGGAAGCTTTAAATCCCTGATATGGTGTATGAAATCTGGCTTTCTAATGAAAGAGGCTTGAATAGAATAAAAGTCATCTCTGGTATGATACAAATTAAAGATGATATTTCTTATTTCTCTTTGGCCAAATAATGGTCAGAGAATGTTAATACTGGAACAACGTCACTTTAAATAAAGGATAGAAAGTGGGGTGTTATAACAAAGCACATCTGTGATTAATTATGCAAGTCTCAGAGTGTGTATTTTATTAATCATTGAGTTCATATGGGAATAGAAAACTTGAATTTTAATTTTAGTGTTAGAGATATTAGCTGCCTGGGTCACTCAACTTGTAAAGTTTCGTATATTAAAAATCCAAAGGGACGGTTTTGAAAAAGTCTGTATCATATTCTTGAAATTTGGCAGATTTTAGTGTTTAGATTTTACATTTGAGAAAATTACAGTCCCATGGCAGTCTCTGTCTAGCACATATATAATCAAACACCAACATCAACAAAGGTGACTAAATAATTGGCTACTTGTCATCCAGAGATTTAGTGTATTAACTTCTCCGATGGCTCTGATCTGAATGACGCAAAACATCAGGATATGCTGATAACAACTGGACATACATTGTCCTCTAAGAGAAATGTATCTTTTTTTTTGAAATTGAGTTAGTTTGAATATAGTGATAGTACAAATATCACATGTTGTCTTTATGAAAAGAAATAAGATAAGCACAAGAATTTGTTTAGTACGCTCATAAAAAATAAAAATGTTATCATCTCTTTAAATGCCCTTATCTAAATTTTTAAATTGTGAAACAGTGATTAATTTTTCTTACCATTTACAGTGAGAATAAATTCTCTTGTAGTCTTTCCTGCAATGTTGCTGGCAACACAGGTATAATTGGCTGTATCACCTAGATCTGCATTATTAATTTGCAAGTATCTCCCTCCAGATAGGATTCTTACTCGAGGTGTTGCCTGGATTCAGTAAGTAAAATTTACCATTAAAATGTCGGACAAATAAAATAAAATATTAATCATCAAAAGTAACTATAGGGAACTGTAGTGCACCTGTCTCCCAGTATCTTTGTCTGCTCCCCCCACCACTATCCTGGCATCGAAAACTCTTGGGAAATATTTCTATGAGTGTAGTTAAAGCAAGAGCACAATCAGTGTCTCCCGTTCTCCACAGTGACGGCCACAATGAACCTCTCAAGGATGAAAAGGTGTCTCAAGTTGGGCCCATTCGAGCTCCCCAGAAAGACACTGCTGGAAGTGTTGGAATAAGGCATATTTTTACTGGAATCACTGGTAGTGAGGATGACATAGCTTGGTGGCAGTCTTACCACCATGTGGGGACAGCTTGCTCTGAATCTAAGACATTAGCAGAGTTGGGATTCAGAGAAAGGACAGAGATGCTTGACTACATGGTTAGAGCCTCTGGATCTAGTAATGCCTAAAGCTTAAGTTCACCAATTACTATAGCTAATAAATATCTTTTTTTTCCCATTTAAATTATTTTGAGTTTGAATTCTGTCACTTAAAGCTGAAAGTCTCCTGACTAATAAATTAACTTTGGTTAACTTACAGGAAATAATTATCCTTCAACATATTTAACATAAGTAAATAAATTATTTTAGTCTACAAATAGTTATTAAGCACTTATTTTGCACCCAGGCATGGGACCAAGAATTATGAAAATGCAGAGACCTATATTGAAATGAAATACTGAAATATAATGAAATCTAACCTCTGCTATAATGTCCAATTGGGGATTATTCATAGACTTTAAAAAATGCCAGGTAACATCAAAGACTGATATTTTCTGATTGTGCCTAAGTGGAACTACTTCAGGAAGAGCCCAAATAAGATTTTTCTACCATATGGGTTCTGTCCCAGATAAACATATATTTCTCATGAAAAAAGCTGTTCACACTAACATAGACAGTTCAGGTCAATTTATCTTGAAAGTCCACACATTTTCTCTAGGCCTTTCCTTGCTACAGGGGCTATTAATGGTAAACTTTTATTACTTCTGATGAGAATAAGTGATTTCTTAAACATACATGGTAAGTTCTAGGAAACGTTTAAATTTTGATATGGGTATAGCAGGATTTTAGGCTAATAAAAAAATTCTGAGTTGATTCTCATGTCTTTCTTCCATGAACATCAGTAAGTTCTGCCAACTTATTGAGTCTCACTACAATTTTCTCTGGTTCTCTTCTCATTTACTGCCAGTGATTCTTCCAAATTTGATTTCTTTCCTCAGATAAAACATCATTCTCAGCTGATGACCTTAATTCCTACTTCATTGAGAAAATCAAAACCAGGCGCCTGCAATTTCTCCCTCTCATCTCTTGCATATGAATGCAACCTTCCTTCCTATTTTTCCATCTCTGTGGAAAAAGGTCAACGCTTCTGTCCAAGGCTAATGTCTTCACCTGTCACCAGGGTCCCAACCCTTCCCCACTCAACACACTTAGTCCTGTATCTTCCATCTCTTTCAGTAAATAAGCATATACAAGTCTCTTTTGTATTTAAGTAACAGTCCACAATCATTTCCACTTCCTCTTCTTTAACTCCCCCAGACAGCTGTAACCTGTCTTCTACTTTGGTCACTGTATTGAAGAACCGTTGTTCAGATCTTTAATCAAGTCTATGTATTGCCAAAGCCAGTGAATACAACTTAATTTGTATCTTAACATGGACTCTGTTAACCACTCCCTCTCTCTTCCTTGGCTTTCAGTACACCAATGTCTCCTATATTTAATCTTATTTCTCTGAGTCCTCATTCTCAGTCCCATTCTTCTCTTCTTCCTTTGCTCACCTTTTAATTGTCAATGTTGCCTTAGGCTTTATTCTCATTTACAGGTCTTCTCACACTGTGTGCTTTCTGGCTGACCTCATACAAACTGATGGCTTCAGCAACAGGTTACACCATTGAGGACCACCAAATCAAAGATGTTTTTGATGAAATATGGACCCATATGTCTTAGTGCTTCTTAGAAGCTCCACTTAGATAATATATAGGTAATTCAAACTCAAAATATCTAAAACTGGACTCATTTTTTCCCCCATAACTGTTGAAATCAGTCTGTCCCAGTACTGACATCACTTAGTCATATATGAGATTAGCCTGAATTTCTGTATCATCAACATTCACTCAGTCCCTATCCGAACACCTAATGGTCTAGAGTGAAATGCACACATGGGAGATAAGACTATGGAGGAAAAGTCAGAGCATGAAGGGCTTTGTGAGCTAAGCTGGGCAGTTTAACCCGAATCCTGAAATCTATGGAGAATCATCAAAGGATTTTAATCAAGGTCTACTTCAACCATACCAAGCTACCTGCAGTTCCTGGGACAGCAGCATTCCTTCTCCTGTGATGTCTTTGTACATGCTATCACTTATGTTTGGAATCCCCTTCTTCTTTCTCACCCAACATCTACCCAACATTTAAACTGAACTCATCCTTTCCAAGAGGCTCCCCTGGGCTATTCCTTACCTTTCAGTCTGGATTACTTGCTTCTCCCCTCTGTTTCCATAAAATGCTGTATATCCCTCTAAGATATTGTTTATTGAATCTCAGCAGTATCAACTTTCTACAATCTTTGATATACTTCTATATATTTTCAGATAGTCTGTGAGCTCCTTGAGGATCAAGATTATTCTCAGGGGCAATCATAGTGCCTAGCATTATAATAGGCACACAATAAATAGAGAAACTGAGGCACAGGACTGTTAAGTGATATGCATGATGATTTAACAAGGAAGCAACTCTCAGCACCCAGTCTCTCTGTGTTTGGCATTTGTGTGATTTGATGATGGTGAAAATCTTTCTGCCATGTGTATTAGGGACACAATTTCCTTTTATGTAGGCACAGTGTACCACAATAGGTTATACTAACAGGATGAGGAAGAACAAAGGAGAAACAAAAGGATAAGTAAGTACTAGGATAAGGACAATCAGAGCATTCAAAGTCACGGCTTTGAGCCAACCCTAAAAGCCTACTTAGGATCCTGGGCTGTGACACTATAGGGCAGCAGACAGATATCACCCGAGCATGGGAACCTTTAAAGAGCCAGTAACTGTGTTTTCAAAGATTCCAGTCCATATTCCTGGTGTTGCACAGATCCTAGGGGTCACTCCTGAGGACCAAGTTTAGACTAGGGAGATTCAGTAATAGGTTTGCCCTAGGGAGTTGGCAGGACAGGTCAGGTCTTTTGAGACTCTGATGGTTTCTTCCCTCTCAAGTAAAGACAAATGGTACAGATGAACCTATTTGCAGAGGAGGAATAGAAAGGCAGATGTAGAGAATGGACATGTGGACACAGTGGGGGAAGGGGAGGGTGGGATAAATTGGGAGATTAGGTTTAACATGAATACACCACCATGTGTAAAATAGCTAGCTAGTGGGAACCTGCTGTATAGCACAGGGAGCTCAGCTCGGTGCTCTGTGATGACCTAGATGGGTGGGATGTTGGGGTGAGGGAGGTCCAAGAGGGAGGGGATATATGTATATATATGGCTGATTCACTTCACTGTACAGCAGAAACTAACACAACATTGTAAAGCAACTATACTCCAATTAAAAAAAAAAGACATAGCTGAGTGTTTTAATTCAACTTTAATCCATGGGCTCCAGGAGATATATACTTGGGCCAATTTACAGAGTATATGAATCAAAATACCTGTCTTTTGCCTCATAACTAGCTACTAACTACTCCAAGAAGGCTGAGAAAAAGGCTGATTAAAGGACCCTGTGCCCACCCCTGTAATGTTGAATAACTAGTAGTCTGACACTGTTTGGTTTTATCTCCCTAGCTAGGACTCTATTGCTGATTTTTCTGTCTCACAATGAATCTGTGGAATTTAGCAAGATTTACCTGTAACCGTTCTCCATTTTTAAGCCAGGTGATTACAGGTGGGGGCACTGCATCCGATTTGCATTCCAATGTCACTTGTCTGTTCCGTAACACAGTGAAATCCTGGGGTTCATCAGTTCCAGCAATATTAGGGGGGACTGGGCATGAGAACAAATACACCAAAGGCTTTTAATAAACAGCATATAAAATGATCTGGATTATCTGAGGTGTTCAACAAATGTTGCTTCTGCTGTATGAAATAAAAAGCATAAACTTAAAACATTACTCATTCAATTTATAGTACAATGATTACAAATAGTGAAAATTTTTTTACCTTCCTCAGTACTTTCACATACATCAAGTAATGAAATTCTTCCAATGGCCACGTAAATGACAGGATAAGTAATATAATCACAGTCTAAGTACAAAGAAGGAATTCCTTGTCTAGCTCTACACTTGGTAATAATTTTCTCTGAACATCATATTTTAAAACTTCTAAATTAGGGTCTGCCTATTATAATATACAGAAATATATACATTTTTCTTAATATGCAGAAAGGGGGAGGGGCAAAATAGGGTTAAGGAATTAAGAGGTACAAACTACTATGTATAAAATAAATAAGCTACAAGGATATATTGTAAAGGGAATACAGTCAATATTTTATAATAACTTTAAATGGAGTATAATTTATACAAATTTTCAATCACTATGGTTTACACCTGAAATTAATATAATATTGTAAATCAACTATATCACAATTTAAAAACGTACCTTTTTTATGTGACTCTTATATACAAATTTACATGTCAATTAGTGGCAGGTCTAATTTTTGTGTAGGACTGGCAGGGTGAGGGGAACACTCCTATATTACACCAGCCCTACAGTTTGTGTTGCCTAGTCATTTAGGCTATGGGGAGATAAAGATCTTCCGTTAACTTCTTTTAATGTTCCTCTCCATGAAGAGTAATTCCTATTTCTATGTCAAAACAGTATCAGCCACAGTCTAATTGGCCCAACTTTTCTAGAAGGTAATTTGGCCTTAAATGTTGTGTGTGTGTGTGCGTGTTGTGTGTGTATGTGTACATGCATGCGTGTGTACTTGCATATAATCAGGTAAATATACCTACAGAAATTTATCAAAACAAAAAAATTAAAGGAAGAGGCCAACACACATGTACAAAGATGTCTATAATAGTGTGGCTTATATTGGTAAAAATACAAAACAGCTTAAATATCCAAAAATAAGGAATGTATTAAATAAATAATGACATATGCATAAAATGGGACATCATGGAATCACTAAAAAGTAATGTTATAAAAATACATTTTTTGACATGAAAACATGTTCACCATACCACTAAGATAAAAAAAGTTAAATAACTATATGCTGTATGATCCACATTTCTGTGACAATATTTATATGTAAAAAGGTCTTACCTTTGTGTGATGAGATTATGATTGATTTAGATAATTTATACTCTATGATTTAAAACCAATGAATATGAATTATTTGTGCAGGAACAAAACAAATAACTCAAAAAATCCATTAAACTATTCCCAACAATAGTTTAATGGACTACTGTGATCAAATATAAAAATCAGATTTGCAAAATACATTTTTCCTAATATATAAACATAGTTTTATGATATGTTAGACAGTTGCTCTATGTTCCATAAATTATGCCTTTTAATTAGGTATTAATGTATGATGGACTGCAGGACATTTTGCCAACTTTACCATGCACTCTCACTAAATATTCTTTGTCATCATCTCCTGCAGGACTGGATGCCAGACACGTATATCTTCCTGTATCTTCCACCTATAAAATTTGAATAAGTGAATGACACAATGTTAACATGCTGGTTTTGGTGATGAGAATAAATATTAGAATGAATATAGAAGTCTCACACAAAGCAAGATATCATTAAGAGTACAGTAATAAAATTTAATAAATGGTTTTAACATTTGTGATTAAATGTAACTTATACATTTAATCAGTTAAGTGTATCAGTTACATTTGATACTGATACTGAGCATGGCTTGACATCTGTTACATGTAAATCTATGTATTTGACATAGATTTAACAGGGTTTTGGTATTTGATCTCAGAATGTTTGCATACTAGGTATATTTAATGATCTCAGAAAGGGCAGATACATATAAGACCTACCACCATACATGACAGACTAGATACTACAGTATTTATTGAAGAAATAAGTATTTATAAATTTAAATTGCAGACTGAAAATTCTACTGGAGTCTTCCTGAAGAAAATAAAATACATTAACCAACCAATCAACTAACCAACCAAAAAAGTAAATAAAATATCAGGTTATTTTAATAAAGCACATTAATACCACATTTTTAGTCTACCTTTGATATACATGGTGAAACAAAATAGCTATATTATGTAATTTGGCTGTAAATAGGTCAGGCTGACAGCAAAATCTACTATTTTCTGACAAAAACCAGAAACATTTCTTTAAAAATCTCCATACATAGTTTCCACTGGAAGTGTTAGTCTTCATTCATATTTGACATTGTGTAGAGGATGTCTTATGTATGTGTAAAGGATACACTAAAAAACAGATGATCTTACTACTGTGAAAAATATATTTTTGAAAAGTAGAAAATCCTGTTTTCATTTATTACTTGAATACTCCTAGAACACTGGGAATTTTAAACTTCTTCATTCAAAACTGACTTTATAGTTTATGGAAAAACGTTTTGGTAGGCTGCAAAAAGTCCACTGAAAACATTTAAGACTAGTATGTTTGGAAAATTCAATATGACTTTAGAAGAATGACTGTCTCATCGTCCTTCAATTAAGAATTGGAAGTGATGCACTACTGCCTAGAGAATAATTTCTAAATTTCTCATCGTATCTTTCAAACCTCTAAAAGTCAACTCTTACTCCACCAATTCAGTTTATTCCCAAATCATATTGCCCTCTCCACTTGTCATGACTTAGCCAAACTTGCACTATCATTCATGACTGTTTTGAGATCTTGCCTTCTCCAAGAAACATTTCCTGACAACTTATACCCTTCTGAATATTGACAGTTACTATTAGTAGCTACATTTCCTAAAGTGTGTTCTGTTAATAGGGTGTTTAAAAAATTATAGTTAGTCAGGTCTCTTTGGAGTAGGAGTTTGCAGAGTTGTTGACATGCATTATGGCTCACAAAGGAGAGGAAGGTACAGTATATAAAGTTTTTCAGATCTACTTGGTCACAGAATTTTTCTCCCTTTGGAATAAATTACAGAATGAGGGTTTAATGGAAAATGTGTTAGCAAACTCTTGTCTTTACCACACAGTTTGGAATTTGCAAAGCATCCATTAGGTAGCAGGCATAACTACATGCTATAGATACATACACAAAAAGACACAGGTAACTAAGATATAATTTAGTAATAAGTGCTTTAACAGAGATATGTACTAAATGTTGTGAAAACACAGAGGACCAGAGAAACCAAGAGCAGTCTTGAGACTTGATAATACTTAATTTTTCAATTCTATAATGTTTTTCTTATTGTTTTCCTAATTTGGTCCTATGTAGTTTTATTTTTCTTAGAAAATTGGAAATTCCTTGAAGGCTGAGAAACATCTTATGTATTAGATTTGTATTCTCCACAAAAGCTAGAATGTGTGCGTCACCATTTAACACTCTATGGAACCTTTGTCTTGTTATAACATAAGTTTTCATTCTTACACTTAAGACCTAGTGTAATGTGGCCTTAATTTCCCTCTAAAGCTTTATTTACCATGATTCCTTTATACTTATGGTTCTACTGCACACACTTCCCTGTCTCCGTGCTATTCCCTATGTTACAAAATTCTTTTGCTTCCTTTTTGGTCTGTTGAAATTATAACATTCAAGGGTTTTGATTCAGTATGTGGTTTGACAGTTGGACCTGAGTTTTCTCTGGGTTATTGAAGTGCTTGACAGAGGGAAGAGGGGAATGGAAGCTCTGTTCTCCTTGATGTTAGAAACAAGAACTGGGCTGAGTTCCACTGGCTATGGTTATGCTTTTTTTTTTTCATTCTCCAAATATTTATTGAGCACCTAATATAAACCAGACAAGGTGCTTGAAATATACTGTTAACAGGATGAAGAAGCTCCTTAACCCAAGGAACTCAAGAGTCTAGCCTAAAGGCAAATATTAATCAAACAATCCCACAAATAAATCATCACAGATCATGATAAATGCTGTTTATTGTAAAAAGTCATGACAGGATATCACCCGAGGGCTTGATGTTCTCAGACAGTAGTAGGTGAGGTTTCTCCATGGAAGAGACATTTACGTTCTGAAGCATGAACAGGAGTCACCTAGGACAGGGGTAGGGGTAGGGGAAGGAAGCAGAGGAACAGTGTGTGCAAAGACCCCAGGGCGGGAGAGGGTACAGAGCACCTGAGGGCCTGAACTAGACCAGAGTGGCTGACAGCAGACAGCAAACAGGAGAGTGGCCCGAGATGAGAAGGGAACAGGGTAAGGACCTTGGCCTTTATCCCAAGAGAAATGGGGGCCATTGAGGTTTTTAAGCAGGGGACTGACATGATAAGATGTGTACTTCATGACCACTCAGCCACTCTGTGGAGAATGAACTGGAGAGGGCCAGAGGGGAAGTGCAGAGGCCAACATGGGAGATAAATAGAAGGAAAAGAGAAAATGAGAGGGTGTGAGCAACCCCATGTCAGTCGGGAGGCAAACCGGTAGAGATTAAGAACATGGGCTCGGAATCAAGCTGCCCAGTTTGTGTCCTGACTTTGTTACTTACTCTACGATCTTGAGCAAATTACCTAAGCTCATCTCTAAAAGAGGGATAGTATCTGCCTATGTCCTAGATGGCGTGAGGATTCAATGACAAATACACCTCAAGAACTCAGAACGGTATCTGGCACACAGGAACGTGCTGTGGCCCAAGGCCACACAGCTACTACTAGAAACAGAGAAATACCGGACTGCTCTGATTAAAGCTGGGGGTGGGCGGGCCAGGCACCAAGCCTCGTCCACTTGTCCACCCCTAACCACCACCTTGTCCTAGTCCCACCCACGCAGCCCTAAATGCCTGGGACTTCACAGACTCCCTCTCTGCCAAAGAAGGTTGGCCTCAGAGTGGCCTGTTGGGAGCCTGTCTCCTGGGCACTGTGTGAAAAAATGGGGTGACAGCAGCTGACCTGTTTAAGAGTTCTGGCACGCAGGGCCACGCTCAACTTTATAATATAACTAGACTAGAACCTCAGAAGGCTTTTGCTTTCCATACTTCATCTACCAAAAGGAAAAAAAAGTCTAAACACTCTTCTGCTTGCTGACGTATATATAAACTGTTTTATTTTTTAAATAACGATGAAGGGGAAAAAGGCCACGAAACAGACAAAAATAGCCTCGAAGGAACTCGAAGGAAATGTAGATCTCAGAAGGGTATGGTTAACAGAAATGCCTTTGAAGGAACTCCTGAGAAGTTTATGGTGGCCCTCACTACCTGCCTGCTTTATTCATTCTGTCTCCCCTCTCTGCCCCTCCTAAGCCATGGCTCTGATCCAGTTTCGAGCAGAGACTTAGTCATCTCTAGGTTCTAACCTCCTAGAGATTTGCTTGGGGACAAGAAACTCCATGTATCAACCACAGGCCCCACTGCAGGAATGGCCCCCTGAGACCTCATGGCCTGTGGCTGGCCAGGGTCACTGGGGGGTGAAGTCAGGGTCTGTGAACCCACAACCCAGCCAGCTGTTCCAGAATTAGGTCACAATGAGAGATACCTGGAGTCCCTGTGTGCCAAACACCTGTCCTGAGCCATTCCCAACATTCCTGACCAGACGCAGCCTCCTGATGATTCTGGTTTACACGGATGGGACTATGGGATCATAATGGCAAAACGGCTTCACGTATCTGAAGACCAGGATAGCTGATAAAGCCGGAACTACCCCAGGACAAATGAGAGCTCTCACCAGCCCAAAGGTCAAAAAAGCTGGGACGACTTGGGCAGGGGAGGCCCTCTCCAGACAAGGTGGGCTGCTGGACAGCACAGATACACACAGACAAAACGAGAAACTGACAGGAGCGCTAAAGATTGTACAGACAATACTTGTTCATTGGCGGTGTGTGTGGGGGGGAATAAGGGGAGGAAAACTGGCAATCGGCCAGTTGTCCCCAGCTGCCCCAGGGAAAGCATGGAACTTCTGTTCCAGAGAGACCAGAGCTGGTGGAGCTGTTCTTCAGGACAGCACAGCCTTCTCCGCCTCACCTCAGTCAGCCGGGGCCAAGTCTGTGGCCTGCAGTCGCTCCGTCTCCTGGGACGCTTTGCCCCACTGTGTCACACTCGGCTGGGAACGCCTGAATCCTTTTCACCAAACCCTTCCTTTTCATTCTACTGTCTTTGCAATTTTCTGACATCATTAGTGTGTCGATCTCTTCCAAGATCTTCATAAACTGCTCGATTGTGGCTTTTACTCTCCTATCGAGTTTGCAGAGAGCTTCAGCTTGCAAATCCTTGGCTAGAAAACCCTGCTGGATTCCGGAAAGCTCTTTATTCTACTCTTCCAGTTGGTCAGCTATCTTCTCCACAGACTTCTCCAAATCTTTCAACTTCTTTAGTTCAACTTCTTCCTCTGGACTGTTCTTTTTCCCAAGTAACATGACCCGGCAACCATTTTGTATTCCAGGTGCTGACACCAGTGTCTCCATTTCCTTCAGAGATTTCCCCTTAAATATGGGTTTCTGAAAAGGCAGCGGGACCCCTGTGGCCTCTGCAAAAACCTGGGCCAGGTCTTGAACCATTGGTTCACTACAGCCCTCTTGCGGGATAACTTGAAGATCGTGCTTCTCATTAATGGGGGTGATGGTCCCGCTGGGCTCGGCAGCTGCCATTTCCTCGCTCGGGGCCGAGCGAGGCCATGCTTTCTTCTATACCCGCGGCCCTCAAGCGGCGTCCCTGGTGGATCTGGCATGCCCTCTGGTCGCACTCCAGATGGCAGATTGCTGGGAGGAAGGCGGACCGCCCTCGGCTTGGGTCACCGACTAGGGCGGCTCCCGGCCCTGGCCAAGGTGTGCGCTTCCGGGGGCCCCGCCGCTCCCGGGTGGCGGTGCGGGGGGGTCGCCTCGCAGTCTCCAAGCTCTGCCGTGCTCCGGCGGACCCGTGCTTTGGCTACGCTTTTGAACCACGCCCAGGATTGAGCAGTGGTTAAGTATTTGGCAGGTGAATACTTAATCTTTCTGTGTCTGTTTCTGGATTTGTAGAAAGGGGATAAAGACACTGCCTCACAGAGTTGTCATGATGGTCACGGGTGTGATAGCGCCCATAGCTGAACATAAGACTGACACGATTTACAACCCTTAGCTCTCTTTTCCAGCTCCCTTTCTTTTGTTTCCTCAGTGAAAATGTACTTGAAATATGATTAAATAATGTATTATTCTACTTTTAAAGAAATGATGATTATAATAACAATAAAATCAGCAACAACAGCAATCATTCTAACTCCGTTTTAGCATCACTTCATGCCCGTGGCACCAGTCTAAGCACATCAAGTTAGACTGGCTCTAAAACCCCAAGTATATACGTTCAGTATTATTACTGTTTTTATCCCCAGTTTACAGATGAGGACGTTAAGGAACACATGGATATTTGTAATAAAAGGTTTGCCTTTGTTTGTAGAACAGTATATTGTTACAATAAGACATCCCAGACATACTTCTCTTTAATATATTTACATTTCAGATTAATTTCCTTAAACACAAACTAAAAGAACAATTTTATTGAATTGATCATTTTTTGAAAAATTGTGTCTCTTCAGATTTTCACATCTGAGATTTCTTTCTAGAGATCAAAAGTGCTCTCTGAAGCCTCACATATACGTATGTTGGATTGCTTTTTGCCATTTCTGTAAAGGGCTACATGGCACAAATTAAGGGCTTCGGGAAATATGTTATCACTTATAAAACTGTGAAAACTTGCAAAAATTAATGTGAAGGTAACTTGCTTTCTTCTGTGTTTAATATGATAATTTCACTTCTTCCTTCTAGGCATGTTACTTTGTGAGTGTCTACCCAAGCATGCATGTCATAGAACCAATCTACCCTTGCTAACGTTACAGAGATCTGTGATATATTGACTCCAAGACAACTTGTCCAACATTTCTCATAGATTAGCAAGTAAGAAGTCTAACCCGGAAAATAATTGTATGAACTCTGAACTTACCTGAGCATTAGATATTCGAAGAACCTCTCCTCCTCCAAGAGTTTGCATCTGATCCACCTGTGGAAGGGGCCGTCCGTCTTTCATCCAGGTAATTTTAGGAGCTGGGATTCCAGAAGCAATGCAGGTAAGTTCAAGTGGATTATTAACAATTACTGACATCTCTACAGGTTCTTCAGATCCATTGATATGAGGTGGTTCTATTTAAAAGGAATGAAAAACAACAACAAAATAAACTTGCTGTTTGATAAAATACTGCAGATCAGAAAAACTTTAAAATTCAACACAAATATGTTCGTACAATGCAAACTGATCTGAACAAGGATACCAAAATAATTCCTAAATGTTGTTATCATTTGTCACTGGAACTATTTTATTTTTTTTGCAATTTATTGAGGGACAATTTATTAAATGCCAGCACTATGTAAGTCTTTGTGCATTATCTTTTCACTGGCACTATTTTTTTTTAAATAGATTTACTTATTTATTTTTGGCTGCGTTGGGTCATCAGTGCTGCGCGCGGGTTTTCTCTAGTTGTGGTGAGCGGAGGCTACTCTTCGTTGCGGTGCGTGGTCTTCTCATTGCGGTGGCTTCTCTTGTTGCGGAGCACGGGCTCTAGGTGCAAGGGCTTCAGTAGTTGTGGCCCGTGGGCTCTGTAGTTGTGGCTCGTGGGCTCAGTAGTTGTGGTACGTGGGCTTAGTTGCTCCGTGGCATGTGGGATCTTCCCAGACCAGGGCTCGAACCCGGGTTCCCTGCACTGGCAGGCGGATTCTTAACCACTGCGCCACCAGGGAAGTCCCTACTGGCACTATTTTAAAAAAGATGGATCATGCCTGTAATAGATCATGAAGTAAATGGCAAGCTATTTAAGGTAATTATAGCTCAGCAGTTGGGATTCAGATAATTAGAGCAGTCTTACTTAACTGTAAAGATTTGAAAACTATAAAAACTAAACTAATCTTGTACTATTTTTAAAAGAGAGTTACTTAAATACAGTAGTGTATTTTTGCACCTTTTAAATATCTATTGGTTCTACAAAAGCAATGGGCAAATGTTATAGAATTTTGCAATCATTTTTTCCGTGCAGAACTTTAAGAGGAAACAATGACTAAGCAGAAGAAAAGACAGTTACATTTGGAGACCATTTCTGCATAAACCACATTTGTTATGTCTGGGCAGAAATAACTTCCTTTTTTGTTATTTATACTTCTAAATTACCTCTCTCAAGAGGATGTTACGGAATCTAAACACTTGGAGCAAACAGTAAAGTTTCTTAGTCCAGCTATTCCTGAGTTTAGGAATCACTTTAAAACAGATTTCCCTGACATAGATCATTCAAATTTTCTATTAACGTTTCCAGCTTACTATTTCACAAGGCAGCAAAAATAGCTGTTGGACAGCTCCAAGGATTAGCTGTGTGTGTGTGTGTGTGTGTGTGTGTGTGTGTGTGTGTGTGTGTGTGTGTGTGTGTGTGTGTGTTTAAAGTCAGGCACGTAGTTTAGAGCAGAGGTTCACAGCAGAGGATCTGGAATCAAATAGCCTGAATTTGGATCTTAGCTCCAACAATTATTAGGTTAGTGGATTTGGGCAAATCTCTAAACTAAGTATTGTGAGGATTCAGTGAAATAACCTATAAACTACATTTCTTTTGTGTTTCTGAATCTGTTTTATTTTATAATTAAAGGTTTTAAGAAAGTTTAACTACTACTAAGTCTACTACATCTGTTGGCGTTATTATTAAAAACTGCCTCCTAAAAATTTGTATCTTTGGTCCTCGTTTTCCTTTCTGGAAAAAGATAATATATTTAATACATTATAATTAAGAAGTCAGAGTTTCTTAACTATGGTCCCACATGACTACTCTTTTTCACTTTCATGCATCTTATTACGTTTTGCTGTCAAAATACATTCTCTTAAGTGCATTTTAGATCAATCCAAGATTTCTTGGTTAAAAGATGTCAGTGCCTCCATGTTGCTCATTGAATTAAATACAAACTCCTCATCATGGCTTCCAAGCCTTCCACAACATAGCCTCAATCTCTCTTTATAACATTATTTACTTTTAAAACACTTTATGTAACCTAGGCTTCAAACTAGACTACTTTTCTCCCTCAACAAGTTCAGTCCCTTCTTGCTCTGTGACTTTACTAATGCTATTCCTTCTACTGGAATATCTCCAATAGTCCCACCATCCCCTAACTGAGCATGTTCAAGTACTCTCAAGGTCACTTTAGTATCATTATGTTCATTTGTAAAAACCATAAGTCCTTTCTTGATTCTCTCAACAAACTATAAAATTTCTATCCCTTTTAATTTCCATAGCACGCTGGATGGAAAAGCACTTATCTGATTCTCCATTTGACTACAGTCAATTCTTTATTCCTCTCACTTATTGGTTATTTACTATGTGTCTGTCACTGTGGATACAAAGATTATTTAAGCACGCCCTTAATCTCAAAAGCTTATAGTACTAGATTTAAAATAACAACATGTACCCAACTGCTTCAAATACTAGTCATCAGATCTTACATGTGTTAAGTGATTGTGAACCATTTTACTCTGTATCTTGTCCATATGTCTTGTACTTTGAGCAGAATAGGAGTTGTCCATACTTTGATGACTCCAAAACTTATATTTCTAGCCTAGATCTCTCTCCTGGGCTCTAGATCCATATATATGATTATCACATAAGCATCTTCAGTGGGTTGTTTGAAAACAACTTCAAGCTCATCATGTATTCAGACGGAACCTGTTACCTTTTCCCTCAAAACCTGGTCTTTTTCCAGCATTCCCTGCATTTACGTGATGAAACCCACCAACTGTTCAGTCACATAAACCAGAAGCTGGGAGTCATCCTCGATATCTTCTTCCTTGTCATCACTCTCATGTGGCCAAATCCAACCACCAAGTCTTAATACTTCTACCTGCAACTAGTTCTAGAATACATCTTTTCCTCTCACTTGCATCACTAATCTGAGCTATAATACCATTTACTTGGACTAATATCTCCTCCTTCCTGGTTGTAGCTGCCTACCCAATATCATTTACTTGTTTCTTTCTTATTAACAGACCTCAATTTTGTTAGGGCTGTCAATGTGCTAAAAACTACATTTCCTAGCCTCTTTAGTAGATGGTAGATGGAGTGGCACATGAAGATTCTGACCAATGAGATATAAGTAGAGGTAGTTTTGTGGAGATTCTAAGAAAATACTGAAAGGGGCAGTTCTTTGCCTTTCCCATTTTTTTCTGCTCTATTGTTACCTATAATGATGCTGGGGGTGAGCAGCCAATGCACGATCACGGTCTGACTATGATATAACGGCCAAAGGCCAGGAGAACTGTTAAGATCTGAACTGCAGAACCAATGCAACTACTGCCCACCTCCAGACACCTCATTCAGTGAGAAAAACAAAAGTTCTTTAAGTCACCATGTTTAGACTCTCTGTTAATCACAGCCAGACACAATTCCTAATAACACACTGTCTCTCAGAACCCACTCCAAGCCGCTCTCCACTTTGCAATCACAGAGTGGTCATTCCAAACTGCAACTCTACTCATGGCATTCCACTTGTTAGAACTTTTTATGGTTTCCCATTGTTCTAGGACAAAACACAAAATCCTTAATGTGGTCAACAGTCCCTTCATAGCCTGAACCCTGTCAACTCCCGTACCCACTAGCTTTATTTTGCATGATCTTCTCCCTTGTTTTTAGTATTTTACCCATAGTGGACTTTCAGAACCACTAATACACCATGACACCTCCCAGCAGGTGGATAGAATTAAGTTGAGATTAGTGCTTCATCAAATTAGGACACTTAAATTCACATTTCTATTGTAATATAGATCAGAGTGAAGTTTTTCAGGTTTTAATGGAATTAGGTTTCAACAGATGCTGAAATGCTAAAACTGCTCATCCTTCTGTTAAGCCAGTTTTCAAATCTGTTTTAAGAGAATATCCTTGTAAACCCTGCAGGTGGGAAGGTTGTTCTTTGTATGTGCCTCTAACAACATTGGTGTTATTTTTCTTTTTTTGTGTTCTACATCCAGAAATGTACTGGGCCGTGATTCTGCTCCTGGGTTCTAGAATTCCTGCAGAAGTCTTCCTTCTTTTTTTCCCCATTGCCACATGCTACACCAGGCCCCTGTACTTTTAGGCCTGTGTGAGTGTAACAGACTCTTCGATTCATTCTTCACTCTGTCATTAGAGGGAATTTTTTGGAAGTGAAATCTGACTGTAACATATTCCTGCTTAAGCTTCTTCTACTGCCTTCGTAATGAGGCCCAAATTCTCTAACTGAGGCTCTTCACAGTATGGCTTCTGTCCAGTTCCAGTTATATTTCCAGTCTTGTCTTCTACTCTTGCTGTTACACTCAGCTTCAGTAAACACAGATAGACAACTCAAGGTTTATCATTTCTAGGTAAAAGATGTAGGCATCTCCTCACTCATCTCTATAGTCTTACTTTTTAAGGCTTAGATGTATCCTTGAAGAGACCTTCTTTGACCCTTCCCACAGACTTTAATTTTCGCCATATCATCCTTATCACACTCATAAGTAATTACTTTTTCAATATCTATGTTCCCTGCCAATGCAGGAACTTGAGGGCTGAGACCACATCCTTCCTATTCAGTGATGCAGTCAAGTACTTGGCATACCATATGTCACATAGTAGGTGTCCAATAATTATTTGTTACATGTTGACTAGAAACATGCCTGGCACATAATGTATAGTCAATAATTAACAATTAATAGGTGAATAATTAATGTACAAGATGTCATCTCTTGATATTCCTCATATTCTGTGAATTGGTATATGGGAATTTGTTATCCCATCCTTCCTTACAAACACATGCTTTCTCCTGCCTTTTGTCTCTAAATATTCTGGTGTACTGCCTCCACTACTACCTTTCATTCTATGGAATACTAATCTACACCACAGTATTTCTGTTTTGTTTATTTAGTTATTGTTCTGTCTCCTGCTACAGTTAAAACTCACTTCAATCCACCTGATAAGTACCTAGTTCCATTCAGTTCAAGCCAACAGATAAATATTATGTGTCAAATGCCATGCTAAGCCCTGGGAATACAGCAATAAGTAAAAAGGGTACTGATCATCACAGAGTTTAACTAAGGATGAAACAGACTTTTAAGGTTACACAAATACTTAAAATTGTAATAGGTGCTACAAGAAAGATTATAGGATGTCCTGAAAACATTTGGCTAGACTCTTGCCAAAATTCTTATTTTTCCTTGTGGGGTGCATTTTGTTAGAAAAAATGTAAAGAGCCTGAGGTTTTACCTCAATCATCGTGAAAAAAAAAACTCCAAAAAATTATTGACTATTGAAATAATTCATTTCATTCATTTTCATTTCTCTTCCAAAGTCAAATCGTTTTACTTCAAGGAAAAGATGTTTTCCCTTTTTACTATTTATTTGCATGTAGAACACTGGAATACCTATTTAAAATACTTATTTTAATGCACAAAAGAGTAAATAGAACTAGACTATTTGAAATGACCATTACAACTATAATCTACAGACTGGATCGTTTAAAGATTGTTTGGAATAACATAATAGTATAAGTATCATGCTTTTCCATTAAATTACTAGCATCAGAAGTGATTTCAGTTCTTCGAAAAAGTTAAAAAGCTACTTATCAACTGGTTGTATGGCATTGCCAATGAATAATGTTTTACAAGTGGGAGTGTTCATCCTTTTACACAGATAAGAAACACAATAACTTAACATGCTTCAGATACTAAAAGTAAACCTAGGTGAATTACAGAACAGAAATATGAAGTACAATGAAGTTTTTACAAATTTTGTCCTATAGCCAATGATTCTAAGAATTATACTTATTGTCTTTATTATCACTTATTTCCCAATTATTTTACTTACCTAGGACCTTCAGGATAAAGTGTTTACTGATTTCTCCTGCTTCATTTGAGGCAATGCAGGTGTACCTTCCTGAATCTTCTGTTTCTGCTTTGATGAGCTGAAGGACCATTTCTTGAGAGCTTATTGACAGATGGGCATCAAGCCCCAGAGGCTGGCCATCTCTAAGCCAGGACATCCTGGGAGTTGGGGTTCCATCAGTAAAACATGGCATGGAGGTGGAACTACCCTTGACAATTGTGATTTCCTCTGTTCCCATCCCATTGTCCAGTTTTGGTGGTACTGTATAGAAAACAAAACAAAATTATATATCTATTATAATTTGAGATCAATTTAGATTAAAAGATTTAAATGGTTCAATCAGTTCTATAGTGTTTCTATGATCTATAAAAATATAGAATTTAAAATACCATCTAATTAGTGTATGACTTTACTATAAAAGCATGTGTTATATAGGCTAATTTTTAACCTTCCAAAATATTAGCAATAAGACCTCAATACTGTTTCCTTGTAGAACATACAAACTAAATGTGTTTTAAAATTTGGCCATTTTTTAACATCTTAGGTTTTTCCTTTTAAGTTGTTATAATGTATATTATTACAGAAGTATACTTCCAGCTACTTTATGTAGAATAAATAAAATAAGTTCCAGAGTAAATTGTATATGATCCAACATAAATCATTTGTAGGCTATAGTAAATAGTTACTTAACTGTTCTGAGAAATTCTTGGGGATCGTGAACTCTGGTCTAGCAAATCTTAATAATTCAGAAATTGAATGTTTTGAGTTCTATCTCTACCTAACATACACACAGAGATATTTAGTATATATGCACACATCCATTCATACTTTAAATACTCTCAGTGAGACACTAACATTATTAGAAAACAGTCTTAACTCTCTCTTTGTATGAAAAGACTGGTCTCGTGTCTGGATTGAAATACCATTTTAAAAAATTTAGATTTCACTGAATGCAAAATTCCAGGTTAGAAAAGTACTTTGACAGACAGTATGCTCCAATATATATGGACCCCTGGGGAGAGCAGGCATTCTAGAAGCCCTAGTTAAGATCCTATTTTACCACTCCTTCCTGATACGTCAATATTTAAATTAAGGCTGTTGTTTAATATTGGACACACAGTATAGTACTAGGATTGTTTCTGGTGACATACCAAAGACTTGAAGACTGTAATGTTTATTATCCACCCCAGCTCTGTTGGAGGCCACACAAGTATACACAGCATCATCAGACACCTGAGCTCTCACAATCCTGAAAAACAGTTTGACCCAACGCTTCGTAATTTGATCCCATTCAACATATACAAATAAAACATTTGTGATAATACAAAGATTAAGGAAGGGGATTTATTTTGGGAAATTTTAGTTATAAAGCTTATAACCACCCATCACAAAATATAGATGCCTCCAATGCCATTTATTCGACAGAGCCACTGAAAATATAACACAATATGAGAGGTGAATCTTTTTCAGATACATATTAATAGAGAATGATGAAAATCATGAAAATCACGATTGTAGTAAGCATCTTCCTATCATTTTGCCATATTGTTTTAGCTATAATAGTAGTTCTTGAAAAAATATATGATACATGTATGTCTATGAAAGACCTATTTTATACAAACTTACTAAAACATGAGCATTTAAATAAGAATAATAAACCATGCCAAACTTATATTTGCTATCCCCCCTCTTCTAAAAAAATACTGAAAGGGAAACAAAAGTAAAAGCTTAGGGAAAGACATTTTAAAAACGTTATTTAGATGAAGTTGAAGTTTACAATCACAGTAACTTTGTCTAGCAAATCATACACAATGAAAGCTGACCTGACAACTTGTCCTCCAGACAGCAACCGGACATGGGAGGAGAGAGGCAGAGGAAGTCCATTCTTTAGCCAGTTTATCTGTGGTGGAGGCATCCCTGTGGCTCTGCATTCAATATTTATTGAAGTATCTACCAAAGCCATTAGTTTCTCTGCTGCTTCTTTATTACCCCTAATTGCAGGTGGAACTACATCATATAGAAAATGAGAGAGAAGGGGGTGGGGTGGAGTGGGATGTGTATTACCAGTTCCAATCATTTCAACCACATTTACCTATATTTCTGCCTTGTATCCCAAAAGGAAACAACAAGGACATCACATTTTAGAACTAAATGCTTCAGACACCTACTGCTGGACCTTCATTTCTTCTGATCGATTCCTAAGGCAGCATAGTCAAAAGAGGGTGAAATTTCGTATTTACCATAGACGTTCAAGTTAAAAATTCGGTCTTCTTCTCCAGCAGGATTAGTAGCAACACACGTGTATTTCCCCATGTCAGATGGGAGGGCTTCGTAAATGTTTAATGTGCTGCCATCTGCAGTCACCCTATAGAAAAGATTATATCAGAGGCACTGAGATGATATATATGGAGCTATTTCTGGAAAACTCATTCCAGATTATTATATTCTTTAAAAAAAAATCACCCTAAAATGCATCTTCAGTTTGGATATAATGGTTCAAATCTTTTCCACTAAGTACATGGAAGCCTGTTAAAGTCAGAGCTAGTGAAACTGGTAGAGATTTCAAGCAACCAGCTAAACTGCTACAGTAATGGATCTCATATATCCACTGCCTCCTTATGAGAAAAAAGGAAGTGAACAAAATCAGGTTAGGAACTTTCTATCCAAATCATGGGCAAAGAAATGTTCTTCTCAGAGATAGAATGTTTTGTCCTTAGTTGTCA
Organism: Neophocaena asiaeorientalis asiaeorientalis; assembly: GCF_003031525.2. Classification (NCBI taxonomy): domain Eukaryota; kingdom Metazoa; phylum Chordata; class Mammalia; order Artiodactyla; family Phocoenidae; genus Neophocaena; species Neophocaena asiaeorientalis. Next base: position 1,296,596 of record NW_020173731.1, on the reverse strand, counting down.
ATATAAGCTGGAATTAAATGAAAATTATAAAAACTCTGGTATAAAAATTGAAGAAAGTTACAGTGATATATTAAAGTGAAAAATCTAGCTATAAACAACTTACTAATACTCTTAATGAGAAGGAGCAGGATATGATAATTTATTTAAACACTGACAACAACTTAGTATTTATGTACGGGTATCGTTTGCAAAAATTTTTCTACAAATTGCTAAAGCTTTTCCTTTGATTTACATAATAGTGAATACTAATTATACAACTAGGTTATCAATGATATCTAAATTAACGTTATTGCATTATTGATTCCCTTCACACACCATTAATTATCAAATAAAACTTCCTGTGTTTTATAAAGAGATTAAATTGCTATCTACAGTCATTCTTACAATGGTGATTTTATTAGATTCTCCCAGTGTCCAAAGTAAATACGCCATTTCTACTATATCATGTTATTAAATATAATTTATAAATATATATATTAAATATAATTATTGATAATTACAATCTTATTATCTGGGTCTATTTTATTTTTTCTTTTTCAAACTATGAATTTTAAAATTCCATGAGTTTAACCATATGAATAAACAAAAAGCAAGTTGCCATGACCAAAGGAAATTAGTAAGTTGACTTTGGAAAAATTACTGTATTTGACTGACAAATTGGCCCATTTACAAACCTACACATATTGTGTAGCTGGGAACAAATAATAAAGTGGATATAAGAATAAGTATATTTGGGATCTTAATGTGAGAGGAGAAGTAATAGATCCTAAATTCCTCAGTACAAATATTATCTTAAAGATCTTGAGGTCCCACCAACTATCTAGTACTTGGTTTAGAATAGGGTTGATACCAGCTGATTTAATAAATAACTAAATATTTAACTATTCAGAAATGTCCACACCAGAGAATTGAAACTCAAAATGTACCTCTAAGCTAAAACATTGTTTGGCAATTTACCTAATCTTGTAAAGGGGACAAATGTCTAAGTTTTAACATAAAACGATTTCAAAGAAAATAACGTTTTTCTTTAAGTTATGTATATTCAATTCATTGATTAGAAAATATCCTGCAAACCCTTAAATTTAAAATACTGGTTCAAAATCACAAAGTTTGCAATACATTTAATTAATGCCTTCTGAGGTATATATAATTCTTTGAGTAATTATAATTATTCTGGTATGTGTATATTATAGGGCTTTGTGATGAAATAATAGAGTGTAGAATTCTGCAGTGTCCTTCAAAAGGCATTTGTTGTTGAAAGTAGCAGGAATCCCTAACCACATTATCATTCCATCTCTATGTGGTTTGTGGCATGAAGTGTCAGCTGAAAACGGGATTTGGACAAATCACTATAGGAGATGGACCAGGTTATGATGATAGTATCTTTTCTCAAAATGAGCCAAGCACTATGGCATGTCTGGTGGTTTGGTGATTTCAGGACACAAAACCATATCTAAGAGATGACTGATGAGTCTTTTGTAGGATGAAATTGGTTTCATGTTAGCAAGAAAGAAGAATGAATTATTTTATGATGTGGACTTTGGTATAAACGTTCTGAAATTAGAGGAATAAAATGTACAACAGTTAACTAACACTTGCAGGAATGAACATGTGAGGAGATTTTATAACACAGAGTTGATAAATAAGGAACACATACACACACAGACAAATACTTTTGAGTGATTCTCCAAGGAGAATATCTGTGTCCAACTCTCTAAAACTGTAGAACACATTACAATTAATGATGCAGAAATTCTTTTCACACATACCGAATTCTTTCTGTTTCACTGTTAGTTATGGGCTTTCCATCTCTAAGCCACTGAATAAGAGGGGTAGGAATGCCATTTGCATTGCAGACCAGCTCAACATTTTCCCCAAGAAGGACACTGACTTCACTTGGAATCTCAGCACCAGCAACATTTGGAGGAACTTTGGAGAAAAAATTGACTTTCATTAACAAGGCACAAGAATATAAATTCTAATGAATGCAACAGAATCATAGAACAATATGCATTTTTATTTCACATTCTTTCTAGGTTGTGGTTCAAGATCAAACTCTTGTTATTGCCATAAATTATTTTTAAATGAGGAATAGGTAGAGGAATCACTTCAATATTCCTATTATATTGTAAGTTGGCATAATTATTTGCTCATGGTGGTTGGTGACATATCTACCTCATGGGCACCCCTCCTGGCCAAACAGAATCGCTCTTAGATTAAATCCTCAATAGATAGCTCAGAATTAATACAGTTCAGGGGAATCTGTTTTATAAAATTTTGGCATAAACATCTGAGAAAAGTATCTAAGTTGGTTAATTCTTTCTCTATTTAAATATTATTTATTCTGAACGATAGGTTTATTATTGGTTTCAAGATTTAATCATTTCTATTCCCTTTTTCTAGCCATCTTTGTTTTTCACCTTAATGATTCATTTAAGAAATAGTGTGTACTTAAAAGCTTTTGCACAGAAAAGGAAACCATAAACAAGATGAAAAGACAACCCTCAGAAGAAGTGAAAATATTTGCGAACAAAGCAACTGACAAAGGATTAATCTCCAAAATACACAAACAGCTCAGGGAGCTCAGTATCCAAAAAAAAAAAAATTAAAAAATCCAATCAAATAATGGGCGGAAGACCTAAATAGACATCTCTCCAAAGAAGACATACAGATGGCTAACAAACACATGAAAAGATGCTCAACATCACTAATTATTAGAGAAATGCAAATCAAAACTATAGTGACGTATCACCTCACACCAGTCAGAATGGCCATCATTAAAAAATCTACAACTTTGTTATACAGCAGAAAGTAGCACACCATTCTTAAGCAATTATACTCCAATAAAGTTTTTTTTTATAAATCTACAAACAATAAATGCTGAAAAGGGCATGGAGAAAAGGGAACCCTCTTGCACTGTTGGTGGAAATGTAAATTGGTGCAGCCACTATGGAGAACAGTATGGAGGTTCCTTAAAAAACTAAAAATAGAACTACCATATGACCCAGCAATCCCACTACTGGGCATATACCCAGAGAAAACCATAATTCAAAAAGACACATGCACCCCAATGTTCACTGCAGCACTATTTACAATAGCCAGGCCATGGAAGCAACTAAATGTCCGTCAACAGAGGAATGGATAAAGAAGATGTGGCACATATATACAATGGAATATTACTCAGCCATGAAAAGGAATGAAATTGGGTCATTTATAGAGATGTGGATGGACCTAGAGACTATTATACAGAGTGAAGTCAGAAAGAGAAAAACAAATATTGTATATAACGCATACATGTGGAATCCAGAAAAATGGTATAGATTATCTTACTTGCAAAGCAGAAATAGAGACACAGACATAGAGAAGGTATGGACACCAAGGGGGGCAAGAGGGGGGTGGGATGAATTGGGAGATTGGGATTGACATATATACACTACTGATACTATGCATAAAATAGAAAACTAATGAGAACCTACTGTATAGCTCAGGGAACTCTACTCAGTGCTCTGTGGTGACCTAAATGGGAAGGAAACCCAAAAAAGAGGCGATATACGTATACATATAGCTGATTTACTTTGCTGTACAGTAAAAAATAACACAGTATTGTAAAGCAACTATACTCCAATAAAAAATTAATTGAAAAAAAAGAAATAACGTGTACATACAACTCAACGACAAAAAAAACAAACAACCCAATTGAAAAATGGGCAGAAGACCTAAACAGACATTTCTCCAAAGAAGACATACAGATGGCCAACAGGCATATGAACAGATATTCAACATCACTAATTATTAGAGAAATGCAAATCAAAACTATGATGAGGTATCACCTCACACCAGTCAGAATGGCCATCATCAAAAAGTCTACAAATAACAAATGCTAGAGAGGGTGTGTAGAAAAGAGAACCCTCCTACACTGTTGATGGAAATGTAAATTGGTGAAGCCACTATGGAGAACAGTAAGGAGGTTCCTCAGAAAACTAAAAATACAATTACCATATGATCCAGAAATCCCACTACTGGGCATATATCTAGACAAAGCTATAATTCAGAAAAATATATGCAGGACTTCCCTGGTGGCTCAGTGGTTAAGAATCTGCCTGCCAATGCAGGGGACATGGGTTCGATTCCTGGTCCGGGAAGATCCCACATGCCGCAGAGCAACTAAGCCCATGCACCACAACTACTGAGCCTGCGCTCTAGAGCCCGCAAGCCATGACTGTTGAGCCTGTGCACCACAACCACTGAGCCTGCGTGCTACAACTACTGAAGCCCACGTGCCTAGAGCCCATGCTCTGCAACAAGAGAAGCCACTGCAATGAGAAGCCTGAGCACCACAACGAAGAGTAGCCCATGCTCGTCACAAGTTGAGAAAGCCCGCGTGCAGCAATGAAGACCAAATGCAACCAAAAATTTAAAAAATATATATATATTAAAGAAAAAAGATACACGCACCCCTATGTTCACAGCAGCACAATTCACAATAGCCAAGACATGGAAACAACCTAAAGAAGATGTGGTACATACATACAATGGAATACTACTCAGCCATAAAAAAGAATGAAATATGCCATTTGCAGCAACATGGATGCAGCCAGAGATTATCATACTAAGTGAAATAAGTCAGAAGGACAAATACCATATGATATCACATATATGTGGAAGTTAAAATATGACACAAATGAACCTATCTATGAAACAGAAACAGAATCACAGACATAGAGAACAGACTGGTGGTTGCCAAGGAGGAGGGGGGGTTGGGGGAGGGATGGAGTGGCATGCTGGGGTTAGCAGATGTAAGCTTTTATATATATTATAGAATGGATAAACAACAACGTCCTACTGTATAGCACAGAGAACTATATTCAATATCCTATGATAAACCATAATGGAAAAGAATATTTTAAAAAAATGAATGTATATGATGTATACCTGAATCACTTTGCTGTAGAGCAGAAATTAACACAACATTGTAGATCAACTATACTTCACAAAAAGAAATATTGATTAAAAAAAAGAAATAATGTGTAATAAAAATATTGACAGAAATAAGGCAGAAATACATTTTAATTCTTTCTAAATAATTATAGTGGTGTGCTGGAGGCAGCTCATACCAGCTTGCAAGAGCCAATTTTGCACATCTTTCCTACTCCATGTTTGGTGCCATCATATTCATACCTTGAAATGTGCCACTGTGGGAATACTTACACCACAGAAACTGACAAATGATTGGTTACAAATCAAGACCTTTTTGTCTGCAGAGTCAACTGTTAAACATTTGCCAACACATTGCTATATAATATCTCCAAATCTCATTTTAGTCGTCCAGAAGATGATAATAATTATATCAAATTTGTACAATTTAGAAGTTGAATCAATAAGAATGTAAATGAGACATCCTATAACAAGTATATAATATAGGAAAAGTGCAGACTAGGCCCTATGTCTATATACAATTTCTAGTCCTAAGACATAATAACATATATAAAAAGTCTGGCAAAATGTTTGGTCATACCACATACCCCATGATTGGCATCTATTATTATTAGTGCATTAAACATAATTAAACATGCAATTTCTGACACTGAATCTCTGAATAGCCGTTTTTCCCTTTTTATTTCTGAAATCTTAAAGCATCACTAATAGGAGAAACCACTATGACTCATAAACATCTTAATTTTTCTTTAATTTCAGTTTTTAGGTGATGGGTTTTAACTAATCTTATTGTGATCACTTTGCAATATATACATATATCAAATCATTATGTTGCACACCTTAAACTTATACAGTGTTATATGTCAAATTATATCTCAATAAAACTGGAAAAAAATTTCAATTTTCTGGAGTTAGCTTTAACAGAGCATGCAACAGGTAGATAATACATAGTCACAACTGCATTTATAACTTATGAGAAATTCTTTTCAGTAACTATAATAAAATTGGAAAAAGCAAGCATTTCAACTTAGTTTCAAGTTAGAATTCCATTTCAATTTAAACATTAGGCCAAAAGTAATACCCCAAAGGTTTGCTGAAAATCAAAAGGATGCAAGTTCTCCCTGCAGTGCTCAATTCTATGCTGGAACATAGTAAGTGTTAATTAAATATTTCTTGGGTGAATCAATGCTCCTTATCCTCAAGCCAAAATAGTATAAGATTCATGATTATTTAAGCTCACCTAATCCTTGGCCAGTAATTAGAACATATTTAATATCTTCATGAGATAAATCTTATCTATATCAATAGGAAGAGACCTATAGGCTTAGCATCAAAATAAGTTATTCCAGTTTTAAATAAACAAGTAATTCAATAGAATATATACTATAGGAAGGTAAACATTTCAGGAAACATGAAAAAAAAGAGATTTTGAAATTTCTATTCTTTTCTCCACATTTATGTCCATTTTCATGAAAATACTATCTACTGGCAAATGTAGGACAGAAAATTGACAGTATTTTTTGCTTATCTAATGATATTTTGTAAGTCAAATCATTATGCTGTGCACCCTAAAATTATACAGTTCTTTATATCACTTATATCTCAATAAATTGGAAAAGAAATAAAATATCCAAAATATGCAAAAAAGAGATATTTTGAATCAATTATAAATGATCTATTTAGATGTACACTTATTTTGTACTACAGATAGAATGTAATAAAGAAACTGAAGACAGATCAGAGTGTACCACACATACCTTGAATTGAAAGAATGTAATTTTTCTGTGCTTTTCCCTCCATATTTGATGCAATGCATGTATAGTTTCCACTGTCTGAATGCTGGGACCGGGCAATTTGGAGTTTGCTACCTCCCGACAAAATATGAACTTCAAGTGAGTCAGAATTTTCTAGAGGTAGAAACAAAGCCAAACAAAACATAAAAAAGCTTTTATTTTAACATCTCTACAAGTCACTGTAAAAATGTCTTTATGTGACAAATGTATTTTTTTAAGTTTTCCCCTTGTACTTTGATCCTTTCATTACTATTTATTCTACTTCCTTATAAAAGAAGAAATTAATAAAATTTTCTCTCCAGTAAAATGGAAAGGAGAAAAATCTCTGTAAGATGAAGAATCCTTTTGTAGGGCTTCCCTGGTGGCGCAGTGGTTAAGAATCCGCCTGCCAATGCAGGGGACACGGGTTTAAGCCCTGGTCCGGGAAGATCCCACAGGCCGCGGAGCAACTAAACCCGTGAGCCACAACTACTGAGCCTGCTCTCTAGAGCCCGTGAGCTACACCTACTGAAGCCCGCGCACCTAGAGCCTGTGCTCCGCAACAAGAGAAGCCAGCACACTGAGAAACCCGCGCACCGCAAGAAAGAGTAGCCCCCGCTAGCCGCAACTAGAGAAAGCCCACGTGCAGCAACAAAGATCCAACGCAGCCAAAAATAAAAATAAATTAAAAGAAAAGGAATCCTTTTGTAAGTTTATATTACAGTACATTAGGCTTTATGAACTAAACACAGCTATGTGCGTAATACTGAAAATGTGCTAGTTTATTAACCTAGTGAGTCAAGAGCAAAAGAAAACAATCATTAAAAAAATGCACAGCTACATTACCTATGGGTTTGTGGTTCTTTAACCATGCTATCATGGGAGGTGGGATTCCAGTGGCATCACATGTTAAAGTCACAGGATTGCTGATTGCCTCCACAATGACTTCTTTTTCAGGCCCTTCAATACTGGGTGGCACTGTAAAAAGACAGAAGAAAATCATGTGTCCTCATTAAGTTAATTCAGGATACTTTCTGGTATTTGCATATCTGGGGGAAAAAGACTTATATTAGAGGCAGATGCTCACCATATACATTGAGGTGGAAATTTTTATCATCCCGTCCTGCTACATTTATAGCTCTACATACATACTGGCCTGTGTCAGATACCTAAAAGAAAAAGATACTATTGTATGTGCTCCATTAAGTTATAGATGACCAATCACACCGTTCGAGTGTAGATTAAATCATCAGTCATCTTTATGCTTAAATGCCCCAGTCCTAATTGCCTTCTACAATCCTGCTTTTTTTTAAATGAAAAATGAGGATAACGGCATTGATGATGTTATTTTTTTTAATGAAAATAATTTTTCACTGTAGTAAGGGGAATATGCAACTTCCAATTCTCCCTTCCATAATCCCGCCAAGGAGTCATGACACACAAACAAGAATAAAAGATGCACCTCAGCTTTCGTGATGTGCAGCATTTGTCCATCGGCCAAAATCTCCAGCTGAGTAGACTCTGTTAGCATCCGCCCATTCTTATACCAGGTGATGACTGGAGGTGGGACAGCATTCGATTCACACTCCAATGACACTGAGGTGCCCTCTCTTACATTAACTACAGAAAGAGATTCGCTGCCATGATCTTTAATGCTTGGGGGCACTGAAGGAAGAAAATAAGAACAGAGGATTTTTTTTTTTTTCATAGAATGCTCAGATAGAAAATATCTAATACCAGTTTAAAAATGAAAAAATCTTATGAAAAAAGTAGAAGCAAACCGTAAACAGTCAGGGAAACTTTTTTCTTGCTTTCACCAGCTTGGTTGATGGCTATACAAGTGTATTCACCACCATCAGATACCTTGGCCCGGATAATTTGTAAAGTTCGACCACCTGTGGGCAAATATAATGCAAACTGAAGTTTGGTACAGAGGTTGTTGTAATAACTACCTTATCAATAAGATAAATAGCAAAATATATCCTTTCCCTTAGAGGAAAATCTAAGCATAGATAGAAGCATTTCATATATAAAATGAAAGAATTTAATCAGTTTCCTTTGATCCTTTCATTACTATTTATTCTACTTCCTTATAAAAGAAGAAATTAATAAAATTTTCTCTCCAATAACCAAACATGGATAATAGAACTGTTTCATATACATTCTAGTAAGCAAACCATAATTGTACTATAGTCAGTATATGTCAACAAGTATTTCTGGGTTTAAATCTCCCACGGTGCAGAAGTGGCTGTCTGTCTGTTAGTCTATATACTGATATTAATCTATCTTCAAGGAGCTTTAGGATCGATCGAAAACAACCAGTGATTTTATCCAATGAAAGCACTATTTGCTAGTCTATCACCCCCAAGTAATTGCTAAGCAGTTCTGTTCCTAAATTTCATAATTTCTTGAAGTAGACCTTGTTACTGTACATTCCCACTGAAATCATAAAGTCTTTACAGTCTTATCCTAATGGCCCCAAATGGCTGAAGAGAGGCATTTAATGTGACCAAATAAATGCAGCAAGACAAAAGTTTGGAAAGAGACTAAGTTGAAATGCCATTTGTATTAAATAAAGAAAAATGAGAAAGTGTTGCCCACTTCATAAAGAGTTCTAAGTTCCTTACCGGGCACAATGAGAGCATTTGTGTTTAGCTTGATAGGCTGTTCATTCTTGAGCCAGCTGAGATCAGGAGGTGGAAAGCCAGAGACCTCACAGGTCAAAGAGATGAAATTGTTCACCACAACAGTGAGATTTTCAGGGTTAGGACCAATGACACTTGGAGGAACTATAAGAGTAAATATATTAAAAGTGAAATATATTGGTATTAATAGTAAACATATTAAATGTGAAAAGTGATATTATCAGTAATACATATTCCAATTTATTAATATAATCCCAACTACTGTACTCTGCTAAAACACTGAGTTAATGATACTGTTAATTAGTTACCTTTCTTCTTAGAATTCCCTAATGCCTTCATCAAACTCATGTCCATCAGTTTTGTTTTTCCCAACTGAAACAGAATACTAGAATTTTCAGACAGAATTATTCTGCATTTTATTTGTAAAATGTAGTTGCCAGTTCCTGAGATGGTTTTGTCAATGTACACAGACCTCATACTGCTTTTTATTAAATACCTGTGAATATTCTTGTTTTTAATATTATATCCTTAAAGTTTTTATTTCCTTGCTTATAGAAATAATAGAGTAGACTTGTTATTTTAGGGTCTCTATCAATAAATTATACAGGTTATTTCAACAATGTAAATCACTGACTTTCAAGATAAGCAGAAGATTTAAGAAATAAGCAATACAATGGCTTATTGTTCAAAACCAAAAAAGAATTCCAAAAGCAGAAGCAGTACAGAGAAAAAGTAGAGTAAAAATGCATAAGATTAGTAATGCAATGCCAATTATGCATGTTAAAACACACGCAGATGGAATAATAGATTTTTTACAAGAACACATGCACGTGGAAGGAATAACATCATACATATTTGAATGGTTTCTATGTGGGGGGTGGGAATAGGAGCGGGGAATGAGCATAAAAATGAGTGAATACATTAATGAATGAATACATTAATAAATAAAGGCAGAGGTGGGTTTTGCTCAGGCCAATGAAGATAGTAAGACATGAAATAAAGAACACAACTAATGTAACACTCTATTATTATATTATACTCTCTCTCTATTATACTCTCTATGTTATATTATACTTTTTTATATTAAGACTGAGGTCTTAAAACAGCATCAAAAACAAAAGCAAAAGATCAAAAGGCAAAATTGCTTTTTAAATTTTTTTAAATTTATACATGTTTTTTTATCCACCAATTTTCATATTCATTCATCTACTCATTTATCAAATATTTATTAAATACCTACTGTATTTCAGATGTGCTAAGTGCTGATACAGTATGAAAAATATAATAGATAATATCTATAAAGAATAATTTGGTGATAGTGGCAGACATTGAACAAAAAATAACAGCTAACATTTTTTTGAGTGGTTATGCTGTGCCAGGCACTGAACTAAACACTTCATGTATACCATTGGAGACTCAGAAACCTTATGTGTTAGATACAGTTCTTATCCTCTTATTTATTATAGATGAGCAAGCTGAGACAGAGAGAGGTTAGCATCTTGCCTAAGGTTTCACAGTTAGATACTGGAAGAAACTGGAAGACTGCTGTCTGGCTCTAGAGCCCTGTTCTTAGCCACTGTCTGATACTGCCTAGTAATTACAAGTGTGATGAGTGAGTGTCAATCAGAAGAGTAGGGTGACAACAGGGACATAACCTAGTTTGGGGATCAGGAGGAAGAAGTGACATTTAAAAAGATGCTGAAGTATGACCAGGAATAAGCTAGCAGAAGACAGATAATGGACGGGTCTTTCAGAAAGAAGGCATGGCACATACAAAGGCGCAAATGGGGAAAAGAACATGGCACCAGAAGGCTGACATGACCAGAGTCTGAAGAGCAAGGCTGCTGGGGAGTAAGGTGGAGAAGGCAAAGATTAAGGGACTAAATAGTATAAAATCCTAGAGGGTCTTCTGGGCATCATTAGAATGCTGAAATAACAGCCTAAGGAGAGGAAAGCAGAGGAGTGGTTTACTCAAAAATTAGCTTAAAAGTTATCAATCTGGCCACAGTGGAGGGAACTGGTGAGAAGGCTAGAAGGGACTCAGAAAGACCAGTTAGGAGACTATTGCTGTAATGAGTGCAGAATATGATAGTGCTATGACTAGGATGGTGTCAGAAAGGACAGAAAAGTGAGTAGATCCAGAATATTATGTAGGTAGAATATTTAGGATTCAATGCTTTGGGGGTGAGGTTTAAGGAGGAGGAGGAATCCAGGATGACATTCATTTTACTGGCTCAAACAATGCGAAGATGGTGATTCCGTTTACTGAGACAGAGATCCCTGGAGGAGGAACACATTTCTGGGAAAAGGTAATGAGCTCAGTTATATACACATGGTCTTAGAGTGACTATTAGGCATTTGTGTCAGTAAGAAGTACATATTTGAACAGAAGCGTCTAGAGTTCCTGAGGCAGCCCTGGCTGAAAATAAAAATTTGCAAACTATTTTGCACATAGATGGTATCTGAAATTTGGGAATTCGTGAGATCACGTAAGAAAAGAGTGGGAAGAATAAAGTCTAGCGCTTGGAAAACGAAAGTGTAATAGTCAAGTAGAGAAGGAGGAACTAGCAAAGACAACTGGGAATGCGAGACCGGAAAGGCAAGATTATCAATAAGGGGTGTGGGCATCACAAAAGCCAAAGGAAGTGAATTTTTGAAAAAGTCAAATGTTCAAGGATGTTGAATGCTCAGAAGAAAGAAAGATAAAGCCTGAAAATGCCTGTTGGACTTCTGATATCATTTCATGAATTCAGTGAGCAGTTTCATTGGAGTTGGTGTGAAATCCGATGAGCAATGGTGGGAGGAGTGAGGAAAAGGAGACAGTAAATATATACGGCTATTAGAGAAGGTTGCCTTGAAATGGGGCAAAAGAGAAGGAGGCCTCTGAAGAGAAATACTAGGTCTAAGGGAGAGTTGTTTTGGGTTTTTTTTGTTTGTGTTTTTGGTTTTTGGTGTTTTTTTAAGAGGCAAGAGATGAGTAAATTTAAATGCTCTTGGGAAGGAGCCAGTAAAAGTGTGAATTTCAATACTGGAGAGGAAGAGAGGAGATTGTGAGATTTTTGACCAGGCGGTCGCCAGGGATGTAGAGTCAAGTCAGTCTTTAGAAGGTAGAGGAATGCTCCCATCTTGTGTTGTAACGGAAGGAAGAAATGGCAGCATCACATGCAGCTAATATTCTCATTTTGATGGTAGGAATTTGAAGTGGTTTCAGCCATATGCCTTCTCTTTTCCCTGTAAAACAGGAGGTAAGGGCACTGACTGAGCGAAGGTGAGAGGCGACTGTGATTGAATGTTTGCGTCCCCCCCAAATTCATACACTAAAGCCCTCTCAGTGTGGTTGTATTTGAAGATGGGGCCTTTAAGGAAGTAACGAAAGATAAATGTGGTCATAAAGATGGGGCACTCATCCTATAGGATTATTGTCTTTATAAAAAGAGACACCTGAGAGCTTCCTTGCTTTCTCTGTCCATGCGTGCTCAGTGGAAAGGCCTTGTGAGGACAAAGTGGCCATCTGCAAGCGAGAAAGAGCCTTCACCAGAAATTGAACCCTGCTGGGACCTTATCTTGGACTTTCCAGCCTCCGGAATGGTGAGAAAATAAACTCCTATTGTTTAAGCCATGCAGTCTCTGGTATTTTGTTAATGGCTGCCTGAGCTAAGACAGGGGCCATCTGACATTCAAGAAGGTATGAGTCACTGTGGAGTAGAGCCATGAAGAGGCAGTATAAAGGGCTCATTTCAAGCAGTATCTATGAATTTATAATAACACCAATATTCCTGACACCAGGAGTTCCTCTAGCCATAGTTAGCTACCTAGGTGCAGGTATGGAATTCAGTGAGAGGTAAGACAGAAAAGCAGCTAAGTTTAAAGCCTCTGGAATCAGACTACCTAAGCTAAAATCCTGGTTCTGTATTTGCCAGCTGTGTAACTTTGGGTGTGTTACTTAGTCTCACTGAGCCTCAGCTTTTTTATCTGTAAAAGAGGTATAAAATAGTACCAACCACCTGGGGTTATTGAGATAATTAAGTAAAATAACATATATAAAACACCTGGCACAGCACCTGGTAGGTATCAAGCAGTCAGTGTGTTGTGTTGTTACATGCAGAGTTGAGCCTTTATTAAGCAACAGTGCTGAGAAGGCATGGGCTAAGAGAAGAGATTGATATGCTGGTCCATGAAAGTTAAACTGGATGTGAAGGAAAGTAAAGACACAGAGGGTCGAAAAAAACCTGGGAGGTCAACAGACTGAAGGTTAGAGTCCAAAAGAAGCAAGCGATATTGTACAGGGAGATAGCAAATGGTATGGTTTTAAGTGAAAACAATTTAAACTGTTTCTCTCCCACATGAAATTTCCAATTTTTAAGCATGGGTTCCTGACTGCAGGCAGGAGCTCAAGACACTGTTAACCGGTAAAAGAGGAAACCCCCCCTCCTGAACTCCAATTCTCAATAGTAAACACGAGTGGCTTCTGCCTCTCAAGTCAGGCAAGGCTCCTACTTCAGTTGTTTTTCCTATGCATTACAAAGAGGAAATGGATATGAAGGAAATATAATAAAGGAACAACAAATATTTATTTAGCAACTACCATGACTTTAGACAAGGTTTAGGAAAACCAAGGTCCATAAGAGATGACCATTTGCCTACAGCATTTATAATAAAGTTATGGGATAGAGGTGAAGATACAGATGTATAAAGATAAAAAGGTAGAATATGTAACTGCTAAAACTGGGGTATTTACAAGAGGCTTTTGACCACATAAAGGAGGAAAAATTAATTCTGCCTTGGGGAATCAGGAAAAATGATCAACATTTTTATTTTTCAACATTTATCCTACTGTACTTTACAGATTAGAATACAAATTAGATTACAGATTACTTTAGATTACTTAGATAGTATACTTTCACAATGATTATATTTGCTTAATTTATTCTTCCGGGGAATTCATAACACATTTCTTCTATTTTGGTCAGATTTACTCAAAAAAAACTTGCTAAGCACTGGGAATAAAAAAAGGTAAGAGTGCTTCAAATATCTGTTACAGAAACACCAAACATTGCTAGACATCAATACTCCCTATGTATCGCACCAAAAAAAGAATATCCATTATGCTAAATAAGTCTTTTGAAGGAAGAAATTTTTCAGTAATGTTAAATTTCAGCTATTTCCAAAATGAGCTAGAATTTTGCATATGAATCACATGTTTAAAGAAAATCTTTTATAATAATTGTTCAGCATTTCCAATTTAATATTCTGGAAGCAGCTGTGCATGATGAAAATAAAACTAATTATTTATGGCTGACACCTAATTGCTTTTTTAGCAAAAAGTTAGTATTTATGGAGTGTCTAGCATTTATTGAGAACTTAGAATCTAATAAATAAATTAGGTGTACTGATGGTTTTCAGGAATTATTTAACTCTATAAAGTTACTTTTTCTTCTTCAGGAAGTATATTACATACCAGAGGGTGTAACTCAACATGAATTCTACAATTGAGGACAGAAACTGGTTCCAACCAGGCCCAGTGGGTAAATTTTTATGGGTAGAAGAGCTATATTTGGTTCTAACTTCATATAAACTTGTAATCTTTGGGATTTCAAATTGTGATTTTTTTCTTTTTTTACTTTCAAATATGTAGGAGTAACTATTTTTTCTTAAGGGACTGAAATAATATAAAAACAGACTCCCTAAAAGATTTGTACTTTATAAATCGCACAAGCTGTGGTAGAAAGAAAGAAGGGGAAAGGCTGAATGAATGCAGGCTCCACACATTATTCAAGTTAAAAAATGCAAAATAAGCATACATAATCTAGAATACAGTTTTCCTGCTTTTTCAAGCATACTCTAACAGATGTTTTTGGAACTGAGCTCTTACCATGAACATTGAGGTTAAAATATTTTTTGGCACTTCCAGCTGTGTTCTCAGCAATACACACATACCTGCCGATATCTGTTATTTGAGTGTTTAGAATCTAAGGAAAAAAATGAACAAATTCCAACTGAAATTTTTTTATAAAGCAACTTGTCAATTTTTGAGAATAAACAATACATACTCTTTCTAGCTAATACCGGATAAGCATAGGAAAAAAATTTTGCACATAATAGTGCTGATGCTGGTTTTTATTAGTCAGGTCAATCAAATAAATATTTATAAAGATTCCTAATCAGAAAAGGCAAATTTATACATACTTGTATACTGGCTACGAAAAGTCCCAAATCATTCTCCCACTTTCCTATCTACATCCCTGGCGGTGTGACTGTGAAGCTTCTCCCATCAGGGAGTGGAGTAAAGATGGAGAATTTGTGTTGGCCTTGTGACCGGCTTTTATCAATAGAGTGTGATGGATGTGACAGTCTTCCATTTCAAACCTAGACCATGTGCACCCTGCCACCACTATGTGAGGAAACCAGGACTAACCTGCTGGAGGGCGAGAGATCATGTGGGAAGAGTCAGCCTCATTATTGCAGCTGAGGTCCCAGATATGTATAAGAGCCCAGCCAAGATCAGCAGAGCCACGGATTCAATCCACAGCATGCAGACACTCGAGTAAGCCTTGCCGAGACCAGAAGAATCACCCAGCCAACCAGAAAGCTTGTGAGCTAAATAAATGCTTATTGTTTTAAGTTGTTTGGAATGGTTTGTTTTATGTAGCAAGAGTTAGTTAATATAGCAGTTATATTTTCTTTTTTTATTATACAGAAATTTCTGTCCATCTATATATCTTTTGGCTCTAGCCAACAGAAATATTTAAGTATTTAGCTAGAGGTTGTATGAGCATCAAAAAGAAATAGTCATGGTGTTCAGAAGATACTTTGAGAATTAAAGGTTATTTACAAGCAGTGAAACTCCTACTTTTTTTTTTTTTTTTTTTAAATAAAGAACTCCATGGGATAGGTCCTGTGTTGGATACACTGATGCTTAGATTCTTGGGCCTATACAACATCATTAATATGTTTGGGAAATAATTTCTTAAGTTGTATCCTAACAAAAGAGTTGGTGTTATTTTTACAAGTGCCTATCTTCCTTTTAAAACCCTTGAAAAGAAAAATATAGACATGCCCATTAGTGAACAACAACTCAGGATATTTATGTGGTTTCCATTATTCTTTATCATCAATTCTTTGCCAATAGAGGACAAATTTTAATCTATAGGGAATCTTAAACCATCTAGAATTTAATCGTCAGAAATCTGCAATGGAAAGAATTGTAATAATTCGGTTTTTATCACAGAGGCCATATTGTAGTAAATTTAGGGTGTGTGTGTGTGTGTGTGTGTGTGTGTGTGTGTGTGTGTGTGTGTGTGTGTGTGGTGTGCTGAACGTACAGATAACCTCTGGAAGAATTCACACAAAACTGTTAATGGTGGTTACCTCTGATAGTGAGAAAAGAATGAGTAAGAAGAATTTTATTTTATATATCCTTTTTATGATTAGTTATTTTTGCCAATATTTATAAACCAAGACAAATTATTTTTAAAAGCAAAAAGACAATTATTATAAAATACAAAGTCAAATAGCTATTTTTAATTAGATTTTTTTACTTTTACCTGCAGAATTCTTCCATTAGATAGAAATTTATGATGCTCATCTTCTAGCAAGAACTGCCCATCTCTTTGCCAGGAATTTCTCGGTGTGGGGCTGCCACTGGATAAACACTCCACCAGCATGCTCTTGTTCACCAGCACGGTGACCTCTTCAGGCAGATCACTGTCTGCTCCCTGGATAACTGGCGGCACTAATAAGTGATTGTAACAGAGAGATAATGACAGGAAACAAGGTCTTTTCTAAATTATTCTAGTTTTCTGACAATTTTTAAAAGTTTGGGATAATAGAGGGACAAAAGTTGAAGAGGAATCCATGATTCTGAAGTAACACTTTACACTAATAAATTAGGGGGGGTGATAAATCTATGTGAATTTGGGTTTATTCTCTTCCCTTTCTTTACCTATCCTGGACTAACCCCTCCCATAGTTCCTTCGCATTTAGGTTAATCCCAATTCTTCCCCAATACAGCTTGTCTAGTTTCTCTCTCAGCCCCTTCCACGGGCCCTCTGGGTTTGCAAGCACACACGCAAGTGATCTGCACAAATTAACAGTTAAGTCTACTTGGTCATCTAGACAAGCCAGGTAAATCTTTAAAGTGTATTTGAAATGTACAGGTTTGGTCTCATTTGCAAGGGAATTGTCTGGGCTACTCAAACTGTGTTTCCCCAGCCTCGGTATCAGTGGTATCACGATAAGCATCACCTGGGAGCGTGGCTAGAAATGCAGATTTGGGGGGTCTGACTGAGCCTTCTTTAGTTGGCATCCCTAGGAGAGCCAAAGAAGTTTGTGTTTTAACAAGCTCTCCACGTGATCCTTATGCATGCTAGAGTTTGGGAAGCCATGCTCTAGATCTTTCTACATATATTCATTCTCATTTAAAACAATAATATAGAATCAATCTAGGTTCATGCCCACCTGATGTTAGACTAGTCAGTTATGAAAAAACACATACTATCTGTAGAATTTTTTAAAAAATGGAAATGTTAAACCAGGAATGCATGTGTTGGCTGCTCTTGTAAATGTAGAAATTCATTTTCAAAACGAATAATCACTTTGTTTTGTTTTGAAAGCTTAGGTATTTTGTTTTACTCTCTTAAAATGTGCCATATCTTTATCAATCAGTAAAGAATATATGTTTAATGCAGATGTCTTCTTGTAGTATTTGGGTCTCTCCAAAACTAAATTGAAAGTCTGTAAGGCAAATAATCAAGGTTACAAGGCCCCATAATAAAATTTCAGTGTTATTTTCAATGCAAACTTTCACAGTCAGAATTATATGATTTTTTGCTGTACTTTAGATAACATAGAACATATAGGTTGAACTGCAGATTAGTAAATAATAAACTTGAATTTCAGATTAAATGAGGCTATCAGTACCTCCACACCATGAAAACTGATCAAATGAAATGTTGGTACATAAAGATTCAATGTTTTCTTGAAAGATTTCAATGTTTCTGGAGCTGAATCATTAGGAGCTACCAGGAGATACACTACAGGCCCAAGGTCTGACCTGTAGAGGCCTCCACCGAAGCTCTTTGCTCTGACCTGCCCTCCAGCTGGATTACACCTCTCAGAATTGTTCTTAGTGGCACTTAGGAGGTAAGCATCAAACACTGTGAAGTATTCCTAATTTAGACAGACTTTGTGGGCTCTTTTTTTTTGCTTTGTTCGTACTTCTCTAAACTCATCTCCAACATGCTTTCCAACTTCCTCCTAATTAAAAATAACAGACTGAAGACATGAACATCTCCCTTTGACAATCAATCCCTAAATTCCATTTCAATTTAACCAAATTCCAGTTCTTCCCAGCCTATAATATCTTGCTACTTTATCAGATCCTTCCACTCAGTCCTAAACTAAATTCCTTCCAAACTTAGGTCAAATTAAGCCAGGTGGTCTAAGATATTCCTTCACTGCTCTTGATGATGTTAGCACTAATTTTAATTGTCTTCTTATCACTACCTTGTAGACTTTAAAATCTATGTTGATGACCCATCCCACCCTAGTTTCTCCTCTACCCCACTTCAGCCAGCCACAGACTGTCATACCTTGGACCATTCAACATAAACACTTCTGCCCTTTGCAAGTTCATAAGCTCCTTGAAGAAGGTCTGATGTCTACGGTATTCACTGCTGTATCCTCAGTGCCTGGCATAGTACCTGGCACACAGTAAGCGATCAATAGATATTTGTCAAATAAATGAATTTTGAATTCTTGGGTTTTCTCTATTTCACGTCTTTTCAGGCTTCCTTCATAAGCTGGCTTTTTGTTTGCGCTGAAAACTCTAGCCCTTCCACTCCTCCCCCTTCCAATCAATCTATCAGCCTTCCTGCAAGCTCATTTTTCTTCTTCTTCTGCCTAGGTCTCAGAGTGGGTCATTTCAGCGATGCTCTGTCTCACTGCACATGCTATGTCCCTTACCCTCCAGTGCTTCCACAAAGTGTACCTTTGTTACCTTGTGGCACTGCCTCCATGGCTCCCCTCTCCCCACCCTTAGGTCACATCATCTGTTTTTTCTACCTCTGATCCCGGGTTAATGAGGGTGGGTGCAGAAAGCTATGACTAAGCCAAATAGCTCCAACTTCAGTGTTTGACTATCACACCCCCCATAGTGGCAATCTCTAAGGTTCTCTGTTTTCCACAGGCCCAAATACCAGCCCTGCCACTGTCTTTCTTGTTCTCATACTTAAGGAAAGGATTCAATACATTTGATATACATTCCCACATATCCCTTCTTACCATTCCAAGGTATGGCAATTCACTACCATGAAAGGCTAGTTGACCCCTCTCGGTTTCTTGATTGCATTTTTCCCCTGTTCTAGAACTTGCTCCATCAATCCTTGCCCCCTCCTCCCATCAACACACATACTTGAAACTTTAACTGGTCTCTTTCTGTTGGATCATTTTCCTTGGTCTACAAGCAAGTTCAAATCTCTCTTAAATATGTTTTTTCAAAGAAGCTCTCTTCCTAAAACTCTATTTCACCTCTTCCTGCCTCTTCAAAATGTCTTAAGAGTACTCTACATTTGTTTCCTTTTCTTTCTGATTATTTGCTCGATATTTATCTTTTTGTTCTGTGGCTTTGTATCACACCATACTATACATAAATTGATCTTCGGAATTTCACTAATGATTTCTTAGTTTCAAATGGCCTTTCCCCCCCAGTTTTTATTTTCTTAAACTTACTTTAGCATTCCATACTAAACCCACTTCTTGATAACCTTTTCTATGCCTTGAATAGGTGATATGGTAGTTTACTACTTTTCATTAACTCCTCAGATTGTTTCTCCTCTATTTTCTTTTTCCTGTCTCCTACTTGTAAATGATCCCACAATGATCTTTTTTTTTTTTTTAATCTTCTCCTAAGCTATCTATAACCCTTTCTGTTGGAAAGCTCACCTTTGAATATCACCTGTTTGTGGATAACTCTCAACTCTATATTCTTAGTTCAATTCTCTCTCCTGTAGTTGTAGTTCCATATTTCCAATGTCTCATTCAACATCTTCCTAAGTATATTGGTATCATTCCAAATTCAATACGTCCAAAACAAAATTGACTTCCTTCTTCCCAAGTTATGTTGTTTTCCCAAATCTTCTATTTTTATTGCCCTTGCTATAATTTTCTTAATCACCCAGGATAAAAATCTCAGTGTCATCTGATCCTCTCAGATAAGTGCCTAATGCTTCATATCACTTAATCACTTCCTCTGTAAAACCTTTCATACCAACTGCTTCCTATACATTCCTACTGCTACTTCTCTAGCTCAGCTCCTTCTCATGGAAGCATCTATTTGTTCCTGCTTCTAGTAGCATCACCTTTCTTTGCCCTTAAAGGTGCAATACTTCTTCTACTCTCAGTCCCTGCATTCATAATATGACTTTGATCCAAGGGTGGACATATGTATTACACCTTAACAAATAGGCCTCTTGGCCTCTGTAATTGGTTCAGAAATGGATATGTGAGTCATGCTTGGCCAGTTAAAGCCACGGAAATCCAATTCTGGGACTTCAGTTGTAAATACTGGATAAGAAGAGCTTTCCCTTTGGATGTGAAATTAAGAAGATGTAAAATTATAGAGTTTCCGGGGGCCCACTTGCTATCCAAAGGGACTCCCCACCTGAGAGTGATGCTAACAGAGAAAAACAAAGCCAAGAGAAAGAGAAAGGTAAAGTTTGGTGGACCTCTTTTGAGCCAAAGAAGTCAGATGTGACTTCAGTCCCAGCTCTACTCTGGGACTTTTCAGGCTCATGAATCAGATTCTCTCTCTCTCTCCCTTTTTTTTTTTTTTAAGCTAATTTGTTATTTGATACTTCAGGAGTCCTAACTAATGTACTTTCAATTTGTATAAGACAGCTCCCTGGGAATGCTATCAGTTTCTGATTAACTTTATGTCTCTAAAATGCTTAGCACAACATCATGCAAACATTAGTTCCTCAAAAAACTTTTGCGTGGAAGAATGCATAATAAACAAAAAAACGAACGAAAAACTCACAGAGTACACGGACATCATACTGAAGGGAATCTTCTCCAGCCTCATTCACAGCCACACACATATATCTCCCAGCATCTTCCACTTTAGCCCGGGGAATCTGTAACACTCGCCCTCCTGAAAATATATCCCAATACATATTTTTACTTCTCTAAATCTTAGAGTGAAAGTGATCATAAACAGAGATATAATTTTTCAGGTCTAATGACTTCTTTACATTTCCTTTTAAGGCTCTTGCTTCATCCAGTGTTTCAGTGTTAATCCCACATACCACATTTAGGACAAACACTGCATTATTGAAAAGTGACCCAGCATATGAATGAGACCTCCTGAGAACTAAATAGCTTGTATAGAGCAAGGGAGGAATGTTGCTCCATGTCCCTCTCACATTCCATGTGGAATGTTGCTATGTGGTGACTTCTTGCTTTTACAGTTTTGAACACATGTAAAAGAAGTTTACACTGTTGGAGGCAAGTACTGATTTGAGAAAATAATAGCCAAGGACATAAAAGGTACAAAGTATACCTTTATACATATGATCTTGAAAGAATAACTGTGTGTTTTTAAACTTTTCATGTTGATGTAATATCAAATTTAGAGAAAAGTCGCAATAATTATATTAAAAATTTTACCTGTGTTTATCAATAATTTGTATTTCAATCCAATTGTTTGATTTGTCATAAAAATGTACATATTAACTCTATTTATATATATAAATGAGTAATACTCTCAAATGATTCAGAAAAAGACTGAGAGTATATTGGAGACATGATGCCCCTTCACCCCTAAATATTCATAAATATGTATTTCATTAAAACAAGGTATAATGATCAAAATCAGAAAATGTAAAATCTGTGAAAAAAGTACTATTGAACCATAGTCCATATTCAAATTTCACTATTATTACAATACTGTCTTTAATAGCTATTTTTCCCTAAGCCCAGATCCAATTTAGGATCACATGTAGTTGTCATTTCTATCTAGTCTCTTTTCTTTTTTTGCCAAGATATTTTTTTATTTAATTGAGATGAAATTTACATACATTGGAAGGCACTGGGCTTTAAGTGTAAAATCTGATAAATTTTGACAAGTCTATTTGAATGTTTGCTAAAAGTAAATAGAAGCCTTGAAAATATTATTTTTCCACAATTTAAAGATCTCCTTTTCCATTGATAAACATGTAATAACTAAAATATTTGAAACTAAAATCTTTACTATTGATTTATGAGAAATGCATTTAATAAACTGAGTAATAACTATTTGCAAATATATTCTAGAATTTATCATTAATAATGTACAGAAACAAAACTGATTATTTCCTCACACTATTTAGAAAAATGGAGGCACAAGGGAGCCAAAGGACTTTCTTAAGTTGATAGAATGATCCCATAGTAGATATGAAAATTAACTAGGTATTCTAGCCTATGTCAAATTCTCAGCCTAGACTCTCCTAGCTTGAAGCTACATAGATACCAGTGGCATTCAGTATCCTGTGTCAGTTAAATCACAAGGCCAGAAAGTCAATCAATTTGACTGGTCTAATAAATGAGAAGAAACACATTTGACAGAGATTCAGATTTTCACCCTGTTCCTAGCAATCTTTACCTGGTAAAATCAATACTCTATCACTTGAGGTCAGAGGGTGACCATCTTTATACCATGTCAGTGTAGGAGGAGGAGCAGCATTTGTCTCACAGTAAAGAGAGATGGGATTGTTGATGATCACATCCTTGGCTTCACCACTCCTGCCAGTATCCAGCATGTTTCCTATTTCCCAGAGCTTGTGAAAACTTGGAGGAACTATGGAGAAAAGACATGAAATTTTGGACTCATGTAAATGACAGTGTCAATCCATTAAAGAAAGATCTTGGCTGTATTTTCACAAGAGTGATTTGTATATGTAATAAATTAGACAATGTGAAAATATTTTCAAGTACTTACACACCTACCAACTTAGCCCTGAGCTAAAAAAAGTAATAGACAGAAGTCAGAGCTGGTTCTCCAGTGGAAAAGCAAGAAGTATGGAGCTCAGCATGTTGTGCTCATGCTTTGCTCTCCATTTCTGTTCAAAGGCTCTAGCATTTAGAAGATAAAATGTCCTGCTCTCAGGAAAGACCTACTATGATAAACATGGCTAAAAAATATGATCATAGCAGGGAAAACTAATTTTGTGTTTTCACACAAAATTAAAAAATACTGGCTCAATAGAGCATTTCCCAAGGATTTGTCTTATTCAGAAAACTAAAGAAGTTATGCAGCCAAGATTAATAAGTCTATTAAAAAATATAATGGGACATTCTCAAAGTTTTCTGGGTGACAAGTATGAACTTTCTAGAAGGTAATTTGCCTGTACATCAAAAGCACTGCAAAAGTGTATAACACTTGACCTAAAATTTCCATCATTAACAACTTATGAAAAATAAAAAATGTGTAAGAGTTTTAGGTATAAAGATGTTCAATGAAGCATTATATATGAGTAGTAAAAGCTTGGACACACCCACACATTCAACAATAGGAGTCTGGTTAAATAAAGGTTTGGATACTCAACTGATAAAACAGGTATAGTTATTAAAAATCATGTTGAGAGTAATAATATCAACAATAATAGCAAATATCAGTTCTTAAGCATTTTGCTAAGAGTTTTATATACTTTATCTTATTTAGTACTCACCACAATTCTACAAGGCATTAATTCTAAAAGTGAGAAAATGGGGTTTAAAATATTTAGGTAACTTGCCCAAGTCACAAAGCTTGAAGGAGCCTAAATCATCATTCAGTTCCAAGTGTGACTACTTTAAATTCTGATACAATGTTACATTAGGTTTCTGATAAACTTCATGATATAATGTTAGGGGAAAGCTAACGTAACAGAGAAGTACGTATTGTGTGATCCCACTTTATAAATGAAGTATACATTTACAAAAATATATCAGAAGGAAACACATAAAAATAACTGAGGTAATCCTGAATGATGGGATTATTTTCTTCTTTGTTAATTTCTTGAGTCCAAGTTTTCAATAATGAATTTATATTATTGTCAACAGAAAAAAAACACTAAAATAAACCAAGCCAAATCTCTTTTTCATTGCTTTGCCGGATCATATAAATTAAATTACATACAATAAACATATTAGTATTACCTTGTATATTCACATCAAAATCCAGCTCATCTTCACCTGCGATATTAGACGCTATACACGTGTATCGTCCAGTGTCTGATATTTGAGCCTCCCTGATTTGAAGTGTGTGTCCACTGGCAGCAATAGTAACATGATCATCTGCTTTAAGGGGCTGTGATTCAATTATAATAATGTTATCATTAAGTACTCCAGTAATAAGCCTCTAAAGAGAGTGAGAAAAGAACTACATATGTATATAAGAAAAAAAAAACAAACAGCTTATGGTGTGGATTTTTAAATTTAAAAATTTTCAGTCTGATAGGAGATACAACGTTCATTCTGGAATACTCATTATTTTAAAAACTGGAACCAAAAGGGAAAGAGGAAGGAAGGATAAATTAGAAGGTTGGGATTAACATATACACACTACTATATAAAACAGATTACCAACAAGGACCTACTATATAGCACAGGGAACTATACTCAATATTTTGTAACAACCTATAAGGGAAAAGAATCTGAAAAAATTAGATATAGATAGATAGATAGATAGAGGATAGATAGATAGATGATAAACTGAATCACTGTGCTGTACACCTGAAATTAACATGATATTGTAAATCAACTATACTTCAATTTAAAAAAAAATCTGGATTCAAAGCTCATTTTGCAGCAGAATGAACTATCTAAATCAATTAGCTGCTATCTTTGCTTTCAATGGTAACAGATATTTGCCACATATATCATGTGGAGTATAATACCAAATAGGACCCCAATATTAGGAAGAATAAGCAGGTTGGGGGTCCTCTATATTATTTATACTTGATCTCCTGAGATTAAACCAGCTTTAAAAAAAAAAAGTATAATCCTCTAGGAGTTAAATGTATAACTGAGTCCTATAAACTTACCCTATTTCTGTAGTTTGTGATAGTGAAATTGAGCCAGAGAACAGTTTTCTTTATGCAAAGAAATAAATAATAATGTGCAAAAAAAAAAAAAAAAAGTACTCCAGTAAATCCTCTAGGGCACCATGCAGTTGAGAGCTTTTATGATTCTTTAATAAGTAAAAATAAAAATTTAAGTGAAATACTCAAGACAATAACGATTTACTTTGAATAAGCTGTTTTTGAGTAATCACGTCTTTATTTATTGAAAATTGTAATTCCTATAGTTTACATCTGTGCCCAGTGTTTCTGAGTGGTGCATTTATAAATTATTTATGATGAAAAATGTTCTTAGGTGCCATATCCATTTATCCATGTTGGAGAAAAATAACTTCAGCTGATCCCACATTGTAGTAAAAAAGTGTATCTTTTCCTACTATTTTGTAGCAAATGCTAGAGTTTTACAATGAAAGATTGAAGGCATTAGCATAGTCTGATTTAAAAATCACTACTGCTCATTCAGAAACATCATTACTTCATAAATGAGAAAATTTAACCTAGATATATTTATATTATGATGTTTTATTGAAAACATTACCGACATTTAATAGGACATTTCTCATCTTCTAAACATTTCCGAATATACTAAATTCCCTCTTATTCCTTGAAAATTTTAGTTCCTGGCTCACTGTTACTCCTTCCAATGACACTCTTCTCATAATTCTTGGTGATTTCAATACCCACATAGACAGTCACCAATGCTTTGTGCTCTCAGCTCCTTGACCTCCTTTCTATTTTTTTTGCCCCAACACTCTCTCAGCCACTCAATAGGAGAGTCATACCTAGAACTTATAATTACCAATAATCACATCTCTTCAGAATCTCAGTTTCAAGTTCTCACCTTCTGACCATCGCCTCTTAACTTACTAACTCTTTTCCTCTAGAATCCCAACTCCCATTATTTTTTGATCCCATGGGAGGACCCAAAATTCACTGAACTTGCAATCTTTTCCCTATCACTCACTCTCCTCCTGACCCAGAGAAGGTCTATTATGGCAATCACTCCTTGTATAAACTTCTATAAAAAAAAACAACTCTTTTGCCCCCTCTCCCTTTATTTTATTCCCCTGGAAAAACTGGTTAATACCAGTTTCTGTCCATTCTGAACATCCCCTGATCTACTCAAGAACATTCCTCCAGCAACTGTGTCCTCTCTCATGTGAGTCATCATCAATTGCTTTCTTTCCACTGGATGATTTCAGTGTGTATACAACAGTATAATTTCCGCATTAAAAAAAAATCTCATTACACTGCAGCCTAACTCCACATTCTTCTATTCTGCTTTATAGACAATGACTTTAAAAAGTTTTCTACCTTTGCTGTCTCCATTTCCTTCCATCTTTTCTTGAATCCTCCAATAAGGCTTTCACCATCTCTACTTGACCAAAATGATGTTGTCAAGGTCACACGACAAGTGACATCCATGTTGCTAAATTTACTGATCAACTCTCAGTCTTTAGTTTACCTGATCAGTGGGATTTAACACGGTTTAACTGGTCTTTATTTTGAAAACTCTTTTTTCCTTCTTTTAGGACACATCACTCTCTGCCCCACAACCTCTAAATGTAGGAGAACCCCAGGGCTTGATCCTTGGAGCTCTTCTCTTTCTACCTAAACTCACTCTTCTAGTGAAAACCTTGGACTCATCTTTGACTCATCTCTTTCCCTCACATCCTGCTACCACCTTCATCCAAGCAATCACCATCTATCTCCTGGACCACGGCAATAAATTCATTTCTTCTTCAACTAGTAAAGAAGCCAATATAATCTTTTTAAAGCCTTAAGTCAGATCACATCACTCCTGTGTTCAAAATTTTCCAGAAGCTTTCCATCAGAATAAGGCCAACTGATCTACAAGCAGTATGATTTAACCCTAGCTCTCACCTTTCTCTGTGTTCCCACTGATCACTACACTCCAGCCAAATGCCTCAGGGCCTTTGCCCCTTGCTAGTCTCTCTAGAATATTTTCCTCTCAGATATCTTATGTCTGCTTCCTTCAGTTTCTGTGAGTTTCTGCTCAAATATCACCTTATCAGTGAGGCCTTCCCTATTGTAAGAGATCACACCCTTCACACTCTCTATTCTTCCTGACTGAATTTTCTTCATAACATTTACCTTATCTGGCACACTGTATGCTTTACTTGTTTGTTTAGTTTTCCCCTCCCCCCAAAACTCCGTATGAGCAGAGATTTTTGTCTGTTTCCTTCATAGCTGTATCACCTGCACCTAAAATAGTGTTTGGCAAACATTATGTACTCAATAAATAATTTGGGACGCAATGTATCATTATTAACATTATATCACATATAAAAAATAGTATAATTTAAACTTTCCATGTCAAAGAAAAACTTCAGAGCATGAATAAGCAAAACACATAGATTCTATCAAAACTTATTGTGGCTAATGCTGCCAATATTTTTGGTGGCTTTTCTCAAAAACACTGTTTCACTCAAGTAGTGTTGCTTATCTGAGAAATGAGCTAGCAGAAGAAAGGATATGGAAAATAAACAAAACCCAGTATTTTTTGTACACATTTTAGGGGACCAATCCCAAATCTTGAAAAATTCAGCAGTTTAACTAAAGCATCATAATTGGATCAATTTCAGTCTGGATGTGAAACTAATTTAACTATTCATTATGAAATTTTAAAAAGAACAGCCCTAATTCCTAGTACAAATCTAGACTTTACCCAACTTTTATGTGCGTATGTGCTTGTGTATATGTGTGCATGGGTATAAAATGCAAGGAATGAAAAGGTTTTAGGTAAAATTAAAAATAAAATATTAAAATTTGAAAGGTGAAAGGAATTGTTTCCATGCAAACTCACATAGAGTTGATATTGTACCATGAAGTGTGCTTGTAGTCAGAAAAGAAACTGTAAACAGAACATGGTGGGAGTTCCATATTTTTCCTTTTGCAATGGCTTCCAGATGAAATTTGCTTATTTTATGAGATATATTTTTCCTGGCTGCCAGGATTGCAAAATCCATCTATGATCTGAAATAATAAAGTTATATCTTTCTGCATCTTAAATCATGACTCTGACCTGAACGTCTACAACTGGAATTTGACTGACCATTTTGTTGATTATGTGTAAAACAGGATAAACATCAGCTAAGCTATGTCACATCTGTATTAAGCAGAGTGTTAACAGCAGCTAAAAAAAATCTATTTTGGTCTTAAAACACCAGCACATATGTTTTTAAAACATGCATGTTAGAAAATAAGTTGAATGAGAAATAAGGGCGTGTGGTCTGAAAGCCAGATTATGTAACTGAAGGATGTGTCTTTTATTGAAAGTTCTTCATTGCCCCCAATTAATTGTATTGAGCACTTAATCATCACATTTAGCTTATTTTTTTCATCTTGGAACATTAAAAATGTTACCCTTTGTAAAAGAGTTAAAGGTGTTTAGAGAAAGTTCTGAATAAACTTAGCACCTGTGTTATACCTATCATTCTAATCTGGCTCAGCACTGTCTTTGCGTTTCTTCTCCACAAAGTTTACTTACTCTGAAAAACCACAGAGCACAAAAACCATTCCCCAGTGGGAAGGTGGCTGGATTTTCCAAGACAATTGCTAACGTGTATTAAAACAGTCCTTCAAACTTTAGAGTGATGAAATAATACTAAAATTGTTGAACACGGTTCAATTTTTTTGCAGTTTTATACTCTAGGAGCATGGGATTGTGCTAATTTTAAGGTCACATTGATTCTCTGAGTTATCTGTGTCTGGGTGTTTTGTTTTTTAATTTAACTGGCCATTTTAGTCTATAAAAAAACATCAGCAAATGAAAAAACTTGACTGGCCTGTCCATCCTTGTACCAGCTGAGAGAGGCAGAAGGAATTGCATAGGCTTCACATTCCAAGGTCAGGGTGTTGTTTACTTTGATCTTCACTTCTTTGGGGGAAACACCTGGCCCCAGGAGGTCTCTTTTACTGATTATGGGTGGAACTGCATAAACACGAATATTAAAGTATTAAACATTAGTTCTTTTAAATGGAATGACATGGAACACAGTAAGGATCACTTAATAAGAAAACAAGGAAATAACGTAGGCATCTTCTATGCTCTCCTTTCATCAAGGACCCAAGTTAGCATCTTATGAAATGGCAGTGTTCATATACAGAATGTGAAGAAAACTACCTTTCCCTCCTCGTCATTATAATACTGCCAATGAGGTTAATGTCCTTCACAGAACAGTTAGTTTAGGTTGTTCCGGGTCCCCAGACACAGTCTGAGTATGACCCATAGAATGCATTTTATTAGTCACTAAGGGGAATGATTCAAAGAACAAAAGACAATAAAAAAGATACTCTTCCTTTTTAAAAACAAAATTCTGAAATTTATTGCCTATCAGTGGTAGCATAATTTTTTTTGAATAGGTCAATGTACAGTGGATTAGCCCAAAGTCAATGACAAACTCATCGTAGGCTGCTGAATAGAGCATATATATTTAAGGAAGAGTTTCGTGCATGCAAGTACTTATATGCAGCAGAATTCAGAAGAGGGTAATTCACGAGAAAAAAATAGAGAAACTTAAGGAAGTGCCACTGACAAGTTCTCCAAAAAGTTGAAGAGAGCAGATTCAGTGGCCTTTCACGTATTTAAGCAACTGAAGTCATGGGCACATTGCTTAATTCAACTTCCATCTTAATGAAGCAAGCTGGATAAACGATAAACTTTAATTATGAATATAAATAATTATGAACCCATAATGAAAAATTAAATTAGTTAGAAATTAGATTAGAATTAAAAAAGTTAGAAAACCTGGGGAAAACTAGGAACACAGTGTTCTTTCGGGACTTACTGTAGACCTTCACTTCATAGTACTTTATCATCTCTCCGGCCTCATTAGTGGCTACACAAGAGTATCTCCCAGCACTGTCCTCCTGTGCATTTAGGATCTGCAGAGTCCTACCTCCTGAAAAGCAATGGAACACCAAAGAATCTCTGAAGTCACAGTGGCAGCAGGGTTTGCACAAACCATCAGGTTTTAGTTCTTACTATTAACACATTTCTTCTTTATGACAATTCTGTAAGAGACACCTGACATAGGCAAACTACAATACAGATGGGCATTACTTGCCGGATGGAGACATTCACTAAGTCCACGATGGTCCTCCGTGGTAATGACTCTCGTGCTCACTCTGACCCTCCCCTACCTCTCTGCACACACTGTAATTAAGGTTCTTATTTTACTCTCTTCACAAATAGGTCTTCTGCCTTTGTCATCTTCTTCCTCTCATCTACCTGGCCTATCAGTAGAGACTGATCTTGCTAAAACACCGTTTTTATTATGGTATCTTTCTTCCTAAACCTCTTCAATGGTTCTCAATTGACTAAAGTATAAAGTCAAACCTCTGAAATCCAGGTATTTAAAACATGACTCCAATATTCCTTCCTGATCTTATCTCCTACCTGCCCCCTTCCCTGCCATACCCACCTGTACACACAATGTCTCCACTCAAGAAGGAGGTGAGGAGTCTGTTTATTATTGCTTGCACATAGATATGCCATTCTCCTTTGTACTTTCCCACACTAGACATCCTGAAGGATCTGAAATCTCTCCTTTCCAACTAACAAAATTCTATAACTTTCTTTAAGGTTTGGTTCAAGTTCTGTCTATGACAAAGCATTTCCTGACTGCTTCAGCCCACAGTGGCCATTCCTTCTTTTGAATTCTTATAAAACTTGTCACTATCCCATTTGTCATAACCTATGACTATTAGGAATCCATGATTATTCATGGATTCCTGTTGTTAATTAACTTTCACATGTATTATCTCTATACATTTCTTACAGCCAGTGGTCATATTTTTAAATTCTTTCTGTTTTCATACATATTGTCAGGAATTAAAGAGGAATAAATAAACTCTGTCAATCTAAATACTAAGGGTCAATTCAACAAAAAGTGAATTTCAAGGGTCAATTCAACAAAAAGTGAATTTCTACTCTTTTTGGCATTCTACATTATATTTGAGCAATTAATTACACTGTAGTATTTATTTACTTGCCTTTTATTTACTTTATTGGTCTTTCAAAAAGTAATTTTAGATAACTTAGATTACAACATACATACAAAATACTAAAAAATAAGATAGCAATAGTACAATACCAGCAACAACATTAAGTATTTTTATAAAAATAGTCAATGATTCTGTTCTTCTGAAAAAGTAAATGGCACAAATGCAACTTGGGCATCTGAAGTGAGCTAATTACCTGGAAGAATACGGATATTTCGGTTGGATTCTAAAGGAGTTCCATTCTTAAACCAGGTGATGGTGGCTGGGGGATATGAATAAGCTTCACAGACCAAAGATGTGGGGCTGTTAAGGATAACAGTGACATCTTCAGGGATGCCATCGCTATCAACACCAGCAATTGTAGGAGATACTGAAAAAGATTTAAAACTTGATCAAAGAAATATATTCAGAAATTTCTTTATTTGTACATTTCTAAGTTTCCATAGTACTTATTTGTGTAATTCCATTCCCTAACAATTACAGAAACAATTCATTAGTGTCCTCATTCTACACAAAAGCAGTGAGAACCTCACAGAGTAATGGAGGAGATGACACATAAAAAGGAATCATAACACAATGTAGTATGGGCAATACTGGGAATTTTGGTGCAGGATATATGGGGGCATGGCATCCAATCCAATCTCAGGTGTGGGGTGGTGTGTGGACTCTCATCAGGGAAGATCTCCTAATGGAGATTTCAAACTGAGCCTCAAAGGACTGGTGGTGGTCAGAAGGTGAAAGAAGGGAGACTACTAGGAGGAGGAAACATATTGGGAGCAGAGTAGTGTAAACAATGAGGGGCAAGCAGGAAATATATAGAGGATGGATTCAAGGGGGTCAATGCTGGAAGCAGGGGAAAGACAGACAAGTACATTTGTTCCATAAAAGATAGTGAGGGCCTGAACTAGAGCAGTGAATAAAGGCATAAAGAGGCGGGAGCAACTAAAGAAAAATTTAGGAAATCAACTGGCAGGATTTGATGATAGAATTTAAGGGGTAAAGAAACCAGCGTCAAATATAACTTCCAATTTTATTGCTTGGGAACGAACCTAGGTAAACTCCAACAAAGCAAAATAAATAGAAAATATGGAAAGATTTGCTCACTTAGGAGGGGAAGATGATTTGTTCAGTCTGAATATCTTGAATTTTAAGTGCTTGTGAGAAGTCCAGGTAGAAATGTCCAACAAGCAACTGTATATAGAAATCTGAACCTTGGGAGAAGGATCAGGGTTGCAGGTATGGATTTTTAAAAGTCTCCAGTTGATAAGAGATGATCATTAAACCTCCGGGAATTAAGTTTTTGTTACTTGATGAGAATATCTAGAGTGAAATGAACACTGAAGTAAGGACAAAATGTGAGGGGACTTAACGTTTAAGAGACAGATTAAGTAAGAGTCCATAAAGGAGGGAGAAAGGGAGCAACCAAAGGGGGTGCAAGGATAACTGGGGAAAAGCAGTGTCCAGGAGAAAGTGATACATAATAGCCAAACATTAAGATAAGGACTGAACAATGTTTGTTGGATCTAACAACAGGGTAGTCTTCACCACAGCAGTGTCAAGAATGGTGTGGGCAGAAGCCCATATTTAGTGGGACAAGAAGTATAGACAGGGAGTAGTGACTATATGAAGTGATGGAGACAGTAGAAGGCAAAGCTGAAGGTGAGGCAGATGGTGGGCATGACTGGCAGACCAAAGAAGGGGGAAAGATATAGGATCAAGGGCATAAGCAGAAGCAGTAACTGTGAACAAAAAGGATAACACCCTCTGGGAAAAGAAAGGGTAAAGACACTGAATTATGGCTGGTAGACTGGAAATTGCCAGTGCACACACCTGAACAGCCTCAACTTTATATGAAGTTGGTGAAAAGAAGACTTGAATTCAGATCCCTCATCTTCAATCAATGAGGGAAAATGATAAGAAATAAGTAACTAGGAAGCGGGTAGGAGGCAGAGGAAGGAATATAGTCAGAGAGCATGACTTGAGATGCCTGGGGTAAAGAATAAGTGATATCCACTGGAGAGAGTCCCCAGGGAGCTAATGTCTCTTGGGAAGTCAGATTTCAGTTACTGAAAGGAGCCAGAAAGAGTTTTAAATCAGGTTTCCAGAGGACAGGGATAGGATGTGGACATGAGCCAGTACTGGGAGGTGAGTCAGTGGTAGGAGGAAGGAGGCATGAGGAACACAGAGCTCTGTGAGAAGCAATGGGCTACAGGAGAGGAGAAGAAATCCAGGGCAGGGCATTTGCCTTTCATTCGCTGATGGGTGTGCAGGGAAGACAGGTGTGTTAGGAGACAACTGGCTCACGAACTCTCATTCTTACTTATCCACGCATCTGTTATTCACTGCTATGTTAGGTGCTGGGGCTATATCCTTTTCAAGATAAAAAGGGTTCTGTCCTAGGGAGTTTATAGTTTTATGGAATTATTACTTATATATACTATTTATTTGACACTTATTAATACATTATCCAGTATTCTGACTTAACATTTCTGGCCTATATATCTCTTCTACTCAATTAGACTGTAAGCTGCCTGAGGACTGTGTCCTGTATGGGAGTTTCTATGTATGGGACTACATATTCCCCCAGTCTAGCCAATAACTATCAAAACATACAACAAATAAAAAATTGCAAAAATTCGCATCCTCAATTATAGGTCAGTTTATTTAAGTAGAAGGAAATGTGTTTTGATATTAGTAATCAAATACAATACATTTAGGTGGTGTATTTTAAATTTCTAACGTGAGCAGAAATTAGGAATCTATTTTAATATCATTTCCAAGACATAAGTATAACTTTAATGTTGCAGAAACTGAATGTGTAGTTATTTCATCATTCCTACTCTTTATTTTTTCATGGTGTAGTTTTTATTGCTCTCAAACGGCTTGATATTCAAATGTACAAGCTAATCTGTATTAAATCAGAAGGAAACCATGTGAGATTTAAAACCTACACTTGTAGTTGCAGTCTACATTTTAATCTAGGAATCTTCACAGCTTATCACTGACAAAATAGAATTTACACATTATATATTAATTTCAAGGGGAGGGGATTTATCTGGGAAAAATAACTATTAATTAAATGGCAAAATATCTAAATTTGCAATGTCCAGGTAATTTACTGCACAGCAATACCTGTCAACATTCTTCCTTTAAGATTTTTTAGGGATTAGTGAGTTAGCAAATGACACAGATAAACACACATAAAGACAGATGAGCAGCATATAATGTTAAGAAAAAGAAAATCTACGGTAGTTGCTCACCCCAGCAGGAGCAGATGTTCTGCTCACAATACTGCTACATAAGTTGGCAACGGGAAGGAGGGGAAATGTGTTTTAAGACAGAGGAAAGCACAATTCTAAAATAAAATCATTTTAATGATGTTTTGTTTTGTTTGAACCCTTCAACCTCCCAAGGGACTGTGTTAATTCACTACCGCTCATGAGCAAGCATACAGTTTTGGTGTGCTTGTCTGCATCTCCTCTCCTTCATCATAGTTACCAACAGAGATTTCAGTATGGGCAATTACCAATAATGGCAGAGTCCCACAAAGAAATGATAAAACATCTCATGGTGATCCTCTTTCACTGTTGACCTGCTTCTTTTTGACCAGTATTTATTTTTCCTTTACTACTGCTTATTTAATATCTATCTTGTTCATAGTTGTACTTCGCACAAAACACAGTACCTGGAATATAGTAGGTATGCCAAATGCAATGAATGAATGTATGAATTAATAAAAGAAAACCAGCAAATGTACACAAGCACTGGTCCTTCTGAAATAATGAAATTCTAGGGTAGAAATATTAAGTAAACAGAAAAAGAAGAGAATTTAGCCTATTGCCATGGCTGATTCTTCAAGATTTGCAGCAATGCTTATACCTACCCAACACATTAAGACTGAAACTTCTGCTCTTGTCACCAGCTGTATTAGAAGCCAAACATGTATATCTTCCAGTGTGTGACACTTGGGCATTGGTAATCTGAAGAAAACGGCCACCAGACATAAGATGATGGGTGTCATCTTCTTTGAGGAACTGCCCATCTTTCTGCCATGTAATTTCTGGCACTGGATTCCCTATAACAAAAAGTCATTTCTGAGAGTTGGCTAATAATCACATGTCTACAGTTGGTAACTAAAAGGATGCATTTTTATTCATTTCCCTTTTAAAATATTCCACTTCTGAAACAATGCAGTAGCCATGCATTTTAAAATAAATTTGCAAACATAACTGAATTTATAATAATCATGCTATGATTTAAAAAATCTATAAGTGAAAGAATTATGTTAGTCTCTGTGTTTAACTAAATTTATACCATACCTTAGGCTATTACAATTAAATATTTTCATAGTAAAATACACTTAAAAAATAATGGAGTATACATGTTTACTAAAATTATTACTCATGAATACCTTTGCATTCATATTAAATTTTTAAAGAATATTTTTATTTTTGAGAGAAAGCTGTATAAAAAGGAAAAAAAAACTTTAAACAATTCAACAAGCAGATATGTATGCCAGGATTCTAGCACAGATACATAGATAGGTAGAAAGATAGAAATATATATTAATTATTCCTTTAATATTTATAGCCTAGAGAAAAAAGATCTTTCATATTTTTCATGGGACTTTTGTTAAATATTAAGTTTTAAATTGCTCAAACATTTTTTTTTTGAAAATTTAAAACTATAAAAACACATTCTGTTAGGAAAGAAGACTAGGATGATATCATATTAAGGCACAGCTGTATTGGCCATGGAGCTTGTTCTATGGCCCTGCCTGGGCAGGAAAGCAAATTCACAGGCCTACCCAACTGCTGAGTATAGCACACAGTCCTATCCAACTAGGAAGTATGACCAGAGAATCCAGGTAACTCAGGCCTATTCTACAGTTGCACTTGGGCAGGAAACCAAACCATCAGTCCTAACCAACTGTTCCCAGCCAAAGGCACCCCCCGTCCCGACCTCACATCTAAGGCAGAGGCAGTGGCCTCACCCAAATAGAGACCCTGAGAGAAAACCCCACCTGCCCAAGGATGCTACCAGCTGACCCATCCAGAATCCCAAGTTGAGTTGAACGGTGAAGGACAATCTCTGCTCAAGCAAACCTGTAAAGTCTGGAATCAGAGACCCTTTACTCAAGTGTGCAGATACCAATACAAGGAATCAGGTAAACATGACACTTCACAGGAAACTAATAAAGCTCCAATAACTCAATAACTGACCCTAAAAAATGGAGATCTATGAACTGTGAAATCAGAATAATACTCTTAATCAAGTTTAGTAACAAAATGAAGAAAACAATGCACGAACAAAATGAGAAGTTCAACAAAGAAATAGAAATCATAAAAACACCACAATCAAACAAATGAATACTAGAGCTAAAGAACAGAATGACTGAAATAAAGAATTCAAAAGGGAGCTTCAACTTCAGAGCTGACCAAGCAAAAGAAAGAATCAGTAAACTAGAATATAGTTCATTTGAAATTATCCAGTCAGAGGATCAAAATGAAAAAAGAATGAAAAGTGAAGAAAGCCTACAGGAGTTATGAGATACCATTACAAAAACAATATACACATTATGGAAATCCCAGGAGAGGAGAATGAGAAAGGAACAGAAAGTATATTTAAAGTGATAATGTCTGAAAACTCCCCAAACGGACATCCAGACTCATGAGGCACAAAAGATCCCAAATAGATTGAACTAAAAAAGGGCTACACTGAAACACATTATAACTAAATTTTGAATATAGTAAGAAGAAAGCAACACATCACATACAAGGGAACCCCCCATAAGAGTATAGGCAGCTTTCTCATAAGAAACTTAGAAGGCTAGGAGAGAATGGCATAAAACGTTCTAAATATTGAAAACAAAGCCTGTCCACCAAGAATACTATAGCTGCCAAAATATGAAATGACAGATAAAGATTTTCCCAGACAAGTAATAGCTGAGGGAAACAAACAAAAACGAAAAAACACACCAGACCTGTCTTACAAGAAATTCAAAATGGCATTCTCAAGTAGAAATAAAAGGATGCTAATTATCATTGTAAAATCACATAAATGTATATGCAAAACTCACTGGTAATGGTAAATATGTAGTCAAAGTCATATTCTCTAATACTGTAATGGTGAGACATAACTCACTTTTAAAATTTAAAAAACAAACATTTAAAAAATAGCTGTATCTATAATTTGTTATTAGATACACAAAATAAAAAACATGTAAATTGTAACATTAATAACCTAAGATGTGAGAGGAAGAGAAGTAAAAGTTTATGTATGCTATCAAAGTTGTTATTATTAGTTTAAAATAGGATGTTCTACATATAATATATTTTATGTAAGCCTCTGTTAACCACAAAGGAAAAGAATCTTTAATAGCTACACAAAAAGTTACGATAAAGCACTCAAAGCATATTGCTAAGAAAGTCATCAAATGACAAAAGAAGAGAAGGATAAGAAGCAAGGAAGAAAGGATCTACAAAACAATTAAAAAACCCCAATAAAATGGAGATAGTAAGTCCTTACCTATCAATAATTACTTTAGATGTAATGGATTAAATTCTCCAACCAAAAGACATAGAATAGCTAAATGAAGAAAAAAAAAAATCAAGATCCAACAGTATGTTGCCTACAAGAGACTCACTTTAGTTTTAGAGGTACATGTGAACTGAGAGTAGAAGGATATAAAAAGATATGTCAAGAACATGGTAACCAAAATAAAGCTGGGGCAGCTATACTTATATCAGCCTAGACTTTAAGCTAAAATTGGTCAAAAGAGGCAAGAGACAATGAAAAAGGGGTCAATCCATCAGAAAGACATAATAACTGAAAATATTTATGCACCCAATATTGGAGCACCTAAATATATAAAGCAAATACTAACAGAGATAAAAGGAGAAATAGGCAGCAATAAAATAATAGTTGGGGGGGGCTTCCCTAATGGTGCAGTGGTTGAGAGTCCACCTGCCGATGCAGGGGACACGGGTTCGTACCCTGGTCCAGGAAGATCCCACATGCCATGGAGCGGCTGGGCCCATGAGCCAAGGCCGCTAAGCCTGCGTCCCCAGAGCCTGTGCTCTGCAACGGGAGAGGCCACAACAGTGAGAGGCCCGCGTACCACACACACACACAAAAATAGTTGGGGACTTTAATACCCCACTCTCAACAATGGATAGATCATCCAGTCAGAGAGTCAATAACGAATCAGAGATTTGAAAATTACCATAGACCCAATATACCTAACAGACACATACAGAGCATTCTGTACAACAAAAGTAGAATACACATTCTTTTCAAGCACACATAGAACATTTTCTAGCACAGCTCATATGTTAGACCACAAAACAAATCTCAGTAAATCTAAAGTGATTGAAATCATACCAAATGTCTTTTATGACCACAATGATATGAAATGAGAAATCAATAACAGGAAGAAAGCTGGAAAATACACAAATGAATGGAAATTAAACAACATACTGTTGAACAACCAATGTATCAAAGAAGATATCAAAAGGGAAAAAAAATTTCTTGAGACAAATGAAAATGGAAACACAACACACCAAAACTTAAGGGATAGAGCATAGGCCGTTTTAAGAGGAACATTTATACTGATAAATGCATACATCACAGAAGAAATAAGATTTCTAAAAAAAATCTAACAGTACACCTCAAGGAACCATGAAAAAAACAGACTAAGTCCAAAATTAGCAGAAGGAAGAGAATAATAAAAATTAGAGCAGAAATAAATGAAATAGAGTACAAGGAAACAATAGAAAAGATTAATAAAACTAAGAATTGGTTCTTTGAAAAGATAAAATTGACAAAACATTAGACTAAGAAAAAAAAAAAAAGAGAGGACCCAAATAAATAAGATTATAAATGAAAGAGGAGACATTACAACTGATACCACAGAAATACAAAGAATCATAAGAGACTACGCTCAACAACTACAGCCAACAAACTGGACAACCTAGGAGAAATGGGTAAATTCCTAGAAATATACAACCTGTCAAGACTAAATCATGAAGAAAAAGAAAATCTGAACAGACCAATTACTAGTAAGTAGATTAAACCAGAAGTCAAAACCTCCCAACAAGGAAAATCTAGGACCAGATGGTTTCAGTGATAAATTTTACCAAATGTTTAAAAAAGAATTAATATCAAGTCTTCTCAAACTCTTTCAAAAAACTGATGAGGGAACATTCCCAAACTCATTATACAAGGCCAACATTACCCTGACACCCAAGTTAGGTAAGGACACCACAAGAAAAGAAAACTACAGGCCAACATTCCTGATGAATATAAATACAAAATTCTCAGAAAATACTAGAAAACTGAATTCAGCATCAAATTAAAAGGATCATACACCATGATCAAATGGTATTCACCTCTGGGATGCAAGGATGGTTCAAGATACACAAATCAATATAATACATTATATCAATAGAATGAAAGATAAAAATCATATGCTCATCTCAATAGATGCAGAGAAGCACCTGACCAAATTCAACATCTATTTATGATAAAAAATCTCAACAAATTGTATATAGAAGGAACATTCCTCAACATAATAAAGGCCATATGACAAATCTGCAGCTAACATCATACTGAGTACTGAAAGACTGAAAGTTTTTTAAGATCAAGAACAAGATGAGGGTGCCCACTCTCATCATTCCTATTCAACACTTTATTGGAAGTCCTAGCCAATCAGGCAAGAAAAAGAAATAAAAGGCATCAGAATTGGAAAGGAAGAAGTAAAGTTCTATTTGTAGATGACATGATTATTTATATAAAGTCCTAAAGACTCCACCCAAAAACTGTTTGCTTTAATCAACAAATTCAATAAAGTTTCAGATACAAAAGCAACATTAAAAAATCACTACATTTTTATACACTAACAACAAATGATCTGAAAAAGAAATTAAAGAAACATCTCATTTATGATAGCATCGAAAACAAAAACAAAAACTTAGGAATAAATCTAACCAAGGAGGTGAAAGATCTCTACATTGAAAACTATAAAACATTGATGAAATAAATAAAAGAAGACACAAATAAACGGAAAGATATCTTGTGTTCATGGACTGAAAGAATTAATATTGTTAAAATGTCCATATTACCCAAAGCTATTTATAGGTTCAGTGCAATCTCTATGAAGATTCCAATGGCATTTTTTACAGAAATGGAAAAACAAATCTTAAAATTTGTTTGGAATCACAAAAGACACTGAATAGCCAAGGCAATCCTGAGAAAGAAGAGCTGGGAGCATCATACGTCCTGACTTCAAACTACATTACAAAGCTACAGTAATCAAAACAGTAAGGCACTGCCATAAAATAGACACATATACCAATGGAACAGAATCATAAGCACAGAAATAAAGCCATGCATATACGATCAACTAATATTAGTAAAGAGGGTCAAGAATACTCATTGGAAAAAGAGTCTCTTCAGTAAATGGCAGTGGGAAAACTGGATATTCACATGCAAAAGAAGGAAACTAGACCCGCGTCTTACACCACTCATAAAAATTAACTTGAAATGTATCAAATGTAAGACCTGAAACCATAAAACTCCTGAAAGAAAACAGAGGGACAGGGACTTCCCTGGTGATGCAGTGGTTAAGAATCCACCTGCCAATGCAGGGGACATGGGTTCAATCCCTGGTCCAGGAAGATCCTACATGCTGCGGAGCTGCTAAGCTCAGGAGCCACAGCTACTGAGCCAGCGTTCTAGAGCCCGTGAGCCACAACTACTGAGCCTGCATGCCACAACTACTGAAGCCTGAGCACCTAGAGCCTGTGCTCTGCAACAAGAGAAGCCCCCACTCGACACAACTAGAGAAAGCCTGCACACAGAAATGAAGACCCAATGCAACCAAAAATAAAATTAAAAAATAAAAACAAATTAAAAATAAATAAACATTAAAAAATAAATAAAATAATAAAAAAATTTAAAAAAGCAGCTGAAATTAAAAAAGAAAACATAGGTACACAGCTCCTTGACATTGGTCTTGGCAATGATTTCTGTGATATGACACCAAAAGCATATGCAACAAAAGCAAAAACAAATGGGCCTACATCAACTAAAAAGCTCTATACAGCAAAAGAAGACATGAACAAAATTAAATGGCAACCTACAAAGTGGGAAAAAATATTTTCAAAGCACTATCTGATAAGGGGGTTAATACCCAAAATATGTAAGGAATGCATATAACTCAATAGCAAACACACACACACACACACACACACACACACACAGGATTCAATTAAAAAAATGGCAAAGGACCTGAATAGACATTTTTCCAAAGAAGATATTCAAATGGCTGACAGGTACAAGACAAGCTGTTCAGCACCACTAATCATCCAGGAAATGCAAATCAAAACCACAATGAGATATCACCTTACACCTGTTAGAACAGCTATTATCAAAAATACAGGAAATGACAAGTGTTGATGAGGATGTGGAAAAAAGGGAACCCTTGTGCACCTTTGGAGGGAATGTAAATTGGTATAGCCCCTATGGAAAACAGTATCAAGGTTGCTCAAAAAACTAAAAATAGAACTATCATATGTGTAGCAATTCTACTTCTAGGCATATATCCGAAGAAAACGAAATCACTATCTCAAAGAGACATCTGCACTCCCATGTTCATTGCAGCATTATTCACAATAGCCAAGACATGGAAACAGCCTATGTGTCCATAGATAGGTAACTGGATAAAGAAAATGTGACATATATAAAATTATACATATAATTTAATATTATTATTAAATACTAAATATTACTATACAATATATAATACTAATATTATTTTCTCTCTCTATATATAATTTAATATTACCCAGCCATGAAAAAAGAAGGAAATCCTATCATTTTTGACAACACAGATAAACCTCGAGGACATTATACTAAGGGAAATAAGTCAGACAGAGAAAGACTTACTGTATGTTCTCACTTATATGTGAAATCTAATAAAACCAAACTCATAGAAACTGAGAACCCATTAGTGGTTATAGAGGTAGGAGGTTAGAGGTGGGGCAACGAGTGACGGTGGTCGGAAGGTTCCAGTTATAAGATGATAATTGTGATTACAGTCAACAATACCATATTGTATAATTGAAAGCTGCTAAGAGAGTAGATCTTCAAAGTTCTAATTACAAGAAAAAAAGTTGTGTAGCTATGTGCAGTGATGGATGTTAGCTAAACATGGTGATCATTTTGTGTGTGTGTGTGTGTGTGTGTGTGTGTGTGTGTGTGTAATCACCTTAAACTTATGCAATATTATATGTCAATTATATCTCAATGAAACTGAAAGAAAGAATAAAAAAGAAATATCTTAAAAAACCAAATGTCAACGTTAAAAAAAACAAACTGGAAGGCTCAAGATGGGATGATACAAAATTTAGGCGGCTGTTCTCTATGCAATAGTTGTTACCACATCATTGCAAGAAAAAAAGAAAACAGGTTAAGTAATAGTTTATGTGACACTTTTTATATCTGTCTTTCTTAAAATGAAAATATTTCCCTGCTTACTTAAATGTATTGCTCATGCAAGGCATGTAAACAACGAAATAAGAAATTAATTGAATCTTCCTTAAAACACTTGCTTTCTATAAAAAGTATGGACTGCTCTAGTCGTTCCATTAAAACTGCAAGGCTGTGCCTTTACTAAAAAGACAGTCTTGAACACATTCTCTTAGAGATCTGTTTATTTTTATTACATGCAACACAATGATTCACTGGTAAAGCCGGTGAAATTGGGCTTAGAATTTTCATTTTTATTTTTACTCTTCTCCATTTCCTTTGTAATATGCAAACATGCTTACAAAAGGTGACA
This sequence comes from Neophocaena asiaeorientalis asiaeorientalis, assembly GCF_003031525.2. Taxonomy (NCBI): domain Eukaryota; kingdom Metazoa; phylum Chordata; class Mammalia; order Artiodactyla; family Phocoenidae; genus Neophocaena; species Neophocaena asiaeorientalis. The sequence continues at coordinate 1,253,281 of NW_020173731.1, read as the reverse complement.
GTTTTGATCTTGGGTAATTCCCACTATCAGTGATGCTATACTTTCACCAAAATTCCTATTTCTTTGAAATAAAATTTAAGAAAACAATAAAAAGGAAAGGAAGGTACAAACATAGGGAAGGAAAGAAAAAATAAGAGGAGGTGGGACAGGAAATCTTACCCACAAGTAGGAACAGGATTAAAAAAAAGAAAGAATCATTTATTGAGTTGAAAGAAAAGACTAATGTGTCTTTTTCTGTCTCTCTCTCTTCCTTGCTTTCCTTCCTCCCCTACTCCCTCTCTCCTTCCTTCCTTCCTTTTTTCAGTGTAGGAATTTCCTTTTTATCTCCACAGAATCTGAAAGGTTTCCTCCTATACTTCTACCATCTATATTGGGCTAGAATTCAAGGTCAAATGCTTGATTTTTCTCAACTAAGAGATAAGTGGAGGCAATGAATAACCAGTGAGTTGAGCAGAAATGCAAGAAATGAGCCCCTTACCTGTCACTTCACAAGTCAATGCAACACTCTGTTTCTCTTTTACCTTCACATCTTCAAATGTATTTTCACCCACAATGTGAGGTGGTACTAAAAAAAAAAAAGACAGAAAAAGTAACAGTTCTAACAGCAGAATGGTTATTTATAGGCATCTATTTTCATATTTTTTATTAGGCTGTACCCTTTAAAACAATCCCTCCAAATTCTCATTATTATTTGTTTACTAGAATGTTATCATATTGTTTGATCAATTCTAAGATATACTATAAAGTTATATGTCATAAATTCAATTATAATGAATTTTATTGTATGTAAATCATAAATATGTCAACAAGTCAAAGAATAACAAAATCTATTAGACACATTTCTCCCTCTATAACTCTGATAAGCACTCACATTAAACAAGTTATCAGAGTCTTAGAACATTGTTGAACAATTGTGAACTGATAAGACATGGCATTTCAGCCATTTTAATCCAACTGATTTCGTACAAACCATTCTAACATTGAATTCTTGCCAAGAGTGACAGTCCAGGGGCCAAAGAATACATAAATGTAAGTTCAAGCTGCAGATAAATTTTAACTCTGCTTCCAGAATGTATTTAAGACAATTTTATTTTGTCTAGATATTATAAGTTATATAAATACCTAATACTGAAAGCCCAAAGGTTTTTCTTTCTTCACCAGCTGCATTCCTTACTACACAAGTATACTGGCCAGCATCTTCCATTCTGGTCTGCATCAACCGCAGAGTCCTTCCTCCTGGAGAAGCAAACCACCAGATGACGCAAAAAGAAATCTGTAACTTTACAAGTTAGCCGTGTAGCGCTGAATTTTGGGAAAATTTAATCAATTCATTTCAAAGGCCTTTAAAATGCATTTATGTCAAGCTTTTAAAAAATATCACGTTTTAAGGCTATATGAAGCAGAATAGATAATTCAGAAGAAATTTCTGATTTAATGGATAAAAAAAGTTAATAGAAACCTAGGTGACAGCAAGTAAGAAATGGAGTTTCACAGAGGTACTGTTTGAACATAATCTTGAAAGGTAAGTATTCTTTAACACAGAGAGGAGTTAAGTGACACTGCTGTAGGTAGAGTATGAATGAGGATCTAGAGGTAGAAAGTAGATGAGAGGTGTGGCACCTAAAACAGAACAGGCGGAGAAAACAGTGAGAGATGAGACTAGTTGGAGTATGACCAGATTCTGTGGGCCTTCGAGTGCTATGCTAAGGAATTTGGACTTTACTGTGTTCACTAAAGGCCATGGAAGTACATAAACAAAAAAGTCATGCTCTGATTCGTGCTTCAGAAAAACAACTGTGACAGGATGTTTACGAAAAGATTCCCAGTTTGCAGTGGAACACATGAACTGGGAACGTTAGAAAGAGGACCACACCAACTACCCAGATTGGGATGACATCAATATACAAGGGATGAATGGAACCATGAAGACTGACTACCAGTTTTCAATTGAGTTTCATGGAATTCTAGAACTATTTATATCAAAGTTTACGAGGGTCACTCTGTTCATTAGCACGACTCTGATTTTGTTCCTCTTTATATTTTGAACTTCTATGTAATGAAGAAAGATTCTGGTAGACTGGGAATGAAACTGATATGCTGAAGGGTGTAATTTGGAGGAAAACTCCTATTAAGGACCAAGGAAGAGGAGCCAGCAGATGAGACTGAAACAAAGCTGGCAGAGAACAAAGAGACACACTGAGAGAGTAGAGTCCTTGAGGACAAGGGGAGGGGGAAGGGTAAGCTGGGATGAAGTGAGAGAGTGGCATGGACATATATACACTTTGTGTGCTTTGTGTCCACCTAGAGGGTGGGATAGGGAGGGTGGGAGACACAAGAGGGAGGGGATATGGGGAGATATATATATATATATATATATATATATATATATATATGTATAGCTGATTCACTTTGTTACACAGCAGAAACTAACACACCATTGTAAAGCAATTATACTCTAATAAAGATGTTTTTAAAAAAGTGTAAATCATTTCTTAGGTTTTGTAATAATTTTCCACTCGGTGTATTTTTGCTTAGTACCTTGAATTTGAACTAAAAACACTGAAATGGTTAAACATAAAATTTTCATGTAAATATTCACCTGGATCTGAATTTATCAGGAGTTTCCATCTGCTTTATGTTTTTATAAACACAAGCCCTCATTGAGCTTTTCCTATAAGCAACCTACTCATCCTCAAACCAATGAAAGGTGAACTTAGTAATATCTTACTTAGACAAAACTGATTATCTAAACTCAGTCTTTTTCCCCAGTTGAATTTAAGTAAGCAAAGTTGAATACAGAAATGCCCTAAACATGTCAAAAAACTTATGTTAATTAGGAAAGGATTCAAAAGCACTCACTGCTACTTCAGATTAGTGAGACCATAATATGATTCCAGTTGAGAGATATTAAAAAAATACAACGTTTATGAGTCATTGCTGGCTCTGCAAACCTCAACCTCATAAATCTCATGATCTTTCCTTTCTCTTTGTTTCCTGGTCCTCTCCCTTATTGCAGTGAAAGACAAAAAAGGGTTGGACAGTAAATTATACTTAGATGGAGACATTTCTCGTACCTATTAAATTTTTATAGCAGCTATCTGTTCTTGGCAGATAACTTCATAACAGTGATAGGACCTTCAAGAAAGTAATTCTTTCAGAAAAGCCTGACTTAATGTCTCAGGAGGACTAATCTTAATGAAACAGAAATGTGCAGCCGATCAAGGAACAAGCGAGTCATACGCCATTCATCTGATTCTCGGTCATCGATTGCACAACACACATGTTCAGACTGTAAAACTGAATGACTCTTCTGGCAGCGCCACAAGGTGAAGTACATTTAATGTGTTCGCTCTGGGATCTCCAGCTGCTAGTCAAACAAAACAAAGCTATACAATAAAACCAAAACACTACTCCTGTGGATCTATAATAAGCCAGAGTACCTAATTTTATCTTGCCTTTTTCGTTTCCAGGAACCCTGATGTAGTTATTATATTTAAAAAGAGTTCCTACTTTTTCATCAATTGAGAATTTAAAAAAACACAATAATATAAGGATGACTATAAGAGAAGAAGATAATGTGCTCAGGTTTTTGGTAACCAAACTGCAATGAAATCTTTGCCATCAGTATGCATTCCTTAAGATCAACAGAGGAAGGCAGTCCTTCAAAAATGAAAGCATTATAGGACATAGGAAAGTCTCCTAGGATAGGGAAACCCAAATCTTTTACCAGGTTGTCTATGGCAAATAATAACAAACATGTATTGGATGCTTAGGATATAAGCAGGCACTGTGTTAGCTGCTTTACACATATTAACTCATCTTTACAAAACCCCCTAAGAGGCAAATGCCACTAGTATCCTCACTTTACAAGTGAAGAACTGAAGTTAGCAAAGTTAAGAAACTTGCCTGAGGTTATAAATCTAGTATTATAGGCAATAGATATAATAATTATAGCAATGTATATTCCTCGTTAAGCCCCTATCATTTACAGACCAAGATCTTGAAGAAACAGAGGGACCTTAGGCTATTTAGACCTAATTCAAATACTAGGAAAGTATGTTTTCTGAAAAAGCCTTCAAAAGTGAGAATTTAAACTTTGAACAACTTTAGGGGCAAGAAGCTTGTTACCTCCTAAAATAGCTCATCTTGACTTTCAACAATACAAATATTTTTTAAAGTTGTTTGGATTCAGACCGAAATCTGTCCCTAGAATTTTCCCTACACTGGTATTACTTGGCACTAGACGGAACCAACATCATCTTTTCTACGCCATGGCTCTTCAAGTATTTAAATGTAATTTTCACTACGTCATCATGAGTTACACAAGGTTTATTTTTTCAGGTTAAATAAAATTGGACGTATAGTTTACTTTGCAATCCTTTGCCATCATGGTTATCCTCCTTCGAAAATACTGTCAATAAATCCTTCTTCTAGTCTTCCTAATGAGTAAGTTAAATCCACAATACAACTGGTGTTTTACTTGTTTTATTGGTGAAAATATATTTTATTCATGTGGCAAAACATCACATCTGTTTTCATGACAAACACATTATCTTGTTAATGCATACTCAATACCCAAAGCAATTCAGAGATCTTTTCATATGAAGAATTCTGAAGCTATTTCTCACCCTAATTTTCACCATTGGTTTCTGAATGTGAGTGAAGGAGTTTACTTAACTTTCATTTTGTTAGGTTTACTTCAAACGTTCCAGAGTGAGGTGTGTTTGAATTCGGATGCCTTCATTCAACACATTAGGTATTCTTCTAAATATCCAAGCTTTTTATTACCCATAAACTTGGCAAGATTATTTTCTTAGTCTGTACCCAAATTATTACTGAAAGGGGCCAAGTGCAGATTCCTGTGGGCATGCCCCAAGACACCTCTCTCGACACTTACACTGATCCATAAAGAATAAGCTAATAGATTTTCCTACATACTTAGATAAGGAATAAGAGGAATATCTTTTTTACAATAATGATAAAATCTTAGCTCACTTAAAACTATTCCATCTTGGAAATATAAATCTCACTCAGATTAGAGTTGTGAAAAAATTTAAACTCGTGGTTATAGAAATTGTTATATAACATTATTCACTCTAGGCTCTGGCTTCAAGTATTTCTTTTCATTCTTCACTTTTCAGATTGGCGGGTACTCATTCCAACATGAATGCTCTGACATCCCCATGATTTAAGTAATAAGCGAGTGCAAAGATTTCTTTGTCAAAAGGATATAGAGATATTTAGAGATTTTCCCCATTGTCATATAGCTTCTGATGTCCTAAAATTTTTTCTTAATATGATCAGTGGGGATTATAGTAAGCAGCTAGATCATAAAGAAAAGAAGAAGACATGGAGTTATGAGAAATTAAGGAGAAACTGTGGCCACAGGAAGCTAATCAGGTTACCAGGTTACAAGAATTTCTAATACCTGAGAGAATTCTCAGAGAACTGCTAAAGTTGACAGGACACCCATCTTTAAGCCAGGTAATGGAAGGCAGGGGAATTCCTGAAGCTTCACAAGTTAGGGACACTGAGTTTTTTTCCACCACACTGATATTTTCAGGTGTCCTGTGGTTTCCCATGATGCTTGGAGGGGCTGTAAGACAAAACAAAACAAACAAGAAATGGAAAGGAGGGTGGTTAGTAGGTAACAAACACCAAATTCTAAACAGCTTATTCTTAAAAATAAGGCTTCCATTTTCTAGTCAACAGTAAGCAAAATAAGCAATCACAAGATGATGATGATGATGACGACGACGACGAGGACAACACTCCTGGAAGTAAAAATGTCACTTCTTCCTCACTAATAGCAACATATGACTTAAAAAAAATTTTTTTTTTGTTAATTTTATTTATTTATTCTTGGCTGCGCTGGGTCTTAGTTGCAGCACTTGGGCTTTTTGTTGCAGCATGCGAGCTTCTCTCGAGTTGTAGCGTGTGGGATTTCTCTCTCTAGTTGTGGTGCAAGGGCTCCAGGTTATGTGGGCCCTGTAGTTGTGGTGCGCGGGTTCCAGAGCGCGTGGGCTCTGTAGTTTGCGGCACATGGGTTTCTCTAGTTGAGGTGCCCGGGCTCAGTAGTTGTGGCGCGTGGGCTTAGTTGCCCCATGGCATGTGGGATCTCAGTTCCCTGACCAGGGATCAAAGCTGCATCTGCTGCATTGGAAGGTGGATTCTTTACCACTGAACTACCAGGGAAGTTCCCATATGACTTTCATATTGTTATTCTAATAGTGGTGAATGATTTTCTGTGAGTCACTCATCTTTTCTGGTAATATGGATTCATGACTTTCTTATAGGCAGAATTTTCTAACAAATAATTCTAGTATTAAAAATTAAAAACAGGGCTTCCCTGGTGGCACAGTGGTTGAGAGGTCCGCCTGCCGATGCAGGGGACACACGTTCGTGCCCTGGTCTGGGAGGATCCCGCATGCCGCGGAGCGGCTGGGCCCGTGAGCCATGGCCACTGGGCCTGCGCGTCTGGAGCCTGTGCTCCGCAACGGGAGAGGCCACAGTGGTGAGAGGCCCGCGTACTGCAAAAATAAAAAAATAAAAACAATCGAACAAATTAGAAGCTCAAAACCTCGTGAAACACACCAGCTTTCATGTTATCTATACTGACCACGTTTTTGTTCCTTGGGCTAGTTGCTTCCTTGCTGGTTTTTTGCTTATTTTCACCCCAATCCAGCTCATGGAGACAAATGTGGTTTCAACTAGAAGAGGAGCAGTAGAGTTGATGGGACTTAGTGACACCAGATATGAGAAAAAGAGGAGTCAAGGATGATTCCTAGGCGTTTCCCTTGCTCAATCACATTAGGGGGGTGGGATTGGCACAATCACCCATGAGAGAGTGTGGATAGAGAAGCAGGTATTGCCCATTTCAGAGCCTTGGGGCATTCTAACACTAGAGTCTGGAAGAGTAGGGGGAAACAATAAGAGAGGTTGAGAGGAAGGAGTTGCCTGAGAGTTAGAGACCAACCAAGAGGGGCAGGGGTGGGGCAGTTCCAGAAGCCTAGAAAAGACATGAGTGACCAGCTCCTCGGGGTCAAATATGCCTTGTGAATGCAAAAATGTGAGACACACTAAGTGGGTTGAGAAGACGGGTTTGGGCAATGAGCAGAGCAGAATCAGGATAGTCTGAGGATAGAGTGACAAGTCACATTGACCCAACAGGCCTGGACAAGTGCAAGGGCTGGGTCAGAGGAGAACCAGTGTTAAAATCCAATTAAGCCAGCACTGGAACATAGATAAAACAAGGCTACACAGAGGCCTTGAGTTCCTCTATGTCCCTCATTAGCCCCATGGAAAGTTACCCCTCCATCATGTTTTCCTTCTGCACAGAGAAGGGCCAATGACACCCTCCACTTTCAATGGTCTTGCAGAATTGAAGTACATGGAAGATTGAGCCAACTGGAATTTGGCATAATCTGAGACCTTGATTTCTCAACATCAGTCTTGCCTAGGAAATTTTATGACAGAAATTCTTGTTAATACAACTGACCTAAATGTCCCTACCTAGAGAACTGATCAAATAAAGTATGAAACATTCAAATAATGAAATAGTAAGCACCTGTTAAAAAGAATGAAAAAACCACAATCTAACAAAACGATACATAGGACTGATTCCTTTTCAGTCTCTAGCTTTGGCTTACACATTGGCTGCAAACTACAAGATATTAATACTGGACTTTGTGCATGTTCTAACTGGATTTAAGTTACAAGACCATGTCTATTAGATTTACCATTTCTATAGATTTTAAAAATGCAATTCAAGTTGTATGCATACAAATAGGTATCCCTGAGTACATGTATGTTTGGTCCATTCCTATGGACATTTATTGCTCATTACTTAGAATTTTAAAGCTGACTTCAGTACAACTTATGCCCATCTGATGCTCAGTCAGTAAGCTCTAAGGAACCTAGACTTACACTAGCCAAGTCAGCTAATGTGGAAAACATAGAATTATGGAATGTTACTTGGGATAGCACTGGATCAAAAGTACTTGAAGAAGATAATTATCTACTTTACTATGTGCTTTCCTAAAAGAATATCCAATATATGCTTATTTCAGCAAGGTAAGATATGGAAGGTCAGGCATAGTAGGAGGAGTGATGAGACTAATCTAAAGAAGTGGTGCAAATGTAGAAAATAATCGACTATAAATAAAAGACTCAACACTTGAGGTCTATATCTCCCATCCAGGAGGCTATAGCCAGTGAATGGACATATTGAGCCTGTTTATACTTACTGTGTACACTTAAGTCATATTTTCTGTCAGTCATTCCTGCTATATTCACAGCAACACACACATAACGGCCTGTGTCAGACACATGGACATTCTTCAGTTGAAGGATATGACCTTCATCCGTTACTTCCATTCCCCTTCCCTTAGTTAAAGGGCGGCCATCTTTCATCCAGGTCACTGTCGGTTGAGGAATACCCTCCACCTCACACTCTAAGGAAATGCTCTTCCCTCGAGTTACGATGATTTCAGTAGGGTGGCTGCCACTGTTGGCTATAGTTGGTCGAACTGGGGAAAAAAAAGAAAAGAATAGGAAATGTTTGCCTAAAGTCTTATATAAGAATTTTCATCACGCAAAGTTAAATTCTTTTTTTTTTTTGAAAGAAAATGCTTTATTGTTTCTTGTGGTCATACAAGCAGTACAAATTTACAGCAAAACAAAAATCACAAAATTCAGAAAAGTATAAAGCTCACTCACCATGCTATAATCGAATATACCCACTGAAAACATTTAGGTCTTCATGAAACCAACCATTACAAAATGAAATTTAAGAAAACCTACTAAGCACAATAACATAAAAACAAATATCTAGGAATAATATGACAAAACATACTAAATTCATTTTTGATGTCAAAAAATTAGCTACTAAAGAAAAGACCCAGGACTAATAGACATGGCATTGCTGTACTGAGACTCAGGTAGAATTCTCCAATGTACCTAAATGGGTTCATAACTAAAATAAAGCTATCAATATAGTAAGGAAAGAATACTGCATTAGCTACTTTCCCTGCTTTTGAGAAGTTATACAACTATTTGAATTATCATTTGTAGCTCTAACCCAGGGAAGTCTTCTAGTACTAATTTTAAAGTAGATATGATAGCCTAGCTCATGACCTAATGTCTGTTACCAATTCCTTTCTTCCCTTCAGTAGAGGAGTTGGAAAAGCTGAGACTTTCTCAGCCTTCTTTGGAAATTGAGGTGACCCCAGGAATCACTGTAGAACTAAAAAGTCTAAATGGAAGTCTGCTGGCAGGGGTGAGGTGAGGGGGTGGGTTTGGGAAATTTTTTGCTCTCCTGCCAACAGAGAAAGATAGCATTCCTTTCCCTTCCCACACTGCCTTCAATGCGGACTTGATACTACAAATGCAGCAACCATTTTCCGATAACAAAGGAAAGACCAGGAGGATCCTAGATCTCCTGTCCTGGTAAGAGTAGGGTGCTGACCAACTCCAGTGACTGCCAGCCTCAGGCTTCTCATTATGTGAGAAAATAAACCTCTATTTGTTTAAGCCACTGATGGCCAGTGATTCTGTAACTTTATAGCTAAATTCACCTAGTGGATACTGATTCCAAGAAAGAAGATTAAACCAACTCAAATACACATGTGTGTGGGAAAGAAAATGGACCAGTGTTAGTAATCCTGTGTTCCAGGGCCAATCCTGTCACATACAAGCCATGTGACCTCAGCTGGTCACGGAAACTTCTCTGGGCTTAAGTTTCCACATACTTATTTTTTTTTTTTTTGCGGTACACGGGCCTCTCACTGTTGTGGCCTCTCCCGTTGTGGAGCACAGGCTCCGGACGCGCAGGCTCAGCGGCCATGGCTCACGGGCCCAGCTGCTCCGCGGCATGTGGGATCTTCCCGGACCGGGGCACGAACCCGTGTCCCCTGCATCGGCAGGCGGACTCTCAACCACTGTGCCACCAGGGAAGCCCTCCACATACATTTTGGAGGCAATATTTTTGTCTCATACCACAGCTACGTAAAGATTAAATGAGGTAATGTAAATATTTCAAATACTTTAAAATCTTATATAAATTAAATATTCTTTACAATGAGATATTTTTACATACTGTAAATGTACCCTATGGTACAATGCCATCTTCTCCATTCTGCACATACACTATCCTGCCCCCCAAAAGTTACAGCCACATTGATATATCTGCCAGCAGCAAGCTGATGCAGATGTTCAGCTGTATTGCTGAATAAATAACAGCTAGAAATAAGTAATTACTCTTTATTACATCAGCACAATTAAAATTTGTGGGTCTTATGAAAGGTATAGTTGTCCCTGGGTATCCATAGGGGACTGGTTCCAGGACACCCTCAAATACCCAAATGCTCAAGTCCATTCTATATAAAATGGCAGAGTAGTTGCATATAAGCTATGTACATCCTCCCTTATACTTTAAATCATCACTAGATTAGTTATAATACTTAATACAATGTAAATACTGTGTAAATAGTTGTAAATACAATGTAAATGCTATGTAAACAGTTGCCTGGTGCATGGAAATTCAATTTTTGCTTTTTGTAACTTTTGGGATTTTTTAACAATATTTTTCAATCTGCAGTTGGTTGAATCCATGGATGCAGAATCTGTGGATATGGACGGCCAATTACATACTATAACCATACTACTTTGAATGACTCTTAAAGATATGAAGAAAAAGTAAAAGGGGAGGATGGAGAGGTTTTTTAAAAAAAATTGTGCCAAAGCCTGGCTAACTAATAACTTACTGTAAACTTGCAGATTGTAGTCTTTCTTTGCTGTTCCAGCAACATTTGATGCCACACATGTATAGAGCCCTGCATCAGATTCTTCTGCAACTGAAATCTGCAACTGCCTGCCTCCAGATAAAGTTCTGACCCGCCCTGCAGAATCAGCCAGCACTGGGGAACCTGCAAAGAAAACCAAGTGGCAGAATGCGAAGTATAAATGTAAGGTGTTTTGTGTATATACTCTAATGAGTATATATACATATATATTTACTTCCTAGCTCACATACTTAAAAGGCAGAGGACACTGTATAATAATCTACGCAAAAAGGAGGAGGAGGAAGATAGAGAAGACTATCTTCTGCAAATTTTTCTTTCAATCAATACTGCATTTAAAAGAAAACATACTTAGTAAAACAAACAAAATAAAATCTTTAAGTAAAACAAGAATTATTTTTTAGATCAGCTAAAAATTTAGATGATCTGATACTTAATGGAAACAGATATTTGTTGATGAATAACTAAAAATCTGTTCAACTGCAGAATTCAATCTTAACGTACATTACAAAACTCACAAATACAGCAAAACTGTTTGCTTTAAAAAACAAGAAAAATTTTAAACCTATTTTAAAGAAGAAAGAAAGAGTTCATTGAATGGTGGATTCTTGATCATTATAGCTGCCCTACAATGCATTTGATTAAAAAAGAATTAATGGAGAAAATTAATTTCTTCTTGGGAGCAGTGAGTCTCAAAACTGACAATTTTCAGGTTGATACTGTAGAAATATCGCATATGGCACATTTAACACAAAGCAATTCTGCTGTCTGGTATTTTTGCGTGCAAACCTTAAGAAAGTTCGTTGGCATGTTTCTCAAACAAAATATAAATTGACTTAATATTTATATTTAACTTTATAAATGTCAAAGGGTGAAAACTGACCTTTCTTCTTCCAAATGAGATTTGGGGGTGGAATACCACTTGATTCACACAATAGACTAATAAGATGCCCTTCAATGACTGTAAGTTGAGCAAGTTCATCAGAACCATAAATATTCGGTGGTACTGAAAGATTAAAAAAAGGAAAAATACTATTTTACACTCAAAAATAAAATTTCCCTAACACTTTGCATGTAAAAATCAAAAAGGTTCCCACTCAAATGGTACATGTAAATAATTTAGCACTTGAGGTTGACCTATCAACACCACATTACAAGTCAACTGTAAGACCTAGAATAAATACCTAATAGCAGACTTCCCATTTTCACAGATAGAAACTTAATTATCAAAATACTCAGAGTGATATAAAAAGGAGATACAGTCTAGATATTTAGACATCTTGCACCAGAAGAAATGAAGACACTTAGCAAATTTAAATTTAACCCAGTCATTGTGCCTCTCCACCTTTGATATCTCAGATGTTGAACAGAATGGAAAGACATCAGGCATATAACATATAGTAAAGAACGGAGGTAAGGAATTTGATCTGAGAAACAGACATGCTACCTGTCCTGGACTGCACAGTTTGCATGCCCCCACTGATCTCCAGCTTCTGCTTGGAACTCTCAAAGTGAATTCTGACTACCCACACTTTACTCAAAGAGGCTGAGCCTGCATTTGCTGGTTGAACTCTCCCTTGGGACACTTTTCTGGCTGCAGTATTATCACGTGATAGATGCTTATCCTCCCAAGCTCCTGGGAGTTGAGGAGTGGGAGAATCCTCCTCACCGCCAATGCTGCTTCCAGCCATTGTTCAAGCACCCCCATGAAAGTCTCTATTCTTTTGAGGCTCATGTCATCCATTTACTTCTTTTTTTCTTATCACCATCTGTGAACCTGTCATTCTTTTTCCATTCACTGAACAATCTCGTACTTGTTTTTATCCTTTCTCTTTATATGAAGACCTGCCACATTCTGTATGAACTCAATATCCACACGTCTAAACACCTGGCTACTCAGTTCCTTGATCTGCTCATCCTGTTCTCCACCAGAGGCCATACCCTTTTCACCATCTAGAACATTTCTCCTATTAATTTATAAATTTAGGCCACTTTCTGACAACTGCTCTATCCTTATAGCTCTTTCACTCAACTATTCCCAATTCTCAGTTCAATGACCTAATTGAATCTCAAGTCCTTAAACCTCTCAGAAGCCTCCCAACCTAGCTGCTTACTCTTTTATTTACCAACTTCACTATCCAACTTAGATTTCATGATCATTAATTTCAGCTAGTCCTCTGTCAATATTTTCAACTGCCTGGCACCAGTGCTCTTCCTTTTTGGCAATACCCTTAACTTGGGATGAATCCTATAGTTCACTCTGTCATCACCTATCCCACAGATGAAAATTCTACAGAAGAAAATGACAACTACACAAATTGCCACCACTATAAATTCATGATCTCCAGCCCAAACTCCACCTCCGTTACTCCCATGGCTTCCATTAATACAAATACTTGCAAATCTGTACCTGTAATGCAGATACTCTCTGAGATCTGGACTTTTATATCTGACTACTTAACATCTCATCTTGGATGCCTTTGAGGCACTGGTAAACTCAACTTGCCCCAAACCGAACTCAGTAACCAGTGTCATTGTCTTTCTTCTTAAGCTCTCTATGCCTACATGTGGCATAGTACCTAGAACACAGAGTCACTCTATAAATGATTTTTGAGGTCTCAACTTTCTCTCCCCTATCATTCATTCTTACATTGACTGCGACCTATTTTCCTCTTTAAGAGGCATTGGTCTACTCAGTTGTAAAGTACACTTCGTATTTTATGTCTCATTTGGCTTCTCTGCAATGTGTGCCATTATTCATTCATTCATTCACTCATCTATCTAACCACGTCCAACTTATTTGTTGTCCGTGTTCTTCTTCTGGGAACACCATTGTCCCTTAGTTTCCATGACACAAGCTTTACCCAGTTTTCCTCCTCCCTCTTTGACTGTTCCTTCTCAGTTTCCCATTTGGGGGTCTCTTTTTCTGTCTCCCTTCTTATGTGATATGTGAGGGTCATTCTATACAGTACTCTTTTGTACACATTCTTCTTATTCTCGCTAAGGGATCTCAACTACTACGTATACACTCATGTCTCTAACCTCACATTTTTAGCTGTTATCTCTTTCTCCTGAGCTATAGGCTCATAATTCTGATGGCACAGAGGACAGCTTCACATGAATAGTCTACAGGTATCTCTAATACAGCATTTTAAAAATGAATTCTTCATCTCACTTTCTAATTGATCACTCCAAATTTTTTTTTTTTCTTTTTTTTTTTTCAACCTTTACTTGATAAGACTTAGCTCACTGTTGTCCATATTGGGAGTTATACGAATATTTTCCCCATTTGAAAGAAATGAGAAGAGAAAGGAAAGAAAGGAAATATGAAGGGAGAAAAAGGATGGAAGGAGGTAGGAACAGAAGTGAATGATACATAACAAATATGTAGTAAATATAAATGTACTGCATAGTAAACGCTGTCGTTTAAAAGTAAATCCTTTCACAGATGAATGATAATACTTCTTACAATTTTCCTCAAGATTTTAAAAAATGATAATAATGATTTATAATTAACAAGTCATTTTATACATAAAATATTTATCCTCTATTGGAATTAGATTACTTCCTCTACCTATTTTTATTTTAAAATGTGTTTTTGAATTAACTTTTATAATCAAAGGTAAATTTCAGGTTATTATCTCAAAAATTAAAAAGTTTAAACAAATACAATCAAAATTAAGAGAGCTTAATACGTTATAAATGAATTTAAAGAAGTACTTAAAATAAAGGTGAATATGTAGGAAATGGGAACACTCTTGAACATAGTGTAACAACTACAGTGATATAAAAGTTGTGACTACTCCTAAGAATTATCTTGATTAGTAATAGTAAAACTTCAAGCAAGAATAGCTTTGCACATTCGTCAGCGGAGTAATCCCATCTCCCACCCACAAGTGCATGTGTCCTCTTTCTCTCACACAAATATAATTCACATACACAATTTAGCCTTTTGACTCATTTTCAATTGACCAACACACTCTCTGTTCATGGAGAACACGCAATCATTAGAGGATCTCAGTTGTAGAAGCTAAAAGGCATGTTAATCAGGCAGGAGAGCAGAACTGTTCTACATCAAAGTTACAGTGACCAACACGTTTAGGTTCAAGAAGTCTGTCTAGTTGCTCTTGAATTAATTATATAAGCTGATATTCAGGACAGTTCAGCATCATTTAAACATATTAATTAGTGTCCATGTCTGTATTATGATCAATTTTAGTTACGTGCTTGGTTATTTTAAGAACTGACACAAAGAATCACAGATTAAACCACAAGCTATATCATTTGCTTTACAATCAGGGGCTGATCCCACTTACCCCAAATGTTGACATTATAGTTTTTCTCAGTTTTTCCAGCCACATTTGTTGCCTCACAAGTGTAACGACCACTATCTTGAACCTGAGCATCTTCGATCTGAAAACAAAATCATGCTTTGAAACCAGTTTCTATTTTGTAAGTAACTGGGGCTTTTCTATTAATGTTATTTGTGATCTCTGATTTTTCATTTGTGTTCTGAAGGTTTTCAAACATATAAAAAATAGAGGGAACAGTAAAATGGATGGCTATATGCCCATCACCCACATTCAACACTTATCAAGATTCAGCAATTCTTTTATGTCATACCTTATTTGAATCTCATTAATTTTACTGGTTGAAGGTCTAGAAAGGCCTTTTAAATATGATTCAGATAAAATAACAAAAGAGTCACAATTAATTTCTGAATATGTTATTCAGGGCTTTAAATATACAATCTTTCCATGCCCAGGTCCTTGTTCAGTAAAATAATACCCATACTATTAATTTATTATGTCTTCTCCTATATTGGGTTTGTAAGCTTCTTCAAGCCAGGTATTATACTCAATTAGTCTCAATCTCCTAATACCCAGTTTGGTGCTTGGTAGATAACTGAATACCACTAAATACTTTCCATATATTTATCTGCAACATACATTAATACTCATTTATCATTTATTCATAGACCTTTCAGCAGTTATTGAGAATCTTGTACCAGGTACTATAGGTAAAACATACAAAGAAGTATGGTGTTAATATATGGTTTCTGACTTGAGTTTTCAATCTAGTTGAGAATATAATGTATGTGAACATAAAAAAAGAGTTTAATAATAAACAAGGTATAAATAAGAATATAAGATAATCTAAGAGGTACAACAAACAGTATATAATTGCTGAAAGTTTTGAAATCAATTGCTAAAACATTCAAAAGAGAATCATTGGAGTTGGAGTTATCATTAAAAGTATTTAGTACAGCAGGGGTACACTAGAAGTTTTTATTTCCATGAGGTCTTCGCCCTATGCTCCTTCCTATGGACCCACACATTCCTGGGTGCCTGGCTAGCCTCAGTGGTGGAGACTCCGTGGATCCTAGGATTTCTTCACCATCACCTCTCTCCTGGCTTCCCAACTCTATTGGGATCCGTGCTCTGAAGAAATGAACTTCTCTACTCACTAAAATTTGCTAGGAGAGTTCTAATCACGTATAGCTCTCCCCTATCAGTGCTGGGACCTGTGGTTTGTACAATCGTCTCCCTCTATCATTCAGTCAGAGCTGAGGTTTGAGAATTCTACCAGCTGCTTTCTTGAACTCTGGGGTCTGCCTCTGAGAAGGGGCAGTGCTTTTTGCTTTTTTTCCCCCTATATAGCTCAATTGACTTATCCTACTTTCCTCCATCAGTGACTCCGGCCTTTCCTTCCTCACTGGCTCCATCGTTACAGGATCATAATTCCGAACAACTCCATCCTCTTGCCTCCAATATACACTTTTACCTCCCTCTCACTCTCTCCTATACTTCTATCCTCCTTGTGTAAGCGTCTTAGTTTCCTTTGTGTTGAAAATCATTATCCGTTTCCCAAGACTCTCCTTGTTGGACAGTAATAATATTCCTTTACCAAGAAACTATGTGGTGTAGTGGTTAGCAGCATGGATTCTGAAGCTATACTCCGGTATTCAAATCCCATTTCTGCCTCTGAGTAACCGTAGGCAGATTACTTAGCCATTCTTTCAATGCTAAATACGGTTATTGAGGATTTTATAAATACTCCAATGGCCTGTTGGCTTCCTGAATCCTAATTCCTTAAGTTGGCTTTCAATGTTAGCTCTTATTTCGCTTAAATCAACGTAGTCCACCTTATTTCCAAAATTCACTTTGTTAAATTGTTTCAGTCACACTAGCTTACTTGCTTCCCGTAATCAGGCCTTTTGTCCTATCTCCCCATAAAAAGCCAAGTAGCTTTCCAAGACTATTCTGGACAACCACAGCCTTACGTTTTGCTATCTTTCCCAAATGTACTGTCTATATCATCCACTTGGTAATTAACTTAGAGACTTGGAGCACTCATTGCATTTTTCATGAGCTGTTAAATTTTCATATATTTGCATTTTGCATAAATGTGTCATACTTTTTTGCATCCCTATGCAGAGCACCTAGAATGGGTATTTGCTGATCGGCTGAATGACTGAAGATGATGCACCCCTTAGAATATTTCTATAATATTTTCCTAGAAGTATTTTTGAATGGCTTCTGGCTAGAAACACGAATTGACAGTTAAGTATAATATTCAAACCTTCCTAAGCATAAAACTGAAAAATATTACAAACCTCACTAATAAAAGGGTTCCTGGAATTTTATAAGATGAAATTAGTAGAATACTTGTAAAGTTTAATAGGGGTACTATTTTGATAGTGGTAATACCAAAGCCATGAGCTTAGGAATAATATAAGAAGCAATAAATGAATCTATAGGCTTACCTTTAACACACTTCCATTTTCAGTGACACTGAGGCCTGGTTTCTTCAGCAAGGGGTGGCCGTCTTTTAACCAGGTCAGAGTCGGTGGGGGAATTGCATCACTTTGACATAGTAACTCCACAGCTTGGCTAATGAGGATAGAGACGTTCTGTTCTTCTCCCATAATATTTGGTGCAACTAAGTGAAAGATGGGTTTTCCCTCAGGATAAAAGAGGCCAGCATACTGCTTATCTTTATTAGTCATCAGGACATATACTGAATAACTTTATTAGTTCTTTTAAGATGTAGGATCACAGTAATTCTAACATACCCTCTGCACATCATTTCGTTCAGAATCAAGCGTTCATAAATCACTGATTAATGTGTTCCTGTTGAACAGAAATAGTTTTTTCACTAACTTTTCATGTAAAAAAGTTTTAGAACTGGAAGTTCTCACCAAGTGCCCACTTAAGAAACTTCTTGAACTAGATGTCACCACTTAAGATTTTCAAAGTATTAAACCACTCATGAAATCTTTTGGAAATAACAATGAATTAAAAGCAAACACATTTTTGATGTTTATTTCTGCAAAATAAAATCAATTTCATAAATACAGAGGCAAAATAAAAAAAGAGAGTTGAAAGAGATCATCCTGTCCCACCTCACAGTTTGCAAAACATAAGATGGGTGATGGATAAGAGCTTATTTGAAATAACGTGACTAATTGGTGGCAAAACTAGGAGTCTTCTGACTTGCAGTTTAGAGCTCATTTTGGTTTTTCATGGTGCCTTGTCAGTTTTCTATGGAATAAAGACCATGTGGGATAAATGATACATTAAAGACCAAACTAAAACAGTGACCAGCTGTATAGCATACAACTACATAAAAAGAAGAAATGAGTTGAAATTTTAATGAGATTAAAATTAGAATTCCCTGGCTATAAGGCTTGTCAAATCCTGAAATATGTTCTTGGAGAAGTTTAAGGAACTGCATTCCCTTGGGTGTATTAAAAAATAGAGTAAACAATCATTTGTCTCAGATGGTCGAGGTACAGCCCTGCCAAGAATTAGACGGTGGGCTCCATAAGCTCTCAAGGACTCTTTCAGGCTTATATTTATAATAATTCAAAATCATGAACTAATGATAAAATCAGGCCTGTTATAAAAGGGCCACTCCAAAAAAGCACAGAGGGGAATTTCCTCAGCCATTTCTCACTAAATCCCATAACTATTTACGATTGTAGGAAACATACCATATTTGTAGTTTTTTTGGTTTTGGTTTTTTTTTTACAAGAAAGGTTAAGTTTCATTGAAATGAATCCTAAAGAATTTTCCAAATGCTTTGGTAGAAATAAGATTTTTGTGGTAAGGAACATTATGATAGTCCATTGGCCAGTTTCCAGCTTGGTACTGTTGCATGTGGCAAAATGACAATGAACGCAGGGTACTTAAGCCAGTCCCTATAGCTTAAGGGGCTATAACCAGGAGGTTATATAACCGTGTTCTATAACCAGGAGGTTTCTCTGCTACCATGTCTTTTACACAGGGAAAGGCATTTGAACTAGAGGGTATTTCTTATGCTGTTTCTGGATGCAGGACTTGTGCTAAACCCAAAGGAAATGAGGCTAACAAAAGAAACTCCATGCACAATGGTTGGAACAGATCAGTGGAACTTTTGGGCAGAGATCTGTGATGCCCATCCTGCTAAATTCAACAGCACAACAGACATGTGGCTTTCCAAAAGCTTAAAGTAATCTACGGGTGACAGAAAAGAGTGGGATTCTTTTTAACACGTGAGACAACAGATAAAAGATATACAACTAGTCTGTTTGAGATGAAAACTTCTATAATCTCAGCAAAATCAGCACAATGAGTGCCATCTTCTAAGATATTATGAAAAAAAGATATATTCACCAGTCTTAGCATAGAGAGTCCTAAATACAACTTCACAGTTGGAAATAATTTCAGGTTAAGTCTGTCCTCTGTGGATAAAAATGTACCACCACTATATAAAATGTTTATCTCAGATTATTTGTAGAATTTACAAAAGAGCATGGATTCTTTATGACTGCTTGTAGATGTAAAAGTCAGAAAACAATTCAAGAAAGCAGAATGCTAATTTATTTCCAAATTTTTTCCTTCAATTACTTTTCTTTAAGCTAAATGAGTTGAATCAAGCTCAATTTTTTTCAATTGAGAGGAAAAATACAAAAACAGTGGAGTATTTGTTTCTTAAAGAACATAAATTAAAGCAAACCTAATTACAGTCAAGGATATATATTACCTCAGCACAACTATTCTTTTCTGCCCTGTCTTTCATTTCCCACTTTTTGTTTAGTCTGAGAAGAGAACAAGCTTCTACCCTTTAGATCCTCAGCTTCCTTAGATGTTATCCCTATACTGCTTTGCAGTCATGTTGCTTAGGAAGCGGTGTGTTGTGTCTGTGTCTCATCCTACGCGTTATACGTGTGAAATGTAATTACACAAGTCAGAACTGCCACAGCGTTATGCTTGTTAAAACACGGGGGAGCGTGTGATCTCTAAGAACGTTCTCAGGGCTTCAGTTTAAAGGTAAGGTACTACAGGAATCCAGAGCACTTAAAAACTCGATTCTCATGTTTCAGCACCTAAGGGTATGGTGATGCATACTCCAAATTGATACCAGGGAGAAACAGTTTGAATGAACTACTCTTGTAATTGTAGGGAAAGCTATTTTACACAGTGTCTGCTCCTCCTACCCCACCACGCTCTACAATGTAAATCTGATGGGGACTCAACCTCTGAGGCTGCAGAACCACCATGCACCAAATAGATCCAAGATTGCCAAGGTTACTATCACAAATTTAGCAATATAATTTAGGGACATAATACGAATAGTAGAGCACAGATGGGAAGCTAATTTCCCATTCAAAACCTGTTTTAATCTGGCACTTCTTTAACATTCAAAATACATACACACAGCAAGCTACTAAAACACATACGCACATTCTAAAACATACGTATGGGCTGGCTAGCCACTTGACTTTTATAACAGAGGGAAGATTCTGGTTTTCAGACTAAAAAGGTACTATGGGGGTACTTAATAAATGATAAAAAGTAGTGACGCACATCTTCATAACTCCTGAAAAATATCAACTCTCTATCACCTCCCAGGTCCACTTTTGACACTAACCAGTGCAGAAATGGAAGCAGCCAATCCCAGATTTTCAGTGCTGACTAAAACCCAGTGAATACTGATGTCTGCTTGCTCATCTGCTTGCTTGTTCATGATTGAAGGAGCTATTGTGTCACATACTTAGACTGATGCATCATTCTCTAAGGATAGTTTAGATTGGAAACATTCCAGTTCTTCATAAAGCACAGAAGTGACCCATTAAGGGAAGGAGTTAGATTCCTTGCAGTTGGGCATTTTAGACCCTCTGTTATCTCAGACACAGAGCACCAGCTGGAGGCTAGATACAGACCCATGCCAACTGCAGAAGCAACAAAAAAGAGGGATGCATAATGAGCCTTGGGTAATTTATTGATGCCAACTGGGATTTTTTGGCTTAATTAGAGATGCATGGCATCCATGTTGAAACAAGGGGCCTTTTTATTAAAAAATTTGGACTTATTATATAAGTTATTTGTGATGATTGCATTTGTTTTGGCAAACTCAAAAAGGGAAGTCAATCCACATGGCCTGGAGGTAAAAAAAAAAAAAAAAAAAAAAAAAAAAAAA
>NW_020173731.1:1214475-1231865 GCF_003031525.2 Neophocaena asiaeorientalis asiaeorientalis | reverse complement strand
ACAGGGGCGGGAGAAAAAAAAAAAAAAAAAAAAAAAAAAAAGTAATATATTTTGAACAGGAGTAAATTATTTGGAAGTGAGGTAGGACTTAGAAGAGAAGGCCGGCATTAAACAGATACTCTTTGAGGACTACAGAACAAATCCACTATTCCAGGAACCAAGAATATAATGCAAGTAAAACCCTGAAAAAGTTCTAAATGCAAAGGTATACTAAAATGTGAAATGACAAGTGTAATCTATGAATGGAGGCCATTGAGGCCCCAACTTTGTTCCAGGGGCCTCTTGGTGTGATGGAATCAGACCTTTCCTTTTGTACCTTACAGCTGCATCATAGGTAGGAAGAAAAAATACTTGAGTTTTGCCTAAGTTTATGTTTAGTTTAACTTTTGCTTCTCAAATATCCTTTAATTCATAGACATAGTACTGACTATAAAATATGCTGATTATACATATAATTGAAAAGTAAGAAAATCCAGGCTTCGAGTAGAATAGATCAAGAGAGCTACTTGAACAGAGCCTTGCTTTAGGGAGAAGAATGTCTTCCAAACTGCAAAGATCTCTCCATAGTCATGTTCTTCAGGGTGCTCCATAAAAACAACACCCTACATGCTGGATGTATGCATCTTTATTTCTCAGAACTTCAATAAAGGAAAATCAAAGTCAAATATAAGGCAGAAAGGGTGACTCTGATTTAATTAACCTTGTAATATTTTGATAATTTCTATTGTTCATAGCTCTTTATTGTCAAAAACTTTCTTAACTTCCTCAATGATATTAGGACTTAAACACAGCTGTATCAGAGCAGAAGTAATTATTAAAATGTCTCACCATATACTCTGAGGTCAATGTCCCTTTGTTTCTCCCCAGCAGCATTTACTGCCACACAGGTGTATCTCCCCGTATCACTGATTTGCGCGCTGGTCAAGGCTAGGATGCGGCCCCCAGACAGAACCTGTTGATGAATAGAAAGCTAAATAACCAACATATCTCCTGAGAATTGTAGGTGTAAACATACTTTTTCAATTATTTTCTGAGATTGATCAACTGAACATTTGCCTCTAGAAGGATTTCTACTTGGATGTTTTAAAGAGGGCAAGCATCATTTAATCCCCTTCTCATCTTATCTGTGGAGGATGACAAAGGCTAGACCCAAACTTGGTAATAACCACTGAACACATACAGGATCTCTACATACAGGATCAAGTGAAGATCCAACTTTATCAATACTTACTACAGAAAGAGAAAAAGCCACCAGGGGAGAAAGATAAGAAGAAGTGGGAATAAGAGGAGCTAATCCTCCTCTTAATTTTTCTTTGAGAGAAAAAGTAAGAAGGTAAAATTAACAGCATGGTAGCAGGCAAATAAATTAATTAGTCACATTCGTTGTCCTTTTATCCCACTGATGTAGTTGCACCTTTAATATTGACATGGACTCTGGATAGTCTATGATCCCAAATTCTGCAAGCAATGGATTTTCAAGAAAAGTTCAAGAAGTAGAATGGTGGAATAACTATGCTCTCTGCTAAGCATAGCAAAATTGAAGTACACTTTCAATGAGATATATGTGTTTCATATTTTAAATTTTGAGTCAGTGCAATGTACTTAAATTTTTTTGTCAGACTCAAATTTCACTTCTCATAATTCTGCCTTTATAATTTTTCTTTATATGATGTTTTAGTAGAAGTAAATATACTCTGTGTAAATATTTACTCTGAAGTAAATATTCTGATTATTTCCAGACATTTAAATATAACGTCTACCAAAAAATTCCTGTTTTTATTGTTGATGTACATTTCTTTGCATAGGGCATCTTTTATGGTGGTGGCAGAGAGTGGGGGGGGAGTAGAAAGTATATAAAACAATGACCAAAATACAGCACTACATATGAGATAAGGGAACTCTTAGATATACTGAGCTTTTAATGAATTGTTTAGAAATCACACCTGTGTGCCCATATTTATGGATATACATGTGTACATGTTTGGATAACATTTGTGAATCCTTGCTCTCCAAATCCCTTTAAGAGTTTTACTTGTTTATACTTCCTGTATTGAATACTTAGATGGTAGATTTCACTTAAGGAATGACAGAGAGTACCTGTATCCCATTAGTGAAACTAGCGACAGGGCTCCCATCTTTCAACCAGGTCAGACTTGGGGCAGGGATACCTCTGGCTTCACATTCTAACCTCACCAGGTTATTAACTACCACTGCCACCATGTTATTGCTGCCAGAAATTGATGGGGGCACTGAAAAGGAATAAAAAAATAAATAAAATTAAGATATGTTAACATCATGGAATATTACATCTCAGAATAATAAAACTATATGTTGTGTCCACAGCAATGTTTTACATTTTTATTTCTTGATTTCCAGGCTTTGTGTGTATCTGTGTGTGTTTCCTTACACTGTATCTACTCTAGTATGTTAACTATGAACTCCTCTTAAAAGCATTATTAGAGATAATAACTTGGAAACATTTCTTGAACTAAAACCTATGATTCTGACAGACAATATTTACAAACAGGGCCATTGTCATTAGCTGATAAGATTGTTGATGACTATTTGCAGCAATTCATCTACAGAAAACTTAAGTTCAATAGCATGCGAAAATAGAGCATTTAATGGGAATCAGAAAATACAAACGCTTATCAGTTTTAGAATACTGCATTCTTAAGTAAAGATGACAACAACACATTCTGTTAAATATTTACACTAGAATTTTATAGATGCACTTAATCATTTTGAATGCTTCTTCGCTCCAGGATGAATCTAGGAGAAACAGCACTAACCATGGACCTGTAGACTATAAAATAACTCTGTAGCTCCAGCTGAGTTGATGGCCACACATTTATATATGCCAGCATCTGTGATCTGGGCGCTTTCGATATTGATGATCTGTCCTCTGTTCAAGAAAGTCATGCTACTGGAACCTAATAGTGGACGATTATCTTTGTACCATGTAATAGCTGCAAGGGGAAGAGGACAGAAACCCATCTTTTTAAAACTTTTCATTTAAAAGCTCAATACACATACTAAATCGAAGCTTAACTACAACAGTAACAATTGCTTTATTCTTATGCTTATCATCTTAGTTTAATCTGTTTAATTATCTCTCTAGGGTTGATTTTTAGGAGGAGGTAAACTTTAGAAAAACATGAATAGCCAAGCCAATATAAGAGTCCTGAAGTGAACTTATAAAAATAATATTCTTTACATTATCTCTAATGTATTAGGTTGGCCAAAAAGTTCATCTGGGTTTTTCCATACAATCTTACAGAAAAATCTGAACGAATTTTTTGGCCAATCCAATATCAGTATTTGTTTGATAGCAAACTTTTAACCGATTCTATTTCTTTTGGTGTAGTATATATTCCTCTCATCTATAAAATTTTGTTTATGCATCTAATCAAAACCAAACATTATACATACTATTAGCCTCAAAGTTTTTATATTATTATTGATTAGTATGAATAACTTACTGGTGATGAAAATCAACAATAGTCTCATCAAATGAATGATTTATAAAGATAATCAATTGAGACTAGCTAAAAATATATTTTTCAACAAAAATTTATACACAATACCATTGTGGGTTTTCTGGCCATAGTAAGGACAATAAGATAATTATTCACATATTTCTACATTGTTTAAATGAGTAAATTATTTCGTGTAGTTAAAAGCAATGAAAATTCAAAAATACCATCCACCTAATGATATCCTTAACAATATTTTACCCTTGAAATATATTCTATAATATTTCCCTTATTAGTGATTACTATATTATGCTTATAAACAGATTTAGCAATTCGCAGAAATATTAAAATGTTAATAAGCTACAGAGTCCACAAACACACCTACCAGGTGAGGGATTTCCAGTTGCCTTACACTCCAGCTGTATGGGGTTGTTCACTACCACGGTCTCATTCAGCATCTTCCCTGCATCCTCCAGACTGGGTGGTTCTGTAAGAAGCCCAAACAGATAATTAGCAAACACAAATAGGATATTTAAACTGAAATCGGTTGCTCACTGGGAATTGTCATTTCTTTCTTTCTTTCTTTCACTTATATACAATGATATATTTGGAATAAAACTAAAGTATACTATTAAGTAGTACTGAAGAACAGGACGGAAAAAGATGTTAATAAGTTTTCTGGATCATCCATTTCTCTATGCCTAGACAGGAAAAGCCTTAGAACTGTAGATTAGTAGAGCAGTAAAAGAAAGTTAAAGGAGTACTTTTTTTAATTCCAATAAATCTGACTGGTCTAATGATGAATTGCCTTTACCAAGAAGTAATCTAACACATTTGAACTCTTTCAGGGAAGGACATGGGTATTCCTCAAAATACCTGACTTTACCTTAGTACAGTACTATCTTAAACCATTTCACAGGGATTAAAATCATTTTTGTTTGTTTATTAGAGTTTTTTCTTTTGATATTAAAGTTACAATTAAATTGTTAGTAAAATAAAACAGAAAACTAAATTTTCAACTTTAAATTATCACAGATAATGCTGCTCTATTTTTAATGTATTTATAAAGTAGGAATTCAGAAAGTCTAAGAGGCATAGTGTAAAAGTAATGACAACTTGGAACAGCAATGCCCTACATCTTCTCCTGTCTCAAGGAGTGTAGGAGGGATGCCAGGAGAAAAAAAAAATTACAAGTAAACTAGAGATCTTACCTTGGAAAAGATGCTACAGATATGTTAGCTTTAAGGTTTACATAAAAATACATTTTAAAGACTTGCTAAATTTAACTTATCCAATGCATGAGAGCCCCTGACCTCTGCCTCATATACAATTAAAAAATTGATCCATTAATCTAGCAAAAACAGAGAAAGGGGAAAGGAGAAAAGGGAACAAGAAAAATGATGAGAACTAAATAAGATGGCAAAAATAAAATCAAATATATAAATCACGAGCATATGTGAATTAGTTCATTTTCTTGGTCAACAGAGAAAGATTTAACACTATTTGAGGGTTAACAGTATTTTTTAAAATTAAAAAGCACAAGTAAAACAACTGCAAAAATGTTGACAATAAAGAGCTGGACAAAGGTATACCAGAACAACAAGTGTGATATCAATTTCTGACATACTGTTATACAAGACAAAAATAATGCTTTCTATTGACTGAACTGTTACAGTTCAGAAAGAATCCACTATAATGATAATGCTTTATGCACTGAATAAAAAAGCAAAAATTGTTAAATAGCAGAGAAAATTTGAAAAACTGAAGAGTACTATATTTTAGTACACCTTTCTTAGAAATTGACTATGCAGTGAAACAAAACATAAAGTTACAAATAATTTGAGAACTAAAATTACCCATCCATTCTGTATGTGTGTATATATATTACATATAATATACACATACATATGTATTTGTGTATTTATGGTTAACAAAGAATATGTATTATTTTCAAGTGCCAACAGAATATTTTCAAAACAGACTATATATTAGGCCATAAAAAATGTCAATAAAGCATTTATAACCACAATTTAATAAAACCATAAAAAAAAATAACAGAACTCAGTAATAAAATATAAAGTTCGCTACATGGAGAAAGAATTTATTAAAAAGGAAATCAAGACAAAAGTATAGAAGTAGAAAAAATAAATTAGAATGAGATTGATTAAAAACTAAAACCTATGGAATGTCACTAAACAGTAAGTACTCAAAAAAAATCTTAAAGCCCTAATTAATATATTAAAAACTAAGAAATAATGAAAATAAATGTTCCAATCATTCAACTCAGATTCCAGAAAAAGACCAATAAAATAAGCCAAAGAAGTCAGGAATAAAGAAATAATAAAAATAAAAGCAGAAGACTACACCAAAGAAAACAAACAAGCAAAAGAAATAACAAAAGAAGACAATAAAACTCAAAGCTGGTTTCTGACAAGTTTAAAATAAAGTCTGTCCTCAAAAGTAGATGTTCTTTTGAGTCATATTTATTTTCTTGGAAGTTGTTCCTAAAGACAAAGCCTAGACTCCACTCCTCCTTCATACCTGTAGTTCCTTTGTATCCATCTGATGCAATGTATTAACCCCTCCTGCTTGAAATGCCTAGAATGTTTCTGTTTTCTGCACTAAATTCTGATTTATGATATGGTATTTAAGGACAAAAGACCTTTAAATATGGCTATCTGACTTTTCCAACTGGAAAGGAAAAATAATTAGTCCATGGCGCCTTCTTTCAAAACAGTTATTTAAATACTAACTTGAAGCCTTCTGCACTAAAGTGATCACTGAAGGCTTTGACAGACTATGTAGCAGCTGCAATAAAACAACATGGTAAGAATGAGAAATAAAAGAGCTGTGGAGGGGGCTGGCTATTTTTCATTCCACTAAAGGACTGAAAGAAAAAAAGATTAGATATCAGCAAGAATGGCAGAGTAAAGACTGAAAATACATGCCTCCATTAAAAAACAAAAAAGAACACTGGAAAAATTATCAAAACCAACTTTTTCACAACTCTGGAAATTAAACAAATGCTAGCAATAATTAAAGAAGTGATTATTCAAGAAAAACAGCAAAATCTAATTAAGAACAGTGAGGTTTATGACATTTTATCTCACTCTATTCCCATCACTCTCTGCCTACCTCAGCAGTAAGCTTGAAAGCAAAGAGCTCTGCAACCACAGTGAAAAAAGCAGCCAAGTAGAAACTGGATAGTAGAATGCATTTGAGTTCCTGGAAGGACCTTCAAGAGGGCCAAGGAGTAGGACGTGGAGATCAACTTCCTCCCCACAATTACATCAAAAATACACCTACATGTGGACTAACTCCTACAGAACACTTACTGAACGCTGGCAGAAGCCCTCAGACTTCCCAAAAGGCAAGAAACTCACCACGTACATGGCCGTGTGGCTGACAGTCTTGGTGCTCCAGCTGGGTGTCAGGCCTGAGCCTCTAAGGTGGGAGAGCTGAGTTCAGGACATTGGACCACCAGAGACCTCCCAGCCCCACATAATATCAATCAGTGAGAGGTCTTCCAGAGATCTCCGTCTCAATGCTTAGACCCAGATCCACTCAATGACCAGCAAGCTTCAGTGCTGGACACCCTATGCCAAACAACTAGCAAGACAGGAACACAACCCCTGCCATTAGCAGAGAGGCTGCCTAAAATCATAATAAGCTCACAGACACCCCAAAACACACCACTGGATGTGATCCTACTCATGAGAAAGATAAGATCCAGCCTCATCCAACAGAACACAGGAACCAATCCCCTCCACCAAGGAAGCCTACAAAACGTGCCAAACCAATGTTATCCACTGGGGACAGACACCAAAAACAAAGGGGAACTAGGACCCTGCAGCCTGCGAAAAGGAGACCACAAACACAGTAAGTTAAGCAAAATGAGGAGACAAAGAAACAAGCAGCAGATAAAGGAGCAAGGTAAAAACCCACTAGTCCAAACAAATGAAGAGGAAATAGGCAGTCTACCTGAAAAAGAATTCAGAGTAATGATAGTAAAGATGATCCAAAATCTTGCAAATAGAATGGAGATAATACAAGAAACGTTTAACAAGGACCTAGAAGAATAAAGAGT
This sequence comes from Neophocaena asiaeorientalis asiaeorientalis, assembly GCF_003031525.2. Taxonomy (NCBI): domain Eukaryota; kingdom Metazoa; phylum Chordata; class Mammalia; order Artiodactyla; family Phocoenidae; genus Neophocaena; species Neophocaena asiaeorientalis. Next base: position 1,224,302 of record NW_020173731.1, on the reverse strand, counting down.
AAACAAAAATGATGAACAACACAATAAATGAAATTAAAAATTTTCTAGAAGGAATCAACAGCAGAACAAATGAGGCATAAGAACAGATAAGTAACCTGGAAGATAAAATAGTGGAAATACCTACTGCAGAGCAGAATAAAGAAAAAACAATGAAAAGAACTGAGGACAGGCTCAGAGACCTCTGGGACAACATTAAACACACCAACGTTCAAATTATAGGGGTCCGAGAAGAAGAAGAGAAAAAGAAAAGGAGTGAGAAAATATTTGAAGAGATTATAGTTGAAAAATTCCCTAACATGGGAAAGGAAATAGTTAATCAAGTCCAGGAAGCACAGAGAGTCCCATACAGGATAAATCTAAGGAGAAACACACCAAGACACATATTAATCAAACTAATAAAAATTAAATACAAAGAAAAAATATTAAAAGCAGCAAGGGAAAAGCAACAAATAATATACAAGGGAATTCCCATAAGGTTAACAGCTGATCTTTCAGCAGAAACGCTGAAAGCCAGAAGGGAGTGGCAGGACATATTTAAAGTGATGAAAGAGAAAAACCTACAACCAAGATTACTCTACCCAGCAAGGATCTCATTCAGATTTGATGGAGAAATTAAAACCTCTACAGACAAGCAAAAGCTAAGAGAATTCAGCACCACCAAACCAGCTACACAACACATGCTAAATGAACTTCTCTAGGCAGGAAACACAAGAGAAGGAAAAGACCTATAAAAACAAGCCCAAAACAATTAAGAAAATGGTAATAGGAACATACATATCAATAATTACCATAAATGTAAATGGATTAAATGCTCCAACCAAAAGACAAAGACTGGCTGAATGGATACAAAAACAAGACATGTATGTATGCTGTCTACAAGAGACCCACTTCAGACCTAGGGACACGTACAGACTGAAAGGGAGGGGATGGAAAAAGATATTCCATGCAAAAGGAAATCAAAAGAAAGCTGGAGTAGCAATTCTCATACCAGACAATACACTTTAAAAATAAAGACTATTACAAGAGACAAAGAAGGACACTACATAATGATCAAGGGATCAATCCAAGAAGAAGATATAACAATTGTGAATATTTATGCCCCTGACATAGGAGCACCTCAGTACATACGGCAAATGCTAACAGCCATAAAAGGGGAAATCGACAGTAACACAATAATAGTAGGGGACTTTAACACCACACTTTCACCAATGGACAGATCATCCAAAATGAAAATAAATAAGGAAACACAAGCTTTAAGTGACACATTAAACAAGATGGACTTAATTGATATTTATAGGACATTCCATCCAAAAACAACTGAATACACTTTCTTCTCAAGTGCTCATGGAACATTCTCCAGGATAGATCATATCTTGGGTCACAAATCAAGCCTCGGTAAATTTAAGAAAATTGAAATCATATTAATTATCTTTACTGACCAAAATGCTAGGAGAGTAAATATCAATTACAGGAAAAAAGTGTATAAAATACAAACATAAGGAGGCTAAAGAATGTGCTACTAAATAACAAAGAGATCACTGAAGAAATCAAAGAAGAAATCAAACAATACATAGAAACAAATGACAATGAAAACACAATGACCCAAAACCTATGGGATGCAGCAAAAGAAGTTCTAAGAGGGAACTTTATAGCAATACAATCCTACCACAAGAAACAAGAAAAATCTCAAATAAACAACCTAACTTTACACCTAAAGCAATTAAAGAAAGAGGAACAGAAAAACCCCAAAGTTAGCAGAAGGTAAGAAATCATAAAGATCAGATCAGAAATAAATGAAAAAGAAAAGGAAATGACCACAAAGATCAATAAAACTAAAAGCTGGTTCTTTGAGAAGATAAGCAAAACTGATAAACCATTAGCTAGACTCACCAAAAGGAAAAGGGAGAAAACTCAAATCAACAGAATTAGAAATGAAAAAGAAGTAACAACTGACACTGCAGAAACACAAAGGATCATGAGAGGTTACTACAGCAACTATATGCCAATAAAACGGACAACCTGGAAGAAAGGGACACATTCTTAGAAAAGCGCAACCTTCCAAGATTGAACTAGGAAGAAATAGAAAAGAGAAACAGACCAATCACAGCACCGAAATTGAGAGTGTGATTAACAATCTTCCAACAAACAGAAGTCCAGGACCAGATGGCTTCACAGGAAAATTCTATCAAACATTTAGAGAAGAGCTAACACCCATCCTTCTCAAACTCTTCCAAAATATAGCAGAGGGAGGAACACTCCCAACCTCATTCTACAAGGCCACCATCACCCTGATACCAAAACCAAAGATGTCACAAAAAAAGAAAACTACAGGCCAATATCACTGATGAAGATAGATGAAAAAATCCTCAACAAAATACTAGCAAACAGAGTCCAACAGCATATTAAAAGGATCATACACCATGATCAAGTGGGGTTTATTCCAGGAATGCAAGGATTCTTCAATATATGCACATCAATGTGATACACCATATTAACAAACTGAAGGAAAAAAACCATATGATCATCTCAACAGGTGCAGAAAAAGCTTTTGACAAAATTCAATACACATTTATGATAAAAACTCTCCAAAAAGTAGGCACAGAGAGAACTTACCTCAACATAATAAAGGCCATATATGACAAACCCACAGCCAACATCGTTCTCGATGGTGAAAAACTGAAACCATTTCCTCTTAAATCAGGAGCAAGACAATAATGCCCACTCTCACCACTATTATTCAACATAGTTTTGGAAGTTTTAGCCACAGCAATCAGAGAAGAAAAAGAAATAAATGAATCCAAATCAGAAAAGAAGTAAAGCTGTCACTGTTTGCAGATGACATGATACTATACATAGAGAATCCTAAAGATGCTACCAGAAAACTACTAGAGCTAATCAATGAATTTGGTAAAGTTGCAGGATACAAAATTAATGCACAGAAATCTCTTGCATTCCTGAACACTAATGATGAAAAATCTGAAAGAGAAATTAAGGAAACTCTCCCATTTACCATTTCGACAAAAAGAATAAAATACCTAGGTATAAACCTACCTAAGGAGACAAAAGACCTGTATGCAGAAAACCATAAGACAGTGACGAAAGAAATTAAAGGTGATACAAACAGATGGAGAGATATACCATGTTCTTGGATTGGAAGAAACAACATTGTGAAAATGACTATACTACCCAAAGCAATCTACAGATTCAGTGAAATCTCTATCAAACTACCAATGGCATTTTTCATAGAATGAGAACAAAAAGTTTCACAATTTGTATGGAAACACAGAAGACCCTAAATAGCCACAGCAATCTTGAGAAAGAAAAATGGAGCTGGAGCAGTCAGACTCCCTGACTTCAGACTATACTAAGCTACAGTAATCCAGACAATAAGGTACAGACACAAAAACAGAAATATAGATTAATGGAACCGGATAGAAAGACCTGAGATAAACCCATGCACCTATGGTCAATTAATGTATGTCAAAGGAGGCAAAGATATACAATGGAGAAAAGACAGCCTCTTCAATAAACAGTGCTGGGAAAACTGGGCAGCTACATGTAAAATAATGAAATTAGAACACTCCCTAACACCATACAGAAAAATATACTCAAAATGGATTAAAGACCTAAATGTAAGACCAGACATGATAAAACTCTCAGTGGAAAACATAGGAAAAACACACTTTGACATCAACCACAGCAAGATCTTTTTTGACCCACCTCCTAGAGTAACTGAAATAAAAGCAAAAATAAACAAATGGGACCTAATGAAAGTTAAAAGCTTTTGCACAGCAAAGGAAACTAGAAACAAGATGAAAAGACAACCCTCAGAATGGGAGAAAATATTTGCAAATGAGTCAACAGACAAAGGATTAATCTCCAAAATATATAAACAGCTCATGCAGCTCAATATTAAAAAAACAAATAACCCAATCCAAAAATGGGCATAAGACCTAAATAGACATTTCTCCAAAGGAAACATACAGATGGCCAAGAGGCACATGGAAAGGTGCTCAACATCACTAATTATTAGAGAAATGCAAATCAAAAGTACAGTGAGGGATCACCTCATACTGGTTAGAATGGGCATCATCAGAAAATCTACAAACAAAAAATGCTGGACAGGTTGTGGAGAAAAGGAAACCCTCTTACACTGTTAGAGGGACTGTAAATTGATACAGCTACTATGGAGAACAGTATGGACTTTCCTTAAAAAACTAAAAATGGAATTACCATGTGACCCAGCAATCCCACTACTGGGCATATACCCAAGGAAAGCTATAATTCAAAAAGACACATGAACCCCAATGTTCATTGCAGCACTATTTACAATAGCCAGGTCATGGCAGCAACCTCAATGCCCATCGACAGACAAATGGATAAAGAAGATGTGGTACATATATACAATGGGATATTACTCAGCCATAAAGAGGAACGAAATTGGGTCATTTGTAGAGATGTGTATGGACCCAGAGAGTGTCATACAGAGTGAAGTAAGTCAGATAAAGAAAAATAAATATCATATATTAATGCATATACATGGAATCTAAAAAGAAGTTACAGATGAACCAGATTATAAAGCAGAAATAGAGACACAGATGTAGGGAACAAACTTATGGACACCAAGGAGTGAAAGCAGGGATGGGTGGTGGGATAAGTTGGGCAATTGCATTTGACATATATACACTAATATGTATAAAATAGATAACTAATAAGAACCTGCCATATAAAAAATAAAGAAATAAAACTCAAAAAAAAAAAAAAAGAGCATGGGTAGGGACTTCCCTGGTAGCACAGTGGTTAAGAATCCGCCTGTCAATTCAGGGGACACAGGTTTGAGCCCTGGTCCAGGAAGATCCTGCATGCCGCAGAGCAACTAAGCCCGTGAGCCACAACTACTAAGCCTGCACTCTGGAACCCACGAGCCACAACTACTGAGCCTGAGTGCCACAACCACTGAAGCCCGCGCACCTATAACCCGTGCTCTGCAACAAGAGAAGCCACTGCAACGAGACGCCTGTGCACCGCAATGAAGAGTAGCCCCCATTCACCACACCTAGATAAAGCTCACACGCAGCGACTAAGACCCAACACAGCCAAAATAAATAAATAAATAAATAACTTTTTAAAAAAGAGCACTGGTAGAGGTAACTAATGGTAAAGACAGTAAAACTATATATTTTGCATATAACATTTTTTTCTCCTCTCGGAATTGAAATAGCATAAAGCAATTATAAATATGTATTGATAGGCACATGATGAGTAAAGGTGTAACTTTTAAAGGAGGGGAAAGGGAAGGGACCTATACAGTAGCAAAGTTTTTTATGCTATTGAAATTAAATTAGTATTTATCCAAATTATAACATTATTAATTAAGATGCTAATTGTAATACTCAGGGCAACCACTAAAAATGAACTCAAAAATATAGTAAAAAAAGAAAATATTTAACACAAAAAGGTAGTAATGGAGGAACATAAAAACAAAAATGACATAATACATATAAAAACATATAAATGGTAGACATAAATCCTGTCATATCAGTAATTACATTAAATGTAAATGTATTAAACACTCTAAGCAAAAGGCAGAAGAGACTAGCAGAATGGATTTAAGAAGCAATACAACAATAAAAACACGACCTGACTATATGTTGTCTACAAGTGACAAACTTTAAATTCAAAGACACAAATAGGTTGAAAGTAAAAGGATGGAAAAGATATACCATGCAAACAGTAACCAAATAAGAATGGAGACTCTATACCAATATCAAACAAAGTAGATTTTGAAAGAAAAACTGTCACTAGCAACAAAGTAGGACATTTTAAAATGATACAAAGTATCAATTTATCAAAAAACATATGAGAAAACAACAGAGTCTCATATATTCACAAAACAACAGAGTCTCAAGATACATGGAACTAAACTATGCAGAATCAAAGGGAGAAAGACAATTCAACAATAAAGCCTGGAGACATCAATATTCCACTTGCAATAATGAATAGAACAATTAGACAAAAATCAACAAGAAAACAGAAAACAGTATGAAGTTTCCTCAGAAAATTAAAAATAGAACTACCATATGATCCAGCAATCCCATTTCTGGTTATATTATCTGAAGGAAGTAAAATCAGTATCTCAAAGACATATCTGCACTCCTATGTTCATTGTAGCATTATTCACCATAGTTAAGACATGGAAACAACCTAAATGTCCGTAGACAGATGAAAGGATAATGAAGATGTTATCTTTCTTCCTCTCTCTCTCTCCCCCTCTCATGTGTGTGCGTGTGTATTAGATGTATTATCATACAACATATACATATGATGTATGTTGTATATATACATATATATAGTGTGTATACACACACACACACACACACACACACACACACACACACATATAATGGAATATTTTTCGGCCATGAGAAAGTAGGAAATTCTGCCGCTTGAAGGAACCTGAGAGAATCTATAGGACATTTTGCTAAGTGAAATAAGCCAGACAGAGAAAGACAAATACTATATGATCTCTTATACGTGGAATTTAAAAAGAGTTGAACTCATAGAAACTGGTGGAATGGTGATTACCAGGGGCTGCGGGGTGGGGGAAATGGGGAGTTGCTGGTCAAAGGACACAAGCCTTCATTTATTAGATGAATAAGTTCTGGGAATCTAAAGTACAGCTTGGTGACTATTCTATTACTAATACTGTATTGCTAAGAGAGGAGATATTAAGTGTTCTCACTACACACTCACAAAGATGGTAACTATGTGAAGTGATGGATGTGTTAATTAACCTGATTGTAGTAATCATTTCACAAAGTATACATGTATCAAATCATCACATTGTATACTTTAAACATATACAGTTTTGTTTATCAATTATATCTCAATAAAGCTGGGAGACAAAAAGGAATAAAAAAGACAGAGTGGTACTGGCATAAGGATACACACTTAGGCAATGGAATAGAATTGAGATTAGAGAAACATACCCTTACATCTACAGTCAAATGATTTTCAAAAAGACTGCCAAGCCATTCAATGGGGAAAGATTAGTTTTTTCTATAAATGGTGCTGGTTCATTTCTAGGTTAAAAAGTAAATACAAATATAAATGCTATTATTCCCTTCTAGCATTAAAGAGATGGTCTTGGAAATCTGATTTAGGTGAATGCTGTTCTAGAAGAATAATTAGTAAGGTAATAATATCTTATGTTAACAGTAAGAAGATGTCTGCATACTCCAAGCAGAAGATTGAATTCCATTCAACGTAACTAGTTTTTTCCTTTCTTCTAAAAGTTCTAGGCGTATATCATGCCAAAACCAAAATACCTTCTTCTGGACGTACTGTGGGTCTAAATTTTGCCTATTATTTTAATCATTCAGAGTCATACATTCATTTTTTCAAACTCTGGTTAAATTTGAATTAATACACAACTGATCTAAAAGTGATTTGGGTGAGATAATACACCTTAACCACCAAAATTATAATATAGTAAATAATAAATTCATCTATACCAAGAAAATAGTATAGTAGCGCCCAGAACTGAAGTTATCCTTTAAAAAAGAAAAAAAATTCCCTTATAATATTCTCAAGTCTCCTTTAAGCCACAAGTGAGTTATTAAGCAAAACACAGAAATGATATAGAAACCTTTTTTTAAGTGGGTGTTAGCAGATGTTAGCCAAGCAAATACTTTAAAATAATAAAATTAAATTAAGGGTTCTCTACTAATGTTTTAACCAGACAGCTAATACAGACTCAAGATGGTTCCCGGCCAACAGTAAAGACAGCAGGACTTTAGACATATTTGTTAAGATGTTGGTACAGTGAGAAGTGCCAGAAGCCAAATAAGTGTTTGGCTGAAACAGTCATTAAGCTACTACTTACAGATGATGACTAGAAACCAGACACCAGGCTAAATTTTTCATGTCTAGTCTTGCATTTATTCCTCAGAACAACTTCCCTGATTATGGTATTATCTTCATCCTTCCCATTTTACAGATGAGAAAACGGGGCTTTTAAAAAGTTAACATCTAAGCCCACTGTCCTCCAGATATTACTTGAGGGTATAGGAGCCTAAATTCAGAGCTTTTAAGCACAATATTCTACTTCTGGGCACTTCACTTGGTTGCTTTTAGCTAGGAAATAATTAAGTGCAGATGAAATGAATGCTTGAGCCATTAGACCCCAAATAATCATTTGTTTGTGGAAACATCTGTCTCACTTGGCAAATATCTGAGGTTTAAATATAATTTCATAGTTCGGTCTAGAGAATTAGAACTTCCAGAATTATGAAACTTTGATCATCAAAAGGACCACCTACTGAGAGCCTCAGCCTTTTATAATTGACAGAACTCCGCCTGGAAAACACAGGGGATCATGAGACTATTCCCCTTCTCATGATCATGACTTCATCTTCTAGTCCAGGAGACCATGCACCCTTACTCCACCTTTTGGAAACACTTTTTTCCATGCTTGAGAAGAATGGAAGCTTCTACAATCTTTTTTATAGGAAAGCAAAATACTAAACAATCTGAAAGCTGAGTTTCTTTGATTAAATAAATTGATAAATGAACTAAGTTAAATAGGAGTTGCTTCCCTATAGATTTTTCAATGTCCCTCAATATATAGCACCAGAATTAGATACAACACTTTGGAAGCATTCAGAGGGCAAGACTATAAGAGGGCTACTATAAGCTTCTGTTACTGACTTCTAAGGTTGATTAGCTTTATTATGAAATTGAATTATCAAATCTACAGTAATTGGAGAGAGCCATTAATACCTCAAGTATTTCAATGTGTGGTATCTTTAAGCCATTCTATCTCTATTCTTATGCAATTTTTCACGTCAGGTTAACTTGTCATTTTAACCTCTGAGGTCTTTTTGAAATCTATCAACCCTTAGAAATTCCTACACCTTTTTTAACAACTCCAGTTCTCACCGAAATTATTAATACAAGTATTGAAGAGGACAGAATCAAGTTTGGAGCCATTTTCATCCAACGTGACACTGCCGTAATGAGTGCCAAGATGATACACCAACTTTCTGTTCAGATTCCTATCACATGCTCTTAGCCACCTACTTCCTCCAAGTTGACCATTATCTGTATTAGATTAGAAATTCACTTCATCATTTATTCTCCCTTCAGGTTGATGAAATGGTATCCAGACAAGTCAAGATTGTATTAGATTAAACATTTGCAGCTACTAATATATCTTACCTCTATCCTATTGGTGATTTGTATGCAGAAGATTGTTTTATATTCTCCATCTAATTTGGTAGTTTTTTTTGGGGGGGGCATAGTTGCTTTACAATGTTGTGTTAGTTTCTGCTGTACAGCAAAGCAACTCAGTTATATGTATACACATATCCCCTCTTTTTTGGACCCATAAACAAGGTGAAAAGACAACCCTCAGAATGGGAGAAAATATTTGCAAATGAAGCAACTGACAAGGGATTAATCTCCAAAATGTACAAACAGCTCATGCAACTCAATATCAAAAAAACAAACAACCCAATCAAAAAATGGGTGGAAGACCTAAATAGACATTTCTCCAAGGAAGACATACAGATGGCCAAGAGGCACACGAAAAGATGCTCAACATCACTAATTATTAGAGAAATGCACATCAAAACTACAATGAGGTATCACCTCACACCGGTCAGAATGGCCATCATCAAAAAATCTACAAACAGGGCTTCCCTGGTGGCGCAGCGGTTGAGAGTCCACCTGCCGATGCAGGGGACACGGGTTCGTGCCCTGGTCTGGGAAGATCCCACATGCCGCGGAGCGGCTGGGCCTGTGAGCCATGGCCACTAAGCCTGCGC
>NW_020173731.1:1141129-1214209 GCF_003031525.2 Neophocaena asiaeorientalis asiaeorientalis | reverse complement strand
AAAAAAAAAAAAAATCTACAAACAGTAAATGCTGGAGAGGGTGTGGAGAAAAGGGAACCTTCCTACACTGTTGGTGGGAATGTAAATTGATACAGCCACTATGGAGAACAGTATGGAGGTTCCTTAAAATACTAAAAATAGAACTACCATATGGCCCAGCAATCCCACTACTGGGCGTATACCCTGAGAAAACCATAATTTGGTAGTTTTTAATAAATCCTTACAATGACTAACCTTCTATTTCTCTTTCTTTTCACATTAACTCAGACATCTTCTAGCCTGCATCCCCTGTCTCTGACGATTTTCCATGTCAGTATGTACACTAATTGCATCTCCTGCTAACATACATTGTGTTACCATATTCAGACAGCATATTTATAGACTTGTGTTTTCTTAGGTAGTGAATCTGTTTATTCTTTTCTGTTGTTGCTAGGTAGTTGATGGGATACTTGATTTCTTCTATGGATTCTAGTTTTCAGTCATTCCTGACTACACTGGCAAGTCTCTAGGCCAGTCTTTACAGTCTGAGCCAACGTACCTCCACGTAATGGCACAGACTACTTGCATCAGAGATGCTGTTTCAGGAGATGTGGGAATGGGCCCAGGAAGCTGTACTTTTAACAAGCAATACCTATGATTTTTATGAACGCAAGTTGGAGAGCCGCAAACACTGAAGTTTGGTTCTTCCCAGTTCTGGAGACATATATTCTGTTCTTCATTACAGAGTCTTCATTTAAGTAATTTAAACCAGTCTAGAGAACAAAACCAAATCTTTCTTTTTGATAACTCCTGAAAGAGTAAAAGTGGGAAATATTTTACATCTAATACCTCTAAACCTCAAAAGCACTCTGCAAGTCAGATACTCAGAGAGGTTAAATCGTTTGCTCAAGGTTACACAGATCATGTTTAGCATAGAATTTAAACTAAAGTCGGCATGACTCCAGTGCCTGAGATGACTACAACACATCATGCTATCCCACTCAACTATTTCCTTTAGCCAACAATGGAGATCAGATAAGGATTGAAACTGTTGGAAGGGAGGGAACAAATAGCCTGTATAAGGAGGAGAGAAGGAGACTCAGAGCAGAAAAATGGGGAAGGAGAACAAGCCCACCCCCAGCACACTCTTAGATGGAAGTGGAGGTCTGAGTATATGCTGGAGACAGCTGCCAAAGAACACTAGAAAGATATACAAGGCCCTATGAGGAACAAGGTAAATTCAAGGCAACTTAAGGGAGAGCAGGGTCAGCCTGTCCCCCAACCCTCAATTATAGTGAGACCATTCCAAGATGGTTACACTCAGATATTGGTCTTTAGGTTAATTATTCAATGAAAAAATAAAGGTCCTCTTAAGGAACATGGTTTGTGTGTATGACATCCATAAGTTAGGTGTTCATACTGGAAGAACTGGGGAAAGAAAAGGCTGGTTTATTGGAAACGTTTAGAGAACTGATGATATAAATCTTTTAACTGGGTGACTTAAATAAAAGAAAATATGTAAAGAAACAGATTAGAATTCAACGTTCAAACTAAATTTTTTCATTCACTTACTATTTACTCTTTCATTTGTTAAATATTTATTGACTGCCTGCTATATACCTGGAATTAAACTAAGTGCTGGAGTGTTCTTCTAGGTTAAGATTGCTCAGAAAATGTAGAGTAAATATATGAATGAATGGATGGACGGAATGAATGAATGAATAAAAGTTTAACAAGCAATCACGTGAATTAGAGAAAATGAACAACATGTACAATGAGAGCTTGGCTAGCTCTCTGCAAATATCCTTGGCTGAGTTAGGAAAGCTCAAGTCTACAATTCTTGGCCCTTTCTGATGAGCCTCTAGAGATGTGAAGTCTTACACTCAAGGTCAGGTAATCTTTCATGTTTACCTGTGAAGCTGCAGTATTCATGAAGTGTTCCACAGCCAACCAGACTTTTTATTAAAGCACATGAGAGAAGATCCTGAGTCAAGAATAGCTTCTACTCACAAAATCCATCTTATAGGCAAGCAGGATAATCACAGACAATGCGAAGGAAAAACCCTGCAACTTCTGGATTTTTTTTTTTTTCAACAGACGTTATCTGTACAAAGTTATCAGTTGACAGAATTCAAATAATTAAAACACAGGGTGGTGCATTTATTTACTTATGAGCTCCAGCACTTCCTATTTGACAACCTGAAACCTGAAGACCTTGATATGAGCAATTATAATGAAAATAATGTAAAAAAAAAACTATATACTTTTTTTATACAGATTAAAATAAACACTTGCTTCTTCTATACTACAATTCAATAAAAATGGGCCCACTATGTTTTTAAAAAGCCACAGAAATACTCTTGTTAAGACGTGAAGATGCCATTACCATGCACATGCAGTTGAATGTGCTGTTGTGTTTCTCCAGCTGCATTGGTAGCCACACATGTGTATCTGCCAGCATCTTCCATGAGGGCTTTGGCAATTTGTAGAACTCGACCAGAAGACTGTATCTAATTGGGATCAGAAAGTATGGCAACATTTTGTACTTTATACTTGGACTTGAAAACATCTGCTGAATAGACAAACTCATTTAAATTTATAATATCTAGTTATATTTTTATGCCAGTATCTTAATTATCTTTTGATAGATTAGAGCCAGATCACTTCATCATGCACAAGAAAATAGACTATTTTGATTGAAAAGCTTTTCTTAGTCATTGGAAAACACAAAACAGTGTTACCTAAGGCAAGCCTGCTGGTACAGTCATAAAACTCCACTGAATAAAAGACTTTAGCACTGCAGCTATGAGGTATGTGATGAAAATTTAAGCTATTTGAAAAAAACATGGTCACATTTATGTAACACTTCATAAATAGTTTTAAAACAATCTTTTTTGATTAAATGGTCATGGGGGCCAGAAAAACAATAAAAATTATAAAATATGAGTAATGGAAATGCAGATAAATTTCCTTGACTGGTTTTCCTTATTTCCCTCTTAAACACATTACAGCTAGCCTCTACCATTTTGGAACTGGTGATTCAGTGGTTATTTTTTGAAAATGATTATTCAGAGGTTACCAGTTAACTTCTAATCACAGCATGCAGCCGCCTAGGCAATGAGCTCATACTCTCCTTCACCATCTACAGCATTTGTTGTTGTTGACTTCCTGCTCCTTCAGTCACTCTGCCCTCTGGGAGCTGAAGGTACAGCATTCCCTCAGTTCTCATTCTCTGACTTTCTTAGATTACTTTATGGAATCTGCTTCCTCTTCCTGTCCCATAAACAGGAAACTTAGCTTTCTGATAGTTTTCATCCAAACCCATGGCTGTGATGAAGAATCCCATGCAGACTCCTAAATTTACAGCATTGGCCTCAACTTCTCTCCTGAGCTTCCAGCTATCTGCTGGACAGGTTAGCACATGAAATTGAACAATACAAAACAAAGCTGTTTTCCTGTATTTCTAAACCAAATTCTCACTGCGTGTTTCCAATCCTGTTTAATGGCACCAGTCATCTGGGTTTCAGAGCCCACTTTGACTCTCTTAGCAATTATACCACTCTGTGTTTCTCAGACCCCCTGTCTCCATTCTCACAGCCACTGGGGGATTATAATGGCTCCTTAATTTATATGCCAGTGTCTCCAACCTCCCGCACTGTTAATCTGCCTTGCATACCGTTGCCAGAATAATTTATCTAAAATGCAAATTTGATCTTTTACCAGTCCCCCTTCAAAGCTCATTCATGGCTCCCCACTTTGCCCAGAATGAAATCCGAACTCAGCAAAGCCTTCCAGGCTTACCGCATTCTGACCCCGTAAGAGCTTCTCTCCATACACTCCCACATAAACTCCCACGTAACTTATTCTTCATCCATACTGTACTGAACACGCTAAGTAGCACATTCATATACTTACACTTATTCATATCCTTATATTCACTTCTAGACTTTTGCATACGGCCTTTAAGCGCAGTAATTTCTTAAGATTCTGAACTAGATCATTTTTTTCTATTTCTTCTTACTCTTTATTCTGCCCTTGGATTAACTCATCTACGTCCATGCGTTTCAAATATGATCTGTGTGTCAATATCCCCAGCCAGAACTATCTTTTGAGCTCCAAGACCATATATTCAATGGTCTACCTGGCAACTCCACTAGTTTATTTCAAGGTCAACTCAACACCCAGAAGTCTAAAACTCAAATCACAGTTATTCCCCCTCAAACTTATCTTCCTCCAAAGTCTCCTTTCTCACTGGATGGCATCACTATTTATGTACTTGTGTAGATCAGCTTCCTACTAATTTTTCTTGATATTCTCCACTCCCTCGCCTTTCACAACAATCTATAATCAAGCCCTAATGATTTAACCAATAAATAACTCTCAAATATAGCCATGTATCCTCATCTCTATTTCAACAATCTATAATCAAGCCCTAATGATTTAACCAATAAATAACTCTCAAATATAGCCATGTATCCTCATCTCTATGGCCAGCATGTGAGTCCAAATTTCTATCTTTTCTCTCTTAGACAAATGCAAATAAGTTCAATTGATTTCCACGTATCTACTCTTGACTCCTACAATTCATTCTCCAAATGGGCCTAGGTAACTACTGAAAATATAAGCCTGATCATGTCACTCTTCTCTTAAAACTGTTAAAAAATTTCACACTGTGAAATTCGCAAAGTGAAAATAAAATCATTAACATTACTTAAATGCCTCCTACCTGTCCTCTGGTCTCCTCTAATACCATTTCTCCCTTGCTCTTGGTTCCCTAATCCAATGGCCTGCTTTCACATTCTCAAGAGGTGTCATGCTCCCCTTTAATTTAAGTCGTTTGCCCATGCACATCTTCTCTGAAAGATTCTACTCACCTCTCTTCTATTAATTTGCCCACTTAACTCCATATGTTCTTCAGATCTCCGCTTAAAGACTTTCTCCATAAATTACCCTCCCTCAGGCTGTTGGAGGAGGTCACTGAGAGGATGTGACCACAGGGATGACCCGTGAGCTGGACTCAGGCATTCGGAGGCTCCTCATTCTCTCCCCATTTTTGGAATGTGCATTCCATCTTCTTTCCCAGTGCTAGAAACCGCCCAAGGACGCAGCCTTGAGATAGTAGTGTTATGTTGAGACCATCTGGACAGGATATATGACTGAACCCAGTTAAGATCTCTATATAAACTTTTAAGATTTGGTGGGCACGTGAGGAGATCTACTCATCTTGCAGTCATCCGAGACAAGCCTAGTAAGTAAGTTCCCTTGCTTATTAAACCTGCCCCCTACCAATCTGGAGTGCTGTGCCTCTTTCTTAGATCTCTCTCTGCTCTCTCTGAATAGGGGGCCGATTTCAGATGACACCCGGGAAGCTCCAGGGGTTGCAAACTAACACACGCTCAAAGGCTTTCCTCATTATCTGTTCTTATACCTCTCTATACTGTCTCCTAAAATTACTCATCACAGTTTGCAATTATACTTTTGTACGATTGTATGATAAATATCTGTCTCCCAGGTAAACAGCTGTTTACCTGCTCTGTGTTAGAAGGCTACATATTAAATCTTTTGTTAGCGCAAATATGTGAGATTAGTTCCATTGAATTTGCAATAGGAATGATAAATGAACAGATATCCATCACTTCTGCCGGGAGAAGAACTTGGCACATCCCTTGTTACTGAAACCTACCTCAAGCAAAGCTCAAACCCACGTTAGTCAATTAACTTGATCTTAGTAGCAAAATCCATTAATTATTTTAATTGTATCATGTAGATTACTCAGGTTTGCAATCTACCTATTAATTCAACAAATATGTACTGAGATATAGTTATATGCCTGGGACTATACTCAATATGAAAGATACACAAGTGAACTTATTCATAGAGACTGAGTCTCTGCCATCATGATGTTTATAAACTAAACTATGTTTTTCAAGAAACCATTTCACTTAGGTTTATGTATCAATAAAATTCTACCTTAATCCTGGTCAATGGTGAATATACTGAGGATCCTCTGACTTACTTAGTTCTGATGAACTATTCATCCATAAGATACTAGTTTTTAAATAATAAAAATACCAACCACTATGTTAAAATTAACATCATTGTTATTAGTCTTTAATTAATTCCATTTTTCAAATCAAAATATTAAGTTAAATTCTGAAAAATCCTAAGGAAAACACATATTGTTTTAGTACATTTCCTGCAAAATCTATCCAACAGGAAAATCTATAATTAAGAAAGGAGAATGTGATAGCTCCATATATAGCTTTCTCATCTTGGGCAAAATAATATTCATACTTACTTTGAGGTTTCCTTGGGCAGTGTTGACAGGTTGGCCATCTTTTAGCCATGTAATGGATGGCTTTGGAATGCCATTGGCTATGCACTGCAAGGTGATGGGCTTATACCTTACTACAGCTCTCTCAGAAAGCCCTGAGGATTTGATTGCTGGAGGAACTAGATTTAAGAAAAAGAGAGGAGAAGAAAGGAAAGAAGGAAGAAAAAAGGAAGTGAGGGAGGGAGCAAAAACTATAATCAGTGGGATCAAACACTTAAAAGTCTGTATCCAAGAACTTGAAACTTCAAAGTTTAGAAAAGGGCAGAGGCCTATTTTAACAAACAGAATAATTTCATTCCATGCATTTCACTTATAACTTTTAGCAATTTTAGAGATTACTTATTTCTTAACTATGGGTCTCTAATTCTCCAGAGAATAAGTGAAGTGTATTTACAGCAACTGCAATCCACATGTATGTTTGGTTTACAACCTCTTGGTGTGTTTTCCCAATCTACTATGACCTGCCCTTTCTCTAGAACTGCCTCATTAAATTGGGGTGGGTTTCCAGTACCCATATTTATACCACATGACTCTGTCCCCAGCAAGGCTGATTAAATCCAGGATAGTAACTTGATTTAAGCTGGGCCTGCCAGATTCCCTCCCTCAAGAATTGGAATTGAGACTGAGAAACAGCATTAGCTGTATTCCATCAAAATGCAGGAAAAAACCAGTCCGCCTGGGAATAATGAAGTTGATGTTCATAGAAACCTCTACTTGTGGCTTCCAAACACTCTCCAGTTTCTCATTCCAGTCCCTCCCTTCCCAAGGTCTGCTGGCAAGTGAGATACCTAATACCCTGGCAGAGGGTTGCTTCTGTCATTAGACGAATGGTTCTAACCCTATTGTACCAGTTCCATGAGTGCACTTATGTGCCCTGGATCCTGCATAACACCCTCAGCCTCCATTTCTGGAAATGACTTTATTCACACTCCCTCCTGTTTTGGCTGAACCTTTGAACACTCGTATCCCCCCTTTATTTGAAATTTGCTGCCTGCCTCTTCTATCTTCTTTGATCTCATTGCTCAGACCCTCACATTCTATGCAGAATATACCTCTTACCATTTAAATCCTGTCTCAGTTCATTCACATGATACCTCTTGGTTAAATCTTCTGTGTTAGTAAAGTGCCTTAAAATTTTCCAATATCTAGTTCAAATTTGATCCAAATTCTCTCTCAAATTAGCACTACTCTCCACAACTCAAGATTTATCCAGATTACTAAGCTAAGTTCTGAATTAGATACTGAAACAATGCATAAATGAATTTTCAGTGAAATGCTCCTTCTTCAGCATACCATGAACAGTCACTTCAAATTCCTTCTTGTGGTCCCCAGCAGTGTTTGTTGCTACACACCGATAAAGGCCTGTGTCTGACACTTGAGCCTGGGCAATAACCAGTTTGTGTCCATTGAGTAAGATCTTGAATCCATCCCTTTCATCAATTAGCTGGCCATCCTTCAGCCACCTACAGAAATAAGGCAAAAAGAAGTCTGAAGACATATTTTAAATAACTATGTTCCTAACTATATCTTAAATAACTATGTTTCTAAAGCAATCTATCTATCTCAGAGGAACTACATTTATTCATATATTTGATGTATATACTTACATATGTGTATGTATATGTGTATATGTATATATGATACATTTATATATATGTATTCTCAATTATGTACTTGCCTAATTTCCCATCTGCTCACTCTAATAAAATAAACTGTAAATAGGGAAAAGAAAAAGGAAACCTAGTTTAACAAAGAAGCTGGCATATTATTGGAACCCAAAAACTATGTGTACAATTCTTCATTCTTCTATTAATGCTGGGCTACAGAAAGAGGCAAATGCCCCTACATATCACTCACTTCAAATGTTTAAATAATATTAACCAACAAAACACACATAATCTTAAAACATCTGTAAAATAAAATCCTAAAATCATACAGCATTATAATTTTTAATTTATTATGAATTATCACTTTCCGTTTAGTTTTATAATCATGTGTGAACATATTTTAGCCCCAAAGTTAGCTGAGTATCTGTTCCTTTGCATATCCCATAGCACTTTGGAAATGAAAGATAAGTGTTGAAGAAATACTTTGTGAATACTTTGTGAATGAAGGGATGAGAAAAAAGTATTGGTAATCCATGGTAAAGTATTGGTATTGGTAATTACCAAAGTATTGGTAATTCATGTTAACTTCCACTATTCCTTAATATGTCTGGCATACTGTTTTAAATTCTGTTGTTCATTTAACGTTTCAGTGCTTCAGGAAGATCTGACAGATACTGCTTAATAGTCTGTCTCTATGAACTGAAAATGTAATTTTTAAGAGCATATAACGAAGTCTTCTAATTGAGATTTATGGGCCCTGTGAGTATCAGATAAAAGTTGCCTTGAATATAGAGTACATCTTTTAAAAGAGGGATACAATTAGTATAATTTTATAAATCACTTTTGAATGACACAGAACCTCTTTCAAGATAGCTCTAAAACACTCAAATAAAGAAGTGGGAGATATTTAGAAGACATACCAAAACCCTTACATGATAGTTGGTGGAGGAGAGCCTGTCACTTGACAATCTAGCTCCAGTAAGTTATTAACCATCACAATGAAGTAAGACATTTCATCTCCTCCTTCTATAGCTGGTGGCACTAGAAAACAGCAAGGATGTAACATACAAAGAAATGTTTACAAGAAAAAATATAGCATCACTTTAAGCAATACTAAGTTGCACTTAGAAGGCTGATAAGTATCACAGTCATTTGGTACATGAAGGAGACTTCAGAAATGTATTGTAAAATACCTTTTACAATACACATTTGCCACGATCAATAAATATACTTTCGACACACTGTGAATTTTTCTCAGTTAATCTAGCACTATGGGGCTGATGATGCCATCAAAACATAAAGTTGATTCATATTTTATGTTGCTTATTTTCATAAGAATAAGATAAGGGAACCTCAAAAATTGGGCCTGCATTGAAAGCCTTCAATTTATAAAGAAATAGAGATGTAAGGTTACAAGATGACTTTCCAAGTGCCACAGACTAAGTTTCCTATTGTTTAACACAGTGCTCATGACAAGAGACCATGCTGTCACTCACTACAGTCAGATATTGTCACAAATGTAAAAAGGCACCTACCTACTTACAAAGTGTACCTATCAGGGCAAGTGGAAGATTTATGTGGGTTTTTAGATCTTGGGACTCTGGTGATCAATTCACCACTCAGTAATGTGTAGTCCAGAGTTGAACAGATCACTAAACCTTCTCTAAGATTGTTTTATTATTCCATGAACACAAAAGCATTTAATAAACTAGTCAGGTTTTGCTATGAATATGAGAATACAGGTGGCAGCATCCTCATTTACCTAGGACGTCAACTTCGTATTTGATTTCCTTTTCTCCTGCCACACTGGTAGCCACACATATATACTGTCCCCTGTCGACTTCTAAGGCACCCATGATTTCTAGTTTCTTCCCACCAGCTTCTATGCGGATGTTGTTACTCGCTTTCACAGGTACACCGTCTTTCAACCAGGTGAGAACTGGAGGAGGGTTGCCAGCAGCTTTACATTCCAGTGTCAACGAATGAGCAATAACCACTTGCTTATTGAGAGGCGCAGCCAAGTCACCTTCAATCATTGGAGGAACTACGTAGAAAAGAGTAATATTTCAGGCAATTCTTTAAAATCCTCATGAAATAAAGGGGATTCTTTTCATTTTTAACTCACGTAGTTTGACTACAGAAACTACCTATATGTCCATCTCCCCCTAAGCTACTGAGGAAAGAATTTCTTGGTTCAGCTTATCTGCAATTAGTCTAAATATTGTCGGATACTCTATACTGTGTCTGGCTTAAAAAGGACAAATTGGAGAGAATGAGCTTAGTCCTAAGAACTACTTTACCTTCTCTGTAAAAATCACATGGTCTAGATTCCCTAGTGCCATAGGCAGATGGTTGACTGAATGAATGGGCCACTTCTTGCTAACCTTAGGTTTTTAAAATATTTTTCCAAATCATGAGACAAATTCTTCTAATTCCAATGTATGCATATCGAAGACAACCCAACCCAACAGGGATTTATTAGTGAACAAATTGCATGTTGCCGTATTAGAAAGCATAGGCAGAAAAGTACGTAATTAAAACATATATTTTTTTCCTTACCATAGACATCCACATGGAATGATTTTTCAGCAGTCCCAGCAACATTGGTTACTTGACACTTATATGTTGCTGAATCAGAGACCTGTGCTCGAGGGATATGAAGAAATTGTCCTTTATCAATATAAAGTGCTTGTGAGCTGGATATGATTGGTTGGCCGTCTTTATACCAAGTAATAACAGGCATTGGAAGTCCCCGTGTTTCACATTCCAGTTTAATTATGCTGTTGATCAGTGCTGATATTTCTGTGGTGACATTCCCTCCTTTAATACTAGGTGGAACTACAGAGGATTTCAGAACAGAAACAAGTCTTCTAAGTTTTAGCGTCTGCATCAAAGTCTCAAACGCTATAGATATTTAAATAATGCATTAAAGTAAATATGAATTAAAGACAATTAGGAAGTCTGTGATTTACCTATTGATAATCAGTTGCCTGTTTTGTCAAAACAATCTTCATCACTGTCCTTTTGGGTTTCAGATTTCAGTAAAAGCAGAAAGTCAGTTTTCATTTCAGGGATTCATTTAAGCCCAATAGATCATATTACAGTAACTAAGAAAGTCGTGTTTAACAAACAAAGCAAAACAAAATAAATCCCACTTAAAGTAAATACAATAAGTTTGAAATGAGGCCAAGGGAGCAAAAATGTCAGATGAGGTACAACTGCATGCCCTTTCCCCAGGAAATACAAAAGGCCTAAGTGCTTTCAGATCCAGCTACTGGTAATAGCTGTGGAGTCTTTAACTTTTGCTTCTTCTTACTTTTTTTTTTTTTTTAATTTGGAACCGCCACAGAGAGTTCATTCACTCAATTATACTCATCTAATTGGCTACATGTGTATCTTTCATAATTCAGTAACCACATGTCTGGCCTCTCACACCACATGAGGACTCTGCTGCTGGAAAAACACCACCACTGACTCAAGCTCTGCTACATGCTCTGAACACGATCATTCCAGGATTGTGCTATCACTGCAATAACTTAAAATAAATTAAATGGTATGTGCCTGAATTTGAGTGCTTTAATTTTTTAAAATAAACTTTTATTTTAGAAGAGAATGTTTTTCTTATGTTTGGACTAGGGTTATGGGTTTTGGAAGCACGATCACGGAGTACCACTCTCATCAGTCATATCAAGGGTACACGCTATCAACACAGCTTATCACTGATTATGTTGACCTTGACCACCTGGTTGAGGTAGATTTTGCTAGGTTCCTCCACTGTAAAGTTACTCTCTTTTGCCCTTTTGAAAAGAATCACTCTTCCCAGCCCATATATATGAGGGGGAGAGCTATTCTACTTCCTCGAGAAGGGAATACCTACATAATTTATCATCTGGAATTCTTCTGTATGAGAGATTAGTCTCTCTTCCCCAATTTATTTCTTTATATCAATATGCACTCATGGAGATTCATTTTATACTTTGGGTATAATCCAATACTACATTATTTATTTTATTGTTCAAATTGTTCCAGTTATGGCCTTTGGGAGCTATTCCAACCGGCCCTATGTCCCTTTGACATACTCACATCATATTATTTTAGTATTTTCTTATTTTCTGGCCCTACTACATGCTCCAGGCTCATCTTTATACTCTCTGCCCCAGCCTTAGAATTAACTATTTCTCCTAGAAGCTCTGGTTCTTTTTAGTGGAAAAGAATATTAGAAAACAGTATCTAGATCTGAGTGGAATTCATTAATGTTTTCTGATAATTGTTCTTAGAACTAGTTCATAGTGACAAACATTGATATACATAATTTTTTCCTCACACATAAATGAAGGCAAGATCTACTATACAGGCATACTTCCTTTTACTGTGCTGTGCCGACACTGTATTTTTCACAAACTGAAGGTCTGTGGCAGGTCTGCACTGAGCAAGTCTATTGGCACTATTTTCCAACAGCATTGGCTCACCTCCCGTCTTTGTCACATTTTGGTATTTCTATCAATATTTCAAACTTTTTCATTATTATTATATTTGCTGTGGAGATCTATGATCAGAGATTTTATTTTATTTTTTTTAGTGATCATGATGGATTCTTTAATAAAAATATCACCTCTTTTTTTTTTAACATTAGAGTATAATTGCTGTACAATAGTGTGTTAGTTTCTGCTTTATAACAAAGTAAATCAGCTATACATATACATATATCCCCATATCTCTTCCCTCTTATATCTCCCTCCCTCCCACCCTCCCTATCCCACCCCTCTAGGTGGTCACAAAGCACCGAGTTGATCTCCCTGTGCTATGCAGCTGCTTCCCATTAGCTATTTTACATTTGATAGTGTACATATGTCCATGCCACTCTCTCACTTTGCCTCATCTTACCCTTCCCCCTGCCTGTGTCCTCAAGTCCATTCTCTGGGAGGTCTGCGTCTTTATTCCCATCTTGCCCCTAGGTTCTTCATCACCTTTTTTTTTTTTAGATTCCATATATATGTGTTAGCATACAGTATTTGTCTTTCTCTTTCTGACTTACTTCACTCTGTATGACAGACTCTAGGTCCATCCACCTCACTGCAAATAACTCAATTTTGTTTATTTTTATGGCTGGGTAATATTCCATTGTATATATGTGCCACATCCTATGTATCCATTCATCTGTTGATGGGCACTTAGGTTGCTTCCATGTCTTGGCTATTGTAAATAGAGCTGCAATGAACATTGTGGTACATGACTCTTTTCGAATTATGGTTTTCTCAGGCTATATGCCCAGTAGTGGGATTGCTGGGTCATATGGTAGTTCTATTTTTAGTATTTTAAGGAACCTCCATACTGTTCTCCATAGTGGCTGTATCAATTTACATTCCCACCAACAATGCAAGAGGGTTCTCTTTTCTCCACACCCTCTCCAGCATTTATTGTTTGTAGATTTTTTGATGATGGCCATTCTGACTGGTGTGAGATGATATCTCATTGTAGTTTTGATCTGCATTTCTCTAATGATTAATGATGTTGAGCATTCTTTCATGTGTTTGTTGGCAATCTGTATATCTGATCAGAGATTTTAATGTTACTACTATGACTTGCTAAAGGCTCAGATGATGGTTAGTATTTTTTAGCAATAAAGTATTTTTAAATTAAGGTGTGTACTTTTTTTAGACATAATGCTTTTGTACATTTAATAGGCTATAGTATAGTGTAAACATAACTTTTATTTGCACTGGGAAACCAAAAAAAATTTGTGTGACTCGCTTTATTGCAATATTTGCTTTATTGTGGTGGTCTGGAACAGAACCTGCAATATCTCAGAGGTATGCCTGTATTGTGAGGTAAATTTGATGGTGGAATAATTTTTCTATAAGGTGGTTTACTATATAAATCAGGGCAGCCAATTATGGCCCACAGGCCAGGCATCAAGATGCTGAACTAAGCACAGTTTTTGCATTTTTAAATGACTGGAAAAAATCAAAATAATGATAATATTTTGTGACATGTAAAAATTATATGAAATTCAAACTTCAGCACCTATTAAGTTTTATTGGAATATGGTCATGCTCATTTGTTTATGTACTGTCTATGGCTACTTTCACTTCTACAATGGCAGAGTTAAATTGTTGCAATAAATACCAAATGTGGTGTTCTCACTGCTTCTCACTGTTGCTCAGCTCACCATAAATTTCAGTGACACAATTATAAGCCAACAGCATTTCAAGTACCATAAATATCACCATACCGTGATATTTCACTTTACTTTTATTACCAGTGCATACTCCCCATGTCAAAACACACAAAAGAAAGAAAAGTAAGCTTTAAAACGTGACATTTTTAAAGCACAGAACAGTGTGGATTATTTTGTTATTAGGTTCAATGGCAAAGCACTGAGTTTATTTTTGAATAATACTATAGCTGTTTTGAAAAAATACAGTGTACACTAACTCTATTAGCCTAAGCACTCATCACAATATATCCCATTCAAAGAAAAACAACCGATAAATTAATATAAAATGGAATGTCTCATTAGGCAGAATTTCTTCACAAAGATAAAAAGTCAAAATGAGGCTACCATCTAAGTTTCTGAGTGGCTCATTTGTTAGCCAAGGAAGGAGAGCCATTTACCAACAGTGATTTAATTAAATCAAGAATGACTGCATTAGCAAACAATTATGCCTAAACTAATCAATTTGTTTAAGATGATCAGCCTTTCCATAAGAAAAACTGCTTGAAGAGTTGAGAAAACTGACAATATCAATAGTCTTTTTTTTTTTTTAAAGGCAACTTTTCTGAACAGTATTCTTGGCTCTTGACAAATTGACAGATGTTATTACTGATACTGCTTAGCTGTCTTTTATTTGAGGAGTCAATGCCATGGTGAAGAAACTGAAGAATTAGTCTCTAAGAATAGTCTGCATGGAACAACTACAGACAAAAATATTTTCAAAGAAGTTGAAAAAGCACTAATTTATTACAACCTGAAGTGGAATCTGCTAAGATGTGCTACAACTGATAGTGATAAAAATACGTGTGGGGCAGAAAAAGGTTTAGAGAAATTTACAAATTTTACATTTTGAATTTATTAAAATGTAAACTTCTAAAAGTCTATCGTTATTCCTTGTACTATTCATCAGCACTTGTGTAAAATATTCATGTGTTATTGAATGGGGTCCATGGGGTATTTTACTTGCTCTTATGGACTTAAATATCATCAGTTCCATGAATTTTTGTCAGAAGTAGAAGGTGAATATAATGACTTGTTCTACCTTATAGCAGCTTAATGTCTTAATGGTGGTAAAGTTACATTTTAACTTTTGGAGCTTAGGACTGAGACTGAATTTTTTCTGAATGAGAATTGTCCTCAAACACTATTATTGAGTACTGAATGATTTTGGAATTTAGTTTTGCCATAAACTTGACAATGTTTCTTAATAAATTCAACCTAAACTTACCAGATAAAACCAGCACTTGAATGCAAAATCTATACTGTTAGTACTCATTCTGTTGTTTTAATCACAAGTAATGTCAAGCTCCACTAACACATTTTCCATGCTGTCAAACAAAACTCAGATCTTGATTCCCCTACAAATTTGCAGTGAATATATTTTCTGAGCTCAACTTTCAGTTTCAACAATGTTTGTCAAACCTTGATGCAAATGCAAATGAAATTTCCACATTTTAAGTTCTTTTATCTCTGAAAACAAGGGCCTTCCATCTAACCTTCAATTGGAATTGATTAATTGGGAGTAGAATGGCAGGCCAAAAGTCAAATATCAAGAGAATATAACAGAATTCTGCAAATGCCTTTCAAGTAATGAATATGATCAGTTAAGATCTTATGTTTGTGAAATGATATTAGTATTTGACAGTATCTACAGTATCTGCATGAAAAGACATTTTCAAAAATGAAATACATAAAATCTCATTACATACCAGTATTAACAGATGAACATCTGCATTTAATTTTGGTGACAGGAATCATTAACTTTGAACTCTAATTAAGTAAAATGTTATCCCTCCAAAAGAAATCCATTCTCATTAGTAGACTTGTATTACAACAAATTTTACAATTTTTAAAATTACAAGAAAAATAGAATATCATGAATAAACAATTGGTAGACATTCCTTT
This sequence comes from Neophocaena asiaeorientalis asiaeorientalis, assembly GCF_003031525.2. Classification (NCBI taxonomy): domain Eukaryota; kingdom Metazoa; phylum Chordata; class Mammalia; order Artiodactyla; family Phocoenidae; genus Neophocaena; species Neophocaena asiaeorientalis. Next base: position 1,198,170 of record NW_020173731.1, on the reverse strand, counting down.
CTATTTTGTTATGTAAGTACCTACATAATGTCCTTGATTTTGCCTCACAGTCTGCAAAGCCTAAAATATTTACCAACTTGCCCTTTATAAAAAAGGTATGTCAAGTCCTGCTATAGATAATTAATTAATTTCAATTCAAGCCACCATTTTGAAATCTTAAGAAAGAACATTTTACTCAGACTTTAAATTTTGATTTGAGCCTATTGATGGAATCTGGAAACGTACATCAAATTTTTAGCTGAAATTGTCTAAATAAACTGGCTAGCCTAATTAGTTGGATGATACATTAATGAAGTCAAGAACAGATGGGAACTCTACCTAATGCACTGTGGTAACCTAAATGGGAGGGAAGTCCAGAAGGGAGGGGATATCTGTAGATGTATGGCTGATTCATTTTGTTGTGCAGTGGTGGCTAACACAACATTGTAAAACAACCACACTCCAGTAAAAACTAATAAAACTAAACAAATTAAATTACATTAAAAAAATGAAGTCAAGAACATAGGTTCAAACAACGCCTTACCCTCCATGAATACTTTACAAAGGAATATCACTTGTATTGAAAAGAGTTCATTTTAAAGGTTTGTATTTATGAAATTGAGAAACAAATTACTCAAAGAACATTTCCAGCTGAAAGCAGAACAATAAACCATCTGCTGTTTAAATCTGCCAGATAAATAGTTCTTCCTGTTTCAATTTAATTCATATATACTTTTATGAGACCTGTACTTCTGTTTGAGGAAGGGTGTTACAGGTAAATGTTACGAACCCACTGCACATTAAATGTACCATGTATATACACTCAAAGACTTTTACACCATTTGGGGAAACTCTCAGACCTCTGAAACTTATGCACGGACTGCAGGTTAAAAATCTTTGCCTCAGAACTACTAGCTATGAATCTGCAGTCTCCCCATAGGTCATTAAAAGCTCTTTATTTCCTTTTTTTTCACATTCATTCCCCACCCCCCATCATTTCCCCTCCATCTCTTTTATTTTTCATCATATTTTGTCTCCATTTCTTCCCTAATTCAGGCACAATGTGCATTTCTGCCTTTCAGATGCATCGGACCCACCTGCTTTTTCCTCATGTTAGTATGTAAATAAAGAAAATGAATGAATAAACTGCATTATGAACCACATTCTCAACCTGAAATCTATATAAATATTTCTCACAGTTAGCCCAAGTATGGCATCTGTTTCATTTATTCTTAGGAATAAAAGCATTTTCACAAGTGAAATAAAATAAGCTTAAGATTACCCACTCAGAGGTGCAGACAAGCTTGCTAGAGAGGAAGTGGCATTATTTCCTGAATTACTGAATACTTAAAACTTCACAGTGTTACAGTGCCTTTCATCTCAGACAATCTAAGAAGGTTTAATCATTACAAAGCCGTCTCTTCTCGGTGCCTTAGGGCATCATACCAAATGAACAAGAAAATCTGAAATGAAAGAACTCAACTCCTATGGAAATAGGAGTCTTACTGAATCACCAAAATGTATTCATCACATTCTTTGGCAACAATACAACAATGTAGAGAAAACTATTCGACAGCTTAGGGGAAATATTGCACCTATTGTTTAAAAGGTTGGTTCTGGTAGGAGGCCAATGGTAGCAATAACACTTTTGTTTAACTTGGATGCCTGTACAGCTAATCTTTCAGTAACATGACTGTTTTTTGGAGTACATGTCTGTTCACGACTGATTTCTTCCACAGGCTTCTATTTGTAGAAAGAAATGATTTAAAAGCCTGCATTAAATAAAATTTCTTTGATTCAGGAAAGCTATTTGAACTTTATATAAAGACAACTAACATTAAAAAAGGGAAATTTGCAATTCAGTGAAGTTATATAGAAATCAAGCCAGATTCTACATATATTTCAAGTTGTAAGACAATACAATCACTAAGTAGATAATAATAAATGAATAATATTCATTGAACTTTTACTGTAAGCTGGGAAATATAAAGTATCTAGCAATTGATCCTCACAATAATATTATTAAGTAGGTACTATTATTGTCCCCATTTTATAGATGAGACCGAAGCTCAGAGGGGTCAGGCAATTTGTCCAAAGTTGCAAAGTTAGTAAGTGGCAGAAGCTGGGTCTGAACCCAAGTCCACTTACCTCAGAAGCCCAAGTTCCTTTTTTTTTTTTTTAATTTTTATTGGGGTACAGTTGATTTACAATGTTGTGTTAGTTTCAGGTGTACAGCAAAGTGAATCTGTTATACATATACATATATCCACTCTTTCTGGTTTGTTTTTTTTTTTTAGATTCTTTTCCCATATAGGCCATTACAGAGTACTGAGTAGAGTTCCCTGTGCTATACAGCGGGGTCTCATTAGTTATCTATTTTATACATAGTAGCGTGTATGTGTCAGTCCCGGTCTCCCAATTTATCCTCCCACCACCTCCCCACCTAACCTCTGGTAACCCTAAGTTTGTTTTCTACATCCGTGACTCAAACCATCACCGTCCAACAGAATTATAATTAAGACCACATATATAATTTAAAATTTTCTAGTAGCCACATTAAAAAGTAGGAAAATAATACATTTTACTTAGTCCAATATATCTAAAATATCATCATTTCAGATGTAATCAATGTAAAATTATTACTTAGGTATCTTACATTATATTTCCATATTAAGTCTTTGATATCTGGTGTGTATTTTATACTTACAGCTTGTCTCAATTTGGACTAGCCACATTTCCAATGCTCAACAGTCATGTGTGGCTGGTGCCTACCATACTGAACAGTGTGTCACTAGACAATTCATTCACTGAGCAAGTATTTCTTGAGAGCTACTGTGTATCAGACATTAAAGTGGAGAACATGCAAAACAAGGCCCTGCTTTTATGAAGTGTAGCTTCCTTTGAGAGAAATAGCAAATAAGTAAATAAACCCATAAGTAAGCAACTACACTATCAGACAGTGATCCGTGCTATAAAGAAAACTAGGACAACGTAATAGAGAGTGATGACGTGATTGGTTTGGTTTGGGAAGATCCTACAAGGAAGTGACATTCCTGAGGTATCTAAACTTTCCTTGAGTGTCAAACGCTATACAAAGCAGAAGACAGTGCAGGAAGTAGAGCCACAATAAGCATGACTGGCCTAATGAGTCCTATTCCTTTCTATCATGCAATTCTTTGTGCCTGCAACCTAATGTTCAAGTGCCTTCCTATGGCTCCTGGCATAAAAAATAAATGACTTTGGCAGTCACCTTCCTCAGGGGATATTGAGAATTTAATGAAATGAGGGCTACATACCTCTGATGGGGACTTAACTGAGAGAAAATAGCAGCACAGCCTAAAACATTTAAAATATTACCATGTGGTCTGAATAAAGGCCAAGATGCAATGAAAATAGAATAATTGAGTTGTTCTCATACCATCATCTTCATTCTATTTCATGCATCTCTACTCTTTTTAGAGCTTTTTAAAAACCCCTTTAGGGATACAGACATTTGATTTATGTTACACTAACAAATCAGGGCATAACTTGACCTTTTAAGTGAGGTCATATGAAAATCACTAGACCCCTTGAAGAAATCCATACTTAATGATAAAATACATTAAAATTGGATGCAATGTTCTAGCCTAAAACACATGAAAATAGGCTTTTTCTTTTAAAGTAAGTAGCATTCCAAATTACTTATATTGAATCAAAGAGCAGTTAACAGTAGAGCAAACCCTGATTTTTAATGTATAATGAGAACTGATCATAACAGTAAAAAGCATAAGAACGTCACACTTACTATAGATAGTCAGTTTTATATCCTTGGCTTGTTTGCCAGCTGCATTAGACACAGTACACTGGTAGCGTCCCTTGTCACTTCTTCGTGCATTCTTTAAATGTAAAATTTGTCCTTTGTCTAGAAGTTCAATATTAGAGTCTCCCAAAAATAAAGGCCTAGAAAAAGTAAAATTTTATTCCATGGGCCCATTTTTGTTATCCTAAATGTTTTCTCTTTTATTAACCATAAAAAAAATAATTAAATCATATGAATTTAAAAATATGAATCAAAGTTGATTTTTTTAGTATGAATCTAAAAAAATACAATGATATGATTAAGTACTTCTGTTCAGAAGAACAGAATTATTAAACCACTTTACTAATGAAAGTAGATAATTATCACTTTGAGACAAAACTTCACTTAAACTTAAATTAAATGAATAATATTAAATTATTAAATTGAACTTCATTTCAAACTTAAATTGTTGAATAATATTAATACAAAACTTTATTTCTTTCATTCATCTCCCCACTTTTTTTTTTTGGTTTACAAAGCCAAAATTTCTACTATCATTCAGAAAAGAAAAACTAAGTGTACAGGAGCTTCAAGTTAAGCAATATTATTTGTAAACTAATATTATAACACCTGGAAAAATATTTACAATAGAATGAATGGTTATTACTTACTAAAGACAATGATCATGTCAATTTTCCTAAAAAGTAGATATTGTAATAAATAAAAATGCTTTTATAATCATAAATACTGAAAGATATTTACCCCAAAGGCAGCTCATATATATTTGTCAAGGAAGTCTTCTTCTACTATACGGAGTCATTTACTAACTACTATAAAATGCTTACTTTATGTTTGGCAGCAGCTTTATTTAATACTTAAAACATCATGGTAATTAAAGTCTATGATCTCTTAAGAGTCATGCCTTTAAAATCCATTGATCTTCTTTCAAGAAGACCCATAGCCAGTTTTTAAAAAGCTGCAGTGAACTAGCCCCATGATAAATAGATGCACTGCTATATTAATAAGCCACCAATCAGACTACAAGGTTAAATGGAAACACATTTAATTTTCTGTGGTAGCATCCCATACTACTCCTTGGTATGACTCTTAAGTTCTCTAAAGCTAAGAGAATAAAGTACCTTACTTTAATGCATTTTAACTGTTTAAAGAAGTGGAATACTTGATAATGCTACTCAAATTGAAGTAACTTTAAAACTTTCACTGATTGTTAGTTATGCAAGTAACACAAAAATTGAAACAAACAAAAAACCATTATAATAAGAAAAGGTCTCCTTGTATAACCCCTAATGTGAGTCTTTTCTCTAGACTTCTTACGATTGTCAGTTTAGTTTGTATTCTTCCACGTGTTCTTTCTAAACATTTTTCACCCATAAATGTATTGCTAGAGGAATCTAAAGTTGTTATACATAAATGGTATTGTATTATTGTTCTACTTTTCACTTGACAATAGCTATGGAGATAGTTTTGGTACAAACAGCCTGATTTTACTCTTTTGAATTGCTGTCCAGTGTTTCATAATAAGACAATGCCATACGTCATCTATCCTCTCTCCCAATGTCAAGCTTTAAGCAGTTTTCACTTTTCTGCTTTCACAGTGTTTCAGGGAGTATTCAGGGAGTCAAGCCTTCCTGCAGAACAGATGACCGGCTTCCCTGTCCTAGACACCAGAAGTGTCATTGCTACATTATAGCATATGAGCATTTAAATTTTAATAGATAATCAACAAATTGCCTTTCAGAGTACTAATTTACATTGTCCCATCAGAGTCCTATATCCTGATTTCCCATACTCTAAGCCAACACTTGATATTTTTCGAACCACTACTTTTTCTTGCCAAACTAACCTATGAAAAACAAAATCATATTATTTTGCTTACCTTCTCCAAATTATTGAAGGTAAGCATCTTTTAGTATATTTATTAACTATATAACTTCTTAATTCCCTGCTTATACCCTCCACACATTTTTCTATGTTGTTTGTCTTTCTTATTGACATATAAAAAGTTTTTACACAATCCTTTATTTTATACACTGAAAACCTTTACTCTTTGCTATTTAGGTCTTAGACAGCTGCTTTCAGAAATTATAATAATACACAAGGGCTAAGAGAAACATCTAATTGCTCTTTTGTGGTTGTTCCTTTTTGACCATATATTAAACTAGCTTAAGCATGCATCTTGCTGTCATAAGCAAGTTTTCCTTTTTAATAATTCAAACAATTCCATGTAAAGACAAGATTATCTCTGTACTTGGATCTTGCATTTTTCATTCTTAGCCCTTAGTGTATATTTAGTGTATAATAAATGTGAGTTCCTCTGTGTCTCTGAAATAAATTCCCAGCATTTATGAAGTCCTACAATTCATAAATTTGAGACCATTTTTGAACAATATTGTTTTTTCTTCATGTTCATTTAATAATATTCTATGTGGTAAGATAATTACGAGGGGGAAAATCCACATCTATTTCTAAACAATTGGATCCTTGTAACAAATACAGAAGAGGTACTCACTTGCCATCTTTGAACCAGTGAATAATGGGAAAGGGAGTGCCTTTGACTTGGCATTCAAGGGTGGTATCCTGGTTGAGGACAACTGAGACTTCACTTGGGGAGCTGGTACCTATTATGGTGGGTGGGACTTGAACAAAGACATTTTATCATGAAAATCTATGACTTAGCAAAAAGAGCGGGGAGTGAGAGAAGATAATGATTTCTATAATATTTCAACAAGATCTTAATGTTAAAAGTAAAATACCATAAAATAATCCCTTTCATATCACATCTGCAGACCCAAATGTCAAATTTAAACACAGGAACACGTTCATGAAAGATCTGATAGCAAGACAATTACTTGGAAGAATTATAGTAGTAAAGAACTCATTTTGAGGAGTATTAAATCAATGTACAAAAGGAGTTTAGAATATAAATGAGCAGTCAAGCTCATATAATGAAATTTACTACTGCTATACGTTTTTAGATAATGAATGACATAGTCAATGACAATCTTATAATGTTTAAATTCTACCATAGTACTGTTTGAAATATATTACCCTTGTCTCTTTTAAAGGGCTCCTATGCTAAAATTGTAAATGAGATATAATGTGAAAAGATTGTACTAGTTTTTATTCTCAGAATTATAAAGCATATTAAAGAGCTCCCATAAACTTCCCTGGTCTTTGAATCCTCCCCCTTTATATCACACGACGGTGCTTGATCTTAATCTTCAGAGCAATGATCAGCCATTAAAGGGTTTCAATAAGGGAGGGCTGTGATCAAATTTGTTTTAAGACCACACTGGCTTCTGAATGAAGATCGGATTCCAGTGGCAAATAATGGATGAAGGGGAGTAGTTAGGAGGTTATTACATTAATTCAGCTTATAAATTAACATGGAATTAAGAAGCAGATTTAACAGGAGGTAGACAGATTTACAGAGTCAGGGAGAGGGAGGTAGGAAGAATGAGTATCAGGTTGTGTCAGAAGCAAGTGGATGGATGGAGGTGCTGGTCACTATGATGGGGGGGTCACTGAATGTGACCAGAACAGGCATTTACTGAGACCTTTCAGTTTTCTATGCCACTGAGATATTCAAGCCAAGATATTGTAGAGGAGAGCAGATATATCACCTGAGAGCTCAGGGAAGAAGTCTGAGTTGGAGATAAAAATGTGGGAGTCATCAGTGCACAGACAGCAGTCAAAGTCATGAGAGTAAATGAGTGCCAAGAGAAATAATGCCAATGAGACTAATGATAGAAAAGATCACTTGTTTTTATAACCTATACTTAAATATAATAATGGTAATTTTAGCAGAGGAAATTCAAAGTACTTCCGGCTTTGAGAAGACTTGAGAGAGAACTTTTATGTTTTAGCAGTTTACGAACGGTAATTCTAATGCAGCGTCATTCCCAGACCTCACTTCCACTCCAGACTTACAAATCATATGCCCTTTCGATGAGCAAAACATTGAAAAGGAAGGAAGTCATTTTATCACAAAGTAAGCTTTAGTAAGCAAATATAATCTCACGAACTAAACTTATAAAAATTTTATGATTATGATCAAAACATTTTAAATCCCAATTTATTACAGCTGCTACCCATTCTCAGCATTCTCCCCACTTAATCAGAATCAGGGCTGAGATTGTTTAGTTATAGGAATTCATTAGAATGCAGGGGAGGGTGAATTTACTACCTTCTTCAGTTCAAGTACAACCTAGCAGCTTTAGGAGATGTTGGCAACATGAATGAATTTTACTGTGCATCATCCTGTATAGTTACTTCCCAAAGAATTTCCTGACCACATCATTAGAGAAACTAACAAGAGCAGTAATTTAGTATTTTCTGTACAAGACAGTACCAAGTACCCACAGACATCGCTATATGATAATAACAAATACCTATAAACTTTCTATATCACATGGTTCTGATTAACCAATATTAAAGACAAAAATAATAATAGAATAAAATGAATGATATTTCTCCTATCAATTTATTTTTCATCTCTTTACTCTTTAATACAGTTAATGCTGTCCTATATAAGAAATGCATCTGAATTGCAGTTTTTTTAAAAGAATGTTTTCCTTACCTAGCACATCGATGTTAAAATACTTTTGAGAAGTGCCTGCAGTATTAATTGCTTTGCAGGAGTATCTTCCTGCATCCTCTGGAGTGGCTTTGAAGAGCTTTAATATCTTCCCATTGCTCACAATCTGAATAGTGCTGCTTTCAGTCACCTTTTAAGGCCAAAAGGGTCAGTGTTATTTCCAATCCTAATAAAAATGCATAATTAAAATTTGAAGTAAAATTTTTATACTATTATTAATAAGAAAGTCACATTTGAATGATTTACTTCAGAGGGAGAGGCAAGGACCTATGCATATTTGGATGTCTCCATTTACCTGGACATCATCTTTATACCACATAATGATGGGAGATGGAGTACCTTCAACTTCACAAATGAGACTGGTCAGCTGGTTGACCAACACGGACACATTTGTTACTTGCTCTTTATCTTTAATTACTGGAGGAACTGCAAAAAGTGAGAAGTTGTAGTTAGATAGTTTTAAATAAATATTATATACAAAGTTTCTTTACAAAGGACTTTAGAAAGCAAATTCTGAGATACCTGATAGCTAGAAAGGCTGGTCATACTTAAGACAGCTTTTATTATCAAATGAAGAGTCTTGACCACTATAAGTAACTCACTGAATTTTTACTTTAATTATTTTAGAGTTTTGAATTAAGGATAAATTTAAGGGAGATCCTATTTATTTCACATACCACTCAAAATGCAAACTGCTAGAGTCTCAAGTTATGTGAGACTACTTTGCTGATGAGAATTAATATTGCCCAGTGTTTCTGGAAGCCAATATCCATCAAATTTCAAAATGCACATATCCTTTGACGTGCAAAGTGCCATATATACATGACTTAGAATAGTAAACAACTGGTACCAAATGCTCATCATTACTAGAAGAAGGTTAAGTAAATCATGGTATGGTGGGATGTTAGGTAGGCATAAATAAGAGTTAGGAATATTGAATAATCCCCAGGATAGAGTGTTTAATGAAATAGGCAAGGTGTGGAGTAAAGTATATAATGGTCTACTATAAATGCTTTTTGTATGTAAAAAAAAGAGGATGAAATATATATTCATATTTCTTCATTTTTGCATAAAAATATCTCTGGGGAAATACATACATACACACATATACCTAACAGCTTTCCTTGCCCATAGGGAGGATAAGTAGCTCAGGTCCAGGGGACTTTTGACTATGTATCTTTTTCTACCATTTGAACTTTCAGTGATAAAAAATAAATCAATAAATGCAGTTAGACCACTACTTTTCTGGTTGATAACACGTCTATTCACATAAATATTAAATAACACTAGACTGAAAGAATAACGTATATAAAAGAATCTGAAAATGCCACATATTCAGTTACACGATTTTAGCATTTCTATCTGTATTTACCATGGACTTTGAGGTTATATTTTCTTTCTGTGGTTCCCGCTTCATTGACTGCCACACAAATGTACTCCCCATTGTCATATGGCATAACGGAAGCAATAACCAACAATGTGCCATCTTCTAATATAGAAATACCAGGATCTCTGGCTGTCAGCTCTCTACCATTCCACAACCATTTGATGGTTGGTTTGGGGGTACCTAAATAAGAAATTAAAGCTTTGTGATATTTTACAACAAAATTAGAAGTCACTATTAAATATCAAATATCTTGAGGAGAAATAAAATTTGTTATGATTATAACATGTACCCTTAGGTACTATGCTTCTTTGAAGATATTGCTCCTGGCATGGGATTTCGACGAGATTATGGTATTTAATGCCTCTAATTCCTGATCAGTGTTAAAAGATATATGGTCTGTAGTGTAGAATTTGATTAAAGTTGTTTTTATCAAGACATTCAGATGACAGTAAGCAAAGCAAAACATTTTCTTGAGTGAGTTTATGGTGCTAGTGGGGGGAAAAACTATATTAATTAAATGGACTAGAAATGGAGAGAGTTTTTGGATGAAAATAAAGGAAGAGCAAAAATAAGATACTATCAGAGGAATATACATGAAGATTGCTCAGAGTACATAAATGATGTACAGAAATGATGCTTCATAAGTCACATTTTAAACAGGCCTGATAGAGCAGAGATGAGGAACGTCTACTATCCACACATCTTCTGGGGATCCCATTCTGTTAAACAGAGGGCAATAGATTAATTCTTGACTTTTTATACTGAAAAGAAAGCTGAGAAAGCAGTGAGCAGAACTGCTTTCCTCAATTTATTTATGACCAAGAGAGTGAATGGAACTTACATAACTCGTGAATGAAAGTGATAAAAACCATCTTAAAATGCATAATGGAGCCAAAAGGACGTACTTGAAATAGACAAACAGTAAACTCTATAATAAGAATGTATTTATTTAGCAAGCAATGTGCCAGGCACTATTCTAAGTACTTTCACATTTTACTTAATCCCTATAAAAATAAAAAAAGCACATTCAATAAAATTAATATAATTGTATAAGACATGGCTAATAATCTTATATTAAAGCATAATAAAAATATTAAAGAATGGTCATATATCTAAGTACAAAAGAATGGCAGGAATACATAGAATGTGTCATTTAGGTTAAACTCAAATTGAGTTAAGGAATTATAAAAATGACTGTGATTGACTATGAATGACTATGAACTAATAAAATGACTATACTTATGGGAAAAAATAAAACAAAAATATTCGCCTATTTCATCATCCTCATAGTAAGACGCTGACTGATGAGCAAGAGAAGAGAAAACTGATGGACTGCAGTTGTTCGTGTTGTCAAGGAAAAAAGGGGGTTATAATCATTTCCCTACATCTTACTCATTCTTTTATGTGGTTCTCAAACTTCTCAATTAATATTTGTTAAGTTGATAAATGAAAAAGTAAATGAACAAGCAAAAGAAAGAAACTGTGTTCTATTTTATTTCTAAATGGTAGAACAACCATGGTCAAGATGAAATTCATGGCAAATAAAATGAAAAGGCATCTAGCTATTTTAAATGAACTCAAGAATTCTATCCCCGATGAGAATAGAGTAGTAGGAAGAGGTGGTATTTCAAAATGGAAAAGGGAAGTCCAAGCCAGCTTGGGAGTCAGGGATTCAGCGGAGAGTACTGAGCAATAGTGCCACTGGCAGGGCTCCATCAGTAGTAAGCACCCACAGAACTCAGCTGAACTTAAACCTTTCTCAAGGATCCTTCTCCAGGCCTTGCCTCCCTCCCCACTGGCTCCAGGAATAGTTACTGACAATTCTTTAGATATCTGAAAATCTTGTTAAAGTTATCTTTCTTTTAATGCTGTTAAGAGAGGCAAAATCTTGCTACAGTAACAGAGACAGCCTTAAGGACCTTCAACTGCCACTGTCTCCAGGGACAGGAGAGTCAAGAGTTACATGTGGGAGCACTAATGCTACCAGTGGCATGGAGCCCTCCAGGAGGTCACGGAAAGAATACTGCTTGGTCTTTGCCAGAACTGCTACAGACTCATTTGAGTCATTGCAGATGAACGCATATGCGAAAGAAAGGATGTTCTTAACCATCTATTGGGCATCCAGAGTAAGGTGATAGTGACAGTGCCTTTTTCACATCCTCTAGAGGAGAGAGAATAACAATCTCCTGCCAGGAAACATGGTGGGATAGAAAACCCAGAAATTCAGGGAGAGAAGGAGTCTGGACAAGCATCAGAGAGCCAAGTTACAGCCTGGCTCCAGAATTACCAGTAGAGGATAAATCTAGAAAGAGACTTTTAGAAAAGAAGTATCTAGAACAAACAAGGGGATTGCCCTAATTTATACCCCCGACTGAGATAAATATGCAAAGTTTGAATAGCCCTATCTGTCACATTTTAAAGAGAATTCTTGTCAAAAATACAATGAACTACAAGAAGTAACAGGAAGAAGCATGGACGACCTGGAAAACATGCTAGATAAGGCAACTTTGAAAAAACAGAAGGTATTTCCAGTGAAGGAAATAAACACTTGGGAGGGAAAAATACCTATTCAACCTAGTTGTTATTTGAAAGAGGGATTAGTTTCCATTATGCCCAAATGTTATAACGAGGACTGACAAGTAGAATTTTATGATGTTTGGGGTTCAATATAGAATTCTGGAAGAATACAACATTATGCCAAAGCCCATGTGTCCAAGTACTCCACACCTTTTGCAGGACATGGAAATGCAATGCGTTGACTGGCCACTCTTTCTTGGAATGGAGTGTTATATGGAGGCTCCAGATCTTCCAGCGTAGGTGGTTCTGTTAGAAAAAGAAATGCATTATCACAGGCTTTCCTTGGGCAATATCGAACTCTTCTGAGGCTAAGTATGACACCTGCTTCTCTATTCCTACCTTGGCAATGGTATTCTCTCTGACAGGAGTGCTTTTTCTCCTGATTGGACATGGCTGGTTCCCGCCAGTCAACAAGATTTCACTATAAATATTATCTCCTCAGAGAAGTCCTACATGACAATTCAATCTAAAGTAGCCAACTGCTGGGAGCATCACCCTATTTTAATTTTCTACACAGCACGTCTCACGATCTGTATTTCTTGCTTGCTTGCTTGCTTTCTGCCTACTTACAGAACCGCTCACAAGAGCAGGTGTTTTACCTTTGTCACTATTTCCTCCTCACTGCCCAGATCATGACAGACGCCTGTCAGGAACTTGATAAACACCTGTTGCTTGAAGGAATAAAGATTCATCTTTTTTTTTTTTCCTGGCCGTGACACGTGGCCTGTAGGTTCTTAGTTCCCTGACCAGAGATCGAACCCATGCCCCCCTGCAGTGGAAGCTTGGAGCTATAACCACTGGACCACCAGGGAAGTCCCCAAGCATTAATATTTAAACCCTCAAAATAAGGCCTACATCATTACAGGGAACAGTGGACCTCGATTTCTAGGGATTAATATTGAGTGCAAATTACCACTATGAGGTAAATCCTACTCCAACCCACTCTGCCCACAATTTCTTCCAAATCAAAAATAGCGGGTGGGGCACTTATCTAGGATTGTTTCCACTGTCTACATCATCCAGGGCAACTCCATTTTCAAAGGTAAACAGTTTTGTAATGTATAGTTTCATTTCTTTCTGGAATCATTCTCCTTTCAAAGTTAACTAGAGAGTCATAAAAGTTATAGAGAAATCTTCTGAAAGTGATCCAAGACCATCCAAGACTATATATTCTGTATAGACTCCAGGGTTTTTCCCCCACTGTACAAATATTTTCCTAGGCCAAAAATCACCTTGGACATGTAGCGTTATCTCCGTCTCATCACTGCCTGCTATGTTAGTAGCGACACATGTATATATGCCAGCATCGGAGAGCACAGCTTGGTCGATGCTGAATGTTCCATCTGGATGACTAATATGCTGCAGTCCATCAACCAAAATGGCGCTTCCACCTGTAAACCAGGTGATTACAGGAAGAGGCGTCCCTTGAGCACTGCATGGGATGTCCACTCTTTGACCAACTTGGACCTTCATAATTGTAGGGCCACGCTGTATCTTTGGAGGCACTGGAAACAACAACTGAGTATTAATAATCCAAGTTTTTAAAAATTCCTCCTTTTCTCACTTTAAATGAGAGCTCCTCACCAAGAGGCAGCATAAGAAAGTGGAATAATCTCAGGATTTGGATCCAGGCTCAGGCCACTTAACTAGCTGTGTGATCTAGGGCAATTCAGTAAATTTCCTGAGGCCTGTTTCCTTGATAATCCAGGCAAAATAACCTTTTCAATACCAATACACTGCAAGGATTATGGGAAATAATGAATATAAAACTCCTCATTCCAAACTCGAGGAAAAGTAAGCATTTAATGATGTCAGATTTCTTATAATATGTAAATAACTTAAGGTTTAAAGCCCTCTTAAATGGCAATCCAGTTAATTTCTATCATCTAAGTGAGCAAAACAAAAAGCATTTCTCTCCATGTATTCTTAGTTTTTGTTCTCTTTGTGGAAGGTTTAGCCAGACAGTACGAAATATTTCTAATAAAAGCTTTTGTTAATTTCAGAGAAGAAAATCAAGATAAAGCCTCTATTATTTCCCTTTATCTACATTCCTTCAGAAATTTAAATGAGATAATTTATCAAAACACTGGCAAGTAGTATTGTGTTCCACATACAAGCATTATGAACTATAGAATCAAGTTGACTCATAAGAATATGATTAGAATTTATGTACTTTACTTCCCTAACAAACCCTATTCCTCTGTCCTTTTGTTAAAACTTAATATTTAACCAGTATATTCTAAAGGTTTTCCCTTACAGCAAACTTTTAAGTTTGATAGTACAGGCATACTTTATTTTATTTTATTGTACTTTGGTTCACTGCACTTCACAGATATCGCAATTTTTACAAATTGAAGTTTTACGGCAACCCTGCATTGTCAAATGACGGTTAGCATTTTTTAGCTATAAAGTATTTTTAAATTAAGGTATGTACATTATTTTAAAAGACAGAATGCTATTGCACACTTAATGGACTACAGTACAGTGTAAGCATAACTTTTATAGGCACTGGGAAACCAAAACATTTGTGTGACTGACTTTATTGCCATACTTGCCTTATTGAGATGGTCTGGAACTAAAACAGTAATATCTCCAAGATATGCCTGTATTATTATCATCATTTTACGAAAGAGAAAATTAAATATAGAAGAGGGGAGGCAATATGCCTAATGCTAGTAAATGACAGAACTCTCATTGGATTTCCTATCCCACAGTCAAGAGGACACTACTGCAGTGACTGATCTGAGAGTGAAATCAGGTCAAAACTATTTGAGAAAATTTCTTCTGATATTTGAATGCGTGGCTTACAGTATGCGCTCACTAAGCATGTGCTGAATGAATGAGTAATTATCAATAGATAGACTATGGCAAATTGAGAGAAGAAAGCAGACTACCTAGAGAGTTTTAAAGTAGTTAAAGAATCCCAGGAGCAGAATGTTTTCAGTGGCTGAGCTCTATAAACATTGAAAATGACCATTTATAAGCTATTAAGTTCTTCCTTAGGCATTCACATTCACTTCAACAAAAAGCCACCGGTCTAAACACATTTTCTTTTTTTATGGTGTATCAACATATTAAGTGACTGCAGACATCTAGTAAAATTGAGATCCAAAATTTTAATACTGTGCATCTGAGGAAAAAGGGGAGAGTTCTTGACAGATGGCAGATAAAGATTTCAGAGTAAATGAAAGAAAATCACAAGTCTCAGATTTTAGAAAATTTTTCTATAATTACTCTCTATACAATTTGAGGTTAATTATCAAAGAAACTGGGACAATAGGTCTCCCTGTGGCCAGTATATGCCATAGCATACGCCTTCATTTCAAAACTCACCATGGACATTTAATTTAACAGACTGAGTCACGTTCCCAGCAATATTTGTGGCAACGCAAAGATACATCCCACTATCTGAAACGCGGGTCTCAGTGATCTTCATTGAACCAGAAGGAAGGAACATGTGTCTAAAAGAAAGAAACCAGACAGTAGACCATAAAGTATGAGGATTTAAATATCCCCTATGCAGCTACAATTCAATGTGAAACTACTACTCTGCAAGCTCTTTTTCAAACCATTCTCCCATCTATAATGTCATTTCTATACACCTTAAAAGTCAGGAATTTTCATAATTATCGAAATTGTCTTGTGTATTCTGTATGATGTTCTTACAAACACCAGACCAGTTTTCTTTTACATTTAAATCTAATGTAAGGGCCTGACATCGTCAAATAATTGTACATCTCTCTGCTTTGCTAAGTTGCAACTTTACAAAGCAAGTGTATATTTTAATAAACTTTAAATATACTCTGAACACATTATTGCTTTTTTCTACAATGCTTCATTTAAAAGTTTAGTATCCTAAAATAAAGGCAAAAAAAGGTACATATGCAATTCTCAGATATATACTGAATATATTCCTCTTATATAGTTAGGTAAACCAGATCTACATATAAAAATGTTATTATGTTAATTGTGCTAAAATAGCTTTAACAGGGAGGGGGTCAAATAGACCTACTTACTATCAAGATTTCTTATAAGCTAAGACAAATAAAGTGTACTATGGGCCCAGAGACAGACAAATAGATAAACAGTTAAGGATGGAACCCCTCCCTTCAAAAAAAAGACTTAAGCATGTATGAGAACTCAACATGTAATATGCAATATCAGAGGTGGTGTTACAAAAAGTCAGGAAAGGATTGACTATTCAAAAATGGTGTTGGGCAAGTGGCTCTCCACATGGGAAAAATAAATAAATAAAATTAGAGCACTACCTAATACTACACACAAAATAAAAATTCAGATGTATTAAAACCCAAAATGTGAAAACAAACTTAAAAATTGCAATAAAACACTGGAGTTCTGTTTATGATCTTCCTAAAGTACAAATCTAAAAAAATTATAGATTAACATCTTGAGCTACATAGAAATTTTGAAATTCTGTACAACCAGACACCATACATAAACCTGAAAGGCTAGGAGTAGACTGAGAGAAGATATTTTCAACACATACAACAAACAAAGGATTGTTATTGAGAACAAAAACCAAATTTCTACATTTAATAAGAAAAAGAGAAACAAGTCACCAGAACATTGCAGCAGGTTTAAAGAGGCAATTCACAGATAACACAAATGGCCAACAAACAAGGGAAAACATTCCAGGCTCACTAGAATTCAGTCATGTGAAAAGTAAGACAGTTGCAAGACACCATTTCACATCCAGACGAATGGCAAAAAATTTTAAGTCAGTCAACACCACGCAGTGATTGTAATGTGGCAAAAGGTACACTTATATTCTGTTGATGGAAGGTAAATCAGGATTGCCCCTTCAGAAGGCAGTTAAGCACGGTCTACAAAGGTGAAAATAGTAATTCATTCTAACTAGAAGTTGGGGTTCTAGGTACAAGTCGCAAAGAAACATGCATATGCATACAAAGAGAGATATAAAAAGATATTCCCTGATGGGCTTCCCTGGTGGTGCAGTGGTTGAGAGTCCGCCTGCCAATGCAAGGGACACGGGTTCGTGCCCCGGTCTGGGAGGATCCCACATGCCACGGAGCGGCTGGGCCCGTGAGCCATGGCTGCTGAGCCTGCGCGTCCGGAGCCTGTGCTCCGCAACGGGAGAGACCACAGCAGTGAGAGGCCCATGTACCGCACAAAAAAAAAGAAAAAAAAAAGATATTCCCTGAAAAGCCGTTTCTAAAACCAAGAAAAAGAAAAGAAGAAAATGTAGAAAGACAAAACAAACAAGAACATGAATGTCCATACACAGGGAAATGTATAAATAAAATGTAGAATACGTATATGGTAGTTAAAATGAATAAACTGAATATATGTATAAAATGGCTAAATGTTGACTCAATAAAGCAAGCAGTAGAATAATAATATAGAACATGTTACAATGGTAAATTGGAAACAAGTACACAAAACAAAATCAAAAATAGAGAAAACAATATTCTATACTATTTAAGGATGTATGCATAGGATATACACCAAGTCTGTGTCAGTGTTTGTGCCCCTGGGAAAGGAGAAAAGAGATAATGACTGAGGAGGGGAACAATGAAACTTCAACTTTATCTGAAATATGGTATTTCTTCTATTCAAAAATATTCAAGGTAAATATTTTTTCAAACAAATAGTAAAGTAGTTCTTAATTGTTTACTTTTTTTCTCACCAGTGGTAGAGAAACTACTGTGGCATGAATTTATAGCTTCATAACCATACATCAACAAGTCTAACAGACAATAGCTAGAGACTGTAATTCTTATTCCGCCAGTAACTTCTGGCATGATGTTGAGTTAAAACAGTAATTGCTACCATTCTTTGAGAACCAGAGACGGGATATGGAATGTACATTATCTTATATCATCCTTTCAGGTATTATACCCATTTTATAAACAAGAAATCTGAGGTTCAAAGAGGCCCACTGAAAAAAACTGCCTAAGTTTCAGGTAAGCTTTAAGTAGCGGAGGTAAATTAAAACTCACATCAGCATGGCAACAAAGGTTGTGCCCTTAAGGGCTCTGGCATTCTGCTTTCCACGTCACTTAGTCTATCAAGTATATTGTTTCAGTGGGCCTTTATTTGTATAAGGGTTTAAGTTCAATCAAGAAGATTTTTACAAGTCATCTAATGAAAGTCAAATCCTAGATATTAGAGAATATATTATGTTTTATTGCTCCTCTGAGATTACTGGAATTTTATAATATGCACTTTGTGCTAACCAGAATCTACATACAAATCCACTCCATTTTCATAACTACCTTGTAGAATGCACCAGTGGGAAATTACGTCAAGGCTGGGTGTCAGCATTTCTGCTATTAAAGAATGACTTAGAAGGTATATATATTTTCTGTAGGCTCAAATGTACGTGTAAATTATCTCAAATTTAAAAGGTTTTTTTTTTTGAGACATTTGAAAACCTGAACAAGTACAGTCACCTGTCCCAAGAGATTATGTTTCACATGTTTCGATTCATCCCAGGTCCCCTACCTTGGAGAGAATGGCGAGATGAGCTGGGTTTCTTTGGCCCAGGTAATTATGGGTGGGGGTAAGCTCTTCACTTCACATGGAAGTGTCACCTCTCCCCCTGCAAGGACTGAGATCTCAACAGGCTTATCCTGGGACAGTCCTCGTTGATCTCCGAACACTCTGGGCCTTACTAAAATAAACACAAGTTTTGAAAGGGAAACAGTACATTGAAAACAAAGCACACTTTAATTCACACTAAAATGGGGACTACTAATATTCTTCAGTAATTTGCAAAAAGATGCTGTTTGTTCCAAAGTCTCAGGACGTATCTAAAGCTTTCCATTAACACACAGCGTGAGAGCTTAAAGGAAAAGGACTAGAAAGTTTTCCTTTTTAGCTCCTTCTTTCAGAACACAATGCAGAGGTCAGCTGAAATGCCCTTTTGGAATCTAGCATCTGTAAAAGCAACCCCTCAAGGCAGAGCACTAACCAAGATGTAGCTGAGGTTTGGCTTTGTTTTAACTAAGTTTTAACTAAGTGGTGTTTCTAAAGAGGGTTGGGTGCCATAAGCATACTCCTTGGGAAAACACCATAAAATTTTTCCGAAAGGCTATACAATTCCTCTCCCTTTAAATCACAATCTAAGTAGAGGAGATGTTGGTTGGCAGGAAAAATGCATTTTTTGTACAAAACTATAAACTTGGAAAAGTAGTTCACTTTAGGGGTACAGCCCTCTAGTAACATTACTTGGGAGAGAAATGTGAGTTTTGGCACAGACAGACAGCGTCAAAGAAAAACATTCCTCCCCAAGGGCTCTCACCATAGACGGTCAGCTGCACTTTCCTTTTGGCGTAGCCGGCTGCATTGGTGGCAGTGCAGACGTACTCCCCGCTCTCCTCACCTCCAGGGGACACCACATATAGACTTCCGTCAGCCCCTGCGGAAAACTTAGCACTGCTGGTGGAAATCCGCTCGCCCTTCTGCAAAACAACACAGAGCAAAAAGTGTTTTCTAAGATAATAAAGGAGTGACTTAATGTCTGGAAGAAAAGAGAGGAAGAAAAAAATCTCTAAAGGGAAAAATACTAGATTGAAAGAATGCTAATTTGAAGAAAGCTCTTTGTAAGAAAAATTAAACAAACAATGCAAAGGTGACATTTCTTCATACCAAACTAGATCCCCTTCATTCCAAAGCTACTTAAAAGTGGAGGGGATGGGGTTTCTCTGGTGGCGCAGTGGTTGAGAGTCCGCCTGCCGATGCAGGGGACACGGGTTCGTGCCCCGGTCTGGGAAGATCCCACGTGCCGCAGAGCGGCTGGGATGAGGTAGCAGCAGACGGGATGAGTGTTTATGCTAAGCCAGGTACCGTTTTGAGCACTTCACATGAATTAATTATGTTAACGCTCACATCAATCTTATGAGTAGGAACTACTACAACCCCTGTTTTACAGTTGACAGCATTAAATCTGGGGGCTTGGCAGAGTAACTTGCCCAGGGCCAAAGAGTTAGTCAGTGGTAGAACTGGAACTCGAACCCAGGCAGGCAGGCTTGGGGGCCTAAACTCTTAACTTCTGTGCATGATCCCAGCTCAAAGGCCATCCTGTAAAGAAGATTTCATTTTTGTATTTCCCTAAAATGCATTAAACTTCTACTCAGTACCAGACTGTGCAGTTTGGGGGCTCAGCTTCACCACCATATTTTTGTGCCCAGGATGCAGAAATCTTAATCTTTCAATTTAATTTATGGATGTCAAAACCAACTTCTCTATATTTAAGAGATTTTTAGAAGTATAAAATTAGATGTTATGACAAAATACTTTGGTTGTGACCCTAAATATACAAACGCCATATTTCATTATTATGCCATCATTTTATATTACTTTCTCTCTACCAGATTTAATCTACAGAAAATATGCCACCTTCATGGCTGTTAAAAGATGGAAAGGACTTCCTCAGGAAATGGAAGAAGGAAGTCCTTCTTGCCTCACTGCAAGAACATAAGGAAAAGCCAGAGAACTTCACGACAGGGATACTGAGGGGGATAAATGAGTTCATCTATGTGTCTTATTTTGGCTTCCAGAAGAGCAGAGTCCAAGATAAAGATTTGGAGTCAGGAAGTTTACTTGGAAAGTGATTCCCAGGGGCTTGAAGAAGACAGTTGGAAAGTGAGGCAAGAAGGAAGGAAAGCTAATAAAGGGTTTCACTGCCCTGGTTTCCTCCGTGGCTGGGCTTATACGCTCAGTGTGCTCGGGGCCCTCTGAGAAACTATGTAGATGCACCCCAGAAGGATTTTTCTGATAGATGAGAAGTGGGACATTTATATGGGACACCTCCCTCTCCCAGGATTTAATGTTCTTGTACTCCCTGACCACTCAGCAGGCTAAGTGGCCTTGTGGGGTTTTGGAGAAAGCCCTGAGTCCCCAAACTAGAGAGGTACATGCATGAAGAGTGACCCTGGCAGAGAGCATAGAGCAGTCCACCAGAGCTGAGCTTAAGCCAAAAGGGTTTAGGGGATGTGGCAAGGAGTAAAAAAGGATCTGCTACAACATGTGAAGTGCTTAGAAAAGTCCTCGGAACAAAGAATGTGCTATATTAGTGTTCACTGTTGTGTTAATACTATTTAAGCATCAAGTAGTTGAATGAAATAAGGACATTTTAAGGTCCCTTCTAAGAGGTATGACTATGGGTTTTCCTTTCTGTAAGGTTCTATGGTACAGTGACAAGTTCCATGTACGAAAATATTCAAATATTGTTGTAGCAACACATATTATTAACAAACATCACTAGATACATCATTTACCTTGGACCAGATGATAGATGGTTTGGGGATTCCAGTTGCCTTGCATGGTAAAGTTACTGGAATGCCTTCAATGGTACTGAGTACCTGCTGTCCATGCTGAATGGTTGGCAGAACTGGAAAAGGAAGAAATATGCAGAATCTGAGCATCCGTCCTTCCATTTAGCTTCACAAGTTTAAAGTTGAACATTTTCAGGATATACGAATATTTCTAAAAACTAGCAAAGACAACCTTTTCTGTTAGAAATGTATGGCAATTTGTAAGGGAGTGTAATAAAGTAAATAAAATAGTTGCAATCTGAAGAATTTAATAAACACTTAAAATGAAGTAGTAAATTAAGTTGATTTTCCTAACAAAAATAAGAGAGAACTGAAGGAAATCGTATTTTCAGGAAATTCAAGCTAGAACTACAGAGTTACACACTTAACATATCTTACACCATTCTCCATTACCCCATTAAGCTGCAGTGAGCTGACTTAACCTCACCTCCAGAGAAATGGACTGTTTAACCACTACAGATTAAATACCTGTCTATACACAAGAATCACTTAGCAAGCTACTAAATTTAACCTCGAAAATAGAATCTATTTTCGTAAAAGGAATTCAAAAGTAAAGCCTGAAAGGCCTCAGGAGTTTACATTTAAAAGTCTAAAATACAAGATTCTAAGTCAATATATATATACATTTTTTGCGGTACGCGGGCCTCTCACTGTTGTGGCCTCTCCCGTTGCGGAACACAGGCTCCAGACGCGCAGGCTCAGCGGCCATGGCTCACGGGCCCAGCCGTTCTGCGGCATGTGGGATCTTCCCGGACCGGGGCACAAACCCGCGCCCCCTGAATCGGCAGGCGGACTCTCAACCACTGTGCCACCAGGGAAGCCCAGTCAATATTTTTCACTAAGAATGCATATCTTTTGACTTTAGAAAGCAACTAAAGAATTGACATTATATGATTGGAAGCAAAAGGAAAGGGAAGACTTCATCATTCTATTCTGTATATATCTGTTCATCATAACCAACTTGCATACAAAAAATTATCAATACTCAATGTTCTCAAAATAAAGAATTTGATTAAAGAAGCTCCCAGGGACTTCCCTGGTGGTCCAATGTTAAAGAATCTGCCTTCCAGTGCAGGGGACGCGGGTTCCATCCCTGATCAGGGAACTAAGATCCCACATGCCACAGGGCAACTAAGCCCACGTGCCACAACTAATGAGCCCGGGTGCCTCAACTAGAGAGAAGCCTGCGTGCCACAAACTACAGAGCCCATGCATTCTGGAACCCACGCGCCACAACTAGAGAAGAGAAAACCTGCACACCACAGCTAGAGAGAAGCCCACGCTCCACAACAAAGAGCCTGTGCGCTGCAACAAAAGATCCCGCATGCCTCAACGAGGATCCTGCATGCCGCAACTAAGACCCGACGCAGCCAAAAAAAATTAAAAATAAATTAAATAAATAATAAATCTTTTTTTTTAAAAAAAAGCTCCCATACGTGAAAGTACCTAACATAGCGCAAGGAATGTAATGAAAGACCAATATATACCAGGAATTTCCTTTCCTTCCCCCAGAAAGATGAGACTGGAGCTGTTCCCTAGAGCTCAAGCACTCACTGTGGCTCTTGTTTTTAAGTCAAATTTCTCTAGAATTCTCCCAGCTACCCTGGAGTAGAAGTTTGCCAGAACAAGAGAAACCAGAGACCTCAGTGCAAAAGCTTCCTTTTGAAAGGCTTAGATGAGCTTTGCTACATCCTTGTATTTTCCTAAGGTGGGGATTATTCTTTAGATCACATCTTCTTAAAGAATTGGCAGTAAATTCCCAGCCATAGACAAGAATGTCAGGCTACTCTCTAAAGCGAGAAATTTAATTTCCAGAATCATCATGGAATAGTCAACTTTCAACTTTGCTGTCATTTTATGGCAACATGGAATAAGCCATTTTCTTAAATACATATTCAGCTCGACAGCTATAAAGGCAAGTGGCAAATTTAGGCAATGGTTTTCAAATCTGATGACATTTGAGTATGAAAGAGTTTTTCTTTGCAGATTGTCAATCTATGTAAATCAACATGACAATTAAATAGTTTGTCATTTTAATTTGCACATATTTATATGGGCATTCGTTAATTCAATTCTAAGAATTCTTTGAGAGCCTTTGATTTACAATGTGGTGTTAATTTCTACTGTACAGCAAAGTGACTCAGTTATACATATATATATATACATATATATATATACAGTCTTTTTTTAATATTCTTTTCCATTATGGTTTATCTCAGGATATAATAAATACTCTTAAAAGTGGAGAGGCAGAGTGATGAAATTAACATAAATACAGAGGTATACAGAATTTGTGATACTGGATCACATCCAACTCAAAGGCAAATCTGTCCTCTAAATAGCTGTTTGGTTTAGTTCACGTCAAATGCTGGGTTAATTTTTCTTAATCTTATTAACTAAATCAGTTACCCATTTTGGCCTAAGATGGATGAAACGATGTTGTGAAATGACCTTTTAAACTTTTAACTGTTAAAATCTTTTGCATCTTGATAAACCACATCATTGGTTCGTCTGTCTTCTCCATACTCCTCGGATCTGGCAGACATCACAACTAATCATGTCACTCTTTCACCCAAGTGAAAATTTATATCAGAATTCTTCTCAACACAATATTCTAGGCAGTTGCTAGATGCCAAAGGGAGATGACATGAATGCATTTCTACCGTAGATTCTCAAACTGGTCCATAAGCACCCTCTGCAAAATGTATGGACTGATCTTCTTTAAAAAATAGTTAAATACAGCTATATCCAATTTGACATTATGTATTTACCAACTAATTTAATGTTACTTTGGTATTCAAGAATAGCTCACATAATGTTGGTGGAGATTGGTACAAGACTGGTATAGGACTGAAAGAGGTGGAAGAGGCTATTTACAATGAGAAGCACACATTAAAAAGATGTCCTGTATCCACTGAAAATTTCAACAGAACAAGCAAAATTTGGAAATTACTGGATTCTCCAATCCAGGCCCTAAAAAAGACTGAATCAACTACTAAAAATAAATGTTCTATTCTACTTTTATCCCTGTACACAGAGCTAGTTTTTAATACAACACTTTAAAAAGCAAAGTCTTTAAAGGAGATATACAAAAAAAGTTACGACAATTTCTTAATCTATGAAGCTGTTATTTATTGAGATGTAAAAAGTTGGTAACGGTTACTCACGAATGGAAAAAAGATGGTTTCTGGATTTTTTAATTTGTGACCTTTAAGTTATTTAACACGCAAAAAGATTGTTTGGAGCACATGAAGTGGCCTTTAGAAAAGTTTAGGTCGTTTCTAGCAAACACACAAAGGGGTCATTAGTAAGAAAATGCTTGTGGCACAATCCGAGAAGAAGAGGCAATTTGGATGGCACAATAAGTTCAGCTTTCCTGAAATTAAAATGTACTTTTAAACATAACTCTTTGAGAGCTGAGTTCACTTTTATCAATTAAGAAACCACTTACAAAAGCCCCTGGAGAGACTCAGCAAGTGACTCCCAATAATGTCTTTTTGTATATACAGAAAAGGGAAATCTGGAAACAGGCTTAACAATGTAAATATTGTTCAAGAAATGAGGCTTTTTGTTAAGAATAACAATTAGGAAAGATATCTGCTTCTTAAAACTAGAAGAACAGAGTTATTTGATTTAAAGATATGAACCCAGCTTTGAATATGGTTTGGAGAGAATTATGATGGGTGTGCCTCTTACCATGCACGTCCACAGTGGTAGTTTTGCTAATGGTTCCAGCAACATTACTGGCCACACAAGTATACTCGCCCCCGTCCTGCAGCCGAGCTCTTTCAACATGGAGACTCCCGTCACTGCGTACAGTGATGTAAGGATTTTGGACCAACTTGAAGGAAAAAAAAAAGCCATTTTTAATTAAACAGGCGATATTGTGTAAGCCCAAACCAGATCTGCTTTCTTCTCCAACTGGGTTATTAAATGTGTTATAAAATAACAAAATATTTTAACACCCTTAAGTGAAAAATGATGAGAATAAAATGTTACCAAGAGTAGCATCAATTGTATGTCACTGTGATATACCACCAAAAATTCTCCCCACTAACATCTGTCAGAATTATGCACATATTGGAAAGGGAAAGAAACAGAAACAACACTAATTCCGTTTCTGTAATTTTTGTTATCACGAAGGACCCAAATTTCACTTTTACTTTTGGCTTAATTTTTTCTTTTTCAAGAAGGCTTTACTACCACTTCCAAGCCATTTGACATTTTCATTCTGGCAAACAGGCATCATTCAAGCTGAGAGAATGTGACTTAATCTCAACATGCACCCTTTTCGGTGACAGATACAAATAATATTAGAGGGCAATGTATGATACAGGAACTGCATGAGAGAAGGCTGACAATGGTTTCCGTTAAGAATCATCACCTCTAACTCTGTAACATTTATGCATTTTGTTCAATCATAGGGTACTTTAGTGCTCAAACAGTATCATCCTGTGTTATAAGGGCATTTATTATTGAGTGAGGTGCACTCATTTTTCTCAGGTTTTTATGCA
This sequence comes from Neophocaena asiaeorientalis asiaeorientalis, assembly GCF_003031525.2. NCBI lineage: Eukaryota > Metazoa > Chordata > Mammalia > Artiodactyla > Phocoenidae > Neophocaena > Neophocaena asiaeorientalis. The sequence goes on along the minus strand of NW_020173731.1, from coordinate 1,171,997 downwards.
AATACAGACAATTTTACATCTTATCCCATGGAATCAATTCACTTTTAATTGGTACTTCAATAAGGGAGTAAGTCTAAATACTCTGGAAAATGGAAGGAAAAATGCTCTGGACTAGGTGAAAATTTATTGCTATAGATAGCGTGTTTACAGAATAATTCCTTACAACTGTGAAAATTTTTCACATTCCTTCATAATCAAAAGTTATGCATTGAAAAACAATGACACAAAGTAGATCCACATTTTAAAACAGTTCACAATAAAAGAATGTTTGACGATAACAATAAAGATTAATATATAAAATGAAAGAATGTTATGAGAATATTAACATTTTATTATGTCCTGTAAAGAAGGATATAAAATATTTAAATCCTATGGAAAAAAACTTCATACTTGCTTCAGTTATTACATATTCTGAAGAGAGTTTACTAGTTACAAAATTATAAAAATTACACCATTGACTATTTCTCCATCATACTAATTTCAAAATAATATGAACTGCATAAACATGCTAATACTGAAGAAAAGTTTTGGTACACTTAAAAAATATATGTTTGTATATTTATTACATTAAAATTTCAATGTTTGGAATACATTGCCTCTTACACAAGAGGCAATAGATGAATATGAATTCATATTATGCAAGAGGAATATGAATGCATGGATTTAAAATGTTCTTACCATGGCTGAGTTCTTAATCCACCGACGTTCTGGAATGGGATTTCCAGCCAATAGAACACAAGGCAAAGTCAGCTGCTGTCCTTCAATTACACTGGTCACTGAAGGGCTGATTCCAATGAGTGGAGCAACTAAATCAGAGAGAGAACACAGGCACTGTCAATGCTATTTCATCCAAAGGAAGGCAAACTCTTTTATAGGCAAAGATGACTACTAACTATGCTATTAGAAATGGAGTTTTCAAGAACAAGATTTTTAAATGTACCTGGGTATGAATTGGAAGATAAAGATAAAGGACCCTTCTAAGCAGAGGGAATGGCAAGAGGACAGGTAAGAGCAAAGAAGTAGAGAAAGTAAAAAAGAATAAGTCTATGGCATGAAAGGGCAGAAAAGTCAAGCCAAGAAATTTGCAATGTATTCAAATGGAGAGTGACTGAAAGCATGGATAAATAGAAGAGTGGAATCATCAGAACCATTTTCAGGAAATATCAATCTGAGAACTTACCAGATAAGGGAAAAGTGGAAGGGATGAGATTAGTGAGGAGGCTGTCATAACAGCTCAGGCAAATAAAATGAGGTGGACTCTTAGATGGAAATCAGGGAAGTAATTCTACATAAATCAAAGCAAAATCTCTAAGAGAGTCTTCTTGGAAAATTTAAATATACGTAGATGAATTAAGGGAGATACATAAAGAAAATTTTATAGAAGTGTATTAATGAGGTTTAAAAATCACAATAAATGGTGTAATAATTTAAACAATGTAGGACTAGTGCATAAATAGAATTCCAAGGAATAGACATAAGGTTATAAATTTAGCATGTGACCAAATGGGTATTTTACTCAGTGGGAAGAGAACATGCAATAAAAATATTAAAACAAGTGTCTTACTACTTGGAAATAACGGATATTATATTCTTACTTCATATCATACACAGAAATAATTCCATGTGGACTAAAATAATAAGTGTAAAGAAAGAACTAGAAAAGCACACCACCACCACATGTGTGTGTTGTGTGTGTGTGTGTGTGTGTGTGTGTGTGTACTCATACTTAAGACTTAAATGAATTTATTCAATTGACCTTCATTTCTTCAAATGAAAGATAAGGAGCTCGAAGAGGATGATCTCTATTTCCAGTTCTAACATCATGAAATATGAAATAGGGTGGGGAGAAGGAAGGCTAATGTAGTAATCAGATGTTTACCTGGGTTTTTTTTTTTTTGGTTTTTAATGGTACAGGCAAGACATGACGTACTAAGAGGAGTCTGATGTTTTCCAAAAGTGTGGTGTCTAAGTACTTAATTGATCTTACCAAGTCCTGTCACTGTTACTGTTGCCTGGGACTGGATCTTTCCAAACTGGTTTTCAGCTTCACAAATATATGTTCCTTTATCACTTGCCCATAAGTCTAAAAAGAAGAGATTATTTACTCATTCAACATCATCTGTGGAGGATTAACTATGTGCCAGGCACCGTGCTTGTGATCTGGGAGTTCCCATTCTAGGGGAGGAGACATACCTTGAAAGCAACAATCGTACCATAGTGTGATGACTGCTCTAATTTGAGCTTCAGACAATGAGCTATGGGGACACAGAGACAGAAGTGACTGATGGCGCAAGGAGGAGTTCGGGAAGGATTCACATAGGAGGTAATACCTAAGCTGTACCTGAAACAGTAGGTAGAACAGAGGAAGGGCAGTCCAAACCTAATGGGCTGCAAAGGCAAGAGCATGACTTGAAAAATCATGGTCTGTTCAAAGAATGGAAAGCTGCAGTATCACCCTGGGGGCGTTTGGAGGTTTGCAGGGGAGATTGCTTTCATTGGTCCAATGATCAGGGGAGTCTACTGGCAAAAACTAGGGAGATAATGCATGGGGGGGATTCACGAAAGGAACAATATCCCAGGTTCACCAAGACTTTTGAAGGCCCCAATGGAAATTCATGGATGTGATGACTTTGTTTATAATTATTTGAGCCTACAACCTAATTCTGTGTAAGTGGAAGAAAGAAAGAACTCTTGCAAGAATTGCCCACCATTTCAGAAAATCACTTCACCAGCCTGGAGTTTTTGAGTCATCAATCCCATATTTCTGTATCAGTCTACATTTTAGCTCTCAAATTCATGGTGATATACATAACATGTATACATATTGTATGAGCATTGCCAGAGTATTATCTATTTAAATACATATTATTTTAATAAAAATTACTTTCCTTTGTTTTCCTTTGTACTATATTTTGCATGTTAAAATAATTTTTATTATGTACGTTGATCAAATACATAGAATTTTCAGAATAATAAAAAGGATATTTATAAAATATTTAAAATTAAAGAGTGTGTTAGGGGACTAGGATGAGGATCGCTGGGTTACAGGCCGTGTGGGCACAGTCAGGAGCCTGAAGATGAAGAGGTAGCCTGGTGCCTTATAAAACAGCAAAGTTTTACCTTATGAGCAACTGGGGAGTCAAGAGAAGATTTTTAAATAGGGGATTGATTGTCACCTTTGCAACTATCTTAACTAAAATAGGCACAGTTTAATCTATTGATAAGACGTTGGCAGAGAAAAACACAGCTTTCCATTATGAATAGTTCCATACTATCCCAAATAAAGAGCAGTGACCAAGTTTCTACTCTGTTAACCACATGCATATAACTGCAGAACTGCATCTGGTGAGCACAGTGTTGACTCTCAAAATTAGCAAACATTCATTTGCCAAGGAAAGCTCAGCAAATCACCTGGTTAGTAAGTTATACATTGTTTCTAACCAAGACAGTCTCCATATTATCAACTCGGGCTAATTTCTGTAGAAATACAAAATACCAGTGAGAGCTAAGTTTCTCATCACTAGCTTCCTTTTAGATGATTTAGTTTGAACAACTGGGCAACCATCGGTGAATACACTACCCTCCTTTATTCTTACTTTTCTTTCATTTCTGCTAACTGATTTGTTTTCAGGTCTCATTTGTTTCCATCTGGGTTGTTTCTCATCACCACCATCACCCTACCTATATGATCCTCCCCATTCTTCCCTCCCACGCCTGTCTCCTCATATCCTGCAGGGGAGCTGTTCTGAAACAGTACTTTCACATGCCCTTTCGTGCCTATGAAGCTTGGGGGTCTATTTTCTACCTCACCAACTACATTTCTTCACCTGTACATTTCAGTTCCTGTACAATCTGACCCAATCTAATGAGTAATTCTGGTAGCTTTTGTGACCATCCACTCAGACAGTAGATTGTAAAATGCCTGAGGAACCCCATATTTGACTTCTGTCTTCACCTAGCACAGAGCTGTAAGCACTTGTAATTAGACAGTTTAATTTGTATTGAAAGTTTAAGTGGCTAATGCACATTTAATATTGTTAATAAACATGAAAATCACTTATTGGGGATGTTCTACAAAATACCCTAAAAATGCAATTTTATTAAAAAAAAATCAATTAATCATCTAAATGTTTTTACTCCTCTGGTGCCAGTATCCAAATATTCTTAACAATATTTGAAAAAGTACTAAGGGTTTACAAATATCTGAATGCTTAATAGCTTACAGGTAAAAGTTTGGGATGATGGCATATTTGACTTTTTAAAAAATGTTTTGCTCCAGATAGATATAGCTTTTAATCAAAAATTTTTGATAGTGTATAGTGTCCCTATGATGTGGTTACGTATTCTTGGCCCAAAATTAACACTAACTAACTACTAGTAATATTTTACCTTTCTATACAACAGGTGGTACAAGAGTCAATAAAATGTGATTACTTATCCACCTATAGGCCCAGGAGACTCTATTTGCAATAAGAAACAGTGAGATATGAAGAAAGTCATATTGCTTCATAAATCTATGATATAGTAATGACATAAAATTGAATAAAATGTTATTCATCTATGACAATTCCTAGATATGAGTTCAGTATTATTTTAAAATGAAATGCAACAAACAAAATATGTTGGCACGATTAATTCACTATTTTAAGCATAGCAACACCTATGTACAAAAAATGTATAATTTATATGTATATATTTGTATAAAATATATTTCCTTTAACCTACTTGAAATAAAGAGAGCTCCTGTTCTTAGTTGGCTGATGGAACTCACTGAAAAAGGTCTTGAGTAGATGGGCATGTTGTCTAATCTTCGCCATTTAATCTTTGGTTCTGGATAACCCTGGACATAGCAAGGTAATGTCACATTTGAGCCAATTTCCATAGACACATCAGCAGGTTCTTGTATAAAAACTGGAGGTGCTAGAAGATATTTAAAATGAAAAAAGTGGTCATTGGTATAGTATACATGCACATTAAATATAAATTAATTATTAAACTATCAACAGATTGAATTCAAATCAAATCATGGTTCATACATTATAAATATATGCTTTAAGTATTCCTGTCTGCTACTGAAATAGATTTTTTAAATAAATGAATAGAGCAACAAAGAAGTTCAACTATTTTCTTAAAGTGATAAGATGGAAAGGGTGGGAATTTAAATCAAGATTTCCTTAACTAAAGGGAATCTTTCATTTTTGGAATTTGTTTTCAATTTTATTTTATGCCATACTCCTCAAAACTTAAAATTTTCTTACAAATAAGTCTGTCTTGCAATGAAATATTTTTGACACTTTCCAAAACTTACTTCTTTAGGCTGAATTTTTAAATAAACTAATTATATCAGAGTTCATTCTTCAATAGATCACCATATAACAAGGTAACAGTATTTAATCTTAAATTATATTCTTGGTGTATATCACATTCTTGCTTCTCAGTATCTTTCACATTTTTTTTTGCATTTTTGAGTTAAAGAAATTGAAGCTTGAGAATCAATAATTCAAATTAAAGTAACAGAATAGCATTTGATAAATGGAGAATATGGAGTGCTTAATGTTAGAGCTAAGAAATGATTCAGAAATTATAAACTTATAAGTAAGAAGTCTACACTTATCTACATAATTTAGGTAACCACAGAAGCCAGGGGGAAAAAATCAGAGGTAACAGGCATACCCTGGAAAACAGAGGAATGCAATATAGAGAGGATGCTGTCAGAAGGCCCAAATAGATGAGGCTATCAGTATGTCCCACGGAACTTATGAGTAATAATGTTTGAGGTATCAGGCAAGGAGAAATACATAAGATACTATTAGAGGTAATAGATGAAACCTGCTCTTGTAGGACTCTAAGAGGAAGTACCCTAGGGATGTCTCCTTGATAATGTCAAGATTAAACAATGGTTAGGAACTACAACAACTATCACTTATAGAGCCAGAGACTCTGTTAAGTCCTCTTCATTAATTACCTCATTTGATCTTCAAAATATCCCTATGATGTAGGTACTGTTATTACCCCAATTTTATAAAACTGAGACAGAGATAGTTAATTTGCTAAGTGTCACATGGAATTGAACAGTGGAACTAGGATTGAAAACCAGGTTGATCCAACTCCAAAGTCACAATTCTTTATCATTTTATCAGCCTCCCCTTTTCCATGGGTTCTTATAATTGCCCATACTCAAGCCGGTTTTCAGGCTAGTAAGAATGGGTGTAGAGATCACTTCTCTCCTTCTCAACAGGAATTCTGGGACTTGGATGTACAGCTATCTCCCAAGTAGCATTAGTGCTTTATTAGCCTGGGCCAAACGACCTCCTTTAACTTTACAGCCACATTTTCGATTATTTCTCCATACAAATCTTATTCTCTGGACAATCAGAACTTACTCATCTCCAGTCAAGGATGGACCTTTCCGAAATCAGCAACTGTGTTACCACCACCCCTTTCAAATGTGATGTCTGCTGTTGATCTCTGGCTACTGAAATACTGACAATTCTTGAAGGCAGTTCCTCAATGCCATCTCTTACCATCCTAAATGTATATGATTTCTTGCTTCTCTGAGCTTTCACAGAACTCACTCTACACCACTCTCATGGCAATGGCTAAATTCAGCCTCTTACTAGACTATATGTTTGACTTCCCCCAGAGAATTTATATTTGTAACCACATTTTTACCTTTTATAGCAACTAACATGGTACTTTGTGTATTATACATGGCTGCTAGATATTTGTGAATGATTGAATCAGTATTAAAACACTTCAACAATAACCTTGTGTGTGTGTGTGCATTAAGTGTATATGATGATAACAACATTGATCCAGTACATTTGAACCTGCAGTTTTGAAGAAACATGGCAATTTCAGAAGTGTAATTATTTGTTTTTTGAAACTACATAAAATTAAGTTAAATACTACAGCTGAGCAATATGTTTTTAAAAAGAAGTTATGTACCTGTGTTTAGATTTCTCTTACATATATATGGGAATTTGACTAATAAAAAATAATAGGTAAAATAAACGTATTTAAAAAATAGTTTAGAAAGCAGCTGACTGTGCTTATCTTACATGTGTAAGGCCTAGTTACTTTTCTCTGGAGTGATACTAGTCATTTATTCCAGAGCCAGCTGCTTGTCTGAAACAGAGAGGTATAAAAATCCCAGGATATGTTAGGCTCAGAGTGTGAACAGGTGAATATGGAGATTAGACAGAAAATAAATTCCAGAAGAGCAAAAAGATATGCAGAAGTCTGGGATTGTTCAAGTATTGGGGAGGAAACCAAGCTTACTGACATAAAGAACATGGCCATCAGTGAAAATGGAGACAAAATGAGAATGTTCAGATGTAAGAAAGCCAAGAACAACTAGATTTAAAAAGGATAGGGGGCAGAGTCAAGATGGCGTGTGGAAAGACATCAAGTTAGCATCTCCCCACAACTAGGGTGCCTGCCGGTGGCTGGTGAAGGACCCTGACACCCAAGGAGATGGGAGGAACCCCCCCAGTGAACCAATAGGACGTGGGGAGACTGAGGGGGGAGAAGAAGTAGAGGCCAGACAGGATTGGCACCCCTGAGGCTGGGGAGATCAGGAGAGGCAGGTGGGAGGGGCCCTCCGGGAGGAGCAGGAGAAGAGAGGAGGGCATTTGCCCGGCCCACTTGAGTCCAGGAAGCCTGCTGGGCTCCCAGGTGAGGTCCCCCACCCTCTGAGACCAGGGATAGGGGGCAGGCCTGGGCCACTTCTGTTCCTTGAGCCTAAGCCCCAGCCCCCCACAGCCCCCAGGGCCTATTCCAGCCCTGTGGGTCCTAAGCATAGGTGCTGCCCACCGCCCTAACCTCACCCTTGCTTAGGTCCCGCCCTCCACAGCCAAGGCCTTTACCCCCCTTTTTTTTCTTTCTTTCTTTCTTTCTTTTTTTTTTTTCCCTTTCCCTCCTCTTTTTCACTATTGTGGTACTGATGTACCTTCCACTTGTTGATTCATCTAGATTTTTATTTTTATATTCTTTCTAACATATCTGTTAGTTTCCTAGCCTAATTTTATTTTTCACTTTGTTATTGTTTTCTCTTTTTTAATTTCTTTATTTCTTTTTTTTTTTTTTTTTTTTTTTTTTTTTTGCCACCCCATGCGGCTTGTGAGATGTTGGTTCATGAGCCAGGGGTTGGGCTGAAGCTCCTGCAGTGTGGACTCCGAGTCTGAACCACTGGACTAACAGAGAATAGGGGTATTCCCTCAGACCCTAGGGAATATTCATTGGAGTGAGGTCTCACAGAGGTTCTCATCTCAGCACAAAGACCCAGCTCTACCCAAGAGCCTACAAACTCCAGTGTTGGAAGCCTCAGGCCAAACAACCAGTAAGACAGGAACACAATCCCACCCATTTAAAAAAAAAACAAAACACACATGAGTAGGCAAAAAAATATGTCACAGTTGAAGGAGCAAGGTAAAAACCTATAAGACCAAATAAATGAAGAGGAAATAGGCAATCTAACTGAAAAAGAATTCAGAGTAATGATAGTAAAGATGTACCAGAATCTCAGAAATAGAATGAAGGCACAGACTGAGAAAATACAAGAAATGTTTAACAAAGATCTAGAAGAACTAATGAACAAACAAACAGAGATGAACAACACAATAACTGAAATGAAAAAAACACTGGAAGGAATCGATAACAGAATAACTGAGGCAGAAGAATGAATAAGTGAGCTGAAGACAAGATGGTTGAAATAACTGCCGAGGAGTAGAATAAAGAAAAAAGAATGAAAAGAACTGAAGACAACCTTGGAGACCTCTGGGACGACACTAAACGCACCAACATTTGAATTATAGGGGTCCCAGAAGAAGAAGAGAAAAAGAAAGGGTGTGAGAAAATATTTGAAGAGATTACAGTTGAAAACTTCCCTAACACGGGAAAGGAAATAGTCACCCCAGTCCAGGAAGCACAGAGAGTCCCATACAAGGTAAACCCTAGGAAAAACACATCAAGACACATATTAATCAAACTAATAAAAATTAAAGAAAAAATATTAAAAACAGCAAGGGAAAAAACAAAAAATAACATACAAAGTAATCCCCATAAGGTTATCAGCTGATTTTTCAGCAGAAACTCTGCAGGCCAGAAGGCAGTGGAAGGATATATGTAAAGTGATGAAAGAGAAAAACCTACAACCAAGTTTACTCTCCCCAGCAAGCATCTCATTCCGATTCAATGGAGAAATCAAAAGCTTTTCAGACAAGCGAAAGCTAAGAGAATTCAGCACCACCAAACCAGATTTATGACAAATGCTAAAGAAACTTCTCTAGGCGGGAAACACAAGAGAAGAAAAAGACCCACAAAAACAAACCCCAAACAATTAAGAAAATGGTAATAGGAATATACATATTGCTAATAACCTTGAATGTAAATGGATTAAATGTCCCAATCAAAAGACACACACTGGCAGAATGCATACAAAAAAAGACCTATATATATGCTGTCTGCTAGAGACCCACTTCAGACCTAGGGACACGTACAGACTGAAAGTGAAGGGATGGAAAAAGATATTCCATGCAAATGGAAAACAAAAGAAAGCTGGAGTAGTAATACTCATATCAGATAAAATAGACTTTAAAATAAAGACTGTTTTAAGAGATAAGGAGGGACACTACATAATGATCAAGAATCAATCCAAGAAGATATAACAACTATAAATGTTTATGCACCCAACATAGGAGCACCTCAATACATAAGGCAAATGCTAATGACCATGAAAGGAGAAATCGACAGTAACACAATAATAGTATGGGACTTTAATACCCCACTTACACCAATGGACAGATCATCCAAACAGAAAATAAATAAGGAAACACAAGCTTTAAATGACACAATAGACCAGATAGGTTTAATTGATATTTATAGAACATTCCACGCAAAAGTGGCAGAATACACTTTCTTCTCAAGTGCAGCCAGAACACATCTTCTCCAGGATCACATCTTGGGTCAAAAATCAAGCATTGGTAAATTTAAGAAAATTGAAATCATATCAAGCATCTTTTCTGACCACAATGCTATGAGATGGAAACCAATTACAGGAAATAAACTGTAAAAACCATAAATACATGGAGGCTAAACAGTACATTACTAAATAACCAAGAGATCACTGAAGAAATCAAAGAAGAAATTAAAAAAATACATAGAAACAAATGACAATAAAAACATGATGACCCAAAAACTATGGGACACAGCAAAAGCAGTTCTAAGAGAGAAGCTGATAGCAATTCAGTCTCACCTCAAGAAACAAGAAAAACCTCAAATAAACAATATAACCCTATACTTAAAACTAGAGAAAGAAGAACAAAGAAAATCCAAAGTCAGTAGAAGGAATGAACTCATAAAAATCAGAGCAGAAATAAATGAAATAGAAACTAAGAAAACAATAGCAAAGATCAATAAAACTAAAAGGGGTTTGTTTGAGAAGATAAACAAAATTGGTAAACTCTTAGCCAGACTCATCAAGAAAAAAACGGAGAGGATGCAAATCAATAAAATTAGAAATGAAAAATAAATCACAACTCACACCACAGAAATACAAAAGATTATAAGAGACTACTACAAACAACTATATACCAATAAAATGGACAACCACGAAGAAATGGACAAATTCTTGGAAAGGTACAATTTTTCCAAGACTGAACCATGAAGAATTAGAAAATATAAACATACCTGTCACAACTATTGAAATTGAAACCATAATTAAAAATCTTCCAACAAACAAGGGTCCAGGACCAGATGGCTTCACAGGTGAATTGTATCAAGCACTCAGAGAAGAGCTAACACTGATCCTTCTCAAACTCTTCCAAAAAATTGCAGAGGGAGAAACACTCCCAAATTCATTCTGCGAAGCCACCATCACCCTGATATCAAAACCAGAAAAAGATATCACAAAAAAAGAAAATTGTCGACCAATATCACTGATGAAAATGTATACAAAAATCCTGAACAAAATACTACCAAACAGAATCCAGCAACACATTAAAAGGATCACACACCATGATCAAGTGGGATTTATCCCAGGGATGCAAGGATTCTTCAATATATACAAATCAATCAATGTGATATACCACATTAACAAATTAAGGAATAAAAACCATATGATCATCTCAATAGATGCATAAAAAGCTTTTGACAAAATTCAGCACTCATTTATGATAAAAACTCTCCAGAAAATGGGCATACAGGGAACCCACTGCAACATAATAAAGGCCATATATGACAAACTCACAGTAAGCATCATACTCAATGGTGAAAAACTGAAAGCATTTCCACTAAGATCAGGAACAAGACAAGGATGTCCACTCTTGCTACTTTTATTCAACATAGTTGTGGAAGCCATAGCCACAGCAATCAGAGAAGAAAAAGAAATTAAAGGAATACAAATCAGAAAAGAAGAAGTAAAACTGTCACTGTTTGCAGATGACATGATACTACATATAAAGAATCCTAAAGATGCCACCAGAAAACTGCTAGAGCTAATCAATGAATTTGGTAAAGTTGCAGGATACAAAATTAATGCACAGAAATCTCTTGCATTACTGTACATTAACGATGAAAAATCTGAAAGAGAAATTAAGGAAACACTCCCATTTACCACTGCAACAAAAAGAAAAAAATACCTAGGAATAAACCTACCTAGGAAGACAAAAGACTTATATGCAGAAAACTATAAGACACTGATGAAAGAAATTAAAGATGATACCAACAGATGGAGAGATATACCATGTTCTTGGATTGGAAGAATCAATATTGTAAAAATGACTATACTACCCAAAGCAATCTACAGATTCCGTGCAATCCCTATCAAACTACCAATAGCATTCTTCACAGAATTAGAACAAAAATTTTTACAATTCGTATGGAAACACGAAAGACCCCAAATAGCCACAGCAATCTTGAGAAAGAAAAATGGAGTTGGAGGAATCAGGCTTCCTGACTTCAAACTATACCACAAAGCTACAGTAATCAAGACAGTATGGTACTGGCACAAAAACAGAAATATAGATCAATATCTTGTACCTGATAGATCTATCAGGTACAAGATAGAATGCCCAGAGATAAATCCACACATATATGGGCACCTAATTTACAACAAAGGAGACAAAAACATACAATGGAGAAAAGACAGCCTCTTCAGTGAGGGGTGCTGGGAAAACTGGACAGCTACATGTACAAGAATGAAATTAGAACACTTCTTAACACCATACACAAAAATAAACTCCAAATGGATCAGAGTTAAATGTAAGACCAGACAATATAAAACTCTTAGAGGAAAACAGAGAAAAAATACTCTTTGACATAAACCACAGTAAGATCTTTTTTGACCCACCTCCTAGAGTAACGGAAATAAAAACAAAAATAAACAAGTGGGATTTAATTAAACTTAAAAGCTTTTGCACAGCAGAGGAAACCATAAACAAGACAAAAAGACGACCCTTAGAATGGGAAAAAATATTTACAAATGCAACAACAGACAAATGATTAATCTCCAAAATTTACAAACAGCTCATGGAGTTCAATATCAGAAAAACAAACCATCCAGTTAAAAAATGGGCGGAAGACCTAAATAGACATTTCATCAAGGAAGACATATAGATGGCCAAGAGGCACATGAAAAGATGCTCCACATCACTAATTATTAGAGAAATGCAAATGAAAACTACAATGAGATATCACCTCATGCTGGTCAGAATGGCCATTATGAAAACATTGAGAAACAGTAAATGCTGGAAAGGGTGTAATGAAAAGGGAACCCTCTTGCACTGTTGCTGGGAATGTAAATTGATACAGCCACTATGGAGAACAGTATGGAAGTTCCTTAAAAAACTAAAAATAGGATTACCATATGACCCAGCAATACCACTATTGGGCATATACCCTGAGAAAACCATAATTCAAAAAGAGACATGTACCACAATGTTCATTGCAGCTCTATTTACAATAGCCAGGACATGGAACCAACCTAAATGTCCATCAACAGATAAATGGATAAAGAAGATGTGGCACATATATACAACAGAATAGTACTCAGCCATAAAAAGAAACAAAATTGAGTTATTTGTAGTGAGGTGGTTAGACCTAGAGTCTGTCATACAGAGTGAAGTCAGAAAGAGAAATACAAATACCGTATGCTAACATATAGATATACATATGGATCAATCTAGTTGCAGGGCAGGAATAAAGATGCAGACATAGAGAATGGACTAGTGGACATGGGGTAGGAGGGGGAAGCTGGGGCAAAGTGAGAGTAGCATCCAGATATATACACTACCGAATGTAAAATAGTTAGCTAGTGGGAAGCAGCAGCATAGCACAGGGAGAGATCAGCTGGGTGCTTTGCAATGACCTAGAGGGGTGGGATAGGGAGGATGGGAGCGAGGCTAAAGAGGGAGGGAAAATAGGGACATATGTATGCATATGGCTGATTCACTTTGTTGTACAACAGAAACTAACACAGTATTGTGAAGCAATTATACTCCAGTAAAGATCTATTTAAAAAATAAAAAGGTTAGGGCTTCCCTGGTGGTGCAGTGGTTGACAGTCCGCCTGCTGATGCGGGGCACACGGGTTCGTGTCCTGGTCCGGAAAGATCCCACATGCCGCAGAGCGGCTGGGCCCGTGAGCCATGGCTGCTGAGCCTGCGCGTCCGGAGCCTGTGCTCCACAACAGGAGAGGCCACAACAGTGAGAGGCCCGCGTACCGCAAAAAAAAAAAAAAAGGGTAAGTGAAGCTCAAGTTGTGCCCATAAAACTCACTTAAGATGAGAGAAGTCACCAGTGGTGAAGAAGCTTTGGGAAGAGTGTCAGGCACGAGACAAGCACAAGGTCAGGGAATAAATGTACTGGTACCAGAAAACAAGGCAAATGAGAGTACCAGGCACTAGGTAAGCAGCCAGGACAGCATCAATGACAAGCAAACATCAAAATGAAGCAGCTCCTCCTCAAGCCAAGAAGCCTTTTAAGTACTTCCGACCCCTGGGTGTGGTCAATTCGGACTCCAAGTGAATTAACATTGGGTGGATGGTAAACAGATTAACAAAACCAGTGGGAAAGGAAGCAGAAGTGATTATAGTACAAAATACGGAACTTGTACAGAGGAGCTGCTTAGAGAAGTAGCTTAGGGAAGGTACCGCCCACCAGGTGGTTTCAAATCGCAGCTCCACTATTTCTTAGTCTATAACCTTGGAAAATGATTTTACCTACCCCAGTTTAAATTTGCCCAGGAACAAAAGGGCGATAACATATCCTATCTCACGTTGTTAAAAGAAAGAATCATTATTAATCATTTAACGTGTAGCAATCACCCAACTATAAACTATCAACGATCATAAATATTGTATAGTTAATTTATTAAATCATAGTTCTGGAGTTTAATGTATCTAATGTTAGTTTCAATTTTGGCTTCTGCATACAGTCTGTTGGATTTATCATGCTAGATCCTCTGTGATCCCCTAAATATTTGTGTGCAAGCACTTTGAGGACTGCACAGGGTTAAAGCGCGGTACAGCTCTGTTGTCACTTACAGGTGGATATGGCTGTGTGCACACATCATTTTGAAAATATAAAAGTTACAAACAGATTGACCATCTTGTTCTGACACCTATTCTATAAAATTATTCTAGTTCCTTTAGTGATAATTAAATCTATCCCCACCATGGCAACTCTTGCATTAGATTAGTCAAACTGAGATTTTCTTTCCTAAAATGGCTGAACATACTGTTTTGGTTCTACCAAACCACAAAACATGAAACCACAGTCTAAGTCTAAAACATCACCCTCTGTGGTGTGGAATGCTGCAAATAAAGTCACTGCCAGGCCAACTTTTTGTTTGATGTAGCCAATCTTCTTCTCTTCCAATTGACACCCTTTTAAAAAGGATGAAAAGCATTGGTAACATTCCCTGAACATTGACCTGAAATGTCCATAACGGAGACTCACTACAAGAAGCTAGAACTCATGAATAACATTAAATGATCTTTTTATGATTATTTTTTGATCTAGTATTGTTTATGTGAAATAACAGGCCCACAAAAACAAACTGAAAGTCTAACTATTTACATGATATGGATAAAAGCAAGTTTTTCTTCTTAAGTCATATCTACTTAAATTTATGCCCAGTAGTTTTGGAACTCAAATGAATAATCTGATGTACCACTAATAGTAGTACTTAAATTGTCTCAAGCCCTTTTATAAAAAAAAATCAAGTTGAAACAGTGACTATCGTATTAAAAGCACAATGCTTAATCTTAAATGCTATACCACTATTATATATGCATTTCTATATTATTTTTCAAGACTCAAAGAATCAAAGTGACCATTCAGTTTGTAAAGTTACTATTCACCTATTTGATACACGTCAATGAAGCAGCTTTGGAGGAAAAGCAGTAACTGCTGACATGCTGAATGCACATAGACGATAATACCTCATTTCATCTTTACAACCAACCAATCAGGTAGGTACTGTTAAAAGTCAGGTAGAAAACCCAGTCCCTTTCTAGAGCTCATTCTCTTAAACACTATATAAATTCTAGGGAAAACTTGTTCTTTTGTTTGTTTGCTTTTAAACCTAATAGCAATAATCACAACTATCACTGCAACTGTGATTTGCACGGTGCTTGGCAGTTACATCCTCTATCTGCTAGGATATGTAACAATAGTTTTATGTGGACAGAAAAGGTCTAGTCAAACTTTGTAAGCTACAATGATCAGAATTCTAATGGTGAATAAGGAAATAGTTAAGGCATAGCAGAAACATGAATGTACTGATGTTAATATTAAGTTATTTGGCAACTTTTAACAATGATCAAGGTTACAGTAAGCAAACAATAGAGTTTATGTTAGTAGTTCCATCAGGACAATTACTGGAATAAAAGTTAAGGAAGCCATTGTTTTAGAAAGGGTCGTTGAGAGTAAAGATCTTGAATATGAGTGGAGATAAAACAAAATTCAGTTCAAGGAATAAGGGATAAATATAAAACTTTTGTTAGGATGTTTCCTATCTACTCCAAGTCACTCCAGCACAGACAGACCTAACCCTTATATGGTTTGTCACTAATCCGAAGAGAGAACCTGAAAAGTTCAGAAGCTAAAAAGATTTTCAAGAAGACAGTAAGTAAGCAAAGAAACATGTAAGATGTTTAGATTTTCTACAGTCTTGGAGGGGTTGAGGGTGTCATTCCCTTTTTGTTGGGCTATTTCACTCTTCCTTCTAGAGCTAGACAACTCTACAAGAACATTGGGTGAACAGAAAATATCTGTGCAGGAAAGAGAGAGAAGCAAAACTAGAAAATGTTGAGAAGTGAAACTTTGTATATTTCTTGAAAACAAGAATTCTGTATCTAATCACCCTCTTCATTTGGGCCTTATATTTCTAAAAGCATTTCTTGTATTTCATACTCTGCTGGTAGATTCAGAGACCCTCCACCCAGAGATTCCAATCTTATTTCCAAGGCACTTCTCTTAATAACCACAGAGTTTAGTCATGGTTCAAACGCATCTTGCTGTGCCCTATGACAGATTCTACAGTGGTCTTTGTGGCCATTTTCAGCTTTGTTGATTCTACCCCAAGGGCATAATCACCAAGAATGCAGAGTGTTCACCAGACAGCCTAGGGGCATGGGGATCATAAAAGATCCCAGCTGGAAAAAAATTTTCCTTTATATGAAACAAAATACGAAGCTTAGAGGGCCATGATTTTCATTTAAAGAGCAAAGATAGTAGAACTAAAATGTTTTGTGTTAACTTTATTCTAAATAAAAAATGCATTTTTCTTTATAGTTCTTAACTTTTGTTTAAAAAAAAAACAGCTTTGGCATGAAAATCATCATGCGTAAATGAAAATACAATTTAATGAAATGTCATATTTTATAAATTTAAGTGATGCAAACATTTGACTTATCTGTTAAAATTAAGCTGCCAGGTTCTTTTCCACATGAAACAAGCTCTGTTTTATTTCATGTGTTACCAAACTGTGTAATTTTATTTTTCAAGAAACATGAGATGGAGAGATGAAGGAGGGAGGGCCAAACTTCTTGAGTAATCCGACCTAAGTTGTCATGCACATGCTGTATCATTCACATTGTGATTGACATTTATTTGTAGTTTGTACTTTGTTTTATACATAGAGGAGTCATTGCTAGTGAATTTTTTAAAAGAAGTAAGATAACAATCTGCTACCTTTGCTGTCATCAACATCTCCAAATTATGGTCTAGGGCCAAAGTCTAAGTTTTGGCCTCCAGATGTTAATACTTAGGAATTTGGTGTCCAAATGGATGACTCCTGATAGGAAAATGTTTGGCAACAGATGATAGACCAGTGAAGCCTACAGTTTCTGAAATCAAACAACCTAGATTCAAATATCTAGGCTCTGTCCCTCCACAGCTCTTGACCCTGGTCAAGTAGCTTAGCCTTTTTAAGCTTCCGTTTCCTTACCTATATAACAGAGAAAATTATAGTATCTTCCTCTTAAGATTGTTATGAGGGTTTAATGATATAATGCATATACAAGTTCTTAGCACAGTGCATGGTAAATAGAAAAAACTTGGTACATGCTAACTACCATTATTATATTAATAATCTGAAATGCTAACTCTAATTTTGCCATTCTGACAAATATTTCCACCAACTGCTTCAAAGTTATTAGTGTCAAAAAATACCAGGTCAATTTCAATACAAACTTGTCTATCAGAGACGGGATGCTTACAGCCAACATCCAGAGTTATCTTGCCAGTTGCTCTTCCGGCATCATTGACAGCAACACAGGTATAATCACCAGCATCCAGATCTTGAGTTTCTTGAATCTTCAAAAGTCCCAAGAGAGGGTCAATGATGAGAAATGGGGAGGGCCTCAACTCAAGATCCCCTAAGTCAAAACAAAGCGGAGAACGTTAAACAGTTAGATGTTTACATAGTTTGCTATTGGTTTGATTGCACAACTTCTGAAGAAAACGATTGTAAAGTTTTTAAATACAAGTGTCTTGCACAGTGCAGACACTTAAACAATGTTTATGCAATGAAAGAATGAAGTGTTTCTTGGTAATGAGCTGACTTATTAGTCTGTATAATTCCACAGGCTAATCTAGAGTCAAAAATCAGGTCCTGGGCTTCCCTGGTGGCGCAGTGGTTGAGAGTCCGCCTGCCGATGCAGGGGACGCGGGTTTGTGCCCCGGTCCGGGAAGATCCCACATGCCGCGGAGCGGCTAGGCCCGTGAGCCATGGCCGCTGAGCCTGCGCGTCCGGAGCCTGTGCTCCGCAAGGGGAGAGGCCACAACAGTGAGAGGCCCGCGTATGGCAAAAAACTAAAAAAAAAAAAAAATCAGGTCCTAAATGAATTACGTACAAATATTTCCTACCATATATGTACCTAAATGAGAACAAACTCTTTGAAGCTATTTTGGGGGACTGGGAAAGAGTGGCAGCTGTCACTGTGGCTGTGTTAGGTAAGAAGGGAATGGGAAGATGAAGGTTGAAATGAGGTTTCTACCATCTTTGTGGCAGGATGAATTTCAATTACCCAGGAAATGCTCCAGAGACTATGGGTGTTCTTATAGTTTGGCTAATGACCAGGTTTCTGGTTGGCTGAATGTTCTCAGTCAGATTTTGTCTTGTGAAAGGTATGAGCTGCCTGAGAGGTTTCTAAGGATGGCTCGGGAAGTAGGAACCATAGCTGGCTAGAGAGGGTAGGGAACAGCTTGCTGAGAGAAGAGAAAGAATGGATGAGGAACTCTTGACAATGGCCAGAGAGGAGTATTGCTATATAAATCTCCCAGGATACCTCTATTAAACCTGTATTAGGCATCAAAGTTCTTTAAGCTGGAGTTAGAGGTTTTTTTGGAAGAAGCAGGCAGGGGATAAATGAGTGGAGGATGGAACCTGATACCGAATTTGACCTCGGTATGAGGGTAGAATGACCCAAGAAAGATGAGTTATTTCTGGGTTACCTGTCCCTGCAGTGCCTCAGATCTCCTGAGAACCATTTCTATTTGAAGGCAGGCAATGCCTCAACAAATCTCTAAGTTGGGTTAGCCTTTCCTTAGGCTTCCCTTCCTCCAAGGTTTCCCCTCATCGAAGAATGAATTTCACCAGGATGACAAATATCATAAAAAATTACCTAGTCCATATCTTTTTTGTTTGTTTTTGTAAAGGGTGATGTCAAACTCTTTGTGGGGATCCTAAAAAATTCCAGGAGGTTTAAGGGCCATTGCCTTAGGGTTTCACAGCATGCCCAGATGTCAAGTCTGAAGAGGTACTCTCCAAAATGCCATATACTAGCTTAGCCATGTGCCCTGGGACTAAGGACTGTGGAAGTAACTCCCTTAGCTTTTAACAGGCTAAAAAGCCAGAGCTAGTAATTCTCTAGGACACTACATAAAGCATCCACCAACAGACTCAGAGCAACAAACAATTCTCCTTTTGTTTTTATTTGGGGAGGAGAAGAGGTCAAAGGAGCCATAAATTTAAAAACAAAAAAATTACATTAGCAACTGTCAGTGCCAAAAATAAAGTATTTTTCAGCATTCCAACATTTAAAACCCCAATCATCCTTTTAAGCTTGCTACTGGATACCACGCGAGAATGAGAGAAGCAACTAAAGCCTTGTCTATGTGCCTCTGGGAAACTTTCATAAGTAAAAGCAGATGATGTTGACATAAACTTTCCTCCCTCTGGGGGAGGATGCAATGTGACCAAGCTGTTCATCAAGCATTAAAATGTTTGGACTAAAATGCATTTAGACTTTTGGATTTTACTTCTCCTTTACTTCTTCTGTATATGTCAGAGCACATACAGGATGAAATAAAGACTAAAAAGCTACTTTTTGCTAGTAGCTTTTTTTTTTTTTAAATAAAAGTGTTTAAGGAATAGCAGTAATGAAACAAAATATAAATTGGAAAACACTGGCTATGTCAAGTTTGCATTTTGATCACATTTTGGTCATCTCTCTTGATTTCTACTGAACAATTAGTAATCAAATTATTGAGAAGCCATAGAGAAATACAGAACTTTGAGATGAAAATGACTGAGGAAGTATATACTTTTAATATTAGATAAGATTAGAAGAATGTTTACACACATAGTAAAATATATAAACTTGGCTGACAATCTATTCTAGGATTGAACAATCATTACCATTAAGGAGGATTCTTTCTGCTTTAGTTTAAATTCAATTCTGGCCTCTGTGGATGCAAAGACTAACAGAGAGATCATTATCCCTGACATAAGACCCTTTAAATTGTTGAAGGTTGTTTAGTGGTTCTCAAAAATGTTTGTCTCAAGACCTTTTTATACTCTTAAAAATTATTGGGGACTTTAATGAATTTTTGTTTATGTGGATTATACTTATTTGTACTTTGCATTTTAGAAAGGAAACTGAAAAATTTTAAAACATATGTATTTATTTTCTAATAACTCAAGACATTTTAACATAAATGTATTTTATAAAAAAAAATTTCCCTGAACAAGAAAAACTTAGTGAGAAAAGTGGCATTGTTTCACATTTTTGCAAATCTCTAGAATGTCTAGCTTAATAGAAGAGAGCTGAGTGTTCATTTTTGCTTCTGCATTCACTTTATTGGATATCACATATCATGTAGCTGAGATGAGTGTGAAAAAGCCAAATAACATCTTAGTATCACCAGGAAAATAATTTTGATCTCATGGATTCCCTGAAAAGAATTGTGGGGAACCTCCAGGGATTCCCAACTACACTTTAGCAACAACAGATCTAAAGAAACAAATTCAATTTCTTTACTATTTTACCAGAAATATTCTTTATACGACATTTTAATAGTGTCCCTGATTCTTCTCTGAACCCACTTTATGTTGCTCATTTCTAAAATCTAAAATTTTGGGGGGCACTTGTATGTGCGAAATTCCTTTTCTCAAATGGTCTGAATGAAATACAATTTATTAATGAATGATGGTTGCCAAGGGCTGCAGGGCAGGAGAAATGGGGAGCTGCTGTTCAACAGGCATAAAGTTTCAATCATACAAGATGAGTACGTTCTAGAGATTTGCTGTACAACAGTGCCTAGAGGTAACAATAGTGTACTGTATGCTTAAAAATTTGTTAAGAAGGTAGAGCTCATGTGTTCTTACCATAAATAAAAAATAAACAAATGACCACCGACTTTATTCAATAAGAACTGCCTGAAAAAAAAGCTATGAACAAAAAGTTATTCTTATGGTTAGGGAAAGAACTATTCTTTCCCCCTGTGGTTTCCATAAGGTAGGATCTTCCTAACCTTGCTGCTGTCTCATCCCCAGCAGAGGTTGCAAAGAAACGTCCAGCTCCCTCCTCGTCCCTTTCTTTTTGGAGCCAGTGTGCATGTAGAAGAGTTTGTCCCCTGGCTTTTCTCTTTATGATCCAGATTCTGCTTATGGAATAAATTGCCTGCCTGGGACTGGGAGAAGAAGTGATACTGGGGTTCAGGGCAGCTCTGCATATTGGAGATGAACATCAATCGAAGCAGGTCCTCCAACATGATCTGTCAGTGCTTAATGCCCACATGCTAGCTCTGTTGGTGCATAACTCGAACAGAGAAATGGGATATGATTTACTAGGCGCACTGAACTCCAGTGTCTCTGGTTGAGAAAAGAAACTACTAGGCAGTCAATTCTAGAATCTTCCATGTGGTGGCTGCATAGCTCCCTAACTCCTCATTCACCTCCCAAGCCATTTGTGGGACCAAAGCTGACATACAGACTATTCAGGAGAGTAGCACCTATTTGGGAGAATAAAAGTCTTTCTCTCTGTGACTCAGCTATTTACAGGCAGAGAAATCAGCAGGTTCCATTACTTTAAAGACTTTTTTTATTATTAACATAAACTACTGATTGATATTTTTCTGGATTTATTTAATTAAGATGTGAGTTTGAAAATTTTATCTACTTCATTTGTAAGTTAAAGATTTAAGTTTTTCAAATAAGGAAAATTAGTTGCTGTTGACTGAAATCTAATTAAGAAGCAAATCGAGAAATGCTTTCTTTTCAGAGAAAACATGAAGACTAAATCATTTAACATGGAAAACTATGAAAGTGACGTTATCTCCTAGTTTCCCTCCCTATTTTTGATTTGTATTATTGAAAAGTATTTGTTTTCCACATAAAGCCTTTCCTTTTCACCTCGTGTTCCCTAAGAGTTTGAACCCGAGGTGAATTCACAATTTTGTAATTATGACATCAACCTGTTGCTATGGGAATGTCTGTGATTTAACAAACAGAATCATAACAATAGTGCTTTGTACTATTTAGCATTTTTCATCTGAAGATTAAAGAGTATTTTGCAAACAGCATCTCAATAATCCTAGCAACCTCCCTCTTAGGCTGTTTGTGGGGATTTTTCTTTCTCATAGATTGGAAAAACTAAGAGAAAAACAGAAGCAGGACATTTTAGACAGATATCTACTGTCAGCATTTGAGCGTAGACCAGGACCCAAGGGCATTCTCACCAAGGACAAACAGCACATTACTGTTATTTTATTATAGAATCACAGAGGTAGAATCTTTATATCACAGAGGCAGATAATTTCTATACTTGATATAAACAGCTACCATGCATGATGAAGCTGACCATAAAATACGTTTGTCTTTCAGTCAAATGTCATTCAGCTGTAATTTTCGAGGTATGTCTTTATTTGAGCTCTTTATAGAAAGCGTCCTGGAGAATCTAGAAAACTTCCTAATTGTGAGAGCCTAAGCAAAGTGAACTGAAATAAGTGAAGCTATTTTAAACATTAACTGAGTATTCTTGGACAATTTTCTACAGGAAACAATCCTAAACTAATAAAGAGAACGTTCAGCTGGATTAGCACAGGCGAAGTTTTCCTGCTTTGATTTTCACAGTCCTATAATCCACACCAGATGTCAAATGCTGAAATTCAGAGGGCAGAATTTTGAACTATCGTCTCTAGTGAGACCATAAGCACATTTTATGGAGCTGCTAAGTCACACACCAAAATAAAGTTTTAACAAATTATCTTTATCTAAAAGAGAAAACAATACTAAATGAACCAGACATGAACATACTTAAGAAATGTACCTTTGAACCACTTAACCTGAGGTGGAGGAACACCAGACGTTTTACATTCCATAACTGTTGTATCCCCAAGGGCAACCAAGAGCTCACTCTGAATTACGATCAACTTCGGGGCTTCTGAAAACAATAAACATGCAAATAATTAACGCCTTGCACAATGCCACTTACATCTTGTTTCTGTTTACTAAATGAACCAATAATAATAAAAAAAAAAACTTATTATTTATGTGCTTGTGGCTATCTCAGTTTTTACAAACAGAAATAAACTCTTATGATGTATATGCACACAGATGTGTGTGATGAAAAGATCATCTATAAGGCCAAAAGAATATTAGGAAAAAATAATTCTGATGAAAGTGTCCAAAAATTTAGGAAATTAATCGATGCACATTTTCTACGTGACTTTAAGGATATTCATGTCTATCTACAGAGACGGTTGTAGTCTAAGGCTAAAATTTGCACCTATAAAAAGTAGAGTCTCCCACTTTTAACTCTATTTTTCCCTTTGATGTTAAATACAGACATTCTCTAAGTTTCTCTCCTTGGCTCTGATTCACGCCTTTGCCTAATGCTTTAGTTCATGCACATATTTTTCTCTTAACTGAACATTTTAGGACTTCCTAACTTCAACTGAGGTAGTTTTAAACAAAGCCAAGAGTTAATTTCTCAAATATCATGTTACTCCTTGGCTAGAAAACTTTGGTGATTGCATTTCATAATTCCCTAGTTCGGCTTTCAAAAATCATAAACTGGTGCATGGCTTTCTTTTGAACTTCACGCTCCATTACACCTCCTTACTTATCACAAGGTATGGAGCTACACTGGTACTCCAAAACATGCCCTATTCCCTCCCATCTTCCTGCTTGTGCTAAAGTTTCTTCCTCTGCCTGAAATGCCCTTTGCCATAACTTTTCAAATCCCACTCATTCTTCCAGGCTGAGCTTAAATCCTCTCTCCTTTAAGAAGTGTTTGCAAATTCCCCAGTCAGAATTAATCTTCCCTTCCACCAACCTTCTACTTTTGCACTTATTTGTCTGCCTTATATTTATTTACATATATCCACTCCCATTATTCACACTCTTGAAAAGTAAGGACCTCATGACATACATTTTTTATTCTACATTCCACAGTCTCTAGCACAGCATTTTACATAATTTGGGTGATTACTAAGTTAAATAAATGGGTGGAATATTTTGGTTTCTTTGTGAATGAACCCAAATTCATTTCTGCAATGCAGAATCTGTTTCAATCCCCATTCCCAACTGTTGGTTACCTCTCCACATGGCTGTTCTATGAACGTTTTTAATTGTCATCTCTAAATCTGAGCCCATCTTGCCTTCTAAACTTATTCACCACGTGCCTTCCTCATTTCTATAAATGAGACTTCTTCCCAGGCTTTTAGGTCCAGTATTTGTGACATTTTTGTTACCTCCTTCATCTATACACACCATCTACAATTCTCAATCTTTTTTTTAACATCTTTATTGGAGTATAATTGCTTTACAATGGTGTGTTGGTTTCTGCTTTATAACAAAGTGAATCAGTTATACACACACATATGTTCCCATATCTCTTCCCTCTTGCATCAATTCTCAACCTTTATTGTGGCTCTTTTACACTCCTTCCTTGCCACTGCCAATTTTATTACCTTACTATGAATGATGAAGAAAAATGAGAGAAAGGGTGGATTGCTAGTCATTAATTATTCACAGTTTACAAAATGACACTGAGCATATAACCCTTGTCCTTTATTTGTCTAAGAAAGACCAAAGTAAAAGAAATATTGGGGCTTCCCTGGTGGCGCAGAGGTTGGGAGTCCGCCTGCAGATGCAGGGGACACGGGTTCGTGCCCCGGTCCGGGAAGATCCCACAGGTCATGGAGCGGCTGGGCCTGTGAGCCATGGCTGCTGAGCCTGCGTGTCCGGAGGCTGTGCTCCACAACAGGAGAGGCCACAACAGTGAGAGGCCCGCAAACGACAAAAAAAAAAAAAAAAAAAGAAAAGAAATATTGTATTCTATATTACATATTATTAGAATATATGATTATGTATTATAATAGATTTGATTATACTGTATATGTTAGAATGTATTATATTCTACTATATTATGGAATATTAGAGTATAGAATAAGTTGTCATAAAGTATATCTTCAATAAATGCTTCAGTTTGGAGGGGAAAAACTGAAGATGAAAAGCAAAATGTAATACCTAGATAGGTGACAGAAATGTAAATATTTAATTATAACAGAAATATTATAACGTTTCATATGAATAAATATATTTATACATATATATATAAATTCATATATATATATGAACATAACTGGAAAATGTAAAATGAAAGTTGAGGTAGAGAGGAGGAAGATGGCGGAAGAGTAACATGTGCAGATCACCTTCCTCCCAACCAACACATCAGAAATACATCTACATGTGGAACTGCTCCTATAGAACACGTACTAAATGCTGGCAGAAGACCTCAGACTTCCCAAAAGGCAAGAAACTCCCCACGTACCTGAGTATGGCAAAAGAAAAAAGGAAAAACAGAGACAAAAGAATAGGGATGGGACCTGAACCAGTTGGAGGGAGCTGTGAAGGAGGAAAGGTTTCCACACACTAGGAAGCCCCTTCGCAGGCACAGACTGCGGGTGGCGGAGGGGGTAAGCTTTGGAGCCGCGGAGGAGAGCACAGCAACAGGGGTGCGGAGGGCAAAGCGGAGAGATTGCCGCACAGAGGATCGGTGCTGACCAGCACTCAAAAGCCCGAGAGGCTTGTCTGCTAACCCGCCGGGGCGGGCGGGGGCTGGGAGCTGAGGCTCGGGCTTCGGTCGGAACGTAGGGAGAGGACTGGGGGTGGCGGCGTGAACACAGCCTGAAGGGGTTCATGCACCACAGCTAGCCGGGAGAGAGTCCGGGAAAAAGTCTCCAGCTGCCAAGAGGCGAAAGACTTTTTCTTCCCTCTTTGTTTCCTGGTGCATGAGGAGAGAGGATTAAGAGCACCACTTAAAGGAGCTCCAGAGACGGGCACAAGCCATGGCTAACAGCGCGGATCCCAGAGACCGGCATGAGATGCTAAGGCCGCTGCTGCTGCCACCAAGAAGCCTGTGTGCGAGCACAGGTCACTATCCCCACCTCCCCTCCCGGGACACTGTGCGGCCCGCCACTGCCAGGGTCCCGTGATCCAGTGACAACTTCCCTGGGAGAACGCAGGCACGCCTCAAGCTGGTGCAATGTCACGCTGGCCTCTGCTGCTGCAGGCCCACCCCACACTCTGTGCCCCTCCCTCCCCCCGCTCCCTTTTCCTCTTTTTGTCAGTGTGTATGTGTATGCTTCTGTGTGAGATTTTGTCTGTAGAGCTTTGCTTTCACCATTTGTCCTAGGGTTCTGTCCATCCGATTTTGGAGTTTTTTTTTTTTACTTTAAGAGAAATTTTTTTTTCTTAATAATTATTTTTTATTTTAATAACTATTTTTTTATCTTACTTTATTTCATTTTATCCTCTTTCTTTCGTTCTACTTTTTCTCCCTTTTATTCTGAGCCATGTGGATGAAAGGCTCTTGTTGCTCCAGCAAGGAGTCAGTGCTGTGGCTCTGAGGTAAGAGAGCCAACTTCAGGACACTGGTCCACAAGTGACTTCCCAGCTCCACGTAATATCCAAAGGCAAAACTCTCCCAGAGATCTCCATCTCAATGGCAAGACCCAGCTTCACTCAACGACCAGCAAGCTACAGTGCTGGACACCCTATGCCAAACAACTGGTAAGACAGGAACACAGCCCCATCCATTAGCAGAGAGGCTGCCTAAAATCATAATAAGGCCACAGATATCCCAAAACACACCACCAGACGTGGACCTGCCCATCAGAAAGAAAACATCCAGCCTCATGCACCAGAACACAGGCACTAGGCCCCTCCACCAGGAAGCCTACACAACCCACTGAAACAACCGTAGCCACTGGGGACAGACACCAAAAACAACAGGAACTACGAACCTGCAGCCTGCCAAAAGGAGACCCCAAACACAGGAAGATAAGCAAAATGAGAAGACAGAAAAATACAGAGCGGATGAAGGAGCAAGGTAGAAACCTGCCAGACCTAACAAATGAAGAGGAAATAGGCAATCTACCTGAAAAGGAATTCAGAATAATGATAGTAAAGGTGATCCAAAATCTTGGAAATAGAATAGAGACAATGCAAGAAACATTTAACAAGGACCTAGAAGAACTAAGGAGAAAGCAAGCAATGATGAACAACACAACAAATGAAATTAAAAATACTCTAGAAGGGATCACTAGAAGACTAACTGAGGCAGAAGAACGGATAAGTGTGGCTAAACAATACACTACTTAAAAACGAAGTGAGCACTGAAGAAATCAAAGAGGAAATAAAAAAATACCTAGAAACAAATGACAATGGAGACACAATGACCCACAACCTATGGGATGCAGCATAAGCACTTCTAAGAGGGAAGTTTATCGCGATAGAAGCCTACGTTAAGAAACAGGAAACATCTCGAATAAACAACCTAACTTGCACCTAAAGCAATTAGATAAAGAAGAACAAAGAAACTCCAAATTTAGCAGATGGAAAGAAATCATCAAGCAGTGAACTTGAAACTGTGATTAAAAATCTTCCAACAAGGGCTTCCCTAGTGGCACAGTGGTTGAGAGTTTACACCCATTTATGATAAAAACCCTGCAGAAAGTAGGCATAATATGTTCCTCAACATAATAAAGGCCATATATGACAAACCCATAGCCACCATCATCTTCAATGGTGAAAAACTGAAAGCATTTCCACTAAGATCAGGAACAAGACAAGGTTGCCCACTCTCACCACTATTATTCAACATAGTGTTGAAACTTTTAGCCACAGCAATCAGAGAAGAAAATGAAATAAAAGGGATCCAAATCGGAAAAGAAGAAGTAAAGCTGTCACTGTGTGCAGATGACAGGATACTTTGAATATACAGTGTAGAAAAGACAGCCTCTTCAATAAGTGGTGCTGGGAGAACTGGACAGGTACATGTAAAAGACAGCCGCTTCAATAAGTAGTGCTGGGAGAACTGGACAGGTACAGGTACATGTAAAACTGGACTTGCTGGAGAGTGTGTGGAGAAAAGAGAACCCTCTTTCACTGTTGGTGGGAATGTAAATTGATACAGCCACTATGGAGGTTCCTTAAAATACTAAAAATAGAGCTACCATATGACCCAGCAATCCCAATACTGGCATATAGCTTGAGAAAACCATAATTCAAAAAGTGTCGTGTACCAAAATGTTCATTGCAGCTCTATTTACAAGAGTCAGGAGATGGAAGCAACCTATGTGTCCATCATGGGATGAATGGATAAAGAAGATGTGGCACATATATACAATGAATATTACTCAGCCATAAAAAGAAACGAAATTGAGATATTTGTAGTGAGGTGGATGGACCTAGAGTCTGTTACACAGAGTGAAGTAAGTCAGAAAGAGAAAGATAAATACCGTATGCTAACACATATATATGGAATCTAAGAATAAAAAAAAGTCATGAAGAACCTAGGGGTAAGATGGGAATAAAGACACAGACCTACTAGAGAATGGGCTTGAGGATATGGGGAGGGGGAAGGGTAAGCTGTGACAAAGTGAGAGAGTGCCATGGACATATATACAGTACCAAACGTAAAATACATAGCTAGTGGGAAGCAGCCGCATGGCACAGGGAGATCAGCTTGGTGGTTTGTGACCACCTAGAGGGGTGGGATAGGGAGGGTGGGAGGGAGGGAGACACAAGAGGGAAGAGATATGGGAACATATGTATATGTATAACTGATTCACTTTGTTATAAAGCAGAAACTAACACATCATTGTAAAGCAATTATACTCCAGTAAAGATGTTAAAAAAAAAAAAGAAAGTTGAGGTAAACTCGGAAGGATACAGAATTTATTAATTTGTAAGTAAAATATTACAAAGAACAGATGAATCATGGAAGGATAGAACTATGTGGACATTCTGGAACTCTTCCATAATCTGGAAGCTTCCTTGATTTCTGTTGATTACTGAAGCTATTCACTCCCTGAACTTTTAACTTAAATTAGTTACACTATTTGCTTTAATCAATGTGTGAAACGAACAATAAATTATACAACTGGGTATAACTCATTCCTAATATTAATTTTCAAAAAAGTACTTTTACATTGCTTGATATGATATTCATACTATTTGTACTGCCTTTTAAACTGATTATACTTGCCAGTGTATCTGAGGGTAGAAGTCTGTTTATCCATCCCAGCTGAATTACTTGCCAGGCAACCATAGATCCCTGCATCTTTGGGAACTGCATTTTTGATAAATAAGATACCTTCTGAGGTCATCCTATACCTACAGACAAAAAGAAAATAAAATTGAAAATACTCTAATAATAGTATCAAGGAACTATAGCACCTTCTTTTCAAATATTTTAGAGTTATGTTTGTGGTGCTGATTGCAGAAATGATTAACATCATCATTTTATAAGCAGAAATGTTATAATGATAATAACAATAGGTCCCACATATCTAGTACTTGCCATGTATCAGGGCTGCTCTAGTACCTTTACATTTATCAATGTTTTGAATCTTCCTAACAACCCAATGAGTTAGATACTATTATCTCTGTTATACAGATGAGCAAAGAGGTTATACACCTTGCCCGGAGTCAGGGTTAGTAAAGGGAAGAAGTGGAATTTGCACCCAGGCAATCTTGCTCTGTGTGAACTTCTAAGCCAAACAGTTCCTCAAAATGAAAGGAGTCAGGGTTAGTAAAGCGAAGAAGTGGAATTTGCACCCAGGCAATCTTGCTCTGTGTGAACTTCTAAGCCAAACAGTTCCTCAAAATGAAAACCTGAGAGATGCAATGTCTCACATCTCAAGTGAGTCTGTGAAGAGACCAGGAATAGAATCTGGCTCACAGCTAAGCCCTTCTCCCCCTGCCAAACTCAGAGTAATGGAAGCCCGATGGCTGGAAACTTCATTGCTTATGCCCCTCGTGTTCAGTACTCTCTTTGAGCATAAGAGGATTCATTTTCTTTTAAAAGCATCCAGCAGAATAAAATACCTCTCAGTGTACGATAGTATGGCAGCAGCAAGCAGGAGTTACGAAGAATGTCTGCATACACTTTAATTAGAGCTACTGTTCTGTCCTTTGTCTCTCCCTCTCTCTTCTGTTAAACCTCAGGACCAAACCTCTAGTAGATGGGTTAAAACTACACATTACTTTACCCACAGAAAGTTTATTATCCCCATTTCAATTATTCAAGGTAAACCAACTGTTACAGTGTTATGTTTGCAAAGCAAAGTATTAGGAAGCACTTAGTCCCAGCTATTGAATTCAAGACTTAAGAACCCCAGACTCTATACATTCATCATTTATTATTTTACTGACATTTCCTGGCCTATTGAGAAAATCTAAAGCTGTGGATTTGGGTCAAATCTCCCTTAACCTTAGGGATTTGGTCAGATTAATATTGTCCAGAAATTTCACCAACTTCTCTCACTCAGTAAAAACAAAGAACATGATACAAACCCAGTACCTGTGTGAACCCACAATAAACATATCATTCATGGTCCAAGTGATCTTTGGTTTGGGATAACCTGTTGCAGAACACATGATGGAGACCTCAGATCCACCTGTAAATGACTGATTCTTGGGCATAACAGTGACTTTGGGCGGTTCTGCAAAGGAAACACACAGAGTGAAATGTCAATGATGTTAGCAGATTTGCAGGCTTCTCACTGCCACACCTTTACTTTTTTTTTTTTTTTTTTTTTGGGGCCCCGGGGCCCCCCCCTTTTTTGGC
>NW_020173731.1:1071902-1141008 GCF_003031525.2 Neophocaena asiaeorientalis asiaeorientalis | reverse complement strand
TTTTTTGCGGTACGCGGGCCTCTCACTGTTGTGGCCTCTCCCGTTGTGGAGCACAGGCTCTGGACGTGCAGGCTCAGCGGCCATGGCTCACAGGCCTAGCCACTCCACGGCATGTGGGATCTTCCTGGACCGGGGCACGAACCTGTGTCCCCTGCATCGGCAGGCGGACTCTCAACCACTGCGCCACCAGGGAAGCCCCACACCTTTACTTTTAAAAAATTATTTGTTTATTTATTTTACACTTTCAAGACTGTACAAAACTGGGGTCTGCTCCTTCCAGCCCCCCAGAGCTCCTCCTCTCCCTGAAAGACCGAAGCAGGCTGTGGCTGGGCCCCCAAAGCGTGACTCTGCACCCCACAGGCCCAGGCAGGACCACAGAGGGTCTCATCTCTGGCCATTCACCCCAAGGCCTTGCAGCCCAGCCCAGCCCTGTCAGCCCATCTGGAGCCCCAGGCCTGCTCCCACTTTTGGACCTTGGAGGCATGACAGTGGGCAAGGCTTTGCCTTCAAAGCTTGGTGAGGGTCTGGCACACTCTCCTTTGAGGGGGACATCAGGGGCCTGGGTCTGAGGCCAATGACAGAAAGAGGCTTCCACTTTCTGGGGCCTGAATGCAAGGGGGAGAGAAGCAGGACTATGACATAGTATTATACGGCAGCCAGGGCTGGGGTCCCTCTGTCCATTCTCTAGCCAGGTCCTTCCCTCAGCTCCTGACCCACCCATGGCCTTAGCTACTGGGCTGGCTAGGCACCAGGCCCTGCAGTGGCCCCATTTTTCTGGGGTATCTTGGACATGCAGGAGAAGGTGGTCCTCAAGGTGGTCCTTGGGACTTGGATGTTCCCAAGCTCATGGCAGCTGGTGTCCATGAGCTTGGGAACATCCAGCCACAGGGTGGCTGCTGGTGGGGATGGCATCCAGCACCTTTATCTTGACCATTCCTGAGGTGAAGAGCTTCCTCTTGGGTTTGTAGAAGGAGATGGTAGAGTATAACACAGAGGTGATGGGCAACCAGACTCAGATCACCAGGTAGAAGGCTCCTCTCTTGAAAAGCAGCAGGTCCTATTGTCGTTCCACATGCCCTCAGGGCAGAGTCACACTTCAAGGTTCTCTCTGACCATGCCCAAGACCACGTGTGCCATCATGGTCCTGGTATTTTGTTAGTTGATGATAGAAGAAATTTTCACAAATTAAAGTATGGGGAATTCATCCTAGTTTATACATGATTTGGCTTGAACTTTATGCTAGTTAGAACAGCCTGTCTATGTACTGTCAAGCATGCATTGTACATGGGCTTTAACCATTAAAGAATGTATTTAAAAAATAAAAATGGAGTAACTGTTGTTCAAACATTCAAAATGGAGCCAGGCGGCCATTGTGGGTGTGGCTTCAGACACGCTCCTGCATCACTGAGAACTGGAACTTTCTGAACTGTATCAAACTCAAGGACACCACCAACTATTCTCAAAACAACATCTGCTAGCGGTTGCCTGCTGCTACCTTATGGTCTCAAGGTCTCCCCTTGTAACTATGCAGCCATTCAGTCCCCAAACAATCCTTGCTTAACAAGCACCCTTTCTTCTTGCCGGTTCTAATCCTAATTCTTGGCAAACAACTTATGCAACTTGGTGGGTTTTGCCTACATAAGCCTCCCTCATTTTGTGGTCAGGCAGAACACAATTCAAGTGCTTCTTGGATCTGTGTCTCCAGGGCTACAGTCCTCAGTTCGGCTTGAATAAAACTCTTTTCTATTCCTATTATAGATTGTTTACTGATTATTTGCATTGGCAATGAAGATACCCCAAGGTACACAAGATGAGGCCCATGCATCCTATGAAGAAGGCTCCTGCTTGGCAATCTGCATTCAGGAAGGGCCTCCATGAGACCACTATGCCCAGGATGCTCTGGTGGTTAGAGATGATGACACAGGGGTGGTCCACCTCCAGCTTCTGGCGGCCCTTAATCTCAAAGTGAATGCAGTGTATGTACTTGAAGGACTGGATGCGCCAACTGATGAGGCTCACATTCTCCGCTATCTGGCCACGGTGACACAGCAGGCAGGTGACCATGGCCACGGTGACGATGATAAAGCAGTGCATGCAGTACAGGGTGATCTTGGCTTAGAACTTGGCCATGCAGCTCAGCTGCACAAGCAGCAACAGGAGCAGCAGCTGCAGCAGTGTGCAGTCAGCCACGGCCAGAGTTCCATGGC
Organism: Neophocaena asiaeorientalis asiaeorientalis; assembly: GCF_003031525.2. NCBI lineage: Eukaryota > Metazoa > Chordata > Mammalia > Artiodactyla > Phocoenidae > Neophocaena > Neophocaena asiaeorientalis. The sequence goes on along the minus strand of NW_020173731.1, from coordinate 1,138,801 downwards.
CAAGGCCGCGCTGGGATCGTGCATGTATGGTGGCCCCCTTGGAGCCTCGATGGCACGGGCCTCAGGCTTCCTCCTTGGGCTCTGGCTGGAGAGGAGCTCTTTGGATAACCCCTATCAGAGATCTGGTCCAATCAGTGCAAGAGAGAAACCAAAAGTAATGAAAGCACGAGAGGTAAATTGCTTTTGAGAGTAAAATGAATCTGATCCCAGTGTTGTGTTTCTGCATCTCCACTGGTTACTATGGGGCCCCTTGCTACTTTGCTCCCACTAGCTGACTACTGGTTTCCATCTGCTCATCTGGAACTTCAATATAAACTTGTTTTCAGGCAAAGTCTCTATACTGGGCCTTTTGCTACTTTCTATCTAGTGAACATAGGTTTGGAGCCAATCTTGTCCTGACTGCTGCCTGTTTTGAGTTGCTCTTTCCCTTTTTATTTGTTTGATTATAAGTTTGCTGAGGTCGAGACCATGTCTTTCTTATTATTCCATTTCCAATATATTCCACAGTACATAACATCTCTTTCATGTTATGCAGTGACTTGTAAATGAAAGACACTTAAAGCCATGGATGGAATACAGGTCATTCCTAAAATGTAACTTGTCTCTGAGAATTTTTATGCCTGCCGGCCTCTGGAGATCCTGCTATACTGATCATTTGCCTCATGCCCATGGATTCATAAGACCTCAACTTAGAAAATATCAAAGTGCCTATTGCATTCCACTTCTACGGCAGAAAAAAGACTTTTGAAAATGAAATATTAAATCAGAAATTTATTGTCAAAAAGAATACAAGAATTCTCTGGGGTAGCGGGATGTTGATATATCTGGTCTAATCAATTATATGTACCATCAAAGAAATATTTAATCATTTTCTTTCTCTTTAAAGCCTGTTTATTTTTTTATTTTATTGAAGTATAATTTACTCATAATATTATAATAACTTCAGGTGTACAACACAGTGATTAGTTATATACATAGATTAGGCACCATACAAAATTGTTATAATAGTGACTATATTCCCTGTGCTGTACATTATATACCTGTGATTTATTTATTTTATAACTGGTAGTTTAAATAATTTACTTAGTGTAAATATCCCCCACTCAATCAGCTAGAAATAAATTCATTTCCACAATTTTTGAAATAGATGTCATGAGTATTAACAAAAATAAATTAATTCAATAATGTGCTTTTTGCACAATTATTATGTTCCAGGCTCTGTCCTAACTTACAGGGATACACTGATGAGCCAAACAGACATGGTGTCAGCTTTCCATTCAATTGGGTTTTTACTATAAAGGAAATTGAGAATTCAGTTAGTCAGTTAGATCTGGATATATTTATGATGTACCTTTATTATAAGTTAGTCTGCAAACTGTGGTTTGGTTTCACTAAGAGGAATCCCCAAACATTTGAAAGAGATACAAATGATGCTGCTGAACTGGGCAGCTAAAGAATGGAACAAACCAAATTAGTGCCTAATTGCTAGCAGCTTATAATCACCCTTCTTTTTTCTCCCGTTTACACTGTGTTTTTCAAATAATGTTTGCCTTTGAAGTTAATGTTTAAAGGATTTTTCCAGCCAGTGGACTTGGTTGACAAACTCATTATTCCATGGTTTCTTCTTGGTGAACATAGGGCTAAAGAAACATGTGAGGCCAAGGGCAGACTGGCCATGGCCAATAAGTTCAAATTGTGATTGCATCTGGAGTCCATCAATTCCGAAATGCTGGAGTACTACACATGTGGGGATGCTGCAGACAATCTTTAGGGGAAGAGGTGGAAAAAAATGAACAGTTGTTTTTCTTTGGAATTTTTTGAATACCCACATTTATTCCCACCTTCCTAAAATAAAAGGTTTTTCATGTCTACCTCATTTTGACATAGGATTGCTGCAAAGACTCGGCAGCTCTTGGGAATTCTGTCTAAACATGATGCCTTCCAATGCCGTCTGCCAGAATTGGTTTGGCATATCTCCCAGCGAGAATCCCACTGGTAGGCTCTGTAGTTCACATATTAAAGTGGAAATAAATGTCAGTTACCCAAGCCAGGATGTAGAGAGCTAAGAGGTAATTTCTCAAATAATGCCTGGGTATAGGGTGCTGCTCAGGGTCATGAAATAAGTCTGTGTGCAACATACAGACGGGATGACATCATCCCACAGAAGGTGAGAAATTTACCACTGCTCTGGAAAGAATATTTCTCCTGATAATAAAATTAGAAAGGACATGAACAAACACAGGGAAGCATAATGGGATTTCAACCAAATAACAGTTGAATAAAGATGATCAGAATGATTCAGGCTTTACCTGATTACGTTAAATAAGGATATAATAGACCTCACTATAATGATTTCAACTGTTAGATTTCTTTTAATCCCTGGAAAAAAGCTCAACTTGTTTTTAAAAAGCAGTTGTAATGGAGCAAGGACAAGGTATTGAAGAACCATAGTTCAACTCCATCAAAGTCCAGAGTCCAATTTTAGGCTTTAAGGAGAAGTAATCCATTCTCAGTTGGTTTTCAGTCTCATTTCAGCATCACAATCATCACCATTGTCATCACCACCACCAACACTAACCATCTGCACCACCATCATAAATAACAACTTGCTGTTCATTAGCCAAAGCAATGGGAACAGGGCACTCTATTAGGTATTAAGGCATTAATTCATTCTTTATATTTGAACCATAACGAAAGAAAAATATGTGAGTTTTTATAATTCATCACCAATGATTTTAAAATGTTAAACATAAATTAGGATACTAAGAATAAAAAATACTACTTTAAGACTTAGGTGTCTTTACATAGCATTAATGCTAAGGTTGCAAAATGCATTATAAGAGAGCATGAAAACAGCCATTGCTCTGACTACAAAGACCAAGGAAGATAAAAGAGAAATGCAAATCGAAACTACAATGAGATATCATCTCACACCTGTCAGAATGGCCATCATCAAAAAATTTAGAAACAATAAATGAGGGAGAGGGTGTGGAGAAAAGGGAACACTCTTGCACTGTTGGTGGGAATGTAAATTGATACAGCCACTATGGAGAACAGTATGGAGGTTCCGTAAAAAACTAAAAATAGAACTACCATACGACCCAGCAATCCCACTACTGGGCATATACCCTGAGAAAACCAGAATTCAAAAAGAGTCATGTACCAAAATGTTCATTGCAGGTCTATTCACAATACCCAGGAGTTGGAAGCAACCTAAGTGTCCGTCAACAGATGAATGGATAAAGAAGATGTGGCACATATATACAATGGAATATTACTCAGCCATAAAAAGAAACGAAATTGAGTTATTTGTGGTGAGGTGGATGGACCTAGAGTCTGTCATACAGAATGAAGTAAGTCAGAAACAGAAAAATAAATACCATATGCTAACACATATATATGGAATCTAAGAGAAAAAAAAGGTCATGAAGAACCTAGGGGTAAGACAGGAATAAAGACACAGACCTACTAGAGAATGGACTTGAGGATATGGGGAGGGGGAAGGGTAAGCTGTGACAAAGTGAGAGAGTGGCATGGACATATATACACTACCAAATGTAAAATAGATAGCTAGTGGGAAGCAGCCGCATAGCACAAGGAGATCAGCTTGGAGGTTTGTGACCACCTAGAGGGGTGGGATAGGGAGGGTGGGAGAGAGGGAGACGCAAGAGGGAAGAGATATGGGAACATATGTATATGTATAACTGATTCACTTTGTTATAAAGCAGAAACTAACACACCATCGTAAAGCAATTATACTCCAATAAAGATGTTTAAAAAAAAAAAAAATCTCACCTAACTTGAAAATCTCCTACATCACCTTCATACGCAAGACGCAATTTCCTGTTAGGTCAATTGGGTCTGATCTGTTGCTGCTATGCCTCTGGTAGGAAACTCTCAAAGACAAGACCTAAGGCCTTTTTCTTTAAGGTGATGTAATTCCCATCAACAAATTAATCAGACAATGGTAATGATTTGAATTACTTAAGCAATAATTTAAAATATTTTTCAACACTGGTATATTTACAGTACTTGGGCAAACTTCTTTGGGCTTTCATTCTTTCACAAAACAAACATTCATTGAGTACCTACTGTATTTCTGACACTTTATGACCTCAAAGATCTCACAGAATATCGTATACAAAGACATATTATGTACAATTAGGAACTAAATCTCTTTCTAGTAGTCAGTTCATTGAAATAGAAAGGTGGGCAGAAGTTACTGAGTATCTATGTGCCAAGAATCTAACTCTAGACCCATCATTTATTTTTCTCAATAACCCTATGAAATATTACTGCCATTTTACAGATAAAAAAACTAAGGCTCAAAATGGTTAAATAATCCATGGTATCTGGTTTATACTTCAATGGAGATAATAACGGTATCTATACACTAATATGTATAAAATAGGTAACTATTAAGAACCTGCTGTATAAAAAAATAAAATAAAATTCAAAAAAAATCAAGATGAGTGTTTTTACCTTTGTGTAAAAAAAAAAATAATAATGGTATCTAACTCATAGGGTCATTGTGGATTAGCTAAACTAATATACATAAAACATTTAAAAAATTCCTGGCACATAGTAGGCACTATGTAATTTTTGCTATTATATTCCATTATATGGTAAAGTATAACAAAGAATGATAAAATAAGTATACAGTATTTACCATATATGTGTACAAATGTATTATCTAGACATTTACACATGAAACTTGATCACAATTCTCACACTTGCATATAGTATTTAGGTTACACATCCTAGTAATAAATAATACTTATTATATATTATTCTACTCTTCCGAAATTTGAGATGTCTCTAGACACTCAAAATGTATTAGAAATTTCAATAAAAATAGATAAATTTATTTTTACTGATGGAAAAAAAACTCACCAATACCTATGTCACCTGGCACATGTTAAAAAAGAGTTATGATGATGTAATGAACATATGGTTATGATAATATCAATTTCATTCTTAGTGAAGTAATTCTGGTCATTAGGGACTTACTTCATCAATCAGTTTGAAAACTATTTCCTTTTTTGTTGCTAAATTCTCTCTAGTGACCTAGACTAATTAGTGACAGACATCTACCCTTTCCTGACACCACAGAAGACAAATGAATCCTTCTCATGTTCATTCAGACATAGAAGGAGGAAAGGAGGCTTTGTCTGGCCCTTTGCGTTTCATGTGGCAGCATGTGATTATGGAAGAAATGTCAGCTCTATACTGAATACACTCAAATTTAACCAGGACACCTGTGTTCATCTTCAGCTTCAAAAATCATCCTCATAAAGGAGCAGTCAATGGGATCAACAGAAGATAGTCTGTTTTAAACAAAAGTTTAAGGTCACATCATATACATAAATACCACTACACTTATTCTGATTTTTATTCCTAAGCCTGACCAATACAAGCATTTGGAAATTTAGCGGCCACTGTGCCACCTTAAAAGTGATAAACTGTTCTGGCCGATTTCACAAAGTTTTGCAAAAGTCACCTGACAGAATTCTTAAATTAGGGTGAACTAGTTTAAACACTACTTCAAAAATAATATCTGTATAAATATTTTCACCAGGTAATTATCAGATTTTGTTGTAAAATATGGTTTTAAATGTAAGCAGTCATATGCTGTCCTGTGCTATAACAGGAAAATAAAGTACTTATATAATGAAATCTAAAATTGTTGATGTGATTCAAATAAGCCACTGAAGTTAACATGGAAACATGAAAGATAAGGTCGGTGACCTCAGTTTTCCTTATAGTCTGCTATTGTTACTTTGAGGTCCATTCAGCAATTAAGGAGCACACATCCATTGGGTACAACTGTGTTTTTCTCTCTGTGCAAGGCATTATGATTTTTTTTTAAAAAAAGGGCAATAAGTATCACAGTGCGTATAATATGATTGGGGAAAAACAACTAGACATATGAAATTGATCATGACTAAGTGTAGACTCGTGTGGCAAAATATTAAATAAAAGTTCTACAGGATACCAGAAAAAAGAAGCCAACAATTTTCAGAAAGGAGGTGTTTTATGAGAGGGGCTTAGCGTTATAAGGAGGATACAGGTAGGGGACATTAAAGTCAAACAACTCTATGAGCTAAGTCACAGAACTAGAATGAGAATGAAGTAGTTTGGAGGCAGTCAGAATGCCCCTGTGACTCAAGTATGAGAAGTGGAGTTGGGGTAAATTACGGAGGGATGGAAAATAACAGGGCAGGGGCTAGAGTTGAAGCACTAGGAAACAGAAATTCACTGAAGGTACAATGAACATATGGAGCTTGACAGAAAACATTCAGTGGCCATCAAAAACTCAATTCTGGAGACAGAAGACAGGATAAGTGTAGTACCTATCCATCTTTTTGAGAAATTTAATACAAAGAAAATTCAAACCTCATATACGACACCAAAAATTATTTACCTGATACTACTCTGACATATAAAATGGAGCAGCATCAGTAATATTTTATGGACAAAAGAATTATCTACCAGTTTCTCTACTTTTAATCAATAATTAGAAGTGAAGCCTTAACAGCAAGTTCAAGTATTCAGTTATCCATATTAAGGAAACATGAATGATGGATAAATATATGAATATCTAATTATTTTAAGGTAAACAGTTTTCATGTACTGAAAGGAAACATTTTTATTCCTTTTTGCTTATCCATACATGGTTTTATGTGGATAAAGGGTGAAGATCAAATGTTGAAAGTATTATGAAAGGGTCAGCTTGTGGAGGACTGAGGGGTGTAAATTTTATTCTGGGGTAATTAGGAAACCACAAAAAGGGTTTGACTAGATGGATACAAAGTGATATTTAGGGAAATTTCACCTGATGGTACTATGGAGTAGAGTGGGGCAACAAAATCAGAAGAAAGGAAGCCCCTAAAAAGAGGATTTTTATGGATTTAGTTTAGGCATGTGAATCAGGAGGGGGATGAGGGTGGTGCCAATGGAGATAACAAGAAAGGGAGTGATGTGAGAGGCAGTAAAGAAGTGAACTAACCCATGCATAGGGAAAGTGAGAGGCGCCTCAGCCGAAAAATATCATTACAACTGGGATAATTCCATTTGAACTCTAAATTTCCCATTAGATCATTCACTCTGATCCCTATTAGCATAGCCAATCATCCGCTGATTCCAGCATCAGTGTCACATCGAAAATGTGTCCCATATAGGTGTCCATAAATAAAAAGGATGTGGGAAATTCAATTTTAAAAACTGATGCACTGTGTTTGTGTGGCCTGGGGTAAAGAACAGAAAGACAGAGAGAGACAGAGAGAAAGAGAGAGAGAGAAATAAGGCATGATTCCTGAAAATAGATCTCAAGTACCCTACTTCCTGGTCTAGAGCTTTTGTTACCCCAAAAAGCAAATTAGATTAACAGAATCAACCATGAAAGGATTTTAATCTCAAAACCTTTTTGTGTTCAAAAGAAATAGGGTTACAAAGTTTTAGAACCTTTTATTTCCCAACTCCAAAAGGATCTGCGCCCAAAAGGAACCTAGTGGAACAACTGATTATCAATTGCTGTTGTTTAAATAGGCATTAAATTACATTCTGGACAAAAAGTATTTCAAGGCTATCAATAGATCTCTGTGATATAAGATTCCCAGGCTTCTAAATGTTCCTAATGATAAACTTTATGTCATGAGGAATTAAGACTCTGATGAGAAGAAAGATACTCCATTAACTAGTTTTTAGTATTAAGTTTCCTTTCTTACTTGAGTTCTCTCCATAAAAGCTAAGTAAAGATCCTCATTTTGGAGACTGTTTAAACCTACTTTCAGCCCAACCACCTAATTGACTTATATTTCTGAAAACATATTAGAACTGTTTTACAACTGTTCCCCAAAATATTTTTCATTGCGGATAATATATTCCCTTAAAATGTTGCATGGTCTAACATCAAGCCATGCTACATGAGAAATTGGAAAGTAATTAGTATTTAATTACTGAACCTAGGTTCCGTTGAATCCTACAGCCTGAAAATATATTTTACAGAATCTCTGACCCTTCTAAATATCTGTATTTACTATAGAAAAAGCTAACTTCAAAAGGTTACATAATGACTATTACTGAGCCTGCTGAGAACTGTAATTAGTAGTTGCTGTGTCCTGTTTTAACAGATGTGTACTTACTGATTTACCTCAATAAGCTTATTTAAAACGTATTGACATTGCTCTAAAATGCATTACTTCAGTTTCTGATTAGGAAGGTAACTCTAGCTAGTTCTGATGGTAACTAACTTTTAAGTGTGAAGCTTGCATAATGAGAGTAACAAAATTTCACTAAGAATGATTTACAGTGGATACATGTGCTTGCTCACTTAATTTTTCCTGAATCTTCAATCAGTAGAAATGTGGGAAGCAGCCGCGTAGCACAGGGAGATCAGCTCGGTTCTTTTTGACCGCCTGGAGGGGTGGGATAGGGAGGGTGGGAGGGAGGGAGACACAAGAAGGAAGAGATATGGGAACATATGTATAACTGATTCACTTTGTTATAAAGCAGAAACTAACACACCATTTTAAAGCAATTATACTCTAATAAAGATGTTAAAAAACAAAAGAAATGGCAATGGAATATATTTTTAAGTTTTTCCAGGACTACTAGACAGTTTGCATAAGTGGCCAGGGAGTCTTTCCAAACAGCAAAGGAGGAAAACTTAAAACTAACCAATCAGCCAAATGATCAAAACCAATGAAAACAGGTATCAATGGCCTGGGAAAGAGGCAAGGGCCACTGAAATTCCAAAGATATGGAATCAAATGCAACATTTCCAAATGAAATCTCATCAATGAAAATATGAAGACCTGGCTACAACTTTCCCAAAACGGTAGAATTATTCCTGAATGGCAATAATTCAAATGAATTAACGATAATGGTTAGTCTACAGGGCCGTAGAAATAAGTTTCCTAAGACTTCGGTTCTTGCTTTTTCTGCCTTTCTTTTTTCTCCAGAAAAACTGGAGCTGTCTCCACTAGCTACATGCCTATTTAAATTTAAAATTTCCAAAAATAAGTCAAATTTCAAAACAAGCTCCTTAGGTGCATTAGCCATATTTCAAGTGCTAAGTTGACACATACAGCTAGTAGCTGTTATGTGGGACAGCACAGATACACAACATTTCCATCATTATATCAAGTTTTACTGGACAGTGCTGGACTAGAGAGCAAGAGAGAAGGTCGCTAATTCTTTGACTTACCAGTAAGTGGGTACAGTGGCAACAGAACACAAAGGCAAAGGCTAAATATTGACAGTTACATGCTAGATTTGCAAAAAAATTCCACACCCAAATTTCAGTGTGGTTATGAAATTCAGTTAATAAGAGAAAGGCAATAATTTCAGAGACAATGATAAATTTAGGCTACATTCTATTTTAATGACAAAATCTTAATGGCAAATATGCATCAAGATTTCTTTTCTTCAAAATTTACAACTTTTACTTTTCCAATATAAGATATAGGAATATGTAAATGTATCAAATGTTTGCTGCCTTTATACCCATTTTAAGTAATTCCTAATGTAAAATTATTTATACATTAACATTGTTTCTATTTAATGCTATATGCTTTCTTTCCTTAACAACAAGAAGTCATGAATTCAGGAGCTTCTTTGGATGATTAGCTAAAACAGATTAAGACAATAAATATGGTTGATCAGAGGAAAGAATTTTTAAAGTTTAGTTTTTTCTTACTTAGAAAATCTTGTAAATCAAGTAACTCTAATAAAAGTTTTTTAAAAAGAAAATCTTCAAGTAAATGATGACTAACATTGCCTATTACACTGCCTTTTTTTAGTGGGTCCTCTTTATAACAATTTTCCAAAATCAGAGAATTTCTAAACTAAAGAGGAAGGTCAAAGCTTAGACTTAACATTCTCATTTGACTTGGAGAAAAGTATCAAATTACCATTATTACTTCTTGGCATATTAGCAGGATACTATTAAAGCTTTACATATATCTACTTGCATCTCCTGATTCAGAATCAATTATAGCAAGAATATCTTTTGACTATAAAAAGCTGATTATGTTCATTCAGACAACAGAATATTATTCAGTGCTAAAAAGAAATGAGCTATCAAGCCATGAAAAGACATGGAGGAATTTTAGTGAAAGGAGCCAATCTGAAATGGCTAGTTATTGAATGATTCCAAGGATATGACATTTTGGAAAAGGCAAAACTATGGAGATAGTAATAAGATAAGAGGGTTCCAGTGGTTGGGAAGGTGGGAAAAACAGATGAACAGGCAGAGAAGAGAGGATTTTTAAGGCAGTGAAAATACTCTGTATGGTTACTATGATACATGTTATTATACATTTGTCCAAACCCATAGACTGTACAACACCAAAAATGAATTCTAATGTAAACTATGGACTTTGGGTGATTATGATGTGTCAATGCAGGTTCATCACTTGTAACAAATGTACCGCTCTGGTGGGAGATGTTGATAATGGGAGAGATTATGCATGTGTTGGGGCAGGGGGCATATGGGAAATCTCTGTACCTTTCTTTTAATTTTGCTGTGAATCTAAAACTGCTCTGAAAAAAAACAGTATTTTTAAAAATGTGGCTGCACATTTTACAAAAAAGGGATTATTTTTACAAATTATCATGCAACAGGCATAGAATCAAAAGTATATGAAACTGCATCTACCTAGCACTTCTTGAAGGAAAGATTTTTAAATCTGGTAATTAATTTATCTTGCTAGACAAATTCATCTGTTACCTTAGTTATCTTATCAGGGAAGCAACCCACAATGGGATTGGAAGAATATTTAGTCTTGGGAGTCCAGTTTGAGTCACAACCTCCCATCCTTCCAGCTGTCACTTCCTGACTCCCATACTGTCCTTCTCCAAGTTCATCATGGCCTCAACTCCTTTGAAACTTCTTTTTTATTCCAATCTATCAGACCAGGCCTTTAACCCTCTCTTCTTTCTTTATCCAGCCTAAACTCCACGGAGCGTCACTACAAACACTTTTTTTCCCCCCAATTACCTTGTCTTTTGCTGAACCAACATCACAAAACCACAAACCTATGTGATCCTTCTATGTATATTTTGAAAAGATTATTGAAGACAGCACAGGAAAAAGAAAATCACACCTTCGTGAGGACAAAGCTCCCAACTCAGTCAGACCCTCTACTCTCAGCAAGCTCACATTTCTGTGCCCTCATTTTTCCATGACTTTGCACGTGTAGGGTTCTCCATCTAGAAGGAGTTTCCTGACTTCTATCTGGCAAATGCTGACTCATATTCTAGTGGATACCTCAGACACCATCTCCTGTGTGAAGCCCTTTTCAATCTCCACTCATTACTGAGACAGTATTCAAGGCTCCTATAGTACCTTGGTGAAGTTCCTATCCCATTGGGTAATAGATATTTATTTTTTTAATTTAGTTATGTCCTTTTTTTTTTTTTTTTTTTACTATGGACTTACTGAGGGGAAGGATGTTATTTTCTTCTCATTTATATCCTCAGCAAGGAGCAGAATGCCTGACACTTAAATTTTTGGTGAATACATGAGTGAACAAATAAATGTACAAACAAATGGACAAACAAGATACCACCTCTGACCTTTTGTAAAAATGTGTTTTAAGTCAAGGCACTTCATACATTTCAGGATTGGTTTCATTATTATGGAAAAAATATATACCTGACATAGTATGATTTAGATAGTGCCGTGGGAAATAGCATAAATGAAGATCTCATCAATATAACAGCTATCTATCAGCTTTGCAGTCTCAATAATCAAATGTTCCTCACATATCCTACCCTTCTGAAGATGCAGCCATAAGTACTCCTATTTTGGGTATTAGCTCTAATTCAATTTTTATTCATAATAGTCAAATATCAAAGCTCCTTCCTCATGTATAAAAATAGTAAGTCATTATGTTTTTCCTGTATTACAAATATCTTTAGAAACAGAATTTGCTTTTTAGCTGGGTCATTAATTTATAAAACAGTAACTCAAAGAAACATTAATTAACATTTCAAGGGAATCTGAATCAAGTCAATTTTTACTACATGTTCTGACATAGGATTTTTCAGACTTGGCAATAGTTCCTTTGCCTAGCTAAGCACTCTGCTTTTCATTCAGTCTTCCCACAGACATTCATGCACACAAAACTAAGTGCTAGATATTATGTCAGGCACTAAAGACCCCAAACTGAAGAAAACTGGGTCCTGCCCTAATGTAGCTTACAGTCTAGTCATCTTACATGGTCTCTGTGTGCATATTCCCAGTTCTCTCTTTCCTCTAGGCTGTTCCTTACCAGCTGCTCTATCAGAACTTAGGTCAAAGGATTCACCAAACTTTTTATTTATTTATTTAGATTTAGATTTCCAGCTATTCTTTACCCATGTGACAGGAACTTGCAGAGACTTTGTATCTTTTCTATTTAAAAAAAAATTTATTTCAGTACTCTCACTTTCCTATTCATACTCAAGGACCCTTTATTTTATTTATTTATTTATTTTTTTTTTTTTGCGGTACGCGGGCCTCTCACTGTTGTGGCCTCTCCCGTTGTGGTCTCCCGTTGCAGAGCACAGGTTCCGGACGCGCAGGCTCAGCGGCCATGGCTCACAGGCCCAGCCGCTCCACGGCATGTGGGATCTTCCCGGACCGGGGCACGAACCCGTGTCCCCTGCATCGGCAGGCGGACTCTCAAACACTACGCCACCGGGGAAGCCCAAGGACCCTTTATTTATTTTCTCTTTTTATACTTTCTTCTACCCACCTGTACCTTAGACCTGTTAATAGCATGTGTAGGCATTTCTGTACACTATTTAGAATGATGGAAAGACCTAGTTCAGATCTGGGCTTTGCCACTTGCTGGCTTTGTAACCTAGGGCAAGCCACTAACCCCGCAGATACAAATACACACAATTTGTGAGGGTTAGATGGCATAATGTATGTCACGAATTCTCAAAAGTTTTTAAATGGATAACAGTGGATTGAAGTGCTTCATTTGGATTTGGATAACTTAGTGGATTGAAGTGCTTCATTTGGATAACTTAGTGGATTGAAGTGCTTGCTGATTCCTCGTCTGTTCTATCTCTTCCCAGCAGTCCCTGAACTGTGAAAGTTATCACAGTCCATCATTTAACCTCTCCAACATCTGGACATCTTTCTAGCTCACTTAAATCCACCAGGCTTGGCTTAATACACATTTTCTAATGGTCCATTTTTGCTGGAAATTAAAATGTCCTTGGTGTAAAGCTTCTTTATAACAATTTCTCATATACTTGAAGTACTTATTAGGCCATCTCATCCCTTTTTTTCTTTTTACAATGTAAATAACTCTAATTCTTTACCCTTCCTTATAACTTCTATTTAAAGACATTTTAATAATGTTTCTGTCTTCCAAGCTTTAGAGAAATATGATTCTTTCTATCTACAAATAAAGTGGTCTAAGATCTATATACCACATAGATGCCTTGCATGAAAGACAAAAGAATGAAATGCATAATATTTATTTATACATTTTACTGCATGGAATTGAATCGTATTATAACAGAAGCTTGCTCCTAACCATGGAGTCAGCAGAGTACATTCGTCAGATAAAGTAAGTGAATATTAAACTTTTCTCTTCATAAAGTTTACAGTCAGCCTGGAAAGAAGTAGGAAAGCAAACATTTCTGTACGAAAACTACACATTTCGTGGATATCACTGCAGGATATACTTGATGTACAATTTCACTAGAATATTTTCCTTCAAATCTAAAAGCCTCCAACTCACTCCTTATTAGATCCCTAGGATTCCATAGACAACAAAACCCAGTATTTTAACAGAGCATCTTATTCATTTGTGCTGATTCACACTGAGACAGCAAAGAACCAAAGCAGTGAATAAAATTAACTTTTGACAACAAGTAACAATTTAGGAGTTTTAAGTATACGATTTCATCTCATCTAAATGAAATCCACAAAGATGGCACTAGTATCTGAAACAGACATATACATGTCTCAGGTCAACCTCCAAAAATAAAAAGCTTAACTACCAAGACTTCAATGTATTAAAATGTCTAGGAAAATAGATGAGCTAATTAAATTCAATTTTTATTATTCAAACATAGATACAGACTTCTGTAAGTCAAAATTTATTCCTGTGAAAATCTTGCAAAGGGGAAAGTTAAGGGGATTTTCATGATTCTCTTACTGGACTATTAGTTATAAGAAAATCTAATGTAATTATCAATTAATATTCTGCATTTCTCCTTTTTCTCTTACCTCACTTGGGCTCAGAAATGATTTAAAACAGATTACTCTGTGATATAATCCTATAAAATTCCAGACCTTTAAGCTTTCAAATATGATTTTTTGTACTGTCAAAATTTCTCACTTGATACTTTTTGAGAGGCATTATTTCCTAATTTTTCTTAATTATTCCTTATTTTTAAATTATCTCCTATTTACTTTAATTATATCTTAATTATTTTAAATATAAAAGCAATAAAGCAAATTTATAGAATATTTAGCAAAGAAAGAAAACATATACCCACACATAATTTGATCTCCCCAATAAAATTAATGTCAGCATTTTCAAAACTTTTAAAGTCCTATTTACACAAAGGTTTAAGATAATTCATTCCTATTGAATACTTTTTCCAAGTACAGAAAAGCATAAGTAAAAAGTCACTTATAGGTCCATTGCCACCAACAATCACATTTTTGTATATATCAATCTAGTTTTTTTTTCCTCCTAGCAGAACTGTGTGTGGTTTTTATTTGATTGTTATTTTGTTTGCATAGCTGTACTTCTGAGTCTTGTGGTAAACCCTGCTTGAGGTAAGCAGAGTTTTCTGAAAAGTTTCCTATGTCTAGTTATACCTTGATCTCCACAGTAAGGAATTCTCATAATGAAATAAGCGTATCAACCCATTCACATTCTCCCATGCTCATTAGTGAGGCTGACTGAACAGCCACAGTTTCTGCGATCAGCATTTCTTTTCAAGGCTCTTCTGATAAATTGATAATGAGCCTATTAGTCACTGAGGAAAATTAGAGTGATGGAAAAAGGCCACTGGGACATTTGCTTCTGCTGCTGCTGGACTCAAAATTCCATGATGCTGCCAAAACTGAAGTCTTTTAAATGTCCATGGTCTTAGTAAGAACTAAAATCCCACAGGAACATCTGAGCGGCTGACTCTAGGTAATGTGACCTGCAAGGGTTTAGGGAAAGGTAATTATCTGATCTCATTTGTTTTCCACCTTCTTTTGTTTTTTATTGAAGTATAGTTGATTTACAATGTTGTGTTACTTTCTGCTGTACAACAAAGTGAATCAGTTACACACATACATATAGCCACTCTTTTTTAGATTCTTTTCCCATACAGGTCATTACAGAGTATTGAGTAGAGTTCCCTGTGCTGTACAGTAGGTCTTTATTAGTTATCTATTTTATATTTAGTAGTGTGTATATGTCAAACCCAATCTCCCAATTTATCGCCCCCCCTTCCCGCCGGTAACCGTAAGTTTGTTTTCCAAGATAGTAAATAATTCCTCTTCAAATTACAGAACATGTTCAGACCCTAAGAGCCAAAATATGACAGATATCCACTTTAATTACTTTCCAGGCTTGAGCATATCTGAGAAGTTTGACACCAGTCTGATTTTATCACTCTGTTTACAATGTATTGGTTTAGTCTGTATACTGTGGAGTTTTTCCCCCTCATAATAGTAATTTGAAATTTCAGCCAGGATGTGTCTAGATCAAGTTCTCCCTTCACTGACCTTGCTTGATTTGCTCACTCAGGACAATTTTTTTTTCCTCCCTAGTGCACTTTTCTTCAATTATATCTTTGACTATTTCTTTAGTTTCAGTTGTCTTTGCTGTGTACCTATATATGTTATATACCTATAAACCTTAAAGTTCCATTCTTTGTTTTTATTTCCGCTTAAAAAATCATATTATTCGAGTCTTAGTCCTTTGCCTCAATATTCTGAAAGAACTTCTCAAGTTTATGCAACACATCCCCGATTTTATTATATGTAGTACAAATTCTGTTCTTCAGTATTTCTGATTCAGACTGAATTATAATATTGCATTTTTAACATCAAATCCCTTTTTATTTCTTCCATCGCACTTGCTATTGTCCTTTCATCTTGGCCAGTTCTTCCTTTATAAATATATACTCCCACTTAAAGGAGGATAGGTCTTTCTGAAAGACTGGTGACACTAAACATATTTTTTTCCAGTCTTTAGAATAAACTACTACTTTCAAAGCATCAATTTCTTCTAAGTCTTTCCCCGCCTTGTTTTGTTCCCCAGTATTTTTTTCTTAGGTCCTATGCTTTATTTTTTCCTGTTCTGCAGCATCTGTTTCGACAGTCTTCTGTTTATTAATCCTCAAATGATGTGGCATCTCCCCAGACTCAGTGTCAGTCAACAAAGTGTTTGAATGGACCTAACTTCATTCTCTATCTACTTTTGTTCTAGTTGAACCCTCTTTGCAGCTCTGTGGCTAAGAATCTGATGTGCATAGCTCCTTACCTGATTCTCACCCATGATGCCCTTCTGGCTGAGATGGGATGCTCCCCTCTGCTACCATTTGTCTCTAAAATCCCTTCTGACATACCCATCAATGTTTCTCTTGCTTCCAAATATTTTCACTTGGTGAGAAACATATCTTAGGTTCCAATTTTTTACATGGTGCCAGGTTGCTTGTCCACTTCTTGTCCTACTGTTTTCCTAACTAGATGGTTATAGCTATTGATAGGTTTAAGGAGATAGAATGCTGGCTCCCTAAAGAGTAACATTTTCTTTCTGAAGCAAACTATGAAATGAAGGAACAGAGATACATCCTCCCTGCTTTCATGTGAACATAAGAAAAGATGGACCACTGATTGAAATTTTCATTCCATTGAACTTAAAATATAAGTGAAGACTATATACTTATTTATACAAATAAGAATCTTTATATATAACCTATAAAATTCCTCCCCAAATTTTTGCCACTGTATATTGCAACTGGTTTTTAGTATTGTTCAGTTTTGTCTTTTTGAGATCTTTACAGATATTCTACTGTTATTGAGAAGAGATTGCAGTAGCTAGACATACTATTTTTAACCAGAAAATCCTTGCTAACTACTACCAAAATTTGTAAAATCTGGATGCTTAACTTTAAAAGTATTCCAGGACTTCCCTGGTGGCACAGTGGTTAAGAATCTGCCTGTCAATGCAGGGGACACGGGTTCGAGCCCTGGTCCGGGAAGATCCCACATGCCCTGGAACAACTAAGCCCATGTGCCAGGACTACTGAGCCTGCGCTCTAGAGCCTATGAGCCACAACTACTGAGCCTGTGTGCCACAGCTACTGAAGCCCTCGCGCCTAGAGCCCATGCTCCACAACAAGAGAAGCCACCGCAGGGAGAAGCCCGTGTACTGCAACAACAAGTAGCCCCCGCTCGCCGCAACGAGAGAAAGCCCGCGTACAGCAACGAAGCCCCAATGCAGCCAAAAATAAATAAATAAAATAAATAATTTTTTTAAAATAAGTATTCCAGATAGAAACAGTTTCCAAACAGATCTGTGGAGGCAGAATAACATAAATGAGGTTATAAATTAAGCTACTGATTCCCCTGTAAGCAAGAAAAATATTCTTAAAGTGCATATTCAATCCAAGTAACTATTGTCTCTTTTAAGCTTTCTTGAACCATTTTTTATTTTTTAAAACATTTAACTGCATAAAAATGAAATTAATATACAATTTATGATTCAATGTCAATAGTTAGCAAACATATTCGCAGGAATTATAATCCTAGGTACAGCAGTTTATTTCATCAAATATCCACTGCTTTTCAATAATGTATAACCGTAAGATAATCAGATGGCTACAGTTGACTAGAATCTCTTATTTTTTATTAAACAGTGCCATCAATTCTAGAACGTATTTTTGTTAGATTTTTAAAAACAAATTTTTCATCAAAATTGTTCCCTCAAACTCAAGACCAACTAGGCAGGCCATAAAATAATGCCTCTAAACAGATTTACACCACTAGAGATTATACAGGCTAGCCAGTAATCATGTAATGACATATGTTTTTTGTATTTGTATTTTGTACATTATGTAACATCTTACCTCAGAACTTAAATCATTAGATAATAATGAGTCTATTTTACCAGAAAGAAGAGAGTTTAGGGTTTCCTTTAAAAGTATGCATTTCTATATCATAGGATTCATACTTTGGAATAGATTCAAATGCTGTTTTGGAAAATGTTGTCCCTGAAACCACCTGAGAGGTCTGTTATAAATGCAGATCCCCAGGCCCTAAACCAGGCCTGTGAAATCAGAATCTCTGGGTGTGGGGTTAGAATTTCTGCTTTTTCAAAAGTTCCTTGGATAATTCTTTATTCATGAAAGTCTGAGAATCACTACTCAAATTGACTAAACAATACTAAAGGATTAAAAGTTAATCTGGGGAAACAAGGAAGGCTCTGATTTTATTTTACAATCCCATTCTAAGGGACTCCAGGGAAAGAACCAAGGTCACATTTCAGAAATCCATGAGCATTTATCCTATCTGAAACAATCAGTTTGGTAAAAATACTTCCAAAACTCTAGTAACTCAAGTTACTACTTGTATTGACTCAAATGATCTAGGTAGTTTACCACGTAGAAATGCAGTGAATCATTTACAAAAGTAATGTTCCCCCAGAGGTTTCAGCAGATCAACTAACAAAAGACACACAGCCATACAGTCG
The DNA here is from genome assembly GCF_003031525.2 of Neophocaena asiaeorientalis asiaeorientalis. Taxonomy (NCBI): domain Eukaryota; kingdom Metazoa; phylum Chordata; class Mammalia; order Artiodactyla; family Phocoenidae; genus Neophocaena; species Neophocaena asiaeorientalis. The sequence continues at coordinate 1,120,091 of NW_020173731.1, read as the reverse complement.
GATTGCAGAATATATCTCAACTACCAGCGAGAAAACCAGAATCAGATGTCAACCATTTTATTAAGTCTCGTGGCAGTTTCACTTTTTTGCCATTAATAACATTCCAAGAGCTAGCCTCCAAAACTCAGTGGTCACTCTCTTAGATCACCATGCTAAAAAACCATCTGACAGTGTTACTTGAGGCATGTTATAAAGTTGTTGCTAGTAGCACAACCAAGGAGCCAGACCCGATTCCAAAGCAATCAGTCTCCCACATCAAGGATTTGAAATGAAATATTCTGCTAAGGCAGCAACCGAATCTTTCAGCTAAACTGTGTAAAACTGCCAAGAGTAAGTTGCTCATTACATTAAGACTCTAGAGACATTTAGAAGCCAATTATGATTCTACTGAAAGAGATACTTAGGAATAGTTTCTGATCTTCATTTGATGGTAGCGAGTAGACCACATTGTTAATGCACTTGTTTTCAGCTATCTGAAACTATCATTTAGTCTATATAGACAATTCAAGTTTGGCTTACCATTAGCTTACCTTCAGTAAGTACTGTGTGTGTGTGTGTGTGTGTGTGTGTGTGTGTGTGTGTGTGTGTGTCTAACATAAATAAGGTAAAAACAGCTCTGCTAAAGTTTCAATAAAATTTCACCTAGATGAGAAACATCTTAAAACTTAATTAAACCATAGAAGTAAATTAAATATGCAAATAATGCACTCAAATTGGGAAAAAAAGTTTTTTATCAATTATTAACAATTAGTTTTTTTTTAAAGTTCACAGGATAAATGAGAGAATTTAAAACCATTAAATCATCCAGAGACAATTTCTATTTCTATTTGCTTAAAATAAAGGTCTTCAACTACTAGGATTAGCTGTGTTTGTTTTAAAGTCACCTATTTGGTAGTGATGTTTTAGTTTCCAGTTTAGTCAGCTTCAGACCCTCAAGGTCCACAAGCATTCTATCTTTCAAAACTGTAACTGTTTGCGTAGATACCCTCAGACAGACAACTTAAGGGAATAGAGAACAAAGAAGGAAGACAGAAAGACGCCACAATTCAGAAGTCACCATAAGCACAGTACCTTGCACTGTGAGGAAAACCGATGCAGCCGATAATCCTCCTTCACTGGAAACCACACAGTGATATTCTCCGGCATCGCTGAATTTCACACTCCTCAGCTCCAGGGAAAGGTTGGCCAAGATCCTCATTCCTGCTGGATCTGCCAGCCTGACATCTCTGTCATTCCTCCGCCAGGTTAGATTGTAATCCACTGCACTGATGACAAGACAGGTCAAAAGTGTTCTTTCTCCAGGAGCGACTGTAACATTATTAGGCACTTGGATGACTGGCGGGGGCTCTGTGTGAAATGAAAAGATTCAAATTGAAAGACCCCAGAAGTCGTTTTGCTCACTCACAGAGGTGGTTTAAAAATTTAATGAGCATGTGTTGAATATCTAGTAGGAAAGATGCAGTACAACGGAACGTATTCATTAATACGTATGTCTGTCACCCCAAGAAAATTATCATCTAGTTGAAAAATGCTTTCAGTAGGAGTGCATGTTTACAGACCGAAGTACACTCAAGTCCAAATCTGTAAATTATAGATACAGATCAAAGAGGCATGGCAAAATGATATGACTAGACTGATTCAGGATTGCAGAATGAGTCAAATTTTGATTTGAATTTTGAAGAAAGTAGCATTTATGGATTTTTAAAATTTAAAACCATTTACTTAGTGTTTTAAAGAAAATAGCGCATGAATATGGTAGATATGGAAAAGATTCAATGGTATCAGCTTTAAGGGGATTATAAACTCATTAAGACACAGTACATTAGAGTAAGATGAATTTCTCCCAGTGAAGATGAGGAATGTTTGATTTAAGAAAGGCAAGTTAACAGTAAGGCATAGACTTTTAAAAAAATTATACATATAGGACCATGTACACAAAAGGCATTGAGTAATGCATGCGCATTTCAGATGTGGTCAAAAGGCACTTACTAATTAAATATTTAACTACATTTCTAGAGAAAATCACATATTGCTCTAGTTAGGTTTGAGAATACTGTAAATCCAAATGCCCCTGTAAAGCTCACTCTGCCCAAATGCTTTAAAATAACCTGCCACAGAAAGCCATTATTGACCAATAATATAGCAATAAAAACTAGCTGGAAACCCATGTGTCTGTTTCAGTTTAAATGTGAAAGAGTATCAGATATTCAAGATCCAACTTTATACTTCTTTATTCAAAACTATATATACGTGCAGATGAATAACATGAGCCTATAATAAAACCGAGAAGTAATACGCCAAAACCATAGTGGTCATCTCTGAGAGAGAGAAGTGTGTGTATTTTTCATATTTTCCTTTATATTTATCTTTGTTTTCCAAACATTTTTAGAGGAGTATATGTTATTCTAAATCATTTTTAAAATCCTTAATTTTTACAATTCTGCTATGTTTTTAAAATCTCTTATGAAAATAGCTAATGAATCAATTGGGAAGAGTACAGGAGAAAGTTAGGAAGGTCTGACTGAAGTCTGGTTAGGTTTGACAGATAAAATACAGGATGGTTTGCTAAATTTGAATTTTAGATAAATATCAAATAACATTTTAGTATAAGTATGACTCATGAAATATTAGAGACACATTTAACTGGGCATCTTATGTTTTTATTTGCTGAGTCTGGCAAACATAGGCTGCCTAGCTTTATCCCTAACTAGCTGTATGACCTTAGATAAGCCAATTTATTCACAATGTTTGTTTCCCTATTTGAAAAATGAGATGATTAAATTAGGTAATCTGAAAGACCCCTTCTAGCACTAAGGCTCTGTGATGCTAACATACAAGATGGTATGGACCATCAAAGACCCGGAGGTGAGTACTTGTGAACACGTGTTGACACTGTATCAAAATCTTTTTGAAGACCACAAAACATTTTGTGTGGGTTTCTTTTTTTGTTTTTTTAAACAAACTTCTTCAACTTGACTAGGGAATTTTAGAAAATGTAAAATCCCATATTATGGGCATACAGAGGAGGCTGGGTGCACACCTAGATCCTTCTCAAGGACTTAGGCACTCATTTCCCTAGCTGCTCTGCTTTCTGGCTACTGAGCTCATGGCCAAGGGAGCTAACATGCTCGGGTTAGACGCCCTTTCCAGTGCAGCCCACTTCCAGGGACCACTTAATGAAGGAAAAAGATGCAGCTCTCTTGCCTCATTTCAGGGTCACCCCAGCTCCAGAACTCCCTGTAGGATCAGGTGAGGCCCCTGTTGTGATTATATCACAGTTTAACTTCTTCCACTCCCTTACAGGTGTTCTTTCCTAGGAAACTCAGCAATAACCCTCTTGCGTGCAAAATCTGCCTCAGAGTCTATTTCCTCTTCAAATATAAATTCAAATACGTAAAATGCCAACTTTCTGCTAATATCCAGGAGGAGAGGAGATTTTAAATATGACATACAATACCATCACTGCATAAATATCTACAGATAATAGTATATGCACTGAAATATTTATGCACACATCAATAAATCTGGTGGTGATGGAGGAGATGATGGAGAAGTACAGCAGTTTGCAAAAAAGGTCAAGATAACAAATTACCGGAAACAGCCTGGTCCCGGGAGGATGAGGGGCAGTCATTCTTAAGTGAAAGAATGGCTATGGCTAGGATTAGGGGACCAGAGATGAAACCTCAAAACTGAGAAAGAATGATAAGCATAGGCCTTGTGACATTAGGTAAAGATCACTGGACTGAGAGTCAGGAGGCTAAGAATCTACTTCTCACTACCTATCCATCTGATCAGAAATGGGGCACCTGCCTGTTCTGGGCTTCAGTTTCTTTAGCTATAAAATGATGAGGTGGTATAATATTATTTCCAAGTCTTACCCTGTTCTAAAAGAATATCCTGAAATTAAAATTTAAGATTGCCTGTCACTGACATGCCCTTGACAAGTTTTCTCTTTTCAATTTTACTTAAAGCCAAAATGTTGGTATTGTATGTATGTGTGCATTGCAGGTGGGGGACATTATGCTAAAAAATTAAATTCAGTAGAGAAAATTAATATAAAGTAAAGTACAAAATATCATTTGTAAAGAATTTTTTCCTGCTTCTGCAGTTCTATTCATTGTTTTCTATGTGTTTATATGCAATAAAAGAGGTATAATTCTTTTTACACCCATTTTGCATTTAAAACCAATATATCAATAACCAATATCTCCAATGAACCAAAAATCCTTAAAAATGTTGTCTAGAAGGAAATGCTGAAAAAAAAATGAAGTAACATATTGCTAGAACTTTAACTTCTCTTGAAACAGTTCTTGGGTGCTATTTGACTTTATAAATGTTCATCCAGTGATACAAAAACATCACCATTCCATAATGCCGTGCTTTCCCAACACTCCTGCCCAAAGTATGAGATCTAATTATCCTGTGAATTCAAATCTGATTCTGGTGTGCTGGTTAGTAGTGACAGTAGGGTGGCTGAGCCAGGACCTGGGTGGAGGTTTGAGGCTGGAAGATTAAACAAAAGTTAGCCCAGAAAGAAATGTCCACTCTTTCAAGTCCAAAGGGGCACTTGCTTGCTACTTCTGCTGTTACAGTCATTGCCATACAATCAATCCATGCTTCTGCCCTTCTTTCATAATTAACCAGTGAGACACAATTCCTGAAAAGTGGCTTTGGTACAGTAAAACTTCCTAGCAATACCATGGCTCGGCTGGCACAGATTAATACTAGAAGGGCACGTGTAGAGTGTATATTTGGAAGTTACTGACACCACAGGGCCAAATTCTTAGCAGTCAGTTCAGGAGTTCTTTCTGGTACTTTCCAGTTATTTATGCAATATGTCTGAATCAACTCACTCAAACCTCTTTCCCTATTGTCCTTCCCTTAATTAATATTGCTGGGAAAAAAACCCTCAAGTGCTCAAGTGTTTGTTTCCCCAGAAGCTGAGGAATGTTGACACGATTCCAGTGCTTTTCATAATTACGGGAGATGAAAAAAATGAATAGTTTATGATGCATGTCAACTTGCTAAATTGTTTCAGAAGACGAACTTTATTTTTCTAAGAATAAGAGAAAATGAATAATTTACTGCAAGAAGAACAGGCTTGCACGCCTCTGTTTTAAAGTTCAGCTTGGACTTAATGATAACAAACATAAATCCTAGGCTTCTAAACAGCCCTACAGTTATAAAGCTACTTTTGTCTTAAATTTTCCAAAGAAAATGCACATCAATACTAAATTGACAATTCAGACATTGTTATAAACTCAACAGGCACATTTACGTCAGAACAGGCTTACTATTAAACACAGCAACCCTAGGCTAGGAGGCAGGTAGAAAATAACTGAGTCAAAACAAAGTTTCCAACAAATTCTAGATATATGCTGAGTAAGTGGCTTAAGTCCTGATCAATGATAATATATGGTAGTCTGTTTGGTTTCTAATTGATAATGGTAGTCTTTTGGGTTTCTAATCTGGGAGATTAGAGGAAAAAATGAATTTTTTTCACTAAAATATATTCTACCTTGTAAAGTAATCTGAGCCTTGCCCATTTATTCATAGGAAACACACTATTTAAATGTAACTTAATTAGCATGACTTCTGCCCTTCTTAATACCAATATTGTAGCCACTGAGGTCCTATGTTTTTTGAATGTGATACTTTCCTTATTGTCTTCAACTTAGATGTCAGAATCCATTCACAAAAGCACTCTGCTCCTTATAAATATGGGAGAGGGAAAGGGAAAGTTGAACATTGCTATAATCAGAATGGATCTCTCCCTTTTCTGATATTTTATTTTTTCAATGGAAAATACTATATGGAGATCAAAAAATATTTATTGAGCCCCCATAATAATAATAATGATAATAACAACAGCAATAATAAAAACAGCTAATGTCTATTAGGTGTTTCTATGTGCCAGACTCTCTTCTAAGTGCCTGACATACACTGTCTCATTTAATCCTCAGTTTCTCCATGAGATAGAGACTGTTACTCTTATTGTCATCATTTTATAGTTAGGGGGTCCAAGGCACTGAGTTCTTAAGTAATTGGCCCAAGGCAGGTCACACAGTTAATATGCAGTGAAGCCTGGATTAACAAACATCCCATTTCCATAGCTACATTAATATTTAGGCAACTGCAAAGCAATTAGGAATAATTACCTGATACGTCAAAGAACGTCTCTGCCCGTCCAGTCCCTGCACTGCTGACGGCAATGCACTCATAGGAGCCTTCATCAGACAAAGTGACCTGTTCAATATCCCAGGTCACACTGGCCGATTCTCTGGGGTAAGAAAATAGAAGCATGTTTAGTTACTACAAAAACAAGACCAAATTGAAAACAGTGATTCCACTATTTGTTTTATGCATTCAAAAGAACAGCTTAGGGCTTCCCTGGTGGCGCAGTGGTTGGGAATCCGCCTGCCGATGCAGGGGACGCAGGTTTGTGCCCCGGGCCGGGAAGATCCCACATGCCGCGGAGCGGCTGGGCCCGTGAGCCATTGGCCGCTGGGCCTGTGCGTCTGGAGCCTGTGCTCCGCAGCGGGAGAGGCCACAGCGGTAAGAGGCCTGCGTACCACAAAAACAAAACAAAACAACAAAAAAACAGCTTAAAAAAAGTTATTTTAGCTTAAAATTATACAGAGTTCTTTTATTATCATAATTACCATAATTTTATGATAAAATTATGCAGAGTTCTTCACAGCTTAAAATTATACATCTTTTGTATTTTAATTAGAAAGTTAAGCTTTGTACTCTGAGCAAAAAACATAAAGGCAGTAAGTTTTGTTTTGTTTTCTATTGATCTTCATAGGTTCTAACAAAAGAATTCACTTCCAAATGTGAGAAAAACTTTAAAGAGGTAGAGGACAGAAGAGTGGGACTTTTTTACTGAGAAAATATCAGGGAGACATCTTTAATCTTCCCTCAAAACTCATTTAATTCAAACTAATGATCATTTTACCAATTTTTTTTCCCCACATTTTCACATTCATATGTCTGTTTTTCTTTTTTGAACAGGCCTGTAACTTTGCTGTTGAGAACTATAGCCTGTGCCTGTGTCCAGTTAGGGTCACTGGAAATTTCTTTGGCAGACCTTCTATGGCTACGTCAAAACATAAGATACAAAGTTGGCACAGAAACACTCTTTAAATCCTCTCTCCTTCCCCTCTCATTTCCAGGTTTTGGTCATGTTCAGTGAGGTTCTAGCCAAAGCAACTCAACCAGTAATTTACAAGTGTGAAGGTAGAAAACAAACGTTTTGGTCCCCAAAAGATAAATCCTCTTTAACTTTCTTATATATAAGCTCTACATAAGGCTATATACCATAACTGGTTCAATCTATGTATATAATGAGTAAAGAAAAAGATTATCAGTTTTACAGTCAAAGTTGTCATTTAGGTAAAATAAATCCCTTTGCTATATTACATATTCATTCATTTAATAAATATCTATACTTTGTCCTCTAACACTCTTCAAGTTGTTTCTCATTTTTTGGAAATGTCTTAGTAATAGCTATTTAATCCTTATTTAAAACATTAAAATAATTTATAAAACAAGCATTATATTGTTTTAAAATATGATTGCAATGTCATAAATATTTTCATAATTTTTTCTTATAATCAACCATAGCTATTTATAAACTTTTTAAACATTCAAGATACAGATGAGATGAAAAGCCCACTGCAGTCAAGACACCTTCCACTGAAGCTGAAAGTGGTACAAGATGTGATACCTCACAGTAATAACTCCAGATCTCTCCCCATCCGAATGAACCACACCCATCACCAAACCACTATGAAGAATTCACTGAGCTCTTAATGTACATTTACCACTAACCTAGAGTTTGTAAGAGAAAGTCAAGACACAGGTTCCTGTCATTAGGAAAGCGAGAAAATAAGCCAGGTGATCCTTCCATATATTTTAGTAACTGAGAATATTCACTTAATACTGTTTCCTTTCACTTGCGTCTGCATTAGGTGTCAGTGGTCCTTACTGTCACGTTCAGATGAAAACGGAGAATGACTTATTCTATGCTGCATTGATCACCTAAGATGTATCATGAATGCTTAAGAGCAGTAGGCTAAGCCCAAATTTACAAATGCCATTGTCTAGGAGGTACTGGTAAGTTCCAGGAAGGTAGGAGTTTGAAATACACACATCTTTCATGTCTTCTGCAGTGCCTACTTCAGAGCCAAGCATATTTTAGGATTCATCAAAAACTGAGACATGCAGAAATTTTAGAACAGAAAATGACAATTCTTCTAGTCTTAAGGCCCTTTATTTAAAAACTAGAAAGTTGAGGAAGAAGGACAAGTAATTTATTCAAAGGCACAAAACTACTGTATGGAGTGCTTAGAGAATATTCTTTAGTTATACTTGTTCCTCTCTTATTTATGAAATATTACATGGGAAACAATTCTCTTTTTCATGTACCCTTATCAGTTAGCATTAAGATTATATGGCCATGATAAAAAGTTTTGAAGGGATGACCCTTGGAACAGGGGAAGGAACATGTCAGATAGAAATGTGTCTTGTTACTGATGGAAACTAATTCTCTCCTACATCCCCTAGAGACCATAGTGACTCACATAACAAAGATTCAGTCATGCAGCTGGAGTTATTAGGAAATCTAGGGCAGAGATGTGCAAGTGAATTGGGATTAGAGAATCAATCCATCATCACCCATGCCCAATTATGTCGTTAGCCTCTTACATCCAAAGAACTTAACAAATGTCAGCAAGGCATGTCACATCTCTGGGCCACAGGGCTGGAAAAATGAAAGAAAGAATCCTTGTAGTTTACCTCAGAGGAATTGTGTGGAATTAATAAATTAATGCTTATAAAGAATCTCCAGTGTCTTTGAAAATTGTTACTATTTAAACACGAAGCAGAATTGTTTGATTTCATCATTCAGTTTTGTAACTTCATCATTTGATATCTTGGTCAGTTATGTTGCTGGTTATTAAATATGCAGCTAAGGAAATCATCAAGATGTATGTTAAGCAAATAGCAGAAAATAATACAGTCCAATGTTTAAACAATGGAAAATGTTCTCAAGTTATAATGAACATTCTTGCCATAGCTTCTGCTTAAAATGACCCCATAAGGAGACTGTATAAGCTAAGACTGTCAAATATTTAACATGTCACACAAGTTATTTACGTGAATATTGAATTACCAGTGTAAAAGCTTTGTAAAATAATTCTTAAGAGTTTTTCCCCCAAATGTAGTTTCATAGTAAGTTAAAAAAAAAGTTTGCCAGAAATCATCCTCTAGTTTTCAAGGCCTACTTAATTTTTATCATTAGATTCCTTAAACTTGTCTAGAAAATTCACCCATCTTCACAACGGAAGTTGGTGCCCTCTAGCCCACTTCCCTTCACTGTTGGCTGCGGTAGTGACCACACACGCTTCTGCTCCATCTGGCCCACACCCCCAGCACACACCTCATTTCTACTCTTCTCCTCCTGGCTCCCTGGGCTAGAGCTACACTGGCTTCCTTCCCGTCTTTCTTTCCCACGTGCCTGGTGGACTCTGGCCTTAGTGCATTTGCCTGTTCCTGGCGTGTGAATGCTCTTCCCTGGATATCTGTGTGACCTGGATATCTCACCATGTTCAAGTCCTTGCTCAAATGCCCCTACTCTGAATTTTAAAATTGCAACTTGGCCAAAACCACATGTACTCCACCAACCAGTAGTACTTGCCCCAATTAACCTGCTCTACTTTTTGCCATAACACTTTAAATCAGATTCAGAGACATGTTTATACTCAAGCCACTAAAGCTTAAGTTTCATTTGCAAGGACTCTTGCAAAATTCAGGACCTAACTTTGTATTCATAATTTTGTATTCTTTGTCTTATCCAGGGGCCCTTAAACTGTGTAAAATTCAGATTCTATAAAACCTGAATCAACTCTTTAATGTATTCTAGCATTTATTATATTATCATATTATATTTATCACCTGCTTCTATCTTCCTCCTTTACAATATAAGCTCCACAAAGGTTCAGAATTGTGTCTGCTTTGCCCACTGCTACATTCCAAGACTATGAAGCAAATAAATAAGAATGTCTAATGAAAAAGTACATTAAAATAAGTATCTATTTGTATTTAGATATTTAGTGCTATAAATTATTACTAATGGAAACATTTACACACTTTAAGTACTGGTCTACTCCAAGTGTAACTCCATTTCTGGCAAAGCTCAAGGTAAAGGGCAAAAGACTCTCAACAGAGCAGTGAATTTGGCCCGGCTGCAGGTAGTATCCCGGGGTTTTCTCAGGCATTGTAACTTTGGGAGCATCTGGGAAAAAAAGAACATGGGCAAGAAGGTCACAATAATATTTGGTACTTCCTGTTAATCCATTCAAAAGCTTCATACTTAAATTATTCCAGTAAATTCTCTGCATTCCAGTTAATCTAAATCATGAAAAATCACTTTATCTTTCTTTGTTCAAAGGTTATTAATTTCTGGATTATCTCCATGGACCCTTTACTAAGGTACTCATTGAATCTAGGACTCCACTGGCCTTAAGACATAACACTTTTTGTACCACCAAGATAGAAAACAAAGCTACCAGATAAGTTACAATACATCATCAATTGTAGAACATAGTTCAATTTCAAAAATGTAAAACTATGAAAACAACACACATATCCTAGAATTGAATTCATAGGGTAACTGCTTCCAAAAAGGAACGAAAAAATTGATTTTTAAGAATCCAATAGCTTTTTTAAGCATTCAATTCAGGGGCTAACACAACTAACTTTGAATACTGCATATGAGGAAATACTGAGGTTGGTTCTATTATTTCCTTTCTACAGCTATTAACCAATAGCTACAGAGTGGTTCCTGAACTTCCCAAATCATAACCTTATGTATAAATGATAAACTGTTATCCCTCCACCCAAAAGTACAATATTAGAAACAATCCTTCTGTATCCTTGTCAGTCCATGGTTCAAGTTACATACAGTTCTAAAGTTTTAGTCAGAATCCAGTCATCAGCCTTGAGAAATAATAGCAAATATATAAGTAACTAGCTTACTTATTAACTAACTAACCAAAAAAGGCAAAATCATCACCAGTTATTTGCAGGGAACTACTGTTCAAAGTAGAAAGGTTTCTGACAATTGTATATAAACATTTAGCCAAATCAGATAGCTAATCAAATATTAAACACATATGCCAGGGGGAGTAAGAGCACAAGAACTTCCCAGTTCAAATTCTCACACTGATTAAAGTAATCAAAATTCTCAGATCTACAATCAGTGAGACTTAACATGAAACTTTGAATGTGCTATTTTATGGTTAGGAAAGCTTGTGTTACTAAGTGTAAATGCTCTTCTACATGGTGACCCAGTAATAATGTGAGGACATTATTTTTGACTTTAGAGTCCATTCTTCTTATTTTTCTTTTTTTTGGCCACACTGCGCAGCTTGAGGGATCTTAGTTCCTTGACCAGGGATCGAACCAGGGGCCCCTGGCAGTGAAAGCCCAGAATCCTAACCACTGGACTGCCAGGGAATTCTCTAGAGTCCATTCTTTACTCATAGGACCATATCAGCCCCTTAAACTATCAATACTCCAGTGCTGAGTAAAGTGATATCTTACCTGGGACGATACTAGAGAAGGAAACACTTGATACTCTCTGGAAGAGATAATCATCCTTATCATAGCCTGTTACTTTGAGAAAGAAAGCTTCATTTGGTGGTGTAAAGTCAGAAATATTCCATATGCCATAAGGTTTTCTATCTGGATAATATTTAATAGGAATTGTCTTAAGAGAGCTGCCTGAGATACTCAGAAGTTCAAGACGATCTACTCTAGCTGGGATGGAAATTCCAGAAGTATTCAGCAGCACATAGGTAGGCATTCCTACAAGAGAAAGGAACTGTCATCATTTGCAAGTAACATGCACCTGAGGTTATCTATCAAATAAGTTTTGTATTTATAATAACAGGTAATAAGGACATACATATGAGTACTACAGACTGTGCCATAAACTGTGGCCCAGTTGTAGAATCTTCTCTACATAAAAGACAGTTTATTCATGACCAGAGAAACTTAGGAAACCCTAAGTAATTATTTTCATGGTATTTAATCATGTTTATATGTAGAAAGAATAGAATTATGAATATTGCGTTATATGATATTTGTTATATGAATACTTTTAAAGATTCACTATTCTGTATCCTTCCAGTAACTGCAGCAATAAAAATAAAAGAACTATCAGAAAAAAGAAATTTAAAGTCACAGTAGAATTGAGCCTTCTTTTTAACTATAAATCTTGTTGCATGAATAAAACAAGAGGAAGAAGCACCTTTCAAATCAACAATAATTTCACCTTGGAACATAAGCACCTTTCAAATCAACAATAATTTCACCTTGGAACATATAATGCTATATGGTATCTTTAATGTTTTAACTACACACACACACACACACACACACACACGCACGCACGCACGCAGCATTTTCACCTTGACAACAGGCAAGTAAGGTGCTAGTAAGGAAAAAGTCTCAAGATCTAGGTCATCAGTTTTCAAAGTTTAGTAAGTGTAGGAATCAATGAGGTGCTTGTTAAAGTGCATATTCCTGGGCCCTACCTTCTGTGATTCTCATTCAGGAGATCTGGGGTGGGCCCCAGGAATCTTAATTTTTGATAAGCTCCCTGAGTGATTTCAATATCACTGGCCTCGGGACCACACTCTGAGAAACAGTTACTAGGTCAAGAGTGCAATCATATTTAAAATAAAGATGCTATGTTTCCCAATTTTATTGAATATCACAAAATTGTAAAATCACAGACAGTCTGAGAACTCTTTTGCACTTCAATATCTACTATGCCAACTGAAGTAATGAGAACATACAAACCTTGCACCGGTCTGCTGACTGTGTTTTTGAAGTCCAGGGTGGGCTTTCGGGAAAAACCAGCTCGAAAATCAATAGTACTGAGGCCGGTGATGCGAACAGAGTGCCTTCCACTGCTAGACGTCTGAAAAATGTTTAATGACAAACTCTATCAGAAGTTGATCCAGGATGCAGGTCACACTAGACACTAACCAGTATGGGAAACTGCAGAGTGTTTAACTAGGATTGATGTCCGATCACTGAGGTTTTTGATCTGGCTGTTTTGAACTAAACTGTGATTCTGTAACTTCAACTCAAGTTTTGTAATACATATCCCAGGGGACTAAAGTACAGCTGAGTTTTATATTTCATGACCAGTGGTAAAAGATAGAGGGGTGTAGTCATAGTGAATGGACTTGGTTCACATGGTGAATGTTCAGGAAATATTTGTGAAATGAACGAATGACTAAATCTTCTCCCCTAAGCACCATCCAGGTTCTATTATGAAAATATTTCCCTTCTCTTTGCTTCTGGGAAGAGACAGCCAGGACAAGCACAAGAGCCGACCATTCTCCAACTTTTAGCCAAACGGCATCCTCAGCTCAGCAGTGTCCAGCCAAGGCACTCAGTGCTCAAGATACAAATATGAGTGAAAAGAAGGTCCTGACCCTGTAAGGGTCTATGGCCAGTGAGACAGTCAGATGGAGAAAGCGAAATCTTCAAGAGGATGCAGTAAATGCAGTGACAGAATTACAGAAAAGGCACATAGAAATATGTATATGAAAGCACAGACTAGCCTGTAGTTCAGTTAACACCTCCTAGGGGAGATGAACAAGATATTGAATAGCTAAGCACTGAAGTTATCCATATGTGCATAAATAATAAATATTGATCATTTGGATTAGGGTCACAGGATAAAACACTAACATTTATTGGGCACTTCCTCTGTGCCCAGACTGTTTGAATACATTGGCTTATTTAATCCTTATTACAACCCTATAAGGTAGATATCATCATTACCCCCACTGCACAGATAAGGAGGTTGAGGCACCAAAGCTATTCAACAGCTTGCCCAAGTTCACAAGGTTTCCTAACTTGCAGAGGTGGCTCTGGGCTCTTCCCCACCATGCTACATTGTCTCCCAAGGGCAAGGTAAGTCAGAGTTAGCCTCTACATCAATATCTCTCTAAATATGATTTAAGGACCACCTATATCTACACCTACACAAAATCACTTTGGTTGTTTGTAAAAATATGGACTCTGAGCTCCAGCCAAGATTTACTGATTCAGAATCTCTAGTGAGTGGAGTTTACGAACATGTATTTCAAAAACCATCTAAAGGCTTATGAACAAGAGTTCACCATTATTTTATTACATTGATCACTGAGATTTTGTCTCAAAATAAAATGATTATATGATAGCAGCATTTAGGTAGAAGCAGAATATAGGAGTAAGAGAAAGCATTCACATGATAACACCAGTATGCCAACATGGCTCTCCATCTCAACACTGAGAAACACATATTTAGTTATCATAGCATGACAGAAGGTGCTAAAAAGATAGATAGATATATATGATTTTAATATAGTGAACAGCTAGATTAAGCCACAGCATTGTTAAAGATAAGCCAGCTCCAAGGCTCAGCAAACCACACAGTTTTCCCTACATCACTGTGACTCACTACTTGGCAATGAGGACAGAAAGGGTGAGGAGATATGTCCCTGTTGCTACCAATCATGTTCCTCATTGAGCAGAACTTGCAGGAACTCAGCGGAAAGGAAAATGAAGGTGAGGAAAAAGAAAAACAACACATCTTCATGAAAACGTTGTATTCTTAGTATAAACGATGCTGCTTATTACTATCGCTCATTTTCATAGGGGTAACAAAGGATTCTAAGTGTAAGTGTAGGAGTCTCAGTACCACCACTTATTGCATTATTTCTAAAGGAAAATGTGTTCTGAATTTCACATAACAGACAAGAAAAAAAAAAAACTACAATCATAAACCAATTTTAAGTCGAGGATTTCCTACAAGGCTATACAAAACCTTGCTAAGTCTACTTTCAACTGCTTTAGATAATGTAGGGCTATAGTGAAGACACTATTGTCTACCGGTTTCTTGTAAAAGAGAAATGAAATGGTCAATATTATGAGTTGATTTAGATTTTTTCACTGACATCATCTATTGCTGTTAGTTGTCTTGTTGCTCAGAAAGTCCCTTATGATAAAACAGCTCTTGAGGCTACCAAGGGTAAATATAACACGCAATCCGCCTAATGACTGTTGTTAAGTGCTAATCATCTACCAAGTGTCTGTGCACAAATCAACTGATAACGAGTCCATTTAAAAAATGTTGCTTAGGGGCTTCCCTGGTGGCGCAGTGGTTGGGAGTCCGCCTGCCGATGCAGAGGGCACGGGTTCGTGCCCCGGTCCGGGAAGATCCCACATGCCGTGGAGCGGCTGGGCCCGTGAGCCATGGCCACTGAGCCTGCGCATCCGGAGCCTGTGCTCTGCAACGGGAGAGGCCACAACAGTGAGAGGCCCGCGTACCGCAAAAAAAAAAAAAAAAAAAAAAAAAAAAATGTTGCTTAATAGCTAAGTGAGAAACTTAAAAATTACCTAAGTGTTGGAAAATATGCTATCCTGTTGCTAAATAATACATTAAAAATAAAGCTGAGTTGATGAAGAGGGAGTCCTTTACAATCTCTATAAAATTATTGGAAAATAAATTAATTTTGATCCAAATAGCATAGCAAAAAAGTAGGTGGAGATAAGGACATAGTTTTACTATTCTCTGAGAAATGCTAAGAATAGGAAGCGTAATTAGTTAAGAAAATCTTAATTTATTTATATATTATACTGTAAACAGTAGGAATGCCTGCATAGAATTTAAAAGGGTTTGTAAGTAAAAGATATTTCCAAGCGAATCACTTTTTATGCACAATGACATCCAACTCTGGGTTAATCAGAGTAATGGAAGCAAGGGACATCACAAATAAACCAAAATTATAGTTTAAAAATAAAATGCAAAGAAAAAATTTAAGCTAACTTATTTTAAAATTACCTCTAATACTCATGCCTGCATTTATCATTCCCGAATCATTCTCTTAAAAGAATTACAACAATACTTGGACATTATTTTAGGAACACAATATAACACGAGAAAGTGCCAATAATTTATTATTTTAATCTGTTTTCTTAAAGTAAGCTATTATTTTAGTCTGTTTCTTAGCTGAGTTCCCTTTTTTCAAGTATTATTGACATAGGAACAAAAAGATTTTATGTATAACGATGGTTAAACAAACAAGTAAATGGATGAAGGAGAAAAGTGCCAACATATACAAAATGCATTCTGTGCAGCAGGCAAATCTTTTATGTAAATTATCACGTTTAATCCTCACAAAAGTCTCTGTGAGATAATACTATAATTATCTTCATTTCACAGACCAGAAGGGTAAAGTGACTTGCTCAAAGTCACAGATAAACAGTGGGTAGCAGACCTTGGATGTAAACTCAGTGAGGCTCCAGAAATTGACCTCTACTGCTACCCCATGCATTTCTCATGATCATCTCAGTGAACTGGATTATGCTGGTTTCGAGCTAAAAGCTGAAATATACCCAACTGCTCTACATAATAGAAGAGTAATATGGAATTTCTGAGTCTATCCACAGGAGAGAAGCAGAAACAAAATGGGGAGAAAGAAGGATGGGGGGCAAGGAGAGAGCAAAAGGACACAACTCACTTCAAGATATGTCCCCAAATCTATAGGCAAATCTACTAAACTCACAGAAGATTCTTGTTAGTGGATTTCCTACGAAATTTTTGAAGGGCTGAGCTTTACCCTCCATCGAAGTACAAAAGATTAGAATCAACACACAAATAATCAGGAGGCAAGGAGACCAAAAGAAAGTAAGTCTTCAGGAAACTCCAGAAGCATTAGAAGGCTTTGGATTCTCACGTGTTATGGACAGAGTGGTGTTGGAGGAGAAATAAATGATAAGAAGGTCTCGGAGGGGTGAAGAAAATTCAGCTAATTCCGTAACGAAATTCAACAGAGGGGAAGCCCAGCTGTGTATTTCCTATTCCTCTCTTCCCTTCTGAATTATTTAGCTATCTTAGCACCATGTTCTACATATATAATTAAATTAGTAAGACAAAAATTACTGATTTAATGTTTTTCTATTTGCTCTTTATATCATGTAGATTTAAACTGTGGGTTATAACAAAATTAGAATTTGGCTCCAAAAAGCATCTCTCCACCACAGAATACCTAGAAGCATCACTCTGGCACAGAGCCATCCTCACCTCATGCTTTCCGTAGTTAAGAAGAGGGAAACCTTATGCTTGGAACACAATGGTTCCAAACGTAACAGGAAATTTCCTAGGCACTGGACACTGAACTGGGTTTGTATTGGCTTGAAATTCTGAGAGTTGTATTTTAAAGAGTATATTTACTCATACAATTTATAGAGGTTCATAATGAGTTACACTACTATCCTGAGTTAGAATGTCATGTTGATCAAGTTGCAGGAGAATCTGAATCAGGAATACAGAGGCTGCTGTAGTATGAGCAGACCTGAGGCAAAGATGAGGTTAGACTAGATACCCACTGGCATTCTATAATTGTAAATAGGTAGCCATGATCCACAAAGCAGTAAGAGGAAAGAAGGAGCAGAGTGGACCAGAGTGTAGGCTTCTAAATTGGAGTGAGTCTATGAGGAATGAAAAAGCAGGACAGGCTGAAGTACCATGAAGCAAGGACCATGGAGAGCTCCAGGGAAAATTAGTTGCTCCTCTGATAGCTTCCTGGTCAGTTCTATTGCAGATGGATCTACTTTTAGTTTAAGGATAAAGGCTTATTAAATATGAAAGCCCTCTCTACATTGAAAGCCCCTGAAATCAATAATTATATCATATATATCACCTATAAAATCTTACTCAATAGGCACTTAATATATGTAGGTTTAATAAATGATACTACATCATCCAAATGCTTAATGTTGGCACTTTTCCTTAGATTCCCCTAGGACCAACTAATGCCAGAGTCATCAAGAATTCATTGAATTTTTCTAGACACATTATGCTAAGTGTGTTCACACATTATCTCACAAAATACTGTTACATCCAAAAATGATTTTATAGCACCATAAAGAAACTGGGGCTCAAAGAAATGATTACTTGCTTAGGTTTAGACAGGAAGTTAAATGGCAATTACTCCAAGCTCAATACTCTTTCTAGGTCTATGCACAGCATTTTAGGATAACATAATCTCTGAGTTGATTTGGACGCTATGGCATAGAAAACAATAATACCACCCAACTATTCATTTGCCTTTCTAAATACACTCCCATTTAGGAGGGGTCAAGTCAGTGGAGTGTTGGTAAAATTCTCTCTGAAAAGAGAAAGCCCTAATTTGGGGTATTTGCCAATTTCTGTGATGTAAATACTACCACAGTGGCTGACTTCAAGCTCTCAACAGGATGTCACTGAACACAGAGCTGGGAAGAGAAAGTGCATAACTGACTCTACACGAGCCATTTATGAGCCAGCTCCAGCAGACCATTAGGCCATGACAATAGTTCTGGCCAATGGGTTATAAAGGAAGTAAAGTGTGGCTGTCACTCACAAAAAATTCTCATCAGAGAAGTGACACAATCCCTTCCTTTTTTCTATTCAATGCACATGGTCTAGTCTTTTCCCCACTAAGAGAAGCCACGTGTTCAAAATATGATGGTGCCTCCATCAGCTTGGGTTCCTGAGTGACCATGTGAAGTAGAACACCTGTCAGCCCTCACATATGACATTATGTGTCATTATGGACATATGACATTAGTGAGGAATGAACTTTCTTGTATTAAGCCGGGAGAATTCCTCCTGGTACTAAATGTGAGTCGTGCCCCGTTATAAACTGAATTAAAGTGTGATTGATAGAGTTGGCTTTAACTTCTCTCTCCTAAGGAGTTTCAATGTTTTATAAAATAATAAATAAACCAAGTAAAAAATAAAACCTTTATGTGTATCTGAATTGATAGAAAATATAGGTACAATTTACACACATTCAGGAGAATAAGAATAACAGATTTAACTAATTTTACCATTCATGTGTCAGAAACCATTTAAACATTTTACCAACATCTAAATTAATCATGACAATATTAAGTAGGTATTATTTTCCCCCATTTTTCTCAGACTTGGAGAGGTTTAGGTAATTTCTTCAAGGTCAAAAAGATACTAAGTAGTGTATCTTGAATTAAAATAGACATCCATCTCTTTTTAAAGTTTTTACTCTTATATGACATACTGTTCTTTACAAATTAAAGAATATTATGGTTTTAATCAAATATTTATTGAGAATCTACTGTGGGCTAGGCATTGTGCCAGCCATAAAGATATAATAAAGCCAGCTAGATTTAAATACTATCATTTTATTAGGTATTATATTTTTAAAGAAATGTGATACAAGGAGAGAAATGTACCCAAAACAAAGAGTAAATTCTGTATATGTTCACACACACACACACACACCTCTACGCATTTATACAAAAACACAAGAGTACAGGTATGTCTTTAAAGGAAACATTCCATTTGGTTGACAATCTGATATTGGCAGACCAAAATAACTGGGAAATATTCCAGGAAAAAATCTACTATACAGCATTCCTAAACATTGAATTAATGCCATATCTAATCCATTTAAATAACCCACCTGGTGTAGTCTGAAGGCTTATTCAAAAGAGGCACCAGGTAAGAATAACTGGAGGCCAGCATAATATTCTACTTGTGCAGTCCTTTGTAGACTTGAGGCTTATTTAATTATGATTCCTTAGCAAGTTTGTGTCACTTGAGTATGATTTCTAAAATATCCTTATCCTATAGAAAATGCATTAGTAGGCTCTGGCAACCAAAATAACTATCTACAAACAGAATATTTCTACTAGTCTCAGAATCTCAATAGAATCATGTGGTTGGGTACATTCCCTTCTCTCCTTAGCAGATTATATAAGGACAGTTTAGCCAAATTTACTTAATGGAAACACCCCAGGGCATGTGCTAAATTACATGATCCCATTGATAATCCTAGACTAATAGAAAGTCTGTACCACCTAAACCTAATGGGTGCTGACAGTTATTTAATGTCTTTGCAGGAAGTTTCCCTTAAAGAGCAGAGCACACAGTTTGGCCTGAGAGTTTCCGTGGTTATGTTCAAATACTCTATATACAGATACAGCTGCCCAAATGGAAAATTTATATTTTTTCTCAGAAATTAGATTCAGGATTTGTAGCTTCCCTACAAATGAAAATTTAGGGGCATAAAACAACCTTCTCTTTTGTTTTTAATAATACTTGCAGCTCACTTCAGTGACTTCTTTTTGGCATGTTTTTCCCTGCATCACAGGCAACCTAAAACATCCAAGTCACTTATAGGAACTGTACTGATGAGTTGACTCATTGTCTATGTTTAGTGAAAATGTCCTACTAAACCACAGAAAAGAAATTACCAGGGTTTCAGAGGAGAACCACAAAAGAAAAGAAATTGCCACTCTCATAGCATTTCAAATCATGGACATAATAAAATGTTCTGCGTCAGTGTATCAACCGTGGGTGAACTAAACCAATGCTTCCGCCTGCTTCCCTGGGTATCATCAGAGTAAGTGTATTAATTTTTATTCATGAATATTTATACAGTTCTTTCCCAGGCACTATGGCATATATTGGTGACACAGTCTGGTCTATAGCAAAATTGGAGGACAAAATCTGTACAGAAATACATATGACATAAAGGGGAAAAATAATGCAAAAGGGAGGTGCAGAAAAATTGCAATAGAAAGCCAGAGGGAAAAGAGAATGTTCTGGATGAAAAAAGTCAGAAAAATCTTGATGAAAGTGTTGCCATTTGAGCTGAGCATTAGTGGGTAGTTATCAATCAGACATAAAGTAAGAAGAGCATTCTAGAAAGAAGCAACAGCTTGAGACAGAGCATGGACCATGAGAATGTGGTAAGAGAGAGGGTGAGAGACACTGCAAAAGCATATTAGAGTGGTTGAGGTTCAATTAGGTGGTCCTTGAATACCAGGCTAAGGTCAATTAAGAGACAGGCTGTGCTCCATACTTGAGATTAAAACTGTTATGTGAAACATTCAAAAAGCCATTATTAATTCCATTGATAGAGCAGACACTTGCCAGATAGCAGAGTGCACAGGAGACGGCACCAGGGATGTGCTATCTTATCTCAGACATTTCTCCGCTTGAGAAAGCACACGTGTAAAACGTTATCATTCATTAGCCATTCAAAAGGGAGATCCAAAGTCAACAGCCATATTTAAGTCAGTAGATTCAGCTCAATTTCCTTTTCACCAACCCAATACATTATTTTGGCATTTCGTTTAGGAGCAAAATAAGTTTATTATCTTTACTTGCATTGTAATGCTTATCCTTTGTTTAGTTACCACGAATTGTACTCTAGAAATTGTGTAACATCAGGACCAGAACCTTTTTGGTGATGACTAGATATAAATTTAAGGTAATATGATAATAGATACTGTGTCTTTTTATTGTTTTCTTAATTATAGGAGACCGAGCTTAGAAACGTGTCTACAGTGTTCCCACCATCTTATCCTCTCTCTCCTTACTCACAGACTAATCCTCAGTGCTTCTCTGTTCTAATTATCAATTAAGATGTACTCAGTGCCCATTAAGTATCATGGAACACGGCCAAAAGCAGATGCTCAGTAAATGTTTACTGAATGGAGACTGAATGAATAGGTGTGTTAGGCACAAGGAAAACCATCAGACATATAAAATATCCCTCATCAAGGCAAGAGTTTTACTAGAGGAAATACCACTGCTAGTAATCCAAATCACCTGCAAAATGGATTCAAATACTTTACAATAAGTTGCTAATAATACGGAAGAGTGTCATCACTTGTACATATTTCAAAATCAATGATAAACAACTTAATGTCACTATTCAGAGAGCAAGAATGAATTACCTTAGTGAACTTGCTAGCTCAGGACACTGCTGGCTTAGGTCATGCTTAAATTAAAGTGTTTGAGGGATAAGGAGACTCAGAACTTCTTATACTCCTTCTTACTGTGGTCACAGAAAGTCAGACTCAATCTAGTCATATTTTGGGCAAGTTGGTCAAAATAACCATAACATCAAATTTGGCCACATTTATTTAAAATATAACAGCAAAACACTTCATTGTTGACAATCTAATGCACTCAATAAATATTGAGCAACTACTATGTGCAAGGAACTGGGTGAATAAAACAGGCAGATGGGACCATTTCTGATCTATTCAATAAAAAATGACTAATTTTATTTCACATTGCCTTTTTACTTACACCCTTATCCCATATTATCCATGTTTAAAAATCCATATTACACTTTCTATTTTCCTTATAAGGCTGAGAGTTCTGAGAATAAAAAATTGATATTCTAGGATTTAAATGGAGTTACAATGAAAACTTTCATTCTTTAAATTGGTAAAGTTAATATAAGTATTCCTTAAAAAAAAAACTGGCATGCAAAAATGGCACCTCGAATCTCTACAGTGTAACACCTCCGCGTACTTTCACAGAAGCTAAATAATTTGAACTATGAGCCCAATGATCCCATTTTTTTATGAAGGGAAGCTGAGACAATGAAAGAGTAAATGATGTAAGGGGTATCTTCATTTGAATTGTCCCGGAAGGATTCTAGAGTAAGTTGTTCATTTGGGAGGTATGACGGATGCTAATAAGCAAAGAGCAGGTAACACAGGAAAAAGAATGCAGCCCATAAAGGGTGTGCTTTTAAGCCTGCTCTCACTGGAGCTTATTCCTGCAGGGGATGAAAGCTGCTTTTGAGGGGCTTCATCCTCCGGAAGAACAGCCTTCTCCTGTTCAGGTTAAACAAAAAAAAATCCTCTCAGACACAGAAACACGGGTACCTGAGTTGGAAATAGGCCAGAGCACACTGAAAATTTTGAGAAATATGGGCAAGCCACTCAGACCACGTACTAGAGTGGGTCCCACATATAATGTGCAACAGAACTAGATCTCAGATTTATGGCATCCTGAATTTTGAGGGTATGTTCTTTCCTCCATACTGCCAAAATACAGTGCTTTCTTAGAGTGAATATATACTACTTAATTTAATTCTAGGATACAAATACCATTCTGTGTTAAAGTACACAATGAATGTGCATCCACCAAATACCAATAACCAGCAGTGCTTGAGAGCTTATTTTGTAGCAAGAACTATGCAAAGTACTTCATTTGTACCATCTTAATTTAATTCTCAGCACAATTCTATGAAGGAAAGGACTATTATTGCCATCCTACATTACAGAGGTGGAAAGCAAGGCACAGAGAAGTTATAGTTCTGATGTAATGCAGCTTTTAAGTGGCGGTGTTGAGATTCAAACCCAGGGCAGTTCCATACTGGGGCCTATGCCCCAACCATCATTCTCTACTGGCTCCATCTCTGATTGTTTTGGAAGCAGACAGTGGCTAACACAATCAATCTGCCGATTTGATGATAGGAAAATTATCCAAGAATTTTAAGTCTATTTATAGTGGTATTGATGCCTTTCGTGGTGATCAAAACTTAACACTATCAATTCATGTGATCGAGACACCTCCTACAAACGCACCATGTATATTGCTTTTTAGTAAAAGCGTTCTCTATGATTGCTAGAGAAGATATAGATAAACTATTGTATACACTCTATAAAACATGCCAACACCAAAATAAAATAACAAATAGACTATAAAATACCTTCACTGTCCATATTCCAGCCTCTGGCTCTTTAACATTCACCACCTTGGCAGAGTTATGAATATTTAATAGTTCATTCAGGCCAAATCCCTTTTTTATCAGCTTCCCTGCAAGATAGACATAATGGTAACAAGCATAATCTTTCTTTCAGCTATGTATATTAGCTGTATACATTTCCAGTACAAATTACCTGATGGACATTTGTGCCTCTAGCTCAAAACATTATTTTATTTATATCTAAAATATACTCAACTTTAGCATTTCTGGATATTGGAATTGAAGTAATATTCCTATTTGCTATGCTGATTTGATCTTATAAAGAGAGTAACAAATGACAGGCTGTAATCATATTTCCAAAGCCAGCCTAGGTAACTATTATGGCTACCAAGAAGTTATGTGGCGTTCCCAGAGACATTTACACTTGATAGATGGCAAAAACAGTAAAACAGAATAAATGTCTTTTGGAAGATCACTCAGGGTATTACTAACATAAGAGCCCTGGGCATATCTTTGCATAAAGTGTACAACTTCAGTTTCCCACGAAGCACAGCTTGAAGGCTTTTACTTGTCATAGGAATAGTTAAAGGAGGCAGTGTAATGAAGTAGCATGATAGGTGGAACTTAGGAAAAAAAGCAAATTTGGAATTAAGCCATCGTTTACTTATTCACTTCACTCTTGGCTCTCCTATGGACTACTTCTGTAGTTATATAAACAAATTAATTATAAGAATTCTATGTTTGCATCAAAAGCTTTACAATCACTGTAAATGACTTTTAAAATATCAGTATCAATGACTTTTTAAAGTAGCAGAAACTTAAGGCAATGGTTACAGGTACTTTTAAGTAGCCAGATAATGAAAAACACAAATCTTTCCTGGATAGGTAGCATGGATGGTATTAGAAGAATGCTACCTAAAAAGACAAATCCATTTCTAAAGACAAACCCATTTTTAAGACCAAACCTGTAGAAGTCTTGAAAAACAGATTTTGCTTGCTTGTAAATTTCAATTTGAGTGTTAGTGTGGATGAAGCCTTTGAGGACAATTTCATACGCTATTTTCTTTAAGGTATTAGTTATTTTCTAAGACTCAAATAAGTAAGAAAGATAGTTACTCCCTCCCCATTTATAAATATTTACAAATAGGTAAAAAAAAATGTAGCACATACTAAAGCTACAATGGGAATAAAAATATTTTGCAAACATCAATAGGTTTAAAAAATTTTTCTAAATGCAAATATTAAGAAAAATGAGGTTTCTGTTTTTATTAGATTACTATTCAACATTAAGTCTTATTGTAATATTCAACTGGCAATGGAATCAAGCCAAAACTTAGGGTTATACTATACAATTACTGAGGAAGCAAAGTAAATTAAAACATTCTAATGAGAACATGAATTTGTTTTTTAATGATTGTCTCCTATAAGATTAAAATTTATCAAGAAAATGATACAGTAAAAAAATTAATCAGTGGTTTTAAGAGGAGTTTTTTCATGTGACTCACTTAAAAATAACACAAAATACTGAATTTTACAGAATAAGTTATTGTGAAGTATTTCCCCACATAAAGATGAGGAAAATATGATTTCAGGTTCAATTAAAATATTTTTTATTTTGGATACTTTACCTACAATTAAGTTAGTAGATGTGATCTGTTTAAATTATTAGGAGTTTTAGCTTTTTGAATCTCATGTTAAGTCAATAATACTTATGACTAAAAACATTCAGTTTTAATTTTTAAACATCTTCCCTAGTCACTTTTGGATTTATTGAATTTATTCATAAAGTTAGCATTAATTTGAACAAGTGTACAAAAAATCTTTTACCTTCCATGGTTTTTCTATTTTATTATATGAATGTCCCATATATCTCACCTAAAGGATTGCGAATTTCAATCATTGGAGAAGGGCCACTCAGAGACACAGTAACCTCTTTTAGACTGGGATCAAAAGGAATTTTCCAAGTGTTTACAGCCTGTTCCAAATGATCTGTTGACAAGAGGTGAACTTTGGAAGCCTGAACCGCTTCCTCTACCCATTTTAACACCTATAAGAGAAAAAAAGAAGCATGAGTAATATCAAAACATTTACAGCTTTATACTACCTCGAATTCCTGGTGCAGTAGTTGACTGTGCTTAATTACACGACTCCGTCACTTTCTGTACTGGTGTGAGGTTTATTTCCATCACAGTTAAGACAAACTTTCCCAACCCTCAGAATGGGAGGAAATATTCGCAAACAATAAGACCAACAAGGGATTATTCTCCAAAATTTACAAACAGCTCATGCAGCTCAATATCAAAATAAAACAACCCAATGGAAAAATGGGCAGAAGACCTAAATAGACATTTCTCCAAAGAAGACATACAGATGGCCAAGAGGCACATGAAAACATGCTCAACTTTGCTAATTATTAAAGAAATGCAAATCAAAACTACAATAAGATATCACCTCACACCAGTCAGAATGGCCATCACCAAAAAATCTACAATTAATGCTGCAGAGGGTGTGGAGGAAGGGAACCCTCCTACACTGTTGGTGGGAGTGTAAATTGGTAGAGCCACTGTGGAGAACAGTATGGAGATATATATACAATGGAATACTACTCAGATGTGGTATATATACAATGGAATACTACTTGGCCATAAAAAAGAATGAAATAATGCCATTTGCAGCAACATGGATGGACATAGAGATTATCATACTAAGTGAAGGAAGTCAGAGAAAGACAAATATCATATGATATCACTTATATGCGGAATCTAAAAAATGATACAGGCAGATTATCAACTTTGAAGAAATAAATTTTAAGGAGGTATGGGAGGAAGGAATACATTTTATAAAATGTTACAAGGAAGCTCATGAATGACCTTTGAATAGTAGGAGTTTTAAGTATGCTGTTAAAAATCTGTAAGGGACAGTTAAGAAAATGATCAGACTGTAAGAGAAATGTGTGAGCTTGCCAAAAAAGGATTTCAGTATAGATTTTGTCTTTATCAAATGAAGTTAAAGGAACAAGTTACAGTTAAAGTTTGAATGGAAGAGCCTGCCATTGTTGTTCCATATCTGGTTGTTGCTGTGTGCATTCCTTTATTGAGCCTACATCTTCATAATCCTTTTGGCAGGTATATGTTGAACACTTGTTTCATGCTCGAGACAGGATCAGAGAGCATGGATACTGACAACTGATTCGTCTGTTTTCTTCTTTTTCCATGACTGTATCTACTGCCTCATCTTGATTTACAAGCAAAACCTAGAAAACCTACAAAGATAAGTGTTCTGTGGTTTATCTAGGAATAATACAGAAAATATTGCTGTTATTTTTGGTGAAGAAAATCAATTTTGTATAGTTTATTTCAACCTAAAAAAATTTGAATTTTGTTTAAAAAAATTTTTTTTAAATGATACAAATTAACTTATTTACAAAACAGAGACAGACTCACAGACTTAGAGAATGAACTTGTGGTTACCGGGGGGAAGGGAGTGAGGGAGGGATAGATTGGGCGTTTGGGACTGACATGTACAAACTGCTGTATAAAAAAAAGAAAAAAAAGACAAACTTTCCCTACATCCACTTATTATAGTAGGTTCAGAATAAAATGCTAGTTTAACTCATGCACAAATTTCAATTTTTATATCTTGGAATAATATATTCAAAATGAGATTACAGTGTCCAAAAACCAGTTGTGCAGAGATATTACATGCAGAGGTATTACAGACAGTTCTATTTCTCAAGAGAAATGAAGAGAACCTATAAAAAACATGGTAATGGCGATACTGAGATTCTTTTTCCCTCCATTCTTTCTTTCTGGATTTCTTTTAAGGTCCAATTTATAAAAGATAATTAGCAAATTATCAAATCCAATTTCAATATATTGGGTATTGAATTATTGTAATAGAGTATACTATAATTATATATTGTATATTATAATATATATTGTAGTATATTAATTATTGAAAAATAATTGCCATGCCAGCAAAATATTCATTTTTATGATAAAATAAATAAGTAGAAAATAATGGGAAGAGTAACCACTGTATTTTTTTTAAATGGAAAAATATTTCACCACCAATTTAAGTAGTGTGTCCTTGAAAACTAGGCTTTGGGAAAATACTAAGAAACTGGGTTATAATAGGGTATTAATAACTCACTGTGAACAAGGAAACCTTCCAGTCCACAGAAATGTTCTGCAACAGCAAACACAATTCCTCATTAAACAAAGAAGTCATGACTGGACAGGTACTGCTTAGTTAAACTTACACAATTACTTCTAAATCATACCAAGCTTTAATCCATCTCAGATCTTTCTCTGGCTCATATATCCTTTAAGACTATATCCCTTGTAATTATGCATAAAACACTGAACAGTGCTGGATATTAAGCTACAGCCAAGCTACTCAAAATAAACAAAAACATATTTGAAATTTCAATAGTAGTAGCCACAAATCAATGAATGAAACAAGTATTGTGTAATAACTTAATTCTCTGTAAAAAGGATCCTCCCTTTTTTTTTTTTTGTCCTCAAGGATGAGGAAAGTGGCTAAGACATATTATCATAAAATTAACAGTGTGAGGCAATTATGTTCATTCATTAAATAAAGGTTTATCGTTCAAAGTACTCTTCCAGGTACTGAGTGTTGATGAACATATTTTTAGTCAATATTTAGTAATCACACTTCTTCTCTGAACTAGTATCTTTTTGCATTATTTTGTAGTCTGCATTATTCGTTTTTAATAAATCTTCTTATCTTTCCTCCAAGGTCAAGAACCCCAGCTCCTTCATCATTGTATACCCTGAACCAAGCGACCTGCTCTACACATAATAAAGGTGGGATATGTACTAATGTCCATGAAGTTGGTCATAATGATGATAATAACGATGTCTTCTCAAATAAAAGACTGTTATGGGAATTCATGAAACAGGGAGCCTTTGCTGAAATAATGTATGTAAGGTGCCCATCACAGTACTTGCCCCATAGTGGATATTCAGATGTTTTCCTCCATCTCCAACTAAATTCCCTTCTCTTCCCCTAATTGAATATTTCAATAATGACTTCATGGGCAAAGTGAAAACACTTATCCACGAAAGTCAGATAAGATTTCTGTAAATGAAAAAGAGACACAAAGTCATTCCAGGTAGAAGAGAAGTTCTGAAGAAACACAGAGAGACAGAAGTACTCATATATGTTAGGAACATGAGTGCATCCAACTGCCTACAGTTAAGTGCTCAGAAAAGGGAGAAGCGGAAGATGAGGTTGGAAGCTCATGTCAGGGGCAGACTATGTATGGTCACAAAGTAAAGCTACGACAATCGGATTTTATCCTAAAGACCCAAATGAAAAATTCCTGAAGGACTTTATGCAGAGGAGTAACACATTGAATGTGGTATTTTACAAAGACACACCTGTAGTGGTATCATCAACTGAGCACAAAAAACAAATCTATTAGAGTTAATTACTCCATAAATCAAATGATATATTTCCTCAAAGTTTAACCTCATAAAGCACCTGGAATTTTATGTATGAAATAAAGCATGTATCAAGATAATTGTCTAAAGAAGCAGATGCCATATTTTGAAAAATGGGTTCTGAGTGACCTATCATGCTTGAACAGAAAGGTATGAATCATTCTGCTCACCAAATCTATCCATACGGCTATAGAAACCAGACTGATTATCACTAATATTTGATCTTAAATAGAACACATGTTTTAATAATCAGAGTGTTGACATTCTTATGTCTTAAACATAGAATATGACTGCGTAACTCAAGGAAATGCAAAGAACTGACTTATTGTCTGAGAAAGCACTTGATAAATTTGACTGGGGATAAATAACTTTGAGGATAATGTCTGATTTAGAGACTAAAGAAGGCAAAGGACAAGAGAAATCAGATAAATAGAACATTTGTTTTAAGGACAAGACACAAAATGTAGCCATAAATAATTCTCAATGTAAGGGAAGAAAAGAATTAGAAAACAAGGATAGTATAGAATCTCAAGTTCAACAATGAAATGTAGTAGTGTTAAGTAGAAAAAAAAGTGAAATCAATTTTTTATATACCTTTACTTAAATGTATAGTGTATTCTGGGTGACTCCTCAAACATACCTCTCCTTCAAACCCAATGTAGAAAGGTTATGATATATCACTGGAAATCTATCCTGTTGTCTGTTAGTTATGGATGGAAAGCATTAAGTTCTAGGCATTCTTATGAAAATGGAAAACTATTTAGTTGCATTTTCATAAGACAATTGTGTTTAAATGGTACGAAATATAAGCAGGCTTTTGGTTTATTCTTAATACTGTTTCCAATTCATCAACATTTATGAGGCTTTCACAAAGGGATTACCATGTATCATGATACTACTTGTTGGGAAAGATACTCATGATACTTTTTTTATCAACTTACAGAAAAAAATCAAATTGAAAACAGATGCAACTCACTTTGTTAGAAAATACAGATATTACCTACATGGGAGTAAAAGTAGATCCCTGCAAGCCACAGATCACCATAAGTGAGGTTTCTGGCCTCTCATGTTGCCACATACAAGAAAAAAACAACAACTTTGTCTAACCATGAGAAATGTTCTCATGAGATTGGAAATGATCTTATACTGATATTATAATGACAAAAAGAAGTGGACTAGAATAATGTGAGATCCTTTGAATCAGTACCTTTTCACTAACATAAAAACTGTTTCAACTCACTAGGGAACCATTAATTGTACATTAAGTTTTAATGTAAAAATAGTCTCTCATGATATGTAGCAGCTTAAACCTCAAAGGGTCTTTGAAAACATCTAACCCAGCTCTTTTATTTTATAAATGAGGGAAACTGATATTTGAAAGAGTTCTTGTACCTTTTAAACACCTAACCAGACTGATTCTGGCTCAGTAGTTATTTTTTACATAAGTCCCTTTGTTCCTGAATACACTCTCTTAGTTTAAATATTTTGCATCCTATGTAATAATCAATATTTAAAAATAAGTTCATATTTCTATTCAACTCAGGAAGGAAATGCAAATATTATTGCAAAACACAAAACTAGTCTACATTATTATGCATTATGAAATGCAATGCACAGTATTAAGTAGAAATGGAAGTGAAATAAATTTTGCATACATCTTCAAGAGTAGAATTTGAAGAAAACTTCGTTTGGAAGGATTTTTTTCTTTTTTCTTTTTTTAATCAATATATGGTTGATATGTAACATTACATTCATTTCAGATATACAATATAATGATTCGGTATCTGTACATATTGCAAAATGATCACCACGATAAATCTAAATAACACCCATCACCACACATAGTTACAATTTTCTTTCTCTTGTGATGAGAACTTTTAAGATTTACTGAGCATCCTTCAAATATACGACACAATATTATTAACTATAGCTACCAGGCTGTACATTACATCCCCAAGACTTACTTATTTAATAACTATAAGTCTGTACCTTTTGATCCCTTTACCCATTTCGCCTATCCCACCAAACCCCCGCTTCTGGCAACCACCAATCTGTTCTCTGTATCTTATGAGTTCAGTTTTGTTTTTGTTTTAGATTCCACATATAAGTGAAATCATATGTTATTTGTCTTCTTTAGTCTGACATTTCACTTAGCATAATGCCCTCAAGGTCCATCCCTGCTGTCAAAAATGACAAGACTTCCTTCTTTTTATGGCTGAATAATATCCCAGTATGTGTATGTATATATGCCACATTTTCTTCATCCATTCATCTGTAGGTGGGCACCTGGGTTGCATCTATGTCTTGGCTACTGTAAACAGTGCTGCAATGAACACAGAATGAATATAGTTTTGAGTTAATGTTTTCATTTTATTCAGATAAATACCAGAAGTGGAATTGCTTGATTATAAGATCATTTTTAATTTGGGGGATAACCTCCATACTGTTTTTCATAGTGGCTGTACCAATTTACATTCCCACCAACAGTGCACAAGGGTTCCCTTTGCTCCACATCCTTACCAACACTTGTCATTTCTTGTCTTTTTGGTAATAGCCATTCTAACCAGTGTGAGGTG
This sequence comes from Neophocaena asiaeorientalis asiaeorientalis, assembly GCF_003031525.2. Classification (NCBI taxonomy): domain Eukaryota; kingdom Metazoa; phylum Chordata; class Mammalia; order Artiodactyla; family Phocoenidae; genus Neophocaena; species Neophocaena asiaeorientalis. The sequence goes on along the minus strand of NW_020173731.1, from coordinate 1,088,438 downwards.
ATATTTCATCATGGTTTTGATTTGCAATTCCCTGATGATTAGTGATGTTGAACACCTTTTCATGTACTTGTTGGCCATTTGTATGTCTTCTTCTTTTTGTTTTTTTTTGCGGTACGCGGACCTCTCACTGTTGTGGCCTCTCCTGTTGCAGAGCACAGGCTCCAGATGCGCAGGCTCAGCGGCTATGGCTCACGGGCCTAGCCGCTCCATGGCATATGGGATCCTCCCGGACCCGGGCACGAACCCGCGTCCCCTGCATTGGCAGGCAGACTCTCAACCACTGCGCCACCAGGGAAGCCCTGTATGTCTTCTTTGGAAAAATGATTTTTCAGATCTTTTGCCCACTTTTTAATTGATTGTTTGGGTTTTTTTGCTATTGAGTTGTATGAGTTCTTTATGTTTTCAATATTAACCCCTTACCAAATATATGATTTGAAACTACTTTCTGCCATTCAATAGGCTGCCTTTTCATTTTGTTGATGGTTCCCTTTACTGTGCAGAAGCCTTTTAGTTTGTCGTAGTCCCACTTATTTTCGCTTTTGTTGCCTTTGCTTTTAGTGTCAAATCCAAAAAATCATCACCAAGACCTATGTCAAGAAGTTTATCACTCATGTTTTCTTCTAGGAGTTTTATAGTTTCAGATCTCACATTCTAGTTTTTAATCCATTCTGAGTTAGTTTTTGTGAATGGTGTAATATAGTGGTCCAGTTTCACTGTTTTGCATGAAGCTCTCCAGTTCTCTCAACAGTATTTATTGAATAGACTTTCCTTTCCCCATTGTATATTCTTGGCTCCTTTGTCATAAATTAACTGACCATATTATGTGTGGGTTTATTTCTGGGCTCTATTTTGTTCCATTGATCTATGTGTCTATTTTCACATCCATACCATAACTGTTTTGATTACTATAGCTTTGTAATATAGTTTTAAATCAGGCAGCATGATGCCTCCAGCTTTGTTCTTTCTCAAGACTGCTTTGGCTATTTGACGTCTTTTGTGGTTCCATACAGACTTTATGATTGTTTGTTCTAGCTCTGTGGAAAATGCCATTGGAATTTTGACAGGGATTGCATTGAATCTATAGATTGCTTTGGGTAGTATGGACATTTTAACAATATTAATTCTTCCAACCCATGAGTAGGGAATATCTTTCCATTTATTTGTAATTTATTTCATCAATGTCTTATAGTCTTTAGTATACAGCTTTAAGCTCCTTGGTTAAATATTTTTCTGAAGTATTTTAGGTATTAAGTATTTTATTTGTTTTGATACCATGTGGAAGGATGTTTTTTTTTTTTTTTTTTTTTTTGCAGTATGTGGGCCTCTCACTGTTGTGGCCTCTCCCATTGCGGAGCACAGGCTCCGGACGCGTAGGCTCAGCGGCCATGGCTCACGGGCCTAGCCGCTCTGCGGCATGTGGGATCTTCCTGGACTGGGGCATGAACCCGTGTCCCCTGCATTGGCAGGCGGACTCTCAACCACTGCGCCACCAGGGAAGCCCCTGGAAGGATGTTTTTAATGTAAAAAATTATATCCAAATGAATTTCTCCAGAACATCTTTTGGTGGGAAAATGGAAATATGGTAAAGTGTTAGATACAACTTGTAATTATGCATATATCTGTATCTTTGTTGTTGCTGTTTATCATCTGTCATCTCTACTAAACTGTCCCATGAGACAGAAGCTATGGATGACATGTTCACTACTATATCTCCTCAACCTAACACAATGCATGAGATATAGATACAGTAAATTCCTAATAAATATGTATGAGAAGGAGGGAAAAGAGGAAAGAGGGAGGAAAGAGAGAGAAATTGTATATCAGATCTTTACCCTCAGAGTTAAGAGTATGTGAAAAGGTAACATTTGGGCCCTGTGTTCATTTGTGACAAGCCCTCTCTCAGCACTAAATTTTCAACACTGAGCTGAATAGGGTACAAACTTGCAGGTGTGGTCTTAAATGTGAGCATCAGGCTCTAATTAGTTTTGATTTATTTGGTTAGCTAACTTGGGATTTAAAAATGCAGTGGAGATATCTCTAGAATTAAGTCCATTTTTAAAAAAATACCAATGTATGCTTTTCAGTAGCACTGGATGAAGATTTTTCAATCTCAGTAGTGGTAGAAAGTTGTTCAGTAAATGAATGCAACAAAGCAAAAGTAGTTTAAAAGGCTGGGTTAGGCATAAGTTAGGCTAATAATCAGAGCCTACCCAGAAAACCATCCATGTAATATTACTATTAATAATAGAAAGCACTTTTATAGTGTTTATTACATGCCAGATACTTTTAAGAGCTTTACAGTGAACTTCACAATAGCTCTTCGACATAGGAATGGTTATCTCCATCTTACATACGGAAAACCTAAGGCACATTCTCAAAGTTCATAAGTCACACAACTAGTAAGAAGGCAAGGCTGGCCTTTTGATTTCAATAATCTTGTCTATTTTCTAAATTTATCATAAGGAAAAATCACAATTTTCAAGAGTGAATCAGAAATAATAGCTAGTGAAAAAAATCAATGCAGCTGTTTTAAATGAGAAGTGGCTTGCAAAACAGTGATTTGATTATCTGTATATTATTATCACTACTTGAACAGTAAATTGTCAAGAATTAACTTACATAAAAATATTAAAGCCTTTAAATCTATATTGAATTTGATGTGAGAATGACTTACTACATTTCCAAGACAACCATTTTGTGATAAACCCTACATGATAGCAGAGGCAGGCTTCACTCCACTCTGATCTGGCTAAGAGACAGAGACACTCCTCTGGGTAACCAGGAGAGCCTTTCCCCCAAGGTTCAAGTTCATTTTTACCCTGCAGTATAGCATAGAACCCATAATTCAGAATCTGCATAGAAGTCACTAAGCATTTACTGAGCATCTACTGAATATAAAGGATAGTATACGATACTATAGAGAACACCAAAGAAATAGAAACACACTCCCTGCCTTATTAGACATGACAATCTAGTTGGAGAAATGAGACAAAGACAATAAAAACAAATTAACTAGCTTACCTTCAAGTAATAAATTAAAAAGATCAGATTTATAGTCTCAATTTTATATTATAAATGATCAATTTATAGTCCTAAACTGTGATGCACTTTTCTACTCAAAAATTTTAATGATTCCCTGTTACATTCAGAATGAAGCCCAAACCGGGAATATACTGAGGGCTGGCAATGGGAGTAGTCTACCCTGGATGCAGATAACAAAGGGGTGCACTGTCTGTGGAAAATTTAAAAACAATTAAAAAAAAAGGACTAAAAGTTGCTCTGCTTTCTAATATCATGTCCTAGTAATCCTAACCAATTCCCCCTTAAAAAAAATTGTTTGCCTAAAGTCTAAGCAACTGCTGTTATTACCGTTGAGTTTTAATAATACATGTAAGCTTCAAATTAGCACATTTTTATTACTTTCCCTTTAAGAAACATCATATTCTGCATAGACATTAATTCAGAGAACTCCCAGTTATCTATCACATACATGGTCATGCTAACTCTGTTACTCACTTTCATTTCAAGAGTATATGTAGTACTGTGATCGTACATTTTCCTGTATTTAGACAGTAGATCCAAGCTATACCTTCATAGCTCAGGAGTTACATGATATGACATGTGTTAAAAGGATCACTCTAGGCTCTGTGTTGAAATTACACTGTAGGGGATGAAAGGTCAGAAGCAAGGAGATCAGATATAAAGCCACTGCATTAATCCAGGTGGAAGATGATAGTGACACAGACCAGGGTTGTAACAGTGAGGCAGAAAGAAGTGGCCAGTTTTGGATGTTTACTGAAGCCAGAGTTGGCAGGGTTTACTGAAGACCAGAAGTGGAGCTTGAGGATGATACCTCTGTTGCCATTAACTGAGACAGTGAAGACCGCAGGAAGTTGATTTAAAGGGGTGATGGACTGAGGAGGAGAATGTAGGCTCTCAGCTTGGGCATGCCAAATTGAGACGTCTATTAGACACCAGGTGGAAGAAAGAAGCAGGCAGTCAGATATATGGATCAGAAGTTCAGTTAGGAGGTCCAGATTGGAGATATAATGGAATTTTAAATCATGAAGCTCTCCTCACAGCCCCTCCCCACCAACAACTTACACAAAGGGGGAAGTACACCAGCCTGTGAAAATAAACTTAGACGTTAATACACAATGGCCCAGAAGAAAGCCTTGGAACAAGTCTCCCCTTGTTCTGACTCCAGGCAACCTTCAGATGACAAGGTACCCCCCAGATTGTATATGAGTCTGTAGGGAGTGAATGCACTAGTCATGCCAATACAAGTGTTGTAGACTTATGGCAATGAGATTTCTCATCATAGTTAAATGAGTAGCATTCTAATCTTATACAACACTGCTCTGAGTTTGGCTAATGAGAGTCCATTCCTGAGGAGGATGGGTCCACTTTTGGAGTGCTGACAAACCCAGTTCCATAGTTTGCAAATCTTAGCAAATCTACCACAGAAATGTCATATTTTGAGGTCTCTTAAGAAGGTCTTTTGGGCTTCCCTGGTGGCGCAGTTGTTGAGGGTCCGCCTACAGATGCAGGGGAGGTGGGTTCGTACCCCGGTCTGCGAAGATCCCACATGCAGCGGAGCGGCTGGGCCGTGAGCCATGGCCGCTGAGCCTGCACGTCCAGAGCCTGTGCTCCGCAACAGGAGAAGCCACAACAGTGAGAGGCGTGCGTACCGAAAAAAAAAAAAGGTCTTTTGCTGATAATATCCATTTTTATTACCCTCTGTGTACCTTATACCTATTTAATTTGGAAAATTCCAGAGTGAGCTTTTCCAGCAGTAAGTGCCCCAAAACAAGTGAGGTTGGTAATTCATGGAACAGACCATAAATGCTCGTGCTTGAAGGTAGGCAAAATAAGAAATAATTTATGTGTTATAAGGTTTTTGTCAAGAAAAGGCTTTCTGGTGGAACAAAATTTTACTGAGTTCAATATAGAGAATATGGGTTGGGGGAGGGCTTAGAAATTGGAAGAGCATTAGAAAATTTGGGTTCAACAGGGACACTACAGAGGATTGATGACAAAAGTGACAATCAACCTCAACTCTATGAACACCTAAAACTTGTGTAAAACTACCACACCTTCAACATGATGAAAGTTCTCTAATGCAAAGCAGCTGAAAAAATAAAAGCACACTTCAGACATTTCTGAACGGTGAAATCATTCCTGCTGTTATAAAGTGTCAAAGTATATTTCACTAATTTATCTTCATAAAATTCTTACGTGTCAAAGCTCAATGCGCTACAAAGAACTGAGGAAATTTATCTTGCCAGATTATTTAAAATAATAAAAATATAAAGGATGGACTTTTATACATTAGATCCTCGGACCTTATTTATCATATAGCTAAAAGCTGGTATCCTTTTACCAATCTCTGCCTGTTTTCCTAACCACCCAGCCCCATTGGTGAAAGTGGGGTGTTAAAGTCCCGTACTATGATTGTGTTACTGTTGATTTCCCCTTTTATGGCTGTTAGTATCTGCCTTAAGTATTGAAGTGCTCCTGTGTTGGGTGCATAAATATTTACAATTGTTTTGTCTTCTTCTTGGATCGATCCCTTGATCATTATGTAGTGTCCTTGTCTCTTGTAACACTCTTTATTTTAAAGTCTATTTTGTCTGATATGAGAATTGCTACTCCAGCTTTCCTGTGATCTCCATTTGCATGGAATGTCTTTTTCCATCCCCTCACTTTCAGTCTGCATGTGTCCCTAGGTCTGAAGTGGGTCTCTTGTAGGCAGCATATATACGGGTCTTGTTTTTATATCCATTCAGCCAGTCTATGTCTTTTGGTTGGAGCATTTAATCTTTTTACATTTAATGTTATTATCAATATGTATGTTCCTATTACCATTTTCTTAATTGTTTTGGGTTTGTTATTGTAGGTCTTTTCCTTCTCTTGTGTTTCCTGCCTAGAGAAGTTCCTTTAGCATTTGTTGTAAAGCTCGTTTGGTGGTGCTGAATTCTCTTAGCTTTTGCTTCTCTGTAAAGGTTTTAACTTCTCCATCAAATCTGAATGAGATCCTTGCTGGGTAGAGTAATCTTGGTTGTAGGTATTTCCCCTTCATCACTTTAAATATGTCCTGCCATTCCCTTCTGGCTTGCAGGGTTTCTGCTGAAGGATCAGCTGTTAACCTTATGGGGATTCCCTTGTGTGTTATTTATTGTTTTTTCCTTGCTGCTTTTAATTTTTTTTCTTTGTATTTAGTTTTTGACAGTTTGATTAATATGTGTCTTGGTGCGTTTCTCCTTGGATTTTTCCTGTATGGGACTCTCTGTGCTTCCTGGACTTGATGAACTGTTTCTTTTCACATATTAGGGAAGTTTTCAACTATAATCTCTTCAAATATTTTCTCAGTGCCTTTCTTTTTCTCTTCTTCTGGGACCCCTATAATTTGAATGTTGGTGCATTTAATGTTGTCCCAGAGGTCTCTGAGACTGTCCTCAATTCCTTTCATTCTTTCTTCTTTATTCTGCTCTGCAGTAGTTATTTCCACTATTTTATCTTCCAGGTCACTTATCTGTTCTTCTGCCTCAGTTATTCTGCTATTGATCCCTTCCAAAGAATCTTTAATTTCATTTATTGTGTTGTTCATCACTGTTTGTTTGCTCTTTAGTTCTTCTAGGTCCTTGTTAAACGTTTCTTGTATTTTCTCTATTCTATTTCCAAGATTTTGGATCATCTTTACTATCATTATTCTGAATCCTTTTTCAGGTAGACTGCCTATTTCCTTTTCATTTGTTAGGTCTGGTGGGGTTTTGCTTTGCTTCTTCATCTGCTGTGTGTTCTTCTGTCTTCTCATTTTGCTTACCTTACTGTGTTTGGGATCCCCCTTTTGCAGACTGCAGGTTCGTATTTCCTGTTGTTTTTGTTGTTTGTCCCCAGTGGCTAAAGTTGGTTCAGTGGGTTGTGTAGACTTCCTGGTGGAGGGGACTAGTGCCTGTGTTCTGGTGGATGAGGCTGGATCTTGTCTTTCTGGTGGGCAGGTCCACGTCTGGTGGTGTGTTTTGGGGTGTCTGTGGCCTTATTATGATTTTAGGCAGCCTCTCTGCTAATGGATGGGGTTGTGCTCCTGTCTTGCTAGTTGTTTGGCATAGGGTGTCCAGCACTGTAGCTTGCTGGTCGTTTAATGAAGCTGGGTCTTGGCGTTGAGATGGAGATCTCTGGGAGATTTTCGCCATTTGATATTACATGGAGTTGGGAGGTCTCTTGTGGACCAGTGTCCTGAACTTGTCACTCCCACCTCAGAGGTACATCCCTGACACCTGGCTAGAGCACCAAGAGCCTTTCATCCACACGGCTCAGAATAAAAGGGAGAAAAAACAAGAAAGGAAGAAAGAAACAAAAGAAAGAAAGAAAGGAAGGAAGGAAGGGGGGGGAGAGAGAGAGAGAGAGATAAGAAAGAAAGAGAGAAAGAAATAAGATAAAATAAAATAATATAGAATAAAATAAAGTTATTAAAATAAAAAATAATTATTAAGAAAAAATTTTTTTCAAGTAATAGGAAAAAAAGCCAGACTGACAGAACCCTAGGACAAATGGTAAAAGTAAAGCTATAAAGACAAAATCACACACAGAAGAATACACATACGCACTCACAAAAAGAGAAAAAGGGAAAAAAAAATATATATATCTTTGCTCCCAAAGTCCACCTCCTCAATTTGGGATGATTGGTTGTCTATTCAGGTATTCCACAGATGCAGGCTACATCAAGTTGATTGTGGAGATTTAATCCTCTGCTCCTGAGGCTGCTGGGAGAGATTTCCCTTTCTCTTCTTTGTTCACACAGCTCCTGGGGTTCAGCTTGGGATTTGGACCCGCCTCTGCCTGTAGGTCGCCTGAGGGTGTCTGTTCTTCTCTCAGACAGGACAGGGTTAAGGGAGCAGCTGATTGGGAAGTTCTGGCTCACTCAGGCCGTGGGGAGGGAGGGGTACAGATGCAGGGTGAGCCTGCAGCGCAAACTATTGACTTTTTCATTCATATCTCCCATTGAATCCTTTGCTGTTTGCTTGGGTTTTTTTGTTTTTTTGTTTTTTTTCATTTTTTTCCCCTCTACTAACTACCTTTCTATTTTAGAATAGAAAAATCTCAGTGAATTCAGTTTTCCCATTAAAATTCTTCCTAGTTATGAAAGGAAAAGAAATTATAAAAACACCTGAGTATATAAATACATACATTCATATACCTACATACATACACAAATACATGCAAACATACGTAGACTCATTCAGGTCTTACTCCTGGCTACAGTGAAAGCAGGTAAAAGTCCAAAATTTACTCAGGCTCTTTCTGAGTAACAAAATAACCCATAGTTAAGAAGTTACTTGAATACTCTTAAAATTAGCTTTCTTAGCAAAATTTATTTCCAAAATTATATAATTATGCGGGCATAGTACATGGGAGGTAGATTCATAGTTGGCCAGATTCTCAAAAGTACATAGGAGGGGGGTTTTGAAAAACAACTTTGCAGAGGTACCGTCTCTTCTTTAGAACAATCATTTATATTACTAAACAAAATGTTTCTTTTAAAGTATCTGAACATCTCACTTAAAACAGATAAATTACAGCATGAAATAAGTCATACTGTGAAGAAATTCCTCACTTCATAACTGAACTACAGGCTCTTTTCAAGTGTTTATATATAGTCTTTAAATAATTAAAAGAAGTATCTATGAGCTAAAGTATTCCAGAGTATGAAAACAAATTTTAATTTACAGTGACTAAGCAAAGTAGGTATTTATGTGTCCTGATCTGCCCTCCACCCCCTTTCTACCAGAACAAAGCTAAAATACAAGATTGTCTGGTTTATACTTGACATGTAAAAATCCTATCAGTCCCTTACAGCATACATGTAATGAAAATTAGCAAGATCTTTCCCCCAAAACCTCAAAACAGACTTTGTTCCCAAGAAGAATTTAGAAAGGGGCAAGATCTGGCTCTTAAATATAGAATAATCTGTGGTGGACAATTTATTCCTCTGGGGCAGACACATATACACTGAATCTCCAGAATTGATAATGTCAAGTCATACATTTACAAGGAGGAGGAATCAGAACAATTATGGCTACAAGACTGCTCCACTGGCTTCAAGATGCAGACTTACTTATTCCGGATTCCAAATCATAACTGAATGGTTATTTTGATGGCTGCCATTTAAATAGCACTTACATGCTAAGCCCCACGTTAAGAACTTTACAAATTTTACCTCATTTAATTTTTCCTATATCCTGAAAGTATTTAAATTTTACAGTAACACACTGCTAAGTATAAGATATAAGATTCCCAAAAAAGCATAGGACCCCAAATCACATGCTCTCAACCACTGTAATGTAATATAGGATAAAGTTGTTTGGGTGCCCATTGCCCCACATTCCTATGTTTGAAAGAAATCTCAGATTCCAACTGGACCAGGACAAAAAAAAAAAGAGAAATAGAGAGGGGGCTGAGGAGAAGGGAGAGAAAAAGGGAAGGAAGGGGAGGGGAAGAGAGTGGGGGGAAGAAAGAGAGAAAAGGGAGGAAGGGAGGGAAGGAGGGACAGGAGGAAGGTAAAGAAATAAACTAGATTTTGAGCTTCTAAGCCTAAGTCCTAGGAATTTAAAAGTGATTCAAAAGATTTCAGGGGACTTCCCTGGTGGCGCAATGGTTGAGAGTCCGCCTGCTGATGCAGGGGACACGGGTTCGTGCCCCGGTCCGGGAAGATCCCACATGCCGCGAAGCGGCTGGGCCCGTAAGCCATGGCCGCTAAGCCTGCGCGTCCAGAGCCTGTGCTCCGCAACGGGAGAGGCCACAGCAGTGGAAGGCCCGCGTACCACAAAAAAAAAAAAAAAAGATTTCAGGCATAATTTTGATTATATGCAAAGTTAAAATTATGTCCTGGTCTAAGATGCACCCCTATACACACTTAATATGTAAATCTACCGTACTGTCATGTGCTTGTTGAGTTTGGGAATAAGACAGAGGAAGTGATTCAGATGCATTAAACACCAATAGCATTTGGTTGATTAAGTTAATCTCACAATAGATCTGCTCTTATCAGTGAGATGGGAAAATCTCACAGTCCATAGACTACAGCTCTTTCATCACTAATCGGAACCATATAAGACCAAACAGACCCTAACTCAGCTGATGGAGGCTCCCTCACTTTTAGACAGAATGTGGATGGGCACTGCAAACATTTATCTTAATGACTTAGCGTGTTGATTTGTACCCATTCTGACACATTATTTAGATATTTTAACACATTCAGTCAAGTTACAAGCACGTTTCACTGACCCCCAGACCATTCAGTCACTAAAAGGAGTCTTTTGTATACCTCTGCTCTGATTACGTGTTGGTTTTAAAGTAAAGTTCTCAAGATCTCATCATACTTTCCGTATTTCCAAATAGCCTCCTAAGAACTAATAATGTACGCAAAAACAAGAAGCTTTTGGAAGTATATATTCAAATGTCATACAATATAGCTTTAAGTGCATTTAGTGAGGAGATAAATTGGAAGATTTAAAGATCCAGTTATTTCAGAGGTTCCACAAGGTACAAATGCTAGTAACAATGTGTGCCTAAGACAGTCAAGAAGAGGAGCCATCGGTGTGGACTAAAATTATTGAGAAACTCTTTATAGGAGTGGTAAAACTTCAATATTATACAGTTTTTAAAAATCTGGCACCATGCACAAAAATCTCAGTAACACTAACTCTTTCCAGATTCCCTGTAATCTTTAGTAAGGACCCTTATATTTATATAACAGCCTGGGTTTTACTGGTAACACTTGAAATAATATAGGTGAATATTCAGTACTTGCAAAGCACCTTCAGTCTCACTTTGAAATTACAGTGAAACTTTATTAGCCCCACAACTAAATCATCACTCCAGAGACGGTAGTTGGAAACAACTGTACAAATCTTAGCAGCTCCCAAGGGGGAAAGAGAAAAAGTAAAGCAAGAGTCTAAATTTGGGAAGTAAATGAAAGTGATGGATTAAGAAAGAGAAATCAGCATACCAAAAGGTAATCTAGATGTCTGAAAAAGAGATTGGAAAGTAAAGGTGATACAGAGGCAGGAAGACATTTTCAACACTGGGTGGGGGTAGTGAAGGAGGAGGTAAAAAAGAAAAAGCATCCAATGAACAATCTATTAAGGTCTTTAGAGTATATACTATTTATGTAATATTTATTTTAAATCGAATTATCACAGTTTATTAACAACCAAAGAAAAAATGACAGTGATTAATGGCCTGAAAATAGATTTTATACTAAGTTGATAAACATTTAAGTACAGTCATTTTATCAAATACTAGGTTCTGCACTAAATCCATAAGGGAAAAGGTATGTTCCCTGCCTATAACAGTTTTCAAAGTCAGATGTGAATAACTAAAGTACAGGCATTTGGCATTTGCTATTATAAACTAGGATAACATATCCTCTCTGTTTCACCCCTAGTAAATTCATGTTTTTTGAGCAGGGGGACAGTTCTGGGTCTCTGACTAAGAGCAGTGAGAGATGCCTCAGCAAAACATAATACATCATAAATGTTTTCCCGAATACCTCCTACTCAGGGACAGACACAGGTTCTGTGGGCCTAAAGCTTATACAATTTGGGGGCCCTCTTTAAGAGAAATACAAATTTACAGCTATGAAAGTAGGTATAAAAACAGTCACCTGTAATAAGAAAATAGTTCACATGCACTTCAAATTATTAAAAGCTGACAAATACTGTAAATCCCACAAAATCTAGAAATAATTAAAAGAAAGTTGCTATTGTTAACTGACAAGAGGCTATTATATTTTCCCCCTTGCATATTTGGCTTCATACTCTTTGAATGTCTGCTCCCATGACAAAAAAAAAATGTAATATTTTATGTAGAGAAAACAGAAAGTCTTTAATATAATTTATCAAAAAAAAATTTTTATTATCTGGGATGCTTTAAGAATTTTGACTTCATACATGACGTATTTGGTTTCTGAAGTATTGCTAGAGCTATGCATCCCAACAAAACAGCCAAAATTACCCCAGTGTCACCGGACACAAGGGCACATGTGTCAGAGGGGAAGCTAAAGTTGAAGGAGACAGTGGTCTTAATCAATGATGGTTTAAATATCTTACCTTTGCAAACATCCCCCCTCAATTTTTAACTCTCTGAACATGTTTCAGTTCATTTCCCAGAGCCTTGGAAGGGATTCAAATAAAGAAAGTGCCTGAATTTAAATTTTGTTACCGTCAATGTAATCCTGCCTCCACTCCCATTTTTGGAGGATTCATTAATTGCAACTTCCTTGCCCATTTACTTCACCACTCAAATGGCAACCAACAACGTCAAATTTTTATTTATTTATTTTTTTTAGCTGCCTGAAGACCAGTCAAGAGTGAGTTTCACTATCTCCTTGCTTGGTAAATATTGCTATACATTGCAATTATACCACAGTCTTGGACTGATTATTGACTAAATGATCAGGGACCATTTTAAGTAATTGCCATTAGGTTCTATGAAATTTCTAAGATGAACTAAGCTAGACATGCAGCATTCTCCTGAGAGATCAGCAATGTGGCAGTTAAAATAAACCAGGCTAAAAATAATGAAGCACCAATGATACTGGGAAGGAAGAAGAAATAGAAGTCAAAGATATCTTAGATTCAACATAACCTCAGTGGTAATTTAATGTGGACATGAAAAAGAAGGAAAATCTGGAACGACTCATGATACTATACACAGAGAATCCTAAAGATGCTACCAGAAAACTACTAGAGCTAATCAATGAATTTGGTAAAGTTGCAGGATACAAAATTAATGCACAGAAATCTCCAGCATTCCTATACACTAATAATGAAAAATGTGAAAGAGAAATTAAGGAAACACTCCCATTTACCACTGCAACAAAAAGAATAAAATACCTAGGAATAAACCTACCTAGGGACACAGAAGACCTGTATGCAGAAAAGTATAAGACACTGATGAAAGAAATACAAACAATGGAGAAACAAACAATGATGAAAGATGATACAAACAGATGGAGAGATATACCATGTTCTTGGATGGGAAGAATCAATATTGTGATGCACCCCAATGTTCACTGCAGCACTATTTACAATAGCCAGGTCATGGAAGCAACCTAAATGCCCATCGACAGATGATGGATAAAGAAGATGTGGTACATATATACAATGGAATATTACTCAGCCATATAAAGGAATGAAATTGGTTCATTTGTAGAGATGTGGATGGATCTAGAGACTGCCATACAGAGTGAAGTAAGTCAGAAAGTGAAAAACAAATACCGTATATTAACGCATATATGTGGAACCTAGAAAAATGGTACAGATGAACTGGTTTGCAGGGCAGAAATAGAGACACAGATGTAGAGAACAAACATATGGACACCAAGGGGGGAAAGTGGTGGTGGGTGGGCGTGGGGGTTGGATGAATTGGGAGATCAGGATTGACATGTATACACTAATGTGTGTAAAATGGATAACTAATAAGAACCTGCTGTATAAAAAATAAATAAAATTCTAAAAATAAAAAAAGGAACATTTATGTCCATGAATTTTAAGAATTAACATTGTAAAACATCCATATTATTCAAAGTAGTATACAGATTCAATGTAATCCCTATCAATAATATTCACTATTGTACTACCTGTAAATAGTCACTGTTCAATATTTTGATATTCCCTTCTGTATTTGTGCATTTGTGTGTGTGCTTATACACAGACTTATTTACATAATTAGGATTATTACACATTTAGTTTTCTTTTTATTTTGAATTTTATTTATTTTTTTATACAGCAGGTTCTTATTAGTTATCTATTTTATACACATCAGTGTATATGTAGCAATTTCAATCTCCCAATTCATCCCACCACCACCACCACCACCACCACTACTTTCCCCCCCTGGTGTCCATACATTTGTTCTCTACATCACACATTTAGTTTTCTTATTTCAATACATATTTATAAACACTTACTCTGTACTCACCCATCAGGTAAACATTTGGGAATACAAAAGAAATTAGAGTTCATGGCCAGAAGCAGATTTTTAAGGTATTAAATTAGATTGTAATAAGAAACTTAATGTTGGAGTCAGGAGACAAACTAAAGGCAGTAATTTGTAGGAGATGAATTAATCAGTGTCCAGCCTCCCAGTGAAAAAGGCAATCCTAAAACTAGATATTCTTCACCCAATGACAATGTAAGAAAGATCTTACATACGCTCATTCAGTAAGAGGCTCTTAACATGCAATCCATTACAGACTGGTTGAACTTAGCACTCTGAATTTCTAGACCACTAAAGAAATACTTGCAAATTAACCATGGTTTCAGAAAACTACTGCACTGATCTTTGGTTATTTTTTAAAGCCTTGTTTTGTAAATAGGACAGTGTGATAGAGTGAGTACACCTTTCTCATTTCTGAGACATAATTAATTTTTACAGTAATTAGTCACACAATCTGTACAAACCTCTGGGGTGAAATATACTGAAGTCAGTATCTTTGATTTCAAAACAATTAAAAAATATAGCTTTATGATTCAGTAAGAAACAAGATGTCTTGGCCAGAAAATGAACAGGAAAGAATATTGACAAGAAAAATGACCACAGTGTTTCTCTCAGCAATCACAGGGTAAAGAAATGGAATTACAGGCTAATTACCTAGTACTTCAAGCACGTAAAACATTTTGGAGCACATGAAAAATCAATGAGAAATATTAGTTCATTAGAGATTTAATGCACAGATTTGAAACTACGGCTTTCACTTGCAACATACAATCACAGTAGATAATAGTTACAGTATCAATGGGGCTCAACATTTTATTACTAACTTTACCTACACAGTAAACAATGCTGGTATTAATTAGAGATATTTATAAACAAAAGAAAATAACAAATGATATTAATCTAAAGAGGTAATCAACAAAATGTTAATTAAGTTGTCCCCAGCTCCTAGGAATTAGCATAACTAATTCTAAACTCAAGAGTTAGGAGAGCCAAATAGATAACTCTAGAGATATATGAAATGCTCGGTAAGTTTTCACAAAGACAAAAATGATTACAGTTAAATATCACCAGAAAGATATCACTAGAAACAGCTCCCAATACAGTGTTTACTAGTCACACAGGCATTGAACCATAGCCAAGCAAATATCCAAAGTGAGTAATGGTAACAGCTTTAGTAATTATTTTCATGTGAATTCCTAAACTCAACCCAAAGTGTTTATATTCAATAACTGTCACATTTCTGAAGGAAAATCCAAAAATTTTGCTGTAAGCATTTTCTTATCTGTACAAAAAAAAAATAATGATGATGATACCATACACATCCATCATAATGGCTAAACTGAAAAAGACAAACACCAAGTGTTGGTGAAAATGTGGAACAGTCAGGATTCTTACATACTACTGATGAGAATATAAATTGAACCAACTTTCAAAACAGGTGGCATCTACTGAAGGTGAATTTATACTCTGTGACAGAACATTCTTTCTCCTAGATATTTAACCAAGAGAAATTAATGCATAGGTACAACAAATGAACATCCTAGAATGTTCAGAGCAGTATTATTTGTATTAGATCAAAACTGGAAATTACCCAAATATATATCAACAGTGGAATGGATAGATTGTGATATATTCATAAAAACTGAACTCAACACATGAATGAGGATGAATGATTTACAACTATGGGTAACAATGTGGCTGAGTCTCACAAATAACAATGCTGAACAAAAGAATCCAGACATTAAAGTGTGCGTGCTGTATGACTGCATTTATGTAAAGGACAGAATGAGCCAAAATAATCTATGTTTTTCGAGGCCGGGATATAAGGGTACCCTTTGTAACTGGAAGGTGGCCTGAAGAGGGTTTCTGGGGTCCTGGCAATGTATTGCCTCTCGATCTGGGTGTTGGTTACCTAGGATGTGTTGAGGTTGTGAAAATGTATTAAGCTGCAGGTTTATGTGTACTTTTCTGTATGTATATAATACTTCAGTGAAGAGTTTATAATAAAAGAAAAATTAATAATGATTCACAAAAGCCCTTTTCTAAACAAGCACATGCTTTTATTTATTAAGTTTAATTTAACTGAAATAAAGTTTCACTAATTAATTTCAAGAAATTCAACTATACACATAAAACTAAAGGGGACTCATGAGAAGACAAAAAAAAAAAGATTTCCATGGTAAAAATTTACAATAACACTGGATAACACATCAGATAGATGGGAAAACAATAAATAAAATATACACTGATTTTTTTCAACTCTTAAAGTACCATAAATTATAAGATGCACCACTATGTTATGTGCCAATTAGAAAGGTAAAACACCTGTAATCGATCTGTGACATGCCACTGATTATAAAACAAATTCCATTAAAAACATTAAGTTTTTTTAAGTGTCTCTTATAATGGATAAGAAGTGTACCATAAACAAATAGTAATAACCGTGGGTACTCAGACTAGGAAAGGCTCCACACGGCAGGTATCCTCTGGGAAGGGGTTATCTATGAAGTGGGACAAAAAAAAAAAAAAAAA
>NW_020173731.1:1056084-1071859 GCF_003031525.2 Neophocaena asiaeorientalis asiaeorientalis | reverse complement strand
GGGAAAGGTGTTTTTAATAAAGGGGGAAAAAAAAAAAAAAAAAAAAGGTCTTTGAAGGGTATAAAGGAAAGAAGTTAGGAGCTGGAAGGTGAGGTTATTCCAGGTTAAGGAAGCTTTAGAAGAAGAAGTGCAGAGGCAGCAAAGTACCCAACTTTGTGTGGAGTTAGAGAAGAGATAGCCTAATTAGAGTAGGGAATGGAGTATTAGGAAATATCTGGAGATATATTTGGATGGCAAGGTGAGGCCAGATTATAGTAGGTTGGAATTCCAACAAAAACTGTTTGGATACCATTCAATTGGCAGTAACTGTCGGTTTTTACAGCAGCGACCAGATGTGATTAAAGTGATATTTGAGGAAGCTTATCTTACTGGATTGGGTGGGGGAAACTAGAAGTAGAGAAAGAAGAAATTATTGCAGTAATACAGGTGTGAAGTGATGAACACTTGGACTAGAGTGCTGACATTAGAAAATGCATTAAACAAAAATTTCCACAGTGTATCTTTATGATGCATTCCATATGTAAAACTAAGTTTGATGTTGTAGTAAGCACAACTTCCTAAAAGTAAACTACATGCTTTTCTTTTTTATAAGACATTTGACTTATGATTAGAAATTTGAACATGAGTTTGATTTATATTTTGTGCAAGTAAAAGAGTTACAATGAGAAATAAATATTCCCAACCTTCTCAAAGGAGATTCATTCAAGCTTCATCTCTTTAAGACCTGAAATTTCTAAACACCTAACTAAACAAACTATTGGGTATTTACCTACTTAACTACATATGTTGGATGCTTACTGCATTTAGATCATGAATGACTATTAGCTATTTAATAACTGCATAACTGGATTTCTCTTTCTCGGTCTCTCTCTCTATCTTGATCCCTTTTTCTCCTCTAGCTACTTTTCTTCCAACAGAACCTGCACAGCACAGGCTCTCAAGTGTTTATAATCCTTATACTAATAGTAAGACTTAGAATGTTTAGTAAAGTTCTTTGCTCAATGAAACAGGGAAAAATCTGTGTGGTCTTCTTCACTGAGTTATGCAAATAACGATTATCTGTCTTTAGACAGGATCTTAGGTACACAATAAGCATTTGGGCTTATTACTTAAAAAGGTAGATTTCCAATTGGTGAATCATTATAGAATAACTACAAAACTGTCAAGAGACTATTTTTAGATTAAATTTGGTGTAATCATTCACTTCACCCATAATGCTATGAAAAGCACAGTATTACCAACACAGCAAGAGAGACAAGTGGAATCAATTTTTCTCTTAGAAGTTTTATGGTTTGCAGGGTAGAAGACTGGCTGCTACCCCTCCTTTACTCAGAGTAGATATAATTAAAGGGGATAATGTGTCTGGAATTGGGAAGTAGAATTTCATATCTACTCATTCAAAATCTTCTGATTCATTTAGTTATAGGCATGTATTTGTGTTTATAAATCTTAATAACAGAGCAATAGGAGCAAAGCCTATACCTTAAGAGACCTAATTGAAAGGACAGAATATAGGAACACAGTCTTTTACTGTAGTGACATGTAGTATAATCATGCTGGCAATTTAGAAAAAAAGAAATACTTTGGTCACAACTTCAAAGTAAAAAGGTAGTTTTTAACATAGCTAATGATAAAAGACTTACTATTTACCTATGGAACATCATAATTTCAGAAAAGGATGGAATCAGATTATCTAGTTGTCTGCTTCAATTACGTCTCAAACTATCAAGAGAGATGGTGGTAAATGTTGCTTAATGATTTTTAAAAACTGTATAATCGTGGTCTTTATGTCTGCATGCATTTTTGAAAGTAAACTATGGTTATTCTCATTCTTCCCTGTATGAATTTGTTGAAATATTATCTACCCTTTTCTCTATATTCTCTATATATTTATGAAGTCCCTTAGTGATGTAACTACATTCTTAAGCATAATGAATATTTTCTAATATACTGAATTTATAATTCCTTCAGTAACTTTTGCTTCTCTGGAATTCCTCAAGTTTTTCACAGTTCTTCTGATGAACAAGGATTACTATCACACAAAATAGAAAATATAGGCTTATTCAAGGATGGCATTTCTCCATTGATTATCATAAACCATTCCTTAAGATTTACTAGTGTATATTACTTAACCATTAATGCTGAACTTTACAACACTTTAAAATTTTAGGTTTTCTGTCATTTATAAATCGCCTATTTTACCACTTAATATGTAGTAGTTTGCATCTGTCTCAGCAAAATCACTATTGTTGAATCTTTTAAAACAACAAATGCCATTTTTTGCAAGATGACCATTATACAACATGATGAAGTAAAACAGCTTTATCTGATTCTGAGGTATCATGCCCTTTGCAGTTTCCTCCATTTGGTCTCCATGAGCCTTCTATAAAAAATTCCCTGCAAAGTAGTATGTGCTTTCCAAAGCCGACACAACGTTTTATCGATGCGCTTAGTAACCTGTTTCAGACACTTTCAAATCAATTTTGTTTCATCAGGGAGTACCAAGCTAGAAATTACCCTCTCCAAAACAACTAAGACTACTAGACAATAGAGAGAATAACTTTTTAGAAAACAGAATCCAACAATAGCAAAGGATTGTGATTCTTAAAAGATGACAAATGAGAGAAGCCTAGGATTACTAGCTGGAGGCAATTTCTGCCCTGAAAATGAAATCGAATTGAGGACACAGAGATCTGAGTTTGGAGACGCTGAAACAACTAGAATTTTAAGAAAAGAATTCTAGAGAAGAGAGACTTTTGAAAACAAAAAGATCCAGATATTTGCATAGGAGGCCTCTTGAGTCTTGTCTGAGTAACAATCTGTGCATGCATGGGTAAACCACATGAGGACAAGACAGAACCACTTCTCACAAAAGAAAATTTTCTTGGGATAAGTAAGATAAAAATTCCTAGAGATCACACAGGACCAGTAATTATATGAGTTCTTTTTTGCCAGAGCAGAGAGACCTTGTTGAATTCATGGTGAAATCAGTACAGACAATAGAAGGGCCATCCCTTATATGTAGGACTAAATTACCCCTAGAATAATGGCATTTTTCACTCACTCTATTAGAGCTTAAATACAAGCCTCAAGGATCAACCTAATCCATAAGCAACTCAACTCCCTGTCATATAAAGTCCAATAATTCTTAAATGAAAACAACAATATCCAACACTTAATGATATAAAATTAACAATGTCTAGCCTATAGTCCAAAATCACTAAACATACAAAGAAGCAGGAAAACATAAATCATAACTGGTCAACTGAAACAGACCGAGAAATGACAGAAATCATAAAACTAGCACACAATGATGTTAAAACAGAAGCTACAAATATACTCCATATGCTGAAGGATACAAAGGAAAACATGAACATAATGAGAAGAGAAATGAAAAATATAAACAAGAACTAAATGAAACTTCTAAAAAATGAAAAATACAATATCTGAAATGAAAAATACACTATATGGAATTAACAAAGGATCAGACACTGTAGAAGTAAAGAGAACCTAAAGAAATAGCAGTAGAATCTATTCAAAATGAAACACAGAGAGAAAAACTATTAAATAATACAAACAAAACTTCAGTATTCTGTGGGTTAATATCAAATGGTCTAAAATATATGTAATTGAAGTCCCAAAAGGAGAACAAGAACAGAAAAGTATATATAAAGATATAATGGTCAAAACGTTTCCAAATTTGATAAAAAACTGTGTATCCACAGATCCAAAAGGTTCAACAAGACACAAGCAAGGTAAACACCAAAAGAGCTACATAAATAAACTGATGAAAACAGGTGATAAAGAGAAAATATTAGCAACCAGAGAAAGGGGAACATTACCTACAGAGAAAGAAACCTAAGCGTGACTGCAGACTTCTCAGCAAAAACTAAGCAAGTCAGTGTTAGATGGAAAAAAGCAGTCAACTTAGAATTCCATATACAGTAAAAATAGGAAAGGCAAAAGGAGGAAGGAAGGGAGGAAGGGAGGAAGGGAGGAAGGGAGGAAGGAAGGGAGGGAGGGAGGGAGGGAGGGAGGAAGGAAGGAAGGAAGGAAGGAAGGAAGGAAGGAAGGAAGGAAGGAAGGAAGGAAGGAAGAAAAGCTGAGATACTTTGTCACCAGCAAACCTGCAGCACAAGAAATATTAAGGGAAGTACTTTGGGCACTAGGAAAAAAAATACCTGGTTGAAACGTGGACCTACTCAAAGAAATAAAGAGAGCCAAAGATGACATATCTAAAGGTAATTATAAAACACTATTTTAAAAACTTATTTAAAAGATAATTAGCAATTTAAAACATTGTACATTAGTAGCAATATATTATGGGTTTCATTAAATATGCAAAAAAAATTAATGACAAAAATAGCTCAATAGATGAAAGGAGAGAAATGAAAATATACTATTGTAAACATTATTTTATAATATGTGAAGTAATATTACTGAAGGTATATTATGATAAGTTAAAGTTGATATTAAACATTAAATCAACCACTAAAAATATAAAGCATTGAGCTGTAGTTAATAAGCCAACAGTGGAAGTTAAAGGAGCAATAAAAATATGTTCAATTAATGCAAAGGAAAACAGAAAAAAAGGTTTTAATGTAGCAAAGAACACATGGAACAAAAACAAAAACAGATAATGAGCTGATATATATAAGCCCGTGCATATTGATAATTATATTAAACATGTATGGTCCAAACACTCCAGTTTTTCAAAAGGGAGTATTACTCATGATACAAAAAGCAAGATGCAATCATTTGCTGTCTACAAGAAACACACTTTAAATATGAAGACACTGGTAGATGAAGTGCAAAAGAATGACAAAAAAGATGTATCGTATAAACATTAAACATAAGAAACCTGAAATTGTTTTATTAAAATAAGAAAAACTAGATTTCAGAATAAAAAACATTTCCAGAAATAAAAGAGAGTGTTCAACATGATACAGGGTCAACTCATCAAGAACACATAACAATTCTATATAAATATGCACCCAATAACAGAGCCTCAAAATACATGAAGCAAGACCTAACATAACTTAGAAGACAAATATACAATTAGATTTTAGCATTTCTCTTTTGATAACTGATAGAACAAGTGGACACAAAATCAGTAAGTATATAAATTTGAAAAACACTACCAAACAATTAAACATAATTGACATTTATAGAACACTCAACCTAAAAACAGAAAAATACACAATCTCAAGTGCAAAGATCCAAGTATGGATATTTGAAAATTAAACAAGATACTACCCAGGAAATCATGGATCAAAGAAGAAGGCACAAAAGAAATTAGAAAATGTTTTAAACAGTACAAATGAAAACACAATAGATTCTAATTCCTGGGGAGTCACTAAAACAGTGCTTTCAGAAACATTATAGCATTAAATGCTTACCTTAAAAAAATGTCAAAAAGGTCTCAAAGTAAAATAATGATCTAGGTTCCCAGACTGATCAGACAAAAGGTGCTTTAACCAAAATAAACACTGGAAGCACCCAACAGTCTGACAACAGAGAAATGGATAAATTGTGGTCTATTCATGAAATAGAATGCACTAAATAAAAAAGAATGAACTAATGTTACACACAAAAGCATAGATGAATCTAAAAAACATTAAATTAAGTGAAAAAACTAGACACAAAAGTTTCCATCTACATGAAATATTAGAGAAGACTAAGCCAATCAGGTGACAGAAAGCGAATCAGTGGCTGACAGGCTGAAAGGCAAACTACAAAATTGACTGGGATGGGGCATAAGGGAAGTTTTAAGGGTGATGGAAATGTTCTATAACATGATTGTGGTGGTGGTTACACAAGTGTATAAATTTGCCAAAATTCAACAAAAGGTACCCTAAATATGGTTGCACTTTAGTTTATGCAAACTCTACCTCAGTAATATTGGCTGAAACATATTATGTGAATATACAGCAGGTATAGAAATATGGTTAGTGTCATAAGAATGCAAAGATATATATACGTTATAAGCATGCTTTGTGTTCATATGGGGTAAAGTAGTAAATATATATGCATATATATGTATATAACTGTATGTGTGTATACTGTGATTCATTCTCTAATTCACTGTTCAGAAAGCATGTGATTGAAGTTCACAGGAGGATAAGATGCTCAAAGTGTTTAAGACAAAACCCCTGCCCTCAGGGGCTCGCCATCTGGCACCATAATAGAGATGAGAGAAACAGGAGAGTATGAGGAAAGGAAAGATTAATTCAAGTGGGCCCAAGGATTCAAAAAGCAGCTACGGAGAAAGAGAACTCAACTTTTTGTCATCTTTATAAATGGTCTCCCTCATCAACTATAAAACATACAGTTTTTTAGCCCTTGATTTTGCCAAATATGAGCACAAATTTTCTTTTGATAACCACTGAGGAGTTGACATTATAAATAACTATTTCTTGTAGTTGAAGACTCAAGCTGATGCTAGCACTGACATAGACATCAGAGAAAAAAACATTCATAAAATCAACATCATTTGATATTTCAATCTCCAAAGCTAAATGTTATTTTTACCATTCTTTATATTCTAATTTCTGAATTGGGAAGAAGTGGCTCCCAGACCTGTGGTTTTCCATGAATGAATCCCAAATAATTTCAGTTTTAGTGGCAACTGACAACCGTATCAATGCTCCTCAATTTTTTTTTTTTTTTGAAACAGCCTTATTTGTCAAATCAAGCCTTATGCAGAAAAAACACAGAAAACAGGTAAAGGCACAACTGTTCCAGTAGAAACTAGAGTGCAGTCCACTGCAGAGCCCCCAAGATCTACCCCAAACAAGCTCCAAGAAGCACAGTTTATGAGAAAAGAATCTAAAAAACAGTGGATATATGTATATGTATAACTGATTCACTTTGCTGTACAGCAGAAAGTAACACAACATTGTAAATCAACTATACTCCAATAAAAATTTTTAAAAATAAAATATAAGTTTTTAAAATATGATACAAGATTTAATTTTTTTCACAGATGGCCTTTATCAATTGTGAAAGTTTCTTCTATTTCTAATTTGCTGAGTTATCATGAATATATGTTGAAACTTATCAAATGCTTTTTTAAAATGTATTGAGATGATCATATGTTTTCTACTTTTTATTCTGTTAATATGTTGAGCTACACTGATTTTTTTTTAATGTTAAGTCAATCTGGCATTTCTGGGATAAATCACATGTAATCATAATATAGTACCGTTTCGTATATTGCTGGATTCATTTTGCTACAATTTGTTAAGATATTTTTGTCTATGTCATAGAAAATGTTTCCTTGTAATTTTCCTTTCTCGTAATGTTTTTGCCTTGTTTTGATATCACAGTAATTCTGATTTTATTAAATGAATTGGGATATCTCCCTTTTCTACTATTTTCTGCAAAGAAAAAAAAAGAAGCACAGTTTAAAACTTCTTTGCTGCATAATCATAGAATAAAATTATAACAAAAAAACAACTCATTTGATACAGGCACAAAAACATTAATTTGCTTATTATTCTTCCAGGTAGGGAATAATAAGCTGTGGATGCCCCATTAGAGTTTATTCAATGAAGGGAGGCTCACAGAGTCTCTCCACGTGGGAGTCAGCTTTGCTTTGTTCCACAACTGCAAAAATCAATGTACACTTGAAAAGTCTTCTATGGTCAATAGAGCTAGCCAAGCATGTTTATGTGCCCTTTAAAATAACACTTAAATACTTATAGTCTAAAGAAAAAATAAGTTTAAACCTCTTGAAGTTATTTAGTCTGACAAACCTTCAAATATGTAGTGAGCGGTTTTCCATTAGGGTCCTAGTCTTTTCTACATCTGTTTAGGCTAGAAATTTCTAAAAGAACAGTTCTTTTGTGAAATTCTGAACTTCAACTTCCAGGCCCCAGCTAAAAGAGGAAGTATAAGGAATGAGTGAAATGAAGAAATACTATAAAACTTATGCAAATATTTTCGAAGCTGCAAAAGTATTCAGGGTAAGTTTGGAAAAATTACAAACTGGTTTTTATTTCATAAAAACTGACAGTTTCTATTGTGCTTACTTTGGAAACCTCTTCTGTAAATGAGCTTTTTTGTTTGGTATTGCACCCTGAATTCATAAATGACATTTGTCTAAATCCACATACTGAGTATTGTTTTATAATACATTTCTAATAAAAAGTGAAGAACATTGCAAAAAAAAAAGCAAAAACAAAAACCAAAAAATCCAGGAAGCCAGGATCAGAATACCTATTCTTGTGATAATTCTTCTACTACAAAATAATGGAAATTCAAGACAAGTTATTTATTTCCTAAAGAAGATACGAAAGTGAATTAAATTGACTAACAATCAAATTGGTCTTTTTGTCTGATAGTTCCCTATCTGTAATTTTCTTAAATATATTGTGTAAGACAGTATTATGTCGTTAAAAACAGTAAAGTGTTAGGTATTACTGATGACTTTCTCCACCACAACAGACTATGCTAATGTAGATATTGCTACGAAAAGTTCATCTTTGTCATATATCAATTACCTCATATAAAGTACATCCATGTAACAAATTCTAACAGCACTATGATATCTCTGCATATTTACTTTCTTAACGCTATACTCTTTAGCGTTGGTTATCCTATCAGGAAAATAGAGAAGTCCAAAGCAGAGGGAAAAGTATATTCACTGGCAAGAACAATCTGAACAACTGAACCTGTGATGTACAAAGAAAACAACATCAACTGATGGACAGGTTGATTCAGAAGAATTAAGGAAGGGTTCAGAAGGGCTTCTGAAGGGTGGCAGAATATGGTACCTCCACATATGCTTCTTTGGCACAGCTGATTATTTTGAGAAAAAGCAGACACAGAAGAGGCTCTGAAAACAGAGTAGAGGCTACCCTTTTATAAGGGAAATTTACATTTATAAAGGAAATCTCCATTTGTAAGGGTGTCTCCCTCTCCACATCAGGAAGACAAAGATGACTCTAAGTCACAAGAAATTCCTCTGACTTAAATCTGCATAACAACCTTACCTTTGTTAACCTTGCTTTTCCTGGTCACCTGCCCAAAACTGCCTCCCCAGCCTTTCCTTCTTTTGACTTATCCTGAAAATAGTATTTAGGCCTGAGCTCTAAGCCATCTTGGAGAGCAACTAATTTTTTCCCCTGGGTATCTCCCATGTGTACATAAGGTATACATGTTAATAAACCTCGATTTGTTTTTCTCTTGTAAAATTGTCTTTTGTTACAAGGTTCAGCTGAGGCATAGAAGGGTAGAGGAAAATTTGTTTTCCTCTCCTCACCTCCAAGATCCCACTGAAGTAAGTTCCAGGTTTTTGGCAGAAAGGACTAATAGAGAGAGCCCTGGACACTAAGTCAGAGTACCTGGGTTCGACATCATCCTCTGACTTAGAATCAGCATCCCTGCTTAAATGAGATGTGACTAAATTTAGATACAGGTTCTCCCTGTGTGCAGTGAAACTACCAGCCAAACAATTCCTTTCTTCTTCAATTTTCTATAGCATAGAGTAGAAGACCTGAGATTTTATGTAAATATGGAAATCACTGGGGATTTCTTCTAGTCCGAATCTCAATGTAATTCCACCATTTTAATTCTTCATTCAATCAGTCAACAGATATTTTAATATCTGCTGATATTAAGTTTCTGCTAGTTTACTATATGCTTGGCACTCTGGCAGGCAGCAGAAATATAAAAACAAAAGCAGTTCTTGCTCATGTGAAGCTTATAGCCTATTACAGTAGATACACTGTTATAATAATACAACATGATGATACAGTAAGAAAGGGACAAAGGACAGGCACCTAGCCCAAATTTGGGGATTCAGGGAGGTCCACTGACGGAAATCACTTCTAACACGAGATTGAAGGATGAATGGGAATTAGCCAGGTTAAGGGAGGATGAGGGATTGATGGCTATGGGTACAGAGTCTGGAAAGTTTTCTGGGAGGAAAGAACAGCCTGTCCAAAGTCTCAGATGACAAAACAAAATGCATCAGAGAAACTAAAACAAGTATATTCTCTAATCAAAACAGTATGGTACTGGCACAGAAACAGACACATAGATCAATGGAAAAGAGTAGAGAGCCCAGAAATAAACCCACACACTTAAGGGAAATTAATTTCAACGAAGGAGGCAAGAATATAAAATGGATAAAAGACAGTCTCTTCAATAAGTGGTGCTGGGAAAACTGGATAGCTGCATGTAAAAGAATCAAATTAGAATATTCTCTAACACCATATAAAAATAAACTCAAAATGGATTAGAGACCTAAATGTAAGACCGGAAACAATAAAACTCCTAGAGGGAAACATATGCAGAACAATCTTTGACAAAAATCGTAGCAATATTTTTTTGGATCTGTCTCCTAAAGAAAAGGAAATAAAAGCAAAACTAAGCAAATGGGACCTAATTAAACTTAAAAGCTTTTGCACTGCAAAGGAAACCATCAACAAAACAAAAAGACAACCTACTGAATAGAAAATATTGCAAATGATATGACTGAAAAGGAATTAGTATCCAACATATATAAACAGCTCACACAACTCAACATCAAAAAAACCCAATTAAAAGATGGCCAGAAGATCTGAATAGACATTTTTCCAAAGAGGAAATGTAGATGGCCAACAGGCACGTGAAAAGATGCTCAACGACGTTAATCATCAGAGAAATGCAAATCAAAACCACAGTGAGATATCACCTCACACCTGTCAGCATGGCCATCATCAAAAAGAACACAAACGACAAATGTTGGCAAGGATGTGGAGAAAAAGGAACCCTCCTACACTGTTGGTGGGAATGTAAATTGGTACAGCCACTGTGGAAATGAGATGGAGGTTTTTCAAAAAACTAAAAATAAAACTACCATATGACCCAGCAATTCCACTCCTGGGTATATATCTGAAAAAGGCAAAAACACTAATTCAAAAAGATACATATACCCCAATGTTCATAGCAGCATTATTTACAATTGCCAAGATATGGAAGCAACCTAAGTGTCCATCAATAGATGAATGGATAAAGAAGATGTGGTGTGTATACACACACACACACACACACACACACACAATGGAATACTACTGAGCCATAAAAAAGAATGAAATCTTGCCATTTGCAGCAACATGTATGGACTTGGAGGATATTATGCTAAGTGACATAAGTCAGACAGAGAAAGACAAATATTGTATGATATCACTTCTATATGGAATCTTAAAAAACAATAAACTAGTGAATATAACAAAAAAGAAGCAGAATCACAGATGTAGAGAACAAACAGAGTGGCTACCAGTAGGGAGAGGGCACAGGGGAGGGGCAAGATAGGAGGAGAGGATTAAGGGGTACAAACTATTATGTATAAAATGAGCTACAAGAATACATTGTACAACATGGGAGATACAGTTGATGTTTTATAATAACTGTCAATGCAGTGTAACCTTTAAAAATGGTGAATCACTACACTGTACACCTGTATAATGCTGTACATCAACCATACTTCAATTGAAAATAGGAAGAAGTACATTGTAACTGAACCCACATGGCTCACTCTACATTAAACCTAGTCATCCTCTAGGATTGAAGTCCCCTCAATTATCAGTCTCTTTTTGTTCTGTCACCCTCAATCTGTTCTATGCTTTCTTCCCATTAACTTTTCACTCATCTTTCTAGCCCAAAGCTTCCACTGTGATTTCTAAAAACTCCATTTCACTTATGGACTCCCTTACTTCCAGTCTTCACCAAAAATTCAAGGTACTTCCTAACCTCAAGGGAAATATGTCACTTAGGCTAGTTTCTTCTCCAATAACTTTCTTTAATGAAGGCTGTTCATTCTCCTGTACCCCATACATTTTAGAGACGTGAGGCAGCTTTCTCCTTCCTCACTACTGATTTCCCCGCCCTGAATAAAGCCCTGCTCCTTTGAAACCTACATCAATCCATCTTTATTGCTCTGTTGCTGCTGGTCCTTACTTATTGAAGACTTTGGCACCTGGCCTGCTGTCTTTCTCTCTATCCCAAGCCTTGTCACCACAGTGATTTCCACATTCACACAGATGACTTGTCCCCTGCTGACTCCTGGTCTCCTATAACCACATCACTACTTCATTTCAGCCACAAACCCCCAGAGACACATCATGGGACTGGCTATCAACTAGGGCAGCTCCAGACATCTTACTTCCTCACCACAGGCTCTAAATCCTTCAGTCTCTATACTTAGTTGCTCTCTCTAAAACCATTTTGCACCATGAGAATGTGTACTACATCTATTTTCGCTTAAAATTGAATCCTTAAAGCCTAACATATAGTAGGTAGGCCTCAACATTGTTTGTTGAATGAATAAATGAGTGAAGTGAATAAAGCAAAGAATGAAGATATAAATAAATAAGAGAATGACAGAGAGACGAGTAAAAATGACCCATGGCCACAGACTAAATGAGCCATGAGGTGAGGAAAGCATGCACTGACTGGGAAGGCTAGTATGAAAATATAATGGAAAGCATTTTAATAACTGACTGAATGTGAACAGCAAAGGAAGGGAAAGTGTCAAGGATGACTCAGGCCACCTGGGCTGGGATGACTGCAAGAAGTGTGGTAGGGCTTCCCTGGTGGCGCAGTGGTTGACAGTTCCCCTTCCGATGCAGGGGACACGGGTTCGTGCCCTGGTCCAGGAAGATCCCACATGCCGCGGAGCGGCTGGGCCCGTGAGCCATGGCCGCTGAGCCTGCGCGTCCGGAGCCTGTGCTCCGCAATGGGCGAGGCCACAACAGTGAGTGTGAGGCATGCGTACCACAAAAAAAAAAAAAAAAAAAACCAAGAGAAAGAGTATGTTCAGAGGCTAGGCAAGGTTGGAACACAGACACTTAGAATAACAGGAGGAAGAAGTACCAGTAAAGGAGACAGAGAAGGAACAGAGATCCACTGGGAAAGAACATCAATCATATCATGGATGCTCAGGGCAAGAGGGTTGCAAAAAAAGCAAAAACGATCAGCAGTGTCACCTTTTACAAAGAATGAGGACAGAGGCTACAGTCTTGGATTACATGAAAAGAACAGTTCTAACTGGGTACAGAGAGTGAAAATTAGATGCCAGAATAAATAGGTAGGAGGGGACAAAAGAAGTAATTATCCCTCAAGAACGAAGAAGCAAAATTTAGAAGGTGAAGTTTGGGTCTTGATTTTGCTTTTGGATAAGCAAGACTTGATCCCTCTCCTCTTAGATTCCAGAATCTGGCATCTTTAGACACTAGGTCTAGGTGTGATTCATCCTTGCATCCCCATAGCTCACAGCATAGAGCCTTGTCTATAAACCTGGTCTGTAAATATATTGAGTGCATTTGAAATTTTCTTTTTTGAGTGAAAATGCCTTCACTGCTTTTGTTTTTAAAATAATACATACTCATTATTTTAAAAATCAAGAAAGCACATAAAGCAAAAAAATATTAAAATAACCTGTCCCATAATTGCCATCAACATATTTGGGTATGACCTTTCCAATTTTTCTAGAAATATGCATATATATGTAAATGATCAATGTATTTTTAAAACTGTAATCTAACATATAAAATTTTAATGATCATTTGAAGTAACAATAATTTAAATTACTTGTTTTTATTAATTTATTAAATTTTAAAATTCATTATCAAATTATTGAGTTAATATATTAATTTAATAAATATTATTTGAACAATGGGCAAAGGTTCACAAATGGGTTCCCTAATGCCGAGGACTTCCTATTCCCAGAAGAAATTTTCAAATTTTACATGGTTTAACCAGACTATGTGTTTTTTCCTAAGTTCATAATTGTTAAAGGTGATAAAATATCCCAACAATGATATTTTTAAAGTAAATTAATTATTTGTACCTGTTTAAAATTATAATCAAGGATTCTGAAAATTTTTTTCCTTCACACCACAGCTGTTTAAATTGTATGGTAAATGACCTTAAAATACAGTTTTCTTCTGGGGCCTTTAGCAAGAAAGAGAAAAGCTATTTGTAATTTTTGCCACAAAGCCAAATCACGTCCAAGATGTAACAAGGGAGCTCTCAAAAGTAGCTCATACCATCTCTCAAAGATTTTGCTTTTATAACCCTATTACAGTTGGCTCATTCCAGGGATGCATAAGGAAACCTGGAAAATATATGAAGCATGGACTCTGTTTCCATTTATCTACCCTAGATCATAAGGAAATTTCTTATATAAAACTTCCTCTGCTTTGACTCTTAACTGTTTCATCTCCTCTTTGCTACGGCAGAAGAGAAGCAAAAATTAGATTGCCCCTGACGAATATTTCTAATTTATGCTGAAACAAGTGCAAATAAGGATAAATCATGATATATATTTGGCATTTACAGAGCACTTGCAACCTAATAT
Source organism: Neophocaena asiaeorientalis asiaeorientalis (assembly GCF_003031525.2). Taxonomy (NCBI): domain Eukaryota; kingdom Metazoa; phylum Chordata; class Mammalia; order Artiodactyla; family Phocoenidae; genus Neophocaena; species Neophocaena asiaeorientalis. The sequence continues at coordinate 1,057,512 of NW_020173731.1, read as the reverse complement.
CTTCATGGAACTTCTTACCACTTCACTAAATAAGCCTACTGATTTCAAAGTTGTCTGTTGGTTTATTATTAAATAGAAATATTAGAAGTAAAATCATGGGTTTTCTTCATTCTTTGTACATGAAATCCTTTAAACTGCCTTTCAAAGAAGCAAATTCATATGTTTTCTCCAGAGGTATTAAGCTACTTTTAATTGATACAATTATTTCTGCCAAAGGTACTAACCAAGTCTTTTCTTGCAACTGTAAAATAATATTTATCTAATGTGTTTAGTCCACAAGTTATGACTTTTTTCTTTCAGATCAATAGTAATTATATAACAGGACTTCTGGATAGGTAATTAAAAAAAGAAAATTAGAAGATTATATAAACTCTTCTATATCTAGAGATTAGCAACAGTCAATTACCTTGGGCCAAATTATTTAATTATCATTATTAAAGGAAAATACTAGCAGTAGGTACCTCTTGACCTGGACAATATATGTAGTACCCAGACCTTCTTATTTCCCCCCTTCTATGATAAACTAAAGACTAACTTTTGGTATCCTGGTCACACAGATTTCTTGGTCAGATGGAGCACTTGGCCTACACATTCAGAAGCCTTCTGGGAAATAAAGGACTAAGATTCCAAAATTCTTCTTCCCAAGATTCAAGATTAGGTCCTTTTCAAAATAATCTGGGCACATGATTTCACTCAATTTCCACCAAAAAAAACCCCAAAAAACTTGCTGCCCTTAATAATTCCTAGATTGGATGATTAAATGATAATTGCTTTCTTTTTTTCCATTAATTTTTTAAATTGAACTATGGTTGATTCATAATGTGTTATTTCAGGTATACAACATAGTGATTCAGTTATATATATAAACATATATATATATATTCTTTTTCAGATTCTTTTCCATTATAGGTTATTACAAGATATTGAATATAGTTCCCTGTGCTATTATACAGTAAATCCTTCTTGTTTTGTAATTGCTTTCTTCACAACGATATAAAAACTTTACAATACATAAATACAATATTTTTGGAAACAACAGGTATATAAACTCTTAAATGTGTTAAATCTCTTGTTCTTTCTGAATTAATGTAAGATCAGATATACTCTGGTGTGTGTTTGTAAAGAGAGAAATCATGCCTACTATTTTACCACAGACATATGCCTTCTCTAAACAAAAAACTTTAAAAGGAACCTTTAAAATTTAAATAGATAAAATATGACGGGGCTTCCCTGGTGGCGCAGTGGTTGAGAGTCCGCCTGCCGATGCAGGGGACACGGGTTCGTGCCCCGGTACGGGAAGATCCCACGTGCCGCGGAGTGGCTGGGCCCGTGAGCCATGGCCGCTGAGCCTGCGTGTCCGGAGCCTGTGCTCCGCAACGGGCGAAGCCACAGCGGTGAGAGGCCTGTGTACCGCAAAAAAAAAAAAAA